>NC_135494.1:14933367-15553367 GCF_052094955.1 Ictidomys tridecemlineatus
GGTATTGCTATACCACCTGATTCACTCTTCCTGCTTAGAATTGCTTTTGCTGTTCTGGGTCTTTTATTTTTCCATATGAATTTCATGATTGCTTTGTCTATTTCTACAAGAAATGCTGTTGGGATTTTGATTGGCATTGCATTAAACCTATAGAGAACTTTGGGTAATATCACCATTTTGATGATGTTAGTTCTGCTTATACATGAACAGGATATATTTTTTCATCTTCTAAGATCTTCTTCTGTTTCTCTATTTAGGGTTCTGTAGTTTTCATTGTATAAATCTTTCACCTCTTTTGTTAGGTTGATTCCCAAGTATTTTATTTTTTTTTTGAGGATATTGTGAATGGGGTGGTTGTCCTCTTTTCCATTTCAGAAGATGTGTCGCTGATATACAGGAATACCTTTGATTTATGTGTGTTGATTTTATATCCTGCCAGTTTGCTGAATTCATTTATTAACTCTAGTAGTTTCTTTGTAGACCCTTTTGGGTCTGCTAGGTATAGAATCATGTCAACCGCAAATAGTGATAATTTAAGTTCTTCTTTTCCTATTTTTATGCCTTTAATTTCTTTCATCTGTCTAATTGCTCTGGCCAGTATTTTGAGAACTATGTTGAACAGAATTGGTGAGAGAGGGCATCCCTGTCTTGTTCCAGATTTTAGAGAATGCCTTCAATTTTTCTCTGATCAGAATGATGCTAGCCTGAGGCTTAGCATAGATAGCTTTTATAATATTGAAGTATGTTCCTGTTATCCCTAGTTTTTCTAGTGTTTTGAACATAAAGGGATGCTGTACTTTATTGAATGCTCTTTCTGCATCTATTGAGATGATCATATGGTTTTTATCTTTAAGTCTGTTGGTGTGGTGAAAAACATTTATTGATTTCCATATATTGAACCAGCCTTGCATCCCAGGGATGAATCTTACTTGATCATGATGCACGATCTTTTTGATATGTTTTTGTATCCGATTTGCCATAAATTTATTGAGGATTTTTGCATGTAGGTTCATTAGATATTGGTCTGTAGTTTTCTTTCTTTGAAGTGTCTTTATCTGGTTTAGGAATCAGGGTGATGTTGGCCTTGTAGAATGAATTTGGAAGTTCTCCCTCTTTTTCTATTTCCTGAAATAGCTTGAAAAGTATTGGTATTAGTTCTTCTTTAAAGGTTTGTAAAACTCTGCTGTATATCCATCTGGTTCTGGGCTTTTCTTAGTTGGTAGTCTTTTGATGGCTTCTTGAACAGAAGTGGTGAGAGAGGGCATCCCTGTCTTCCTCAATTGATATTGGTCTGTTTAGGTTGTGTATATCCCCCGGACTCAATCTGGGCAGATCATATGACTTAAGAAATGTATCGATGCCTTCACTATCTTCTATTTTATTGGAGTATAAGGATTCAAAATAATTTTTATCTTCTGTATTTCTGTAGTGTCTGTTGTGATATTGCCTTTTTCATCCCGTATGCTAGTAATATGAGTTCTCTCTCTTCTTCTCTTCCTTAGCATGGCTAAGGGTCTGTCGATCTGATTTATTTTTTCAAAGAACCAACTTTTAGTTTTATCAATTTTTTCAATTGTTTCTTTTGTTTCAGTTTCATTGATTTCAGCTCTGATTTTAATTATTTCTTGCCTTCTACTACTTTTGCTGTTGTTTTGCTCTTCTTTTTCTAGGGTTTTGAGATGAAGTGCGAGATCATTTATTTGGTTTTTTTTCTTTTTTTAAGGAATGAACTCCAAGCAATGAATTTTTCTCTTAGAACTGCTTTCATTGTGTCCCATAGATTATGTTGTGTCTGTTGGGATAGAGGGAGTAAGAAGGAGAAAAACAAATAACAAGGAAAGAAAGAGAAAAAAGAGAGAGGGAAAAAGAAAATAAGAGAAAAAAAATAAAAGGGGGGAGGAGGTGGGGCATATGGAATTCCTCTATATTACATTATTCTGGTGACTCAGTTGTTAAAGACCTTTTTCATGCACAATTCTTGGTTTCACATATGTTGAGGTTTCGAGGACCAGAGGGGGAAGGGTAGAGGAGACTGGATGAATGGATGAAAAGAGAGAGAGAAGATTAAAAAAAGAAAGAAAAAAAATTCCTCTCAGAACTCTGTTTTCATTTCTTCCAGTTGGTGGCATTGTCAATTCCTAGCTGGAGTCTCTGGGTTCAGGGTGGTGGTGGTAGTCAGTATGAGAGGACTTGAGCTTCCACCTGTGGCCTCTCTACTCTTATTCTCTGAGATGTAAACCAGGTGCCTGATCCACTGAAGAACCCAACTGGTAGCCACGCCCATCGGTTGTTGGGTTTTAAGGGTTGGTGGGATTTGCCAAGATGAGTTCCATCAGTTTTTCTCATAAGGTGTTTGATGAGGTAGGGGGTGTTGGGGAGACCTATGTTTGTCCAGAGCTCGGTCAGGTGACTGTATGGGCAGGCGGCTGGGCCCCTCCTCCAGTTGGGGTGGTCTGTCTACCTCGCTGGTGGGTGGCTGGGCCCCCTCTCCGGGCCTCGTGGTCTGCCTACTGTGCGGGTGGGAGGCTGGGCTCCTCCTCCTGTTGGGGTGTACAATTATTTTTGATCTGTACTAATTTAGTAGGTAAGGAAATGGTGTAGGTCTTTTTAAGTTATATTCTTTGATAACTAGTGTTATTGTTTAAAACAATATTCTAGACATTGGATGTTTTTCCTAACAATTTGTAAGGATACTTTTTGGGCAAGGAATTAACCCTTCTGTCTTTTAAGTTGATAACATTAGTTCTAATCTATGTACTTGTGAGTAGAAAAACAAAGACCTTTAGTCTAATCCTTCCCAACATGAACCCTGTTTCTGAGGCAGTTCATATATACAGGAAGAGGACGCTGCCTATCAAGGGTAGTTTAAGAGAACACCATTGTGAGCGTTTGGTAACATTGATTTATTGTTTTTTTTCCCTCAGTTTAATAAAGAGAAACAAGACACTTCTTAAATACTGATATGACTGCAGAGGCTGGTTATTTTTCAATGGTTAGAAGTGTGAGTGGCACTCACAGCCGGGGTTGGAAGCAACAAAGCATTCGTTATGTTTTAGAGTGGTCTTTTTTGGTCACTGTTGAAAATTTCCAGGTGTTTTAAAGCACCTGGAAGGATAAGGGTCACATGCTTTGAAAGCTCTAATACCTGATAATAACATTCTGGTCTTTGTGGTTTATTTTTGTTCCTTTGTTTGTCTGGCATGAAAGGTGGATTCAGCATGTGTGGGGCTAGGCACAGGTGCTCAGTGGGAACTTGGTGCTCATGTCTTCTGTCACTCAATCAGCAAACCCCAAAGAACTTGGGCGAGAAGCCCGGAGAGGTGCCTCCTGTTGTTCCTCCTGTGGCAGATGCTGTTCCTCCTGCTTTGGTGTCCCCAGCAGTGTGCCAGAGCATAGCTCCTCCTACTCCTCTGACAGCCCAGCCAGTGACAGAGTCCAGGTAAGTCAAAGCCAGTCCTGGAGATGAGAGTGGTGTAAATGGCATCTGTCAGCTTCTTTTTTATGACCTGCAGTATCAAGAGCATTATGTAAGAGATGGGGTATCTCTATTAAAAAATGTTTTTCTTGCAGTACTGGAAATTGAACCTGAGGGTGCTTTATCGCTGAGCAACATCCTCATCTCTTTTTTGGTTTTGTTGTTCCTGAGAGTATGTACTAAGCTGCTGAGGCTGGCCTCAAACTTGGGCTTCTCTTGGCTCAGCCTCTTGAATAGCTGGGTTTACAGGTGTGTGCCACCATACCCAGCTAAAATGATTTACATGAATATGTTGTTGAAAAAAATTATCAAAACATTGAGCCCCAAATTTTCAAACATGTTTATTTTATACTTCTTTAGAGGGATCTATCCTTCTTCTAGATTTTAGATTTGTTTGTCTTCATACTTTTCTTCTGAATTATAAATTAAAATTTCCTGAAACTCAAGTCGCTCTGTATTTGAAGAATAAACACCTATAGTTGGAATTGCCTTTTGCCTCCTGGCTGTGGCCAAGGCCTGCAGGGGACATTACTCCAGGCAGTGGCTGGCATGCCCTCGTACTCCTTTTGTCCTCCCACGGAGCAGTATGGGATTGACGTTTGTGACTCCATGTCACAAGCCACCTCCACACTATTGTGAAAGTTTTTTCCCCAATTTTGAGAGTTTTCTGGGCTTCAGATATTAGAATTAATGTCACATCACTTGTTGTGTTTGTTTTTATCTTCAGTCACTTTGACTGTCTTGTAACTTGTGATTTGATACATATTGTTTAATTAAAAGTGCTTTGTGCTTTTTACTTCACATTTTAATGACATTCCTTAAGGGAATCCTGGGCAGTATGAGGCGAGGCCCCTGCCCCTAGTGTACTTAACCACAGCTTTAATGCAAGTGGTTTGCATAGCTTTATTATCTTTGTTGGTAGCTATTGTTTTAAAATCTGGATGTTAGCCTGAGGCTGTGGGCTCATCAGAAAGGTATTTGCTCAGCTGAAGCACATTGGTGCCTCCACCTTGTTGGGCATCAGTGCCCAGTCAGCCCCTTATGCTGTACAGCAAATGAGCCCATTGGAACTAGGAAGCCATTGTCCTGTCCTGCCACAAGGAGGGCTGGTTGTTGTGGTGCCGAGACACAGAAGTGACACGACATACTAGTGTTCCATGCCTGGCCTTTATCTGTAAGAGTGTTTTCCTCAAAAAGAACTGAAGAGAAAAAACATTTCATTTATTTACACCGTGGATCTAAGCAGCTCCATCTGTGTTTCAGCAACAGGCTGTGATTGTTGACCAGCTTCTTTTACTATTATTTCTTGAGAGTTAATGAGAAACTCTCTTGTAAGACATGTTGATTCTTGTGTGTCTCAGGGTTTTCTCTTCCAGATGTATGAGTCAGAGTGCTCATGGATTCCAGCCACAGAGTGGAGCAGAGACCAAAGAAGGTGAGCTTCATGGGGGTCTCTTCATCCTGGCCTGCTGGGGCACACTCCTTGGGCTGTACTGGGGCTATGGGACAGGAAGCTTTCTGACCTTACTAAACCTAAGCGTTAGGAATCCTCTTCTTAGAATCCAGGGGTTATTTCAGCCCCAGACTATTGAAAACAATGGTATTAATTGTAAATATCTTATCAGTTCAGAGTTCTTTGAAAGATTAATTTATGCAAGTTTTTCTATTAACTTTCTCAGTACATTAATCTAAAATGAGTCATGTTAGTTGGGTCGAGTAAGAAAGGTGATTCAAAGTTTAACTACGAATACTGTTCTCCTGTCTGGCACCACACTGGAAGTGTGTGCATAGTTTATTAAATTACTTGGGACAGTGTGGGTGTTCCCTTCCCCCTGCAGGTGGCTGTGGCATTCTTTCCATTGACTATTAATGAGGGTGGGCCCTCTGAAACAGCTGGAGACTCATTCTATTCAACTGAGACTTGGTGCCTGCTTGCTGGATGCTGGGCACCAACCATTCTACATCGTTAGAGATGGAATCTTGACAAAACAATGAAAATCCCCCCAGGAATGAAAGGGCTAATATTGAAGTAAGGGGTTAGATTTCAGAGAAGGTGAACAGGGAAGATGCTGGTGAGGGTAATGCCTGCATAGAGGAATAGGGAGGGAGCTACTCATGCAGCCACCTCGGAGAACCAGTTTTCAAGCAGAGGAACTGCAGATGCAGAGCCCCCGGGCAGGACTATCCCTGGTGTTCTAAGCACAGTAAAGAGGCCAGAGCTTCAGGGCGAGCAGGGCAAAGAAGAATACACTGAAACCTGGGCAAGCAGGGCCCAGGCTGTGCGGGCCTTGTACACCACTGGCTCAAGCTGAGTGGGATGGAAAGTGGTCTAGGACTGACAGTGGGGGGGTGGGGGTTACACTCTGACCACAAGCAGACAGTACTTGAGACATGGTGGAGCTCAGGATGCTACCTGTGACAAAACTCTAATTGGTTTGATCTCAGGCCAAACACCCGGTGTCTTTGAGCCTTCGCTTTATTTTGTGTGAAACTATGATTCTTGCCTCACCTACTTTATGTATTCTTACAAAGATAAGTATGTGGGTCTGGAGTGATGATTATTGACAATTACGGTTACCACGGTAACCTGGTCTAATTGTAGTAAGTTATTGAAGCAGTTGTGTGCCTTCTAACACGTTTTAAATGACCTGATGATCCTGCTCTTGGTCCTGTTCCTTTGCCAGTGTATGAAACGCACAAGGTGGCCAGCACAAGTTCTTTCCATGCGACTCCAAACACGTCACTGGGAATGGTTCAGGCAACACCCTCCAGAGCCCAGCCCTTGCCCACGGTGCACACCAAGGAAGCACTGGGTAAAACATTTTGTTTGAATGTGTAGCACCTTAAAATATAAAAAATTTAAACTCTTTTGCAATCTGTTGATGGATATTCTTTCTGGTTTTTAGGTTTCATCATGAATATGTTCCAGGCTCCTACACTTCCTGATGTTTCTGATGACAAAGATGAATGGCCATCTCTAGACCAAAATGAAGATGCATTTGAAGCCCAGTTTCAAAGTAATAATTTATTTTAAAGCTAATTGATGCATTGTACTGTGGGTGGAGCCCAGGCATTGTCAGGGATTACCTAAGATGTGGCCTTGCCTTGGTCATCACAGAAAGTGCATGAAATAGAAGTGTGGCAGAGTTGGACAAGGTTTCCATGCGTGTGGTAGAGTTGGGGTTTGCATTATGTTGGGTTGGGTTAGGTGGGTTGGGTTGCTATAACAGTGATATCTAAAGGAAGATAAAATCCCCATGGGGAGGTACATCAGGAAGAGCTGAGTAGTCCAGGAGTGATTTGAGGCCTTCTTGGTAGAAAAGTGGCCAGATGGTGGTTGGAGGCCAGCAACTAGCCCTCTTACCTAGGGCCAGAGGATTCATGCTGGGAGCCAGAGATTGTAATAAAGATCAGTAGGATCCATTTGGAGTTGGGAGAAGAGATTTTTCTTAAAGCAAATGAAAACTAAAACCACTGAGAGCTTTTATTGAATGAGTCAGGTGATAATAGAAGTGTCATAGGAGAATGATGAGCTGTGTTCTTGATGTGTGGCAGTAATTTGGGACCTGAGGCTGCCCAGTGATTATAGTTAAATCACTTCATCCCACTTCAAAGTGATTTGCCTTACCACCTAGTATTTAAAAACTGATGCCAGTTCTTTTCTATAAGCTTCTCCCCTCTACCTCCCACTTCATTTGTAGTTGAAGTTTTAGTGTAAAGGGTCATGTTTTTTCTAGAACAGTCATGAAATACATTTTTTATTCTCTTGCAGAAAATGCAAATTCTTCTGGGGCTTGGGGAGTCAATAAAGTTGTCACTTTGACATCTGCTTTTCCTATTTTTGAAGATAGAAACAAAGAAAATTATGGGTAAAGAAACATCAGGGTTAATATATCACTGGGGGGACACATGTCATACCGCCACAGGATGCCTGGAGGTGCCTGCAGGACTCAAGATGGTGAGGCAGCAGGGAGGGAATTTGGACTGTCTGCCAGGGTGGTCTGGTTCTGGCCCAGCTCTGCACTGATAAGCCTTTCCACCAACAGCTGGGAGCTTGTTGCCAGTGTTCTGCAGAGCCACAGTGCTGTGCATGGGTTCCAGGAGGGCAGAGCTCCAAGTGAAAGCACAGTAGAAAAAGGAAAGCATTAGAATTTGTCAAAGAACAGGATTCTCTGGTTTGAAATTGTTTCAGAATGTAGAGGAATCAGTGCAGCTGTCCGTACTGTGCTGTTTACATTTGCAGGATTGATAAGTGGGAAAGGAGGCAGCTTACACTGGGTAACGCTGCAGAGAGAATGTTTTAAGGCAGAGGCACATGATACTAGAGAGTGGTTAATAGTTTAAACTATGGAAAAAGAGATATCTGGGTGAATTACAAGTGTCTTGGTATGGAGGAAATTCACACCGAGGCAGAATGGAGAAAGCATGACCAGCATGCAGAGAGAAGTTCCCTATCTCAGCCAGGCACTGGGAAAAGAGCTAAGGTGTTTCATGGCATCCAAGGTATTTTATTGGCCATGCTTCTAATTGTTCTTTTGTTCCTAAAAAAAAAAAATTGTAACAATTTAAAAACTAACAAAAATTGCATTTTCTACCCTCTCTTTGGTAACTGTTAGTCAACTTATATTTACATAGTCAGTTCACTTTTTCTGGAAGTGCAATAGTAAGAAACCCCTTAATAAATGAGGGGAGAATCTTTCTAACATTAGATCAAGTGGTAGCATTTATTTCATCACCATATTTTGCTGTTTTTGATTTTATAAATCTTTTCCTTAGGTTACCACAGCCTAAAAACAAGCCCACAGGAGCCAGGACCTTTGGAGAACGCTCTAGCAACAGACTTCTGCTGAGGGCCATTACCAAGTAGGAATGACGCATCGAAATTTCCTTGCCAAGCGTACCCCATGCTGCTTAGAGGACATTTGATGGGACATTGCATGCATGCTTTAATGAGGTGACCTTGCTCAAGGACCAAGGCAGATCCGGGTTTAGAGCTGATCAGGTTTGAGGAAGTAACCGGCTCCTTGAGTTTAAGGCGTTGCCAGTTTAAGATAATGGGTTTTAAGGAAGTTGGAAGTTGAAGATTATTGCTGGGATTAGGGTGTTCCTGCTGCTTGTTCCCATTGAGTTCTCGTGAGATAAAAATGGGATTTGGAGAGAGCCTCGTGGAGTAGGTGGTTGGTGCGGGAGACAGCAGAACGCGTTTGCCCCTGGACCTGTGTGGAGGTGGTGTGAGAGCTGGAATAAAGAATTGCTGTTTGAACCTACAAAGCTGTGAGTGCCTCGTGATTCTGGTGCCAAGCCGAGACATTGGCTTTGGCATTTTGGTGGCCCGTACGCGGAACGTCTGAAATTTGGAGGTGAGTAAAATCGCTCCCCCCTGAGGGAAGGCGAGAGAATGGGTGACCATTTCAAAAAACAATGTGTTCTTGTTTTGATTTATTTCATTTTTGTTTCAAGCTGCCTATCCCTAGAAATTTCTCAGGCAAACTGGGAAAAATGGTTGGCTCAAGGTTTGAAGTTTGTTAGCCCCGAGAAAGAGAAAATTGATACAGTGAATTTTTATTCAGTTTTTGTTTCATTCAGTTGTGGTTTTGTTTTGTGTTATCTTATTGGATTGCGTTATCTTTATAGAAGATTAGAAATTATTAAAAAAGAAGCCGAAAAAGTGTTAAGTAAATTGTTAGAGATTCAGACCATGGAGGAAGACATTTTAGGTCAAGCAAAAGAGAAGGTCTCTCAAGCTAGTCAGAGAAAGGGAGAAAATTTAAAGGAAAAGGGGTTATTAGAAAAAAGGCCACAACAAGAGGCTGTCACTAACTCCGTTTTACCAGAGGGTGTAATTCAACCAACAGCCCCACCGATGGAGACAGCTGAGTGGCCCTCAAACCCCGTAGTTGATAGATGGGATCCTGAGACAGGACCTCAAAGATTAGCATGCCCTGTATTTGAACAGGCAGGAGGGCGGCGAATTCACCGTATTTTAGAATTTAACACAGTGAAGCAGTTAAAGGAGGCTGTAACAACCTATGGTCCTCAAGCCCCCTTCACGGTAAGCATGGTGGAGTCCATTACTAACTTGGACATGACGCCAGCAGATTGGGCTAGCATGTGTAAATCTGTGCTAAATGGAGGACAATATTTGTTATGGAAGGTTGCCAATGAGGAATTTTGCATGGAGACAGCTAGGCGAAATGCAGCAGCCGGTTACCCTCAAAGAAGTCTTGAAATGTTATTAGGAAAGGGACCTTATGAGGGTCAGCGGCAACAAATGGAATATGATCCTGCTGTATATGTACAGATTGCTGCAGACGCAGTTAGGGCATGGAAGACTTTACAAGGACATGGAGATTTACAAGGTCAGCTATCTAAGGTAATACAGAGAACTAATGAACCTTACGCTGACTTTGTAGATAGGCTTATTCAAACGGCTGCCAAAATTTTTGGTGACACAGAACAAGCAATGCCATTAATAAAACAACTGGCTTATGACCAAGCAAATCGTTGCTGCAGAGAGGTTATTAGACCATGGAGACATGAAGATTTAAACACATATATTAAATTATGTAGAGATGTTAATGAACAAGGGCAAGTCTTGGCAGCTGCAGTACAACAGGCTTTAGATGCCAGGCTAGAAACATGCTATAATTGTGAACAAACAGGACATTTTAAAAGGAGTTGCCCCATAAGAGGAGGGTTTAACAAAACTAGAAATCAAAGGAATAGAATACCGGGTATTTGCCCACGATGCCGTAAAGGGAGACATTGGGCTAATGAATGCCGTTCTCAAACCACCATAGAAGGTACTCCCTTATCAAAAAATGGACAAGGATCAGGTATTTACCCACGATATCGTGGAGAAAGGCACCAGGCTTCATTGCCAAAAAACGGACCGGGGGGCCCAATGCTCCGGGGCCCACAACCACAAATATACGGGGCAGTGGAGGAACCCAGCAACCCCATCAGGGTGGTGCCCAGGACACATTGTCCATTAAATCCCTCATCAGGCAAACCCGAGGGAGCGCAGGGTTGGACATCTGCGCCTCTGCCAGAGCAGTATTAACTCCAGAGATGGGAGTTCAAATTATTCCTACAGGAGTAAAAGGACCTCTTCCCCAAGGAACAGTAGGCTTATTGTTGGGACGTAGTTCATCTACATTAAAAGGACTTATGATAAGTCCTGGGGTAATTGATCCCGATTATGTAGGTGAAATAAAAATTATAGCTAGTTCTCCAGGAGGTATATCAGTAATTTCACCTGGAGATAGAATAGCACAGTTGTTAATACTACCCAGCCTACATAATAAGTTCTCTAGTCTTAATGTAGAAAGAGGTTCCAAGGGATTAGGCTCCACAGGTGTAGATTGGGCTATGTTGTCTTTAAATTTAGATTCTCGCCCAATGTTAAAACTAAATATTCAGGGTCGTGACTTTAATGGACTGCTGGACACAGGTGCTGACCTTAGCATCATATCTCTTCAAGAATGGCCAAAACATTGGCCATTACAACAAGCCACTCAAACGCTTCGAGGCCTAGGAGTGGCGACTAATCCCCATAGAAGTGCTATGGTATTAGATTGGAAGGATCCTGAAGGATGTGAAGGAACTATACAGCCATATGTTTTGGATCACCTTCCTATTAATTTATGGGGACGAGATGTCCTAGATCAACTAGGTTTGATGTTAACAAATAACATCAATCCTAATGTGCCCACTACTAGGGCTAGACAAGGTATCAGCAAAGAAAAAAGATTAGGAAAACAAGAACAAAGTATAGCAGCGCCAATTCAAATAGATCAAGGAACAGACAGACATGGGTTGGATTTTCAGAAAGGGCCACTGAGACAATCAAAATTACTTGGAAATCAGAAAGACCAGTGTGGGTTCCTCAGTGGCCCCTGACTAAAGAAAAGATACAAGTAGCCCATGATCTGGTCAAACAACAATTAGCGGAAGGACATTTACAACCTTCCGTATCTCCCCATAATACTCCCATTTTTGTTATCAAAAAGAAATCGGGTAAATGGAGATTATTACAAGATTTAAGAGCAATTAATAATGAAATGGTCATTATGGGACCTGCTCAATCAGGGATTCCTCAATTGTCTGCTTTACCAAAAACGTGGCATGTTTTAGCTATAGACATTAAAGATTGCTTTTTTTCGATTCCAATTCATTCCGAGGATAGTCCACGTTTTGCATTTACTATCCCTGCATTAAATCATGAAGGTCCTGATGAAAGATATGAATGGAAAGTACTCCCTCAAGGAATGGCTAACAGTCCAACTATGTGTCAAATATATGTTAATAAAGCAATCCAGCCACTTAGAAATCAAAATCCTGAACTAAAAATATTTCACTATATGGATGATGTATTATTGGCACATAAAGATAAAAACACATTGCTGGAATGTTATGCCACACTTACAAACTTGTTAAAAAATTATAATCTAGAGATAGGAATAGACAAAGTACAATTAAATTTTCCAATTAATTATTTAGGAGTTCTATTATCCTCAACCATGGTCCGTCCACCTAAAATTCAAATATGAGTAGATCAACTCAAATCACTTAATGACTTTCAAAAGTTGTTGGGAGATATAAATTGGATAAGGCCTTATCTAGGCATACCAACAGGAGAGTTGGGACCTTTATTTGATATTCTAAAAGGTCCATCAGATCCAAATTCACCCCGAATGTTAACTCCTAAAGCTAGAAAGGCATTAAAAATTATTGAGACATATATGGAAAATATGCATTTAGATAGAATTGATATAAGTTTGCCTTTATTATTTATTGTACTACCAACAAGAAATATTCCTACAGGAGTATTTTGGCAGGAAGGTCCATTATTGTGGATACATTTATCTTATTCTCCTAACACTATTCTTACTAGGTATCCTGAGGCTGTAGGACAATTAATACTCAAAGGTATAAGAGCAGCAAAGACAGTGTTTGGAATTTCTCCCAATAAAATTATTACTCCATATACTATGGAGCAAATTGATGAGTTAGCTAATGAATTAAATACTTGGGCAATAATCATGTGTAAATCGAATGTTTCATTTGATAATCATTTACCATCTAATCCTTTGTTGTCTTTTTGGTCTAAGCATCCTGTAGTTTTTCCTAAAATGACAAGAAAAACACCTATCGTGAATGCTCCAAATATATTCACTGATGGGTCTAATAATGGTACAGCTGCAGTAGTTACCCCTGATCAAACTTTTACATTTTTAGTTCCCAAACAGTCAGCTCAAAAGGTAGAGCTTAATGCAGTTCTACAAGCTTTTATGATGTTCAAAGATTCTGTATTTAATTTATTCTCTGATAGCCAGTATGTAGTTAATGCTATAACATCCCTTGAAGATGCTGGTAGGATTTCCCCTTCCTCTACTGTTTTCTCTTTGTTTTCCACTATACAAAGTCTAATCTGGGATAGAAAAGATCCATTCTTTATAGGACATATCAGGGCACATACAGGATTGCCTGGAGCCCTTAGTTTGGGCAATGATTTAGCAGATAAAACTACACATGATATACATATTTTTTCTACTGTAGAAGAAGCTACAAATTTTCATAAAAGGTTTCATGTTAACGCTAATACTTTACAGAAGCGTTTTAAAATAACTAAGGAACAAGCCAGGCATATAATAAAACAATGTCAAAATTGTGTGACCTTTTTACCACAAGTTAATCTTGGAGTCAATCCTAGAGGACTGATACCTAACCATATTTGGCAGATGGACGTCACACACTTGCCAGAATTTGGAAAATTAAAATATTTACATGTTACAGTTGATACTTCTTCCGGATTTTTGATGGGCTCCCTTCATGCCGGAGAAAAAACTAAAGATGTTATAGCTCATTGCTTACAAAATTTTGCCACTGTGGGTGTTCCTAAACAGTTAAAAACTGATAACGGTCCTGGTTATACGTCTAAATCTTTTAAACAATTTTGCTCATCATTTGGTATTACTCATATAACAGGAATCCCATACAATCCACAGGGACAAGGCATAGTTGAAAGAGCTCATCAAACTATTAAAACGTACCTATTAAAACAAAAAGAGGGAATTGGAAAGGGGTATATATCCCCCAAAGATAAACTTAAAATAACTCTTTTTACTCTAAACTTTCTAAATTTGGATTCATCAGGACTTACTGCTGCGGAAAGACATATGTATCCGAAAAATGTACATAAGCCTAAGGTACTTTGGAAAGATATTCTAACAGGACAATGGAAAGGTCCCGACCCAGTTATTGTCTGGAGTCGGGGTTCCGTTTGTGTGTTCCCACAGGGAGAACAGCAGCCGATTTGGATTCCAGAGAGGTTAACCAAAACAATTTCTACAGAAAAAGAAGATGATTTGACTGAAATCCATAACAGCTGAAATCCAGAGCTCCAGCTTGGCTATTCTTACATCTGCGACAGTGATTAACCACGGTGCCTTTTTTCAATATCTATTTTATTATTGCATTTTTCCCACATCATAAAGTTCTATTTTATTTTTTGAGCTCATACAAACCTAGGTTAATGTTTTTCTGATCAGTTTTGTTTTTTGACTGTTTTTTATTTTTTGACTGTGGAGTTTTTAAACATTGCAATGGAGATTTTACCTAGGTAAAGCTACAAGGCCGTTATTATTGTCTTGTATGTTGTATGTTATGTGTGCCCTGTTTTGTGTTGCATGTCAGTATGTGTGTATGTCCATATTTTTATATGAGGAGCGCTCATGAAAAAATGGATCCGAATTTTTTTTTTTATTCACGTGATTTAAGTGGTTTAATCTAATTAGGTAAACAGCTGTTAATGATTGTTTTCAAGGGTGGTTAATAGATCTGTTTGCTTACTATTGTTTTTAAAGGTGATTAACAGATCTGTTTGTTTACTTTCACTTTTCCTTTTCATTATATTTAATAATTCTGTTCAGGATAATGTCTCTTTAACATCATTGCCAGAATTCCCATCTCCATCCCAGTGCCGGTGAAGACAAAGAAAACCAAACTACAGCTTCTATGATAGCTACCACAGTAAACTGTATAAACTGATGCATCAATGAATATAACTCAACAAGTAATGCTCAATCAAGGACTTGATTTACTTTGGGAGGAAATGGACATATTGATAGACTCCTCCGATTTGAACCGCCTGCAGAACTTGCCTGGACTATATATCAGTTGCATGCATTGTGAACTATCGTCTGGTGCAGCGAATTGTGGTACTGCTGGCATATTTTTGCTGATGGTGTCACCAGTGATGCAATTTCCTTGCCAGCGCACCCCATGTTAATTGTGGTAATGCTGACATCTTTGCTGATGGTGTCACCAGTGATGCAATTTTTCCAAAGGAGCCGTCAATTGGCTTGGTGTCGTGGCATTTCTGTATCTTCCTCCCTTCTACTAGTGATGGTCTAAAATTTGGGGGCCAACAGAGGTGAGGCAAGAACCTCACCCCCCCACTGGCACCAAGGTTAAATTTGGGGGCCAACAGAGGTGAGGCAAGAACCTCACCCCCCCACTGGTGCTTAGGCCTATCCACAAGCATGGCTGAATGCTGGACCGGTAGTCAGCGACGGGTTGATCTGATTGCAGTGGATTCAACCTAAGACAGGGGACTGACGCCTAGAGGTCAGTTCATCCGATGACGGGTAAGAACCATATGTTGAATTGGACAACCTACCAGGCACGGTCCTAAGCCACATTGCTTGTTGTTTAATTAATCAGAAGGGGGGAGATGCTGAGGGCCATTACCAAGTAGGAATGACGCATCGAAATTTCCTTGCCAAGCGTACCCCATGCTGCTTAGAGGACATTTGATGGGACATTGCATGCATGCTTTAATGAGGTGACCTTGCTCAAGGACCAAGGCAGATCCGGGTTTAGAGCTGATCAGGTTTGAGGAAGTAACCGGCTCCTTGAGTTTAAGGCGTTGCCAGTTTAAGATAATGGGTTTTAAGGAAGTTGGAAGTTGAAGATTATTGCTGGGATTAGGGTGTTCCTGCTGCTTGTTCCCATTGAGTTCTCGTGAGATAAAAATGGGATTTGGAGAGAGCCTCGTGGAGTAGGTGGTTGGTGCGGGAGACAGCAGAACGCGTTTGCCCCTGGACCTGTGTGGAGGTGGTGTGAGAGCTGGAATAAAGAATTGCTGTTTGAACCTACAAAGCTGTGAGTGCCTCGTGATTCTGGTGCCAAGCCGAGACATTGGCTTTGGCAGACTTCCTTCAAAACCAAACGTAAGCCAATCTCTACTTCATCTGACACAGATCTGCCAAGTGATTATGCCACTCAAATGGTGTGATGTCTATAAAACCACAATATATTGTGCGAAGTAGAAAATCGTTATTCTACTTATTAGAATACTTGTTATTGTTCTAATATTGCTAGAATATTGTTTGACAATTATTTGAATACCTGTGATGTGCCAGATATCTAATATGTATAGGAAATAAAAATGTATTTGATATGATCCTTGCCCTCAAAGAGCCTTCCCTCTAGTAAGAACAAGCTACCTGGGGATATTTGTTTTTCCTAGACGGAGGAAGTGAGGCCTAAGTGGAATATCAGTGAGAAACCCAACAAATCTGAATCCAGCTGAGATGGACCATCCTCAGCACAGCTCAGCAGGCACCCTTCACTGCCCAGTAGCCCACTGCATTCCACTACGGTGGCCTTTGTGTCCGTCCTCATTGACTTCCACCCTGGTCCTAAGTATACCCACAGTGTGCTCCATCCCCAGCCCCTGCCTGACCCCATGGCAGTGAGGCACCATTGAGAGCCACTGGCTCACCAAGCACCTCACTAAGACACCAAGTCCTGGCTCCTATTTGTAGTCCCTTGGGGGGTTGTTTGGATGAACTATTGCCTGGCTCCCTAATCCCTCTGATGATCTATTGAGCTTAAAATTTTCACAAATAATGAAGTGAATTGCAGACATAGCGCCATCACTTTAAAGGTACATTTTGCTGAACTATTACTTTTACCAAACCCACAATGCATTTTCCACATATCCTGATGCTAAACATAAGCCAGTACTTTATTGTGTATCATCTGAAGAAGCAATCTGCCAGTTTCGTCTCCATTGGAAGAGATGGTGGATTTTATGAAGACAATGCAGAAGATATAAAAATTATGTGTGAAAACCAAACCCACATAAGTACAGTTATCTCATACTAGATAAAGGCACCATAAGCCTACATTGAAGAAAAGATAGCCTCTTAACAAATGGTGCTGGGAAAACTGGAAATCCATCTAGAGCAGAATGAAATTGAACTTATATCTACTAGAAGAAAATGTAGGCCCAACTCTTCATCATGTTCACTTGGGAACCAACTAAAATGCATGAAGCAAAATCAAGAATCAATAAATGAGATGGTGCCAAACTAAGAAGTTTAGCAAAGGAAATAATTGAAAACATGGAGAGAGGGAGAATTTTCTCCCCTAAAAATGAGAGAAAATCTTCTTCATCTGCCACTCAGGTAGAGCATTTCTCCAGCATATGCAAAGAAAACCCAAAAGCATAACACCAAAAAATGAAATAACCCAATCAGTAAATAGTTAAAGGAACACAACAGGTACTTCACTGAAGAAGAAATACGAAAGGTCAAATCATATATGGAAAAACGCTCAACATCTGCAGCAATTAGAGAAATGCAAATTAAAACTACACTGAGATTCCATCTCACTTCAGTCAGAATAGCAATTATCAAGAATACAAGTAACAATAAATGTTGACAAGGATGTGAGGGAAAAGGCCTACATCCATTCCTTATGGGACTGCAAATTGGTGCAACCACTCTGGAAAGCAATGTGGAGATCCCTTAGAAAACTTTGAATTAAACTACCATTTGGCCCAGTTATCCCATTCCTTAGTTTATACCCAAAGGACTTAAAAACAGTACTACAGTGACACAGCCACATCAGTTCACAATAGCTAGGCTATGGAACCAACCTAAGTGCCCTTCAACGGGTGAATGGATAAAGAAAATGTGGTATATTTACACAATGGAACATTACTCAGGTATAAAGAAGAATGAAATTATGGCATTTGCTGGTAAATGGATGGAACTGGAAACTATTATGTTAAGTGAAATAAGCCAATCCCAAAAAACCAAGGCCAAATATTCTCTTTGATATGTGGATGCTAATACATAATAAAGGTGGGGGGCAAACAGAAGTTCATTGGATTAGACAAAGGAATGAAGGGAAGGGATGGAAATAGGGAAGACAACAGAATTAATCCGACATAACTTTTCTATGTTCATATATGAATACACAACCAGTATAACTCCACATCATGAACAACCACAGGAATAGAATCCTATGTTATACACCATGTATGTATAATATGTCAAAATACGGTCTACTGTCATGCGTATCTAAACAAATTAAAAAAATTAAAACCATGGGTGGCATTGTAAGGGCAACCAAAGGGGGTCATGAGCTATGGACCTGACTCAGCAATTTGTCTTTCCCTACAGACTCTAAAAAACTTGACCCGTAATTCTGTTCTTGGAGAAGTGCCTGATTCTAGGGGCTGGGGCAAGAAAAATACAAGATAAATCTGGAGCATATTGTGCTAGAAAATTAAGGAAGAATTTTGGGTTTTGTTTTTTCCTATAAGAAAACCAAGAAAGATGTGGCATATCAAAAGAATATAGATGCCAACCTGAATGAGCCAATGGCTAAACCTAGAAAAATTTGAACAATAAGTAGAATAAAGTAATATTGAATTATCACCCAAGAAATAAAACAGATATTGATATAAATAAAAGGGAGCAAAGGATGATTCTTCCTTAGAGAAGAATTCCAAGTGATGTGGAAGGCATCATTAGAGTCCCAATAAAATAAATGCTATAGGCAAGATCCACTAAGGAACAGACTTTTGTGAGTAAAACTTCAGGAAGAAACAGGTACTTCTGGAGCCTCCAAATATCTCACCACTGTTGATTCTGCGGTGGTTTAACATTTGTCCACAAATGCTTTAATGACATCCTAGAAGGTGGAGTTTAATTTACCTCCCTTGAGTTTGGGTAAGACAAATAGAGAATGGGAAAAATAGTTTCCCGTGAGGAAACCTCACAGATGCCTTCTCAGTGATTGGGTTTAACCTCACCAGGAACAAGCCTTGTGGCTAGCTAGCATGCATCCTCACTGTATAATGAGAAGATCCTTTACCCCAAGTTTTCCCCAAAACCTATAATTCTAGTCTACGTGTGAGAAAACGAGCCCAAATTAGGGGGACATTCTGCACAGTTCCTGACTAGTGTTCACAAATTTCAGAGCAAGGAAAGAGTAGGAAGGACTGATAGATGGTCATAAACTAGAGGAGACAAAGTCAACAGGACAGTGGCACACACATGCCATCCTGGACTGGATCCAGGACAGCCAAGGGATATTGGAGGGGACTTGTGAAATCCAGATAAGGACTGATAGCTACAAGTGGTGTTTAACTTTTTGAAATGTGCCAGGATCTAGAAGAAATTGACACTAGTGGGAGCTTAATGAAGGTTATATGAGACTGTGCTACCTTTGTAATCTTTCTATAAACCTGGAATTTTTTTTTCAAATTTAAAGAAAAATGTAGAATTAAAATAAAAAATGTGACCCTTGTGTTGTAGTTCCACTGAGATGTATTAAAGATGAGGGGTAAAATGTTTTTTGGGGACAAAATCTCGCTGTGGTGCTCAGACTGGTCTCAAACTTCACGTGATCCTCTCACTTCAGCCTCCTGAATGGCAGGGATACATCCTGTACCACTGCACCCAGCTTGAAGTCTTAATGTCTTAAATTTCACAGACAAAACAAGAAGATGGCGATTATTTTTCAGCTCCTCCTTTGTTGTAGGAAGTGCCTCATTCTGAAGAGTTTTTGGATGATTCAACCGTCTGGGGTATTCGCTGCAACAGAACACTGGCACCCAGTCCTAAGAGCACAGGGGACTTCACCTCTGCTGCCCAGCTTGCATCTACCCCCTTCCACAAGCTTCCAGCAGACGCAGTGAACAATCTGGAAGATAAAGGTATGCGACATACTTTTTCAGTGTCTGTCTTCTACAAACATTAGTATTAGTTGGTTCATTAGTATTATAGTGTTCTTGAAAATTCAAAGGGGGACGTTCGAAAACCATAAAGGGGCTTGGAATCCATTAATTGTTTTTTTCTTTGGCATACTAACTTCATAAAGTCCACATATTTTGAAAATTTAATAACAGATCATAGGTAGAAATGGGGGAAACTTATAGAAGCATATAAAGGCAAATATACAAAGTCCAAACCATTTGTACAGGAGTATGATTATGTTTTTCAAAAGTCAAGAGGGGAGCACTGCAGATAATTATTTGAATGCTAAAAATACTAAACATGGTTTTTAATGAATAAAAAAATAGCCAATTTTGGTCCTTGATACATTCCTATAAATTTTTATTATTTCAGACATGCAGCCAAGGATACATTACACATAAAATAATTTTGTTTTTTAGTGTTTTGCTTCAAGGGAATAATGACAAAACTCACAAATACTCTTTTATTTCTACTGCATCCCAAATATAGCACCCTATATAAAAGAAATATATATCTCTGAATTGAACCCTGATATGTGGCATTACATTGAGCACAGATAATTATTATTTTTTTATTACCAACATACAGTATAAATACTATGAGATCTGGGACTTCGGTACCATTTCAGTGACTACCAATTTACCAGCCAAACTCTGTCACTGCTGGTACTTCTTAAAAGCAATAATGAAATAACTGCCAAGGAATTTCACTTCACTAATCTCCTGAACCTGGCTGTGACCTGTCACCCATGCCAGTGACCACCTGTGTGGTCATCCTGTCTGGAGTGGACCTGCTGCTCTCTGGACTCTTTGTTCTTGAAGGATCATTATAGATCAGATGTCAAAACTGAAGTGCTCCCCTGTACGAGAGGGTTGAGTGATTTTGATTTTCCGCATCTTATTGCACTTTGCCATGGAACACTATTTTGAAATTATAATGAAAATCATCATATAAAGGAATTCTAGAATTGTAACCATGTCAAATGGTATGCGCGTGCATATACATGCATGTAATGTTTGTGTCTCTCGTTTTTTGTGTATTTCAGAAAACATGATAGCAACGCAGTGCACCCATGTGCCGTTGAGTTCTTGTGTTGAGAATGTGGTGGAGCCCTTGAGAGACAGAAAGTTCAGGTAACTTGCAGTTGTGCCCTTCTCTGCATTTCCACTTGAGCTTTCCTTTTCCAGATGTAAGAGAATGCCTAATCCCATCCTAAACAACTCATAAAATGCTTAACAATTGGCAGCTTATAGTCAGAAGATCCTCTAAGCCCAGTAATGAGCCCCCCTCTTGGTATCAGGACAGTGAGAGAAGCAGCTAGGGTGACAGAGTCTGCAATTGACTTGTACTCTTTTGGGGATTAGAACTGGAAAGCCTTTTACCAAAAAGAGACCCTGCCATGTGAAGACTGTTGCAGAACTGGGCAAACAGAACTGCTTTTCATATCCAGTAAAATTGAGAAAATTGATGACTTCCTTTTAAGAGAAGAGAGGGTACTTAAGCCTCCTAAGGAATAAGCAGTAATGGCAGACTCAGCACCGTAAACCCCACCATGTCTGCGCAGGCTGTAAACCTCAGAGATCCTAACCAAGGCTGCCATCTTCTGGGTAACTATTTTATTCTAGACACAGTACTTACGCTTTTCCTGGACTCTGTCTTTCAGTTAGTCCTTATAATAATTGAGTTGTGGGGACTATTCTTTCTTTTTCCGTTATAGATAAGGAAATTGAGTCTCAGATAAATTATTGACTTAAAGTCATAAGGCTGCAAATTTACAGAATTGGAGTGTGAACCTGTATTTGTCTGAGTGCTGACCCCTTCTTCTCACTGCCTCTTATTAGAAACCCACAAGGCACAAGTTCAATTAAAAAGCAAAAATATATTGAATTTGCATTAATTTTATTATTGATGTTAATCACTTCTATATGTTTAGGTGGATTTATTTTTTTTTCTTAAGTAATTTCTGTTCACATCTTTTATCTAATCATTTGTTTATTTGGGTCACAGTTGAATGAGGTTTTTGATAACAAGAGCCATCAGGAGTGGCTAAGCCCAGCCAGACCTTTGACTCACAAGAATGCCATAAGCCATCCTTGATGTAAGATTAACTTAGAAGTACATAGGGCAGAAATCCCAGTTGCTGGCTGGGTGCATCCTACCCAAGGAACTGTTGTCTTTGGCCCCGTGTGACAGTTCAGTTGCAAGGAAGCAAGGCTCACATGAACCAAGTGCAGGAGCCTCGCTTAAGAGCCTTATGCAACACCTCCATCAGGTCCCAGGGTGCCCATGAGAAAACCCACTGGGCACAATTTCAATTAAAAACCAAAATTTATTGAATTTGCATTATTTTATTATTGGTGAGTTAACCATTTTCTACATGCTTATGCTAATTCTTTTTTTTTCTGAAAAATGAATAACTGAAACTATGGGTTCCTAGCAGATATTTGTAATTCTACTCCAGATACAGTTAACCAGTGAGGGTTATTTTTAACCATAACCAATGGTGACAGAGTAAGTTTTTAGGGGAAAAGAGCTAACAGTTAACAGACTCAGATTCTTATGGACAAGAGAGAAAGATTTTGTTAATCATTTATGCATTGACAGTAATTTGGATACCCATGTTACTAGTATCGGTAATATGAGGTATGGAAACAATTTTTCAATGTACAGGTAAGGTACCCCTAGTGTCTATTTGAGAAGCCAAATAGTGGCCAGTACTATTTGAACTATCATGGTCTTGGGAAACTAGGGAACACTAGGAAATATTTGCAGTTGAGAAAGGGACATATTTATTTGTGATGTATATGTATAGATGTAAGGGTTAAATGTGGGTGTAGAGATATACACGATTGATTCTCATTGTTCCTTGTAGTGTATACTGGACACTTGTCTAGGGGAAATACATGCTTATCCTGTGGGCCTTTGTTGCCATGTTTGTTTAAAGTCACCTTATTTAACACATATTACTCATGACTTACATTGCACTTGTGCCTGGATGAGGCTTACCTGTTTTCACTGTAAGGCATCTCAGAGCCTTCTATGCTTAGGAACAATAGACACACTTCAGCAAAACACCTGAAATCCCAACAAAAAGCACAGAAATGCAAAAACCATGGCATTAGACTCCAAGCAGGGCAGTGAGGAGCATAAGCTGTAGGCTTCACCTTGCTCCACCTGGCCTGGGAACACGCACCCAGATTTTTCATTTCTCTAAAGTCTGCAAATGACTGAAAATTATATGAATGTTGATCTGGATGTTTAAGTAAATTTTAACACATAGGTGCATTCACAAATCTGAAACCTATGAATGGGAATCAGCTGTGTATGCATGTATATACACACACCCATATGTATGGAAATGTGTAGGATTTTGTTAGATTGTGGTTGACATTTTTTTGTTGTCTGAATGTTATAAAAGAAGTCATTTTTAGAAAGAAGTTAGATATCCAGTCTTGATCATAGCAGTGCTGCTGAGATACCCTTTCTCCCGACATTCCCTGCTAAATAATACCAAGCGTATCACCATCCCCATTTATCTAGTATATCATCATGTCTTTGATTTTTATTTCTATTAATATTGGACTAGCTTTGTATTTGCCTATAGTTGTGTAAGAAAATGATTTAATCATCTCAGGCTGTGCAGCATATTTGAAGTGACATTTCTAGAATGAAAAGGAAACTCTGTTGCAGAACTTTTGTGTGATCAAGTCCATTAGGCTTCTAATAATAGGGTGTTTTTATTTTCTCTATAATTTTCTCCACATCCAGTTCAATTCAAGAGAAGAGCCCAGAAGGCACATGCCCCAGAGACCTCTCTTTGGCATCCTTGCACCATTTCAGCCAGCGTGCCCCGGGTGCTGCACTTACCCAGGAAGCTGTACGGGGCCTTGAAGCTTGTAAACTCACAGACACTGACCGTGCCATTGTGGAGGACCCGTCCGATGCCAGTGCCAGGCCCCAAGAAGACCAGATGCAGATGGGTCCCCATGGGGATGTCAGTGCTCCAGGTGTGCACAGAGGCTCAGGCTTAGTCATGCCATTAGGACCACAGCATAGGAAGAGCTGTTCTGTGGAAGAACTCAGAGGGGGACCGGTGTGCCACTGAGTAGAACCTACAGTCAGACACTTCTCACTGTACTGAAGTGCAGTCCAGCAGGAATGTACTTGAAGGGCAAATCGATCCATTTTAATTTTAGATTTCAAGTTAAGTACTGTTGGAAGAGGGAATTGGAATTCGAGGGCCTACTGTGTGTCAGGCATTTAATCTAATGCTGTTTTCCCCACTTTACAGAAAAGTCAACAGAGGGTCAAGATTAAAGAGATCCCTCCTACCACCCCTTGTCACCCAGACAGTCTCACCTACTGGTAGAGAATATGGACTAGAGATGGAGTGGCTAGGGGACAAGGCTAGGTTCTACCCTAGCAGTCCTTTCATAATTGCCACTAATAAGAATACGTTATTATTCTAAGTTGGAGAGAAACCTTCATCTTCCCTTTAGAAATTCTTTTCTATCTTGGACCAAAGTACAACTGATGTGCAAATTGTGTTTTGTGGGTGTAAGTGGGAAAGCAGTTAAAGACAGTGTATCTGTCTGAGCACATTTGAGGTCACTAACCAACTCCATGTGTGCCTTAAATGTGCAGCCATCACTGCTAAAGGCAGGACCTAGCATTTTAGGTGAGCGGAGTGAGATGCAGATGATATCCCTTTGTCATCCTGAATGTTGATTTAAACTTTCAAATCCAAAATGGCAGATGGTCAACTGCACAACTCCCAGTTCTGACTTTTGGAAACAATTCTCTATTACTTGAATCAATGCTCTATAAAGGATGAGACTTTTGAAAGCTTAATTAATGAATGAATGTCTCCACTTGCTTTATCTAAAATTTATTAAGTAAAATCTTTGAATACTGAACTCATGTTTCTTTTCTTATTCCTGTTCCTTTAAGACTTCACTATTGAGAATCCGTGGGATGATAAGTTGATTCTCAAACTTCTGTCTGGGCTTCCTAAACCAGTGAGTTCCTATCCAAATACTTTTGAGTGGCTGTGTAAACTTCCATCCATCAAGCCCAAGACTGAATTTCAATTGGGTAAGAACTTTATGGGTGATATAGCTTTGAATTCTTGTTCATCCATGGAACGTTGATGGTGATTCATGTGTATGTGAGATTCTCCTCCTGTCCCCCAGCCCCAGTAAAGAGTTACAGCTACAGTATTGAGAAATCTTGTTAATCCATGGCAATAGAACCATGAGTGCTGTTGGACTGGAACACATTTAACTCAGAGATCTCTATCAAAGTAAAAATGCACGTGTTTAGGCTGGGGAAGCTCAGCAGCAGAGCACTAACCTGGCATGTGTGAGGCTGCGGGTTTGATCTCCAGAACTGCAAAATTTTAAAAATGCAGTTAGACTATTTAAGAATTTCTTGCAGATTTTATAGTCAAAAACAGGCATTGATAACAAAATAAGGATTTTTTTTTTCCATTCTGACCACTTTTCAATATACTGAGGCACTAAGGACGTTGATAACAAGCACATGTGCAACTGTCACCACCATCTTATTATAAGTTTTTATCATCCGAATGGAAACTTGGTTATTTTATTTTATTTTTTTTTTTTAGTACTGGTGCTTGAACCCAGGACTTCACACGTGCTATGCAAGGACTACTACTGAGCTACATCTTTGGCCTTTTTTATTTTATCTTGAGACAACGTATCCCTACATTGCTCAATCCAGTGTCAAACTTGTGATCCCCCTGCCTCAGCCTCCTAAGTAGCTGGGATTACAATATGCACCACCACACTTGGCAGAATGGAAACTAATTCTGTGTGGACAGTGTGTGTTACATGTTTCTTAAGAAGAGGGATAGTATTATATACTCATTTGATAATATTTCTGGAAAACTCTTGATGAATACTCAAAACTAAAATAGTTGGCTTAGTGGGAGTGGGAAAGTGGGTGGTTGTGGATAAGGCGAGAGCAAGGCTTTTCACACATAGAGCTGCCGTAGGCCTTCAGAACAATTGAGGGGCCATCAGAGTTCCCCATGCCTACCTCCCTGCCCCTCACCCAGATCCTCTGTTAGCGTCTTGAATAAGTGTGCCTGCTGATTGTGACAGTGATGAGCCAGTACCGGTATGTGGCCAAAGTCCACGATTTCCTTCGAGGTTCCCTGTACTGTGCGTTCTGGGGTTTGGAACGCTTGGCAGATCTCCTCGCTGCAGGGCACTTCAGAATAATTGGCCTGCCTTGAGTCTCCTGTGCTTTCCCCTTCTCCCCTTCCTCTGCACCCCAGAAGCCCTGGCAGACACTGACTGGGCCCTTTATTCCACAGTTGGCCTTTTCTAGAATGTCATGTGTTTGAAATTACAGTTTGTAGCCCATCAGGCCATTTCCTGACACTTAGCAACAGAATTTAAGGCTCCTCTTTGCCTTTTCATGGCTTTCTAGCTTTTTTTGAATCACTGAATAGTCCCCACCGTCTGGATGGCCCTGTACCCCACAGCTCATTTACCCATTTACCTACTAAAGGCCACCTCATTGCTTCCAACTTTTGGCAATTATGAATAAAGTTGCTTTAAACATTGTATGTAGGTTTTTCTATGGACGTATTTTTAACCCATTGAAGTAAATACCAAGGAGTGTGATTGTTGGATTTCGAGGCATGAATATACACTCATCCCTCAGGTCTGCACAGGCTAGCTCTAGGAACCCAGTGGGTGCCAAAGTCCATGATGCTCAAGTTTCTCATATAAAATGGGTAGCCGTGCATATAACTTAACATATACTTTAAATAATTTTGAGGTTACTTACAATACTTTGTACAGAGTAAGTAGTTGATATGCTCTATTATTTAAGGAATAATGATTTAAAAATATTTGTACATATTCAATCTATAGTTGGTTAAGTTTATAGATTTGGGGACTGGGGATGTGGCTCAAGCTGTAGCGCGCTCGCCTGGCACGCATGCGGCCCGGGTTCAATCCTCAGCACCACATATAAACAAAGATGTTGTGTCTGCCAAAAACTAAAAAAATAAATATTAAAAAAAATTCTCTCTCTCTCTCTCTTAAAAAAAAAAAAAAAAGTTTAGATCCTCATATACAGAGGGCTGAGTGTTTGCTTATATGAGAAAGTGCCAAGCTCTGCTAGTGTGGCCATACCATCTGTGTCTTTATCAGCAGTGAGCAAGAACTCCCTGCTACACCCTCGCAGCTTTTGCTGTTGTTTTTACCCTTCTGGTAGGTGTGCAATAGTGTCTCACTATTTCAGGGTGACAACAGTGATGTTCACCAGTGAGAGTGAACATTTTTTCATGTGTTTACTTGCTGTCTGCATACTTTTAATGAGCTATGTGTTCAGATCTTTTGCCCATTTTTTAATTGTCATATTGTTAAATATCAAGAATTTCTCAAATAGTTTAGATAGCAGTTCTTTATTAGATACTTGTTTTGCAAAGATTTTCTCCCAGTCTGGTTTGTCTTTCTATTTTTTTTTAAATTGTGTCTTTTAAAGCACAGAAGTTTAAATATTAATGAAGTCCAGTTTATCAGGTTTTTTTTTTCCCCTACAGGTCATGCTTTTGGTGTTACATCGAAAAACTCATTGCACCAGTGGAAACTTAAATAGTCTTCTGTATTCTTTTCTAGAAGTTTTATAGTTTTATTTTTTCCGTTTCGGTCTATGCTCCATTTTAAGTTAACCTTTGTGCAAGGTATAAGGTGTGTGTCTAGGTTCATTGTCACTTGTGCATGTCTGAATGCTTGGCACCACTTACTGAAGACACTGTTTCTCATGTTTGATCCTTTGCCCAAGAGCAGTTCTAAGTCTGTGTGGTTCTGTTCTGGACTCAGCTCTTTTCCATGGGTTTGCTTGTCTCTTGCCAGCACCACAGGGTTATGGTCAGTCTCAGAGTGGGATGAAGTCAGCCCTTTACTTCCTTCTTCCATCTCAATATTGTGTTGACTTTCTGGGTCTTTTGCCTTTCCATATAAACTTTAGAATCAGTTTGTTGGTGTTCACAAAATAACTTCTAGATTTTTATTGAGATTGCATTTAGTCAAATTGGGAAGAGATGACATCTTGACAAAATTGAATCTTATCCCTGTACATGGAAATCTCTCCAATTAAATCTCCTTTGATCTTTCATCAGAGTTTAGGTTTTCTCATATAGATCTGGTACATAATATATATTATTACCTAAGTATTCTTTGTTTTTTAATTTCTCATTCTAATTGTGTATTTCAGGAACATAGAGAAGTAATTGTATTTTATATATCTGCTTTGTGTCCTATAAGCTTTCTGTATCCACTAATAGTTCCAGGAGATTTTGTTAGTGTTGATTCTTTAGATAGTCCTGTCATCTATAAAGAAAGATAGTTTTATTTCTTCCTTTTCCAATCTGTATACTTATTTTTTTAAAATGTCTTATTGCTGGGCTGGGGATGTGGCTCAAGCGGTAGCGTGCTCACCTGGCATGCGTGTGACCCGGGTTCAATCCTCAGCACCACATACAAAGATGTTGTGTCCACCAAAAAACTAAAAAAATAAATAAATAAATATTAAAAATTCTCTCTCTGTCTCTCACTCTCACACTCTTTCTTTTAAAAAAAAATTAAATAAATAAATGTCTTATTGCACTAGGTGGGAATTCTAGTACAATGCTGAATAGAAATGATAAGAGACATCCTCACCTCATTCCTGACCTTGGGGATGCATCTATGTAGTGTATCACCATCAGGTCTGATGCTGGCTATAAGTTTTGTACATGTTCTTTATCAAGTTGAAGTTTCTCTGTTGCTAGTTTGCTCAGAATTGTTATGAACGGATGTTGGATTTTATCAAATGTTTTTCCTGCATATGTTAATATGATCATGTGATTATATTATGTGATTATTCTTAGCCTGTTGGTATGATGGGTCAGGTTAACTGATTTTCAGATGTTGAGCTATCCTTGTGTTTCTTGGATCATTGCTATGGTTTGAATGTCCCCTTCAGATGTCATGTTTAAATTTAATTGCTATTGTCACAGTTTAAGAGGTGGGATCTTTAAGAGTTGATTAAGCCATGAAGGCATACCCTAACGATTGAACTGAGGCCATTGTTGCTGGGTGGGTTAGTTGTAATGGGGGTTCTGGCAGGCCATCTCCCGCCTCACCCTCACCATGTGATGCTCCTACCATCTTAGGATGGACGATGAAGATCCTCACCAGTTCTAGCCCCTCAATCTTGGACTTGTCAGCTTTTGGAACTATGAGCCAAATAAATCTCTTTTCTTTATAATTTATCCAGTTCATAATATTCTGTTATAGCAGCAGAAATCAGACTAAGACAGTCGTGGTATATAACTTACTGTATACATTGTTGGATTTTACTTGCTAATGTTTTGTTAAGATTTTTACATTCATGAGAAGTATTTGTCTGTAGTGTTTCCTATAATATCTCCATCTGGTTTTGGTAACCTGGAAATGCTGACCTCATAGAATGAATTAGGAAGTATACACTACCACTATTTTCTGGTAGAGATTATAGAGAATTTCTATAATTTCTTCCTTACAGATTTGATAGAATCTGTCAGTGAGTGCATCTGAACCTGGTGCTTTCGGCTTTAGAAGGTTATTAGTTATTAATGCAATTTCCTTAATAGATGCAGAACTATTCCAGTTATCTAATTCTCTTTATGAGCTTTGATAGATTTTGTCTTTCAAGGAATTGGTTCATTTCATCTAAGTTTTTCTCACTTGTGAACATTATGTTCTGAATACTCTTATTATGTCTTTAGCGTCCATGAGCCTTTCATTTCTCATTATTTGTGTCTTTTTTTTTTCTTAGCTTACCTGACTTGATGTTTATCAATTTTATTAATCTTCTCAAAAACACAATTTTTGGGGTTTTCTTATTTTTCTCTATTGATTTCTTTCATAATATTTTCTTTTGTTTACATTTAATTAGTTCTTTTTTTTTAAGTTCCTAAGGTGGAACCTTAAATCATTAATTTTGTATCTTTTTTTTGGTTATTTTTATTCTTACTTTTTTGTAAACAATTCTTTTTTAAAATGTGTTATTTTTAGTTATATACTCTTTCTTCTTTTCTAAGTCCTTCATGAGACTTCTTCAATCCATGTGTTATTCAGAAGTGTGTTTAATCTCCCAAGATGTAGGGGCTTTCCAGCTGTCTGCGTTAATGGATCCCCAGTTTAATTCCACTGTGGTCTGAGAGCAGACATTATATGATTTCTATTCTTTTAAATTTGTGAGGGTGTATATTACAGCACAGAATGTGGTCTGTCTTGGTGAATGTTCCAAGTCAGTGTGAGAATGTCATATATTCTGTAAATGTCATTCAGATCCAATTTTCTATTTAATGGTCCATTTCTTTTTTTTTTAATGTTTATTTTTTAGTTTTAGGTGGACAATATATTTATATTTTACACAATATATTTATTTTTTTATTTTTATGTGGTGCTGAGGATTGAACCCAGTGCCTCACGCATGCCAGGCGAGCCCTCTACCAGTTGAGCCACATCCTGAGCCCCTTAATGGTCCATTTCTGATGGAAGGATATAGGAATCTCCAAGTGTAATAGTGAAGTCACCCATTTTGCTTGCATTTCTATCAATGCATGCCTCATATATTTTCACATTCTTTTCATGAGATGTATACACAGCATGTCCTGTTGGAGAATTAACCCCTTTTTCATTCTGTAATGCCCCCTTTTATGCCTGTTAATTTTCCTTGATCTGAAATCTGCTGTATGGAATTAATACAGCTATTTCTGTTTTCTTGAGATAACTGTTAGCATCCTATATCTTATTAACTGTTAATCTGCATTTGTCGTTATACTTTCAATGTGTGTGTTTTCATTGGTGGGTGAAGATCATTGGTGTTCTGAGTGATTATTGATATAGCTGGACTCATATTTCATTTGTTAGTTTTCTAGTCATTACACTTGTTCTTTGTGGGTTTTTTTCCCCCACTCTCTGCCTTCTTTGGCTTTGAATTATTTCATATTCTGTTGCGTCTCCTCTCTCAGCATATCAATAATATTATCTTTGTCACATTTGCAAGTGGATTCTGCAGAGTGTGCAGTATATATACACTCAGAGCCAGTCCAAGTCCACTTTCCGATAGCACGTCACCCCCTCACAGCAGGGCCCACACCATGCGGCAGGGGTGTCATTCCCTCCCTCCTGCCCACCTCTTCTGTCATTGCTGCCGTTGGTTTCACTTATCCACTGGTATGCCACCACTAGGTGGACACTATTGTTTTGAACAAATGGGTTTTTGTTAGATAATTTAGAATAAGAAACATCAAGTATTTTACTTAACACTCTTTGAGTCTAAGTTTCTGGCCTATATTATCTTCCTTCTCTCTGAAGAACAGTGCACGTTTACCAGTGACAGATTCCCTCCATTTTTGTGTAAGAAAGTCTTTATCCTTCACTTTTGAAGGATAGTTTCATGAAGTAGAGCATTCTAGCTGGTGGTTTTTCTCTTTCAGCCCTTTAAATGTTGTACTGCACACTCTTGCTTGTGTGGTTTCTAAGGAGAAATCTGATGTACTTATCCTTGTTCTTCTGGAAGTAAGCTCTTTTTATAGCTATTTCTATTTTGTAGCATTTTTCAAATTTTTCTTTGTCTTTGATTTTCTGCATTTTCTTTGTGATGTGCCTAGGTGTAGGTTTTTCTATCTGTCCTGCCTGGTATTCTCTGAGATTCCAGGATCTGTGGTTTGGTGTTGGTCTTGAATTTTTGAAAACTCACACTTTTTTCTTTTCAATTTACATTTCAGATTTTCTCTTAGGGTGTCCTGGAGCTCACTGATTCTTTCCCTGGCCGTGTACAGTCTACTAAAAGACATTCTTGGTTTCTGGCACAGAGTGGGTATTTTATTTCTAGCATTTCTTTTTGCTTCTTTCTGCTTATTTGACCTCTTTGTTCTTGAAAATTGTCTCCTTTTTCTGTTAGAATCCTTAGCACATTCATAACAATTTTAAAAACTATCCTGGTCTGATAATGCTGAAATCTCTGCCCATTTCCAGTGCTTGCTCTGCCTCCTCAAGCTGTGTTTTTTCTTTTAATATGCCTTGTCAATTTTGTTGCTGGCCAGACCTGATGGACTGTGTAAGTGGAACTAAGATAGTTAGGCTTTGGTGTAACCTTTATCTGGCTAGAAGTTAAGCTGTGTTGTCTTCCCTGTTGCCTTTAAGGTTCCCTAGAGACTTTCTTTTTATACTAGGGATTAAACTCAGGGGCATTTTATCACTGAGCACATCCCAGTCCTTTTAATTTTTTATTTTGAGACAGGGTCTCACTAAGTTGCCTCCTTAGTCACTGAGATTGCAGGCGTGCACCAAACAACCGAGAGTCATCTTCTTAGATAATCTGAGGAGTACTGTCCTTCCCATTGCTAATTCCAGCATGGTGTCTGCTGTGAATCTCTGTGTCTTCCTCTCCATCTCCCCACTTTGGGTGCAGCAGTTTTCCCTCTGATCTCAGTTTTTTAATAGTTCAAGAAGAGCTGTTGAATTTCAGTTGTCCAGTTACTTTCTTGCCATAAAAGTGGAGTGACAGCTTTCAAGCTGCTTATGTGCTAGACTGGAAGTCAGATTTTTTTTTTAAATATATATTTGATTTTGAATGGGAGGATTATTTTTAGAATTTTTAAGAATCAAATGCAACATCACCATGGTCTTTTTCTCCAAAATCAATAACCCCAGTGTAACCACAAGGAAAATATAAACAAACCCAATTTGAAGGACATCTGACTAGTACTCTTTGGAACTATCAAGGTCAATTAAAAAAAAAAAGACAAGAAAAGTCTGAGACATGTCACAGGCTAGGAGTAGCCATGGAGATAGAATGACTAAATATAATGTATCCTGAAACACAGAAAAACTAGTGAGTCTGCAAGTGTGGATTTCAGTCAGCAGCAGCAGCACTCCTCGGTTGGTTCCTTGTCTATGACATAAGAGCCATGTGGGATGCAGAAACTCCGCTTTCTTGGCCACTTTTCTATCAATCAAAAACTATGTAAAATTAAAAGTTGAATTAAGTATTTTAAATTGTCTATTACAAATGTTGCTATCATTTTATTTTGCCCTTTTTATTTTAATTTTTTTGTTTTATTTTAATAAAGTTTTATTTTTCCAAATGCACAGTTGCTTGGACCTGCTAGTGCATCTGCACAGCAACAGGGGCATCTCCATCTCAGTATTTCTGGTGCAAATTACTTGAGCTCTGTGCTTTGACACCAGTTTGAAAAGTCCTTTACTGAGGAGCTCCTGAAGGGCTGCCCTGGCCAAGGAACCGCAAGTCCTTATCCCTCGAAGACCCCAGCTGTGCTTAGAAGCTCGGAGTTGGGAACGTCCTTACAGAGTTTGTCATAAGTAGCTTTGTCAAACAAGACTAGATGTTGAGCTTGCCCTGATCTTTGCCTTCGGACCACTTCTTCTTTTCAGCGTTGCTCCAGATTTATTCACTGGGCCCTTGCCTTTCTTGGCCGACCTTCCGGTATCTCTCTTCTTCTTGTCACCCTTGAGAAGCGTTGCAAAGCCTGGAGAGCAGCACCAGCTATTGGAGCCTGGTCAAGATGTCTTTTTTATTTTTATCCTATTGTAAAATGTGTTTATTTCAAAAAGCTTTATGTATCACTTCAGGGAGGATTTCTCCTGTCATCTGCCTGCAAGATGGGCAGCACAGGTGCTGCTCATTTTAAAATGCGAGAACCTTGATGGGGAGGCACTGAGTGCCCAAACCCACGCACCTTAGTGACCCCCGCAGGCTGCCCTGAACTTGGTAAGGGGGCTCTTGTTGCAGGTATTTACTTCCTTTCATCTAAGCCTGTAAAACATTTCCCAAGCAACTGTGGCCATTTTTATTTATGAAAGCAATTCAAGTACAAAGAAAATTTTACAAATTCTTCATTTGGATAAAGTCCTTAATATTTTGAGCCCATTTGTCATTTTGACACATTTATCTCTTCCCAGGTTCTTCACTGGTCTACATCAATCACCTTGTTGGAGAAGGGGCCTTCGCCTAAGTCTATGAAGCTACCCAGGGAGATGTGAATGAGACCAAAAATAAACAGAAATGTGTCCTAAAGGTAAATGGTGCAAATACATTTTTGAACTGTAGAGAAATGATTTTCAGCCTCTTTTTTTTTTTCCTTTAAGACAGTGATGTTTTTATTGAGCAATTAAGAAATAAAACAATACTATGAGGATCTGGAATTGCTTCCTGCAGAACAAATCATGATGTCATTGCTTTCTCATGTCCCTTATTAGGATACTATTTTCCAGAATGTGACTCTGGATATAAATAACACATACCTGGTTTTGCTTGTAGGTCTAGAAGTCTGCCAACCTCTGGGAATTCTACATTGGTACCCAGCTGATGGAGAGACTAAAGCCAGCTGTGCACCACATGTTTATCAAATTCTATTTTGCCCACTTATTCCAGAATGGGAGCATCTTGGTAGGAGATCTCTACAGCTATGGGACACTATTAGTAAGTGTTCTGTTTTTATAATATGGATATGAATTTAAGTGCATTTCTGGTTTGTGCCTTACCCATATATTTTCTGGTTAGAGCTTTAGTTGGAGTGCTAAACAGGGGCAAAGTCCTTGACTTGAAATTTCATTAATCCTCATCCAACTCAGGATACCATTTGCATTGTTTCTAGAATGCCATTAACCTCTACAAAAATACCCCCGAAAAAGTGATGCCCCAGGCTCTCATCATCTCTTTCGCTATCAGGATGCTCTACATGATTGAACACGTCCACAGCTGTGAGATCATTCACGGAGACATTAAGCCAGACAATTTCATACTGGGAAACAGGCAAGTGTGGACCTCTGAACAGGGTTCTTTCCTGAACATCTAGCAGCCCTTTGTCATTTGTGCTCATTTCTTGTCCTGAATTGTATTTAATCTAGGTTTTTGGAACAGAACGATGAAGATGGCGATTTGTCTACTGGTTTGGCACTTATTGACCTGGGTTAGAATATGGATACGAAACTTTTTCCAAAAGGAACTGCCTTTACAGCAAAATGTCAAACATCTGGCTTCCAGTATACTGAGATGCTCAGTAACAAACCATGGAACTACCAGGTACGGACCTAAAGTAAGAGGTTTGGAAAATTTTCCTCTGTTGTACCTACCAGATTTTCCAAATGAATTTGGAATCTTGTTAGTTTGAACTGGTCTCTTGGACACAGTTGAAGAAGAGATGGGGGCCAGGAACGTGGCTTAGAAGTAGGGCACTTGCCCAGTAAGCATGAGGTCCTGGGTTGACTCTGTAGCATTCAAAGAGAGAGAAGGTAGTAAAGGAGAGATGGGACTTAAGGCTCAGGGGAAGGGAGGTATGAAATTCTGTTCCTGAAGAGTACACTTTTCTTATTATTCACAAGAAGGAAAGCAGATATGTTCTGAGTTTGACCCTAGGAAAGGTATTTAATTATCTGTGAACCCTTCAGAACGAAAGTCTGCCAATTCTACTTTATATGTGCCTGTAACAGATATAAACTGCATTAGAGTATGTCACTCTCTTCCCATTTACCTTGACTTTACCCCTCAGTGTTGGCCGGGGTGGTAGGAAGGGGGGTGCAGAACTTGGTGCCCCTAATCCTCTCACCCTGAGCATCAACTGGCACCTTAGTAGGAGGTGCTGTATTGCGATTGGGCAGAGGGGCTGCTTGGTGCACCAGTGCTTGAGCAGATCACAGTTAATGCTGTGAACTTGTGCCCGGGAACTAAAAACCCAGCTCTCATTACTTAAATAAAAAGGTGACAGATTATTGATATTATCTAATCTTTTGCAACAATATAAATTATTTAAATGAAAAGGCTTGTGATCATAAAGCAGAATGTAAAGTTTAGCTGATTGAAGCTGTTCTTTAAAAATAAAAATACAGAATGCCAGCTTATGTATTCACAATCTGACCTTTATCTGTGAAATAGATTTGAACAGTCAGACCAAACATGACATTCTATGTCAAAGCCAAAGAGGAGGTAGCTGGGTGACATTAATGCCAGGTATCTTGGTTGTCATGCTAGGGTAACTGTCTTCAATTCCACACATCGTATGGGAATGGACCTGGAGACTAGAATACAGTGATTTGAGGGTCAGGTCATATATTTTACCTGCTAGTACTAGTAGTCTTTCATTGAAGTTTTTAAGTAGTTAAGAAAAAAATGCAAATATTTCAAATATAACTTTATGCAAAATTTACCTGAAATAACTGGGTTTGATTTTGAACAGACTATTGAAACTCTGTGTAGGTATATCCATGTAAAAGTTTTCCTTTTTGTATTCTATGTATATCTTCTTAAGCTGTATTTTACAAATGATGCTTTGGAAATGGATTTGTACCACTATTAATAGGTTTTTATGTTTTTCTTTCAGATTAAGTCAAGGCCAAGTCGTGTTTCCTTGATCCTCACCCTGTGGAGCTGTAAGATGATTCCTCTCCCAGGAACGAGCATCCAGGTGCTCAGCAGACATGTTTGCCTCTGTCTGTTTGATGGCAGTAAGGTAAGCTCACTGAGTTGAACCATCTCACACAGGATGATGGAGAAGCCCTTGTGTGGTACCACACATTAAATGTGGAATGCGCTGTGTGTGTGAGTGTGTGGTACCGCAGTGGGTTAACCCTGGCTCTTCAGTGTGTGATGTTGGTACACACACAGTTAACCCATCTGGGCCTTAGATTTCTTCACTTATGAGAGGGACTGGTACCTGTCTTCTAGTGTTGTGTACAGTTCAGGTCTAAGTATAGAGCATTGCATTTTTGAAAATGCAATGTATATCCAGCTCCCCAGACAAGATATGGAGCATCACCATTTCCCGTGAGGTCTCCTGGAATCCTTTTCTGCTCAACTCTTCCCTGATTCCTAAAAGACCATTTTTTACCTAATACCAAATGATAGTCTGAATGACTTCTAAAAAAATAATGTATCTTTCATGAGATGTAGCTTAAGTGGTGCTTAGGTAGAAATTCGTAGCTTTAATTGCATATACTAGAAAGAGGGAAGGTTTAATATCAGTGATCTAAGCTGGGAACTTAAGAGACTAGAAATTGAAGAGTGAGTTAAACCTAAGAATGTAGAAAAAAGGAAATAACAAAGAGTAGAAATTAATGAAATAGAAAACAGATGGACAGAAGAGAAAATCAATGGAGATGAAGGTTGATTCTTTGAAGAGATTAATAAAATTGAAAGATGCCCAGAAAGACTGACTAAAAAGAGTGAAAGAAAGCCGGGCGAGGTGGCATATGCACACCTGTAATCCCAGCAGCTCTGGAGGCTGAGATAGGAGAATCGCAAGTTCAAAGCCAGCCTCAGCAACAGTGAGGTGCTAAACCATACAGTGAGACCCTGTCTCTAAAAAAAAAAAAAAAAAATAGGGCTGGGGATGTAGCTCAGTGGTTGAGTTCAATCCCTGGTACAAAATAAAAAAAACAAAACAAAAAACAAATTATCAATATCTCCCATTGAAATAGAAACATCATTACTGATCCTGCAGACACTGAGGACAATAAGGGATATTATAAGGAATTGTATGCCAGTAAATCTGACAACATTGATGAAATAGATAATTTTATAAAAAACCATAATTTACTGAAACTGACATAAGAAGAAATAGAAAATTTGAATTTCTGTTTTAAAGAAATTACAACTTCAATTAAAAAAATTCCTACAATGAAAAATCCAAGTCCTTATGGCTTCACTCTAGTGACTTCCCACAAACATTTAAGGAAGAAATAATACCCATCTTATGCAAACTCTTCCAAAGAATAGGAGAAAACATTCCCTAACGTATTTCCTAAATCTAGGAAAAACATGACACCAAATGATGACATTACAAGACCAGTATCCTTCATGGATATAGAAACTAAAATCCTAAACAACATTCTCAAGTTGGATCTAGCAATTTATAGAAAGGACAGTAGGTCACGACCAGCTGGAATTTCTCCCCATGTTCAGATGTACACACCTGTGCATCCAGCATTGGACATGCGAAATTGTAATGTTATTTCATCATATTAGTAGACAAGAAAAAATCATGTGAACATCTCAATAAGCAAAGAAAAAACATTGACAAATTCCAGTGCCCATTCACGAGTTTTAAGAAATCCTCTACAAACTAGGAACAGGTGGGAACTTCCTCAAATTTATAAAGAACAAGAAAAACCTAAATTTCTCTCATTGACAGTGAAATGTAGAATTTTTTTTTTTTTAGTCTAAGATTAAGAACAAGTCAAGGATGCTAAGAAATAAAAAGATAACTCAGTTTTTTAAATGAGCAAAAACTTGAACAGGCCCTTCAAAAAAGAAAACATGAGAAACCAATAGGCATATAAAAATATACCTAACATGTAATACATTATTAGGGGAATGTAAGAGTTACAGTGAGAGACCCACTTAGATGCTCCATACAAGAAGCCCACCTTAAATAGAAAAGGTAAGTTAAAGGGAGGAGGGTTCACTATTCAAGATATTAATGTCCGGCTGGGAATGTGGCTCTGTTGTTGAGTGCTTGCCTGGCATCTGCAAGGCCCTGGGTTCAACTCCCAGTGCATTAAAAAAAAAAATGTCAAACAAAGTAGATACATACCCAGTCACACCATGTTAGAGCTTCAAAACACATGACCTAAAAATTGATGGAACTGAAAAAAGAAATGGGAAAAGCCACCATTATAATTGGAAACTTCACTACTGTTCTCTTAGGAATATAGAACAAGCAGACAGAAGATGAGAAAGGATATTAGGAATTGATTAACCTATTGACAAACTAGGTAGGATCAGTATTGAGCAGCACTTCACCTCTAAACAGTAAGAAGCATGTTGTAAGTGCATGTGGAATATCCACCAGTCTACACAGGTGGACCTAGGTCAGAAAATAAACCCCAACAAGTCTAAAATAGAGTTGAGAGCCAGGTATCGTATGGCCTTTGAGCACATGAGATTAAGCTAGATATCAGTAACAGAAAGATCCGTGGGCAAAGTCTTCAAATGCTTGGAAATTAACAGATTTCTAAATAATCAATGAGTCAAAGGGAAATTAGAAAATATTTTGTACTAATCACAAAGTGGAAGTGAAACAGACAGTCTGGTAGATGTCAGCTAAAGCCTAGTTAGAGGGGTTCCCAGAGTGGGTGGGAGCCGCAGAAGAGCTCCTCACAGCCTCACCCCCTGAGCTGAGGAGCCCCAGGCCTCCGTGGGATGTGCAGGCAGAGGCCCTCTGGGGAGGGGACTCCAGGGGGAGCAGGGTGGCCGCCAGTGTGGAATCCTGACAGGGAGTGTCTGGAAAGCAGGCAGTGTGAGAAGCAGTGCGCGTCTGTCCTAAAAACAGCAGAGGGCACTGAAGGAGGTGACATGATGAGATTCATGTTCTAGAAAGATCTCTGGCTCCTCTCCGAAGAATAAATAGAAAAGGTAAGTTAAAGGGAGGAGAGGGCAGCCAGAGGGGACTCAAGTGGACCACTGGGGGCAGGGCCCTGGCATGGCAGGCAGAGGACAATAGGCATCATCTTGAAGAAGCAAAAATCTGGATCCAGCTTGCTTAGGATTGCCCCTGGCGCTGGCATTTGCACAAAATGGGACCTTGACCTTGCTCTCAGGCTCCTCCTCTTGTACCTCCTGGGATCAATGTGAGCAAACTGGGTGATTATAAGTAAAGCATGGAGAACAACACATGGAGCATAATAAGTGCAACCAAAAGAGTGATGACGATTACAGCTTGGGTGGAGATCAGGTCGGGGGAGATGCAGAAGGCGGGAATCAACGGGATTGGTGGTGGGCTGAGTGTGGAGGGTGGAGGGAGAGCAGGTGTGGAGCGGGCAGTAGGTCTCAGACATCCACCCCTGGATAGACCATGGTCACACGCACACAGGTAGGGAGGCCTCCGGGAGGACTGCGTGTGGCGCTGCCCTGGTGGTTTTCTTCCACCTGAACTTGGAGTAAGGGTGACCACAGAGCTACTGTGCACAAAAGCACCACCGCAAATGCGCCAGGAGGTGTCAGCAGTGACCAAGAAGAGAGGACCTGCTGTACTCTCCTGTTCTCACGTGAGAACCGAAAACAAAAACTAGAATTTCACTTTAATAACAGAAAATATGGGATTCATTTTATATCCAGATCCTAGAAGTTCATTTATGAAATTAATTTTTATCAGAGTTCGAAATCGAGAAGTTTTGCATCACATTTAATAGTTAGAAAATTGCATTATTTGCTCTTTGAAGGCTTCTTTAACAAATCTAGCCTATTACAAAGGAAAGCTCTGTTGTCGAGCCTGGGCAGTGCCAATCCAGAACGCCCTCCCAGCACCCACCGTCCTCGCAGGGCAGGTGCACCCACACCTTCAGCGTCGGGGGGAGCCTCAAGCCTCTGGGTCTGCTGCCTGCTTTTCTTTTTTGTTTTATTTTCTAGGGCTGGGAGGGAGCCCAGCTTTGTTCTGTCTCCCTGTTGTCCTCTGTTCTCTTTCCTCCTTCTTGCGTGTGGCTTATTCGTTTCTTAGAACTCCATTCTGAATTATCCGTGGTGTTGAGTGGTCTCTCTGGGTGGCTTCCTGGGTGCTTGCTGTAGGTGTCATTTTATACACCCAGCTAATCACAGTGACCACAGGCAGCGTTCTGGTTGGAGAGAGGCAGAGACTGTCCCTCTCTCTAATTCTCTTTGTCCTCATTCACTCACAACTGACTTGCACATTTCCTCTACATACACTGAAACCACATCATCCAGCCTTACAATTTTTGCTTTAACCATCAACTGAGAAATTAGTAGTATTTAATCAGATCTTTACTGTTCCCATTGATCTCCTTCCTGATGTTCCAAGATTCCTTCTTTAGCTTGTCTCTTCTGTACAGAGAGTGTCCTTTAAACATCCCTTCAGGGTGACAGATTCTCTTAAACTAGCTTTATCTGAGTATCTGTCTCCCTTCCTTCCTAAAGGACCTTTCCACTAGATGTGGGACTCTGGATTGACAGTTCTTTTCGTCTACCACTTAAACACCGTGGTGCCACCTCTTCCTGGCCTCTGGTTTCTGCCGAGACACCCACTGCCATCTGAGTCATTCCCCTGGCTTAACCTGGCTGTTTTTCTCTCTTGCTACCTTCAGTGTATTTTTTTTTCCTGTTTACTTTAGAAGTGTGGTGTACCTGGCACAAATCCTTTTGGATCTCCCCTGTTTGGAATTTGCTCAGCTTCTTAAATCTGTCGGTTTCTGTCTTTGGCTGAAATTGGGGATTTTTCAGCCATTATTTCCTACAGTACCTTTTAAACTCCTCTCCTCTGGGACTCTGATGACACAAGTGTTAGATCTTCTGTTTTAGTCCTCTAGGCTTCTGAGGTTTCTACCTAAAGTGTCACTTCCTCTTCTAGTAAGCATATCTCAGATATTGAGTATTCACTTGATGTGGTTTATTACTGTCACAAGGGCACAAATGTGAATCTATTTTATCAGCTCCTTCATTGTTTTATTAATAAGTATTGGGACCATTGTTTTCACTGTTTGAAAAGTTAGATGCATACTATATTGGATGAAGAAAGAAACCCAGATCTTACAGAACTGCATGAAATAAAAAATGGAAGCCCCTCCTCTCCCTCTGCCCTGACCAATATAGCCACTGGTAATTATCTGGGACTAAGAGGGTGATGTTTCAAAGAAATTCCTACAGCCTGATCTGAAATCGGAAAATCTTTCAGGTCCTGAGCAACATTCACACTGTGAGGGCCACGTGGCAACCCAAAAAGCCCCAAACCTGGACCTTTTCTCCCCAGGTAAGAAATGTGCTGAGTAGCAGAACAGGAAACACCCTGCTTTCCTCCTAGGCGACCAGCAGTTAAGACCTAAGACGAGGCTGTGGAAGCATCACATTCAGCACAGAGCACATGGAGCCACATGTGAACCCTTAGATTCTTTACTGTTCTAGGAGGACTTTGATTAAAGTTATTTGTGTTTCTGACTCACCAAGGTTATAATTCCAATGAATCATCCTATTCATTGGATTTCAATTTTAGGAAATGCCCATTTGATGAAAAATGCAGACAAGAAGATAAAATTTAGGAAGTGAAGTGTTTTTCAGAAATGGAGTCTTACAACTGCACTAATGACAGTTGTGTTTTCCTCTGATGAAATGAAAGGTGCCGCCTAGGGAACCAGTACACTCCGGACTGTCAGAACTGGGATGAGGTTAAGGTTTCTACCACTGAGTCAGTCTCACAGGGATGGATGCTAGTGAATCCAAGATGTCTCTCTGTTCTTTTAATAATACAAATTGTCTGTAGTTCACCTACTTCCACCCCCAGGTTTCATTACTTGAGTGTTTACTTCCCTCCCTCAACTAACTCCCTTTGTTACTGCACCCTAATTACCCTTCTCCTAATAAAGATCTTAACACAAATGGGGGTTCTTTGAGAGGGCACTGGCTGTGAGTGAGGCCCGCAGCTTGCTGGGTGCGACAGGCATCCTTGCTTGACTACAGCACAATGCCTGAAAGTGAGCGTGGCCTCCTGACCTCCTGACCTCCCTGCCTCCAGGGAGACACACCACATATCTTTGGGTCTGTCATTTCACAGTTCTGTGATGCACAGCTGTGTGTCATGCTTTCTCAGGATATAAAGGTGAGCTTTGGGAGGAATAACAAAGTGCTTGTCACCTTCCTGAATGAACTGAGGTATCCTTTACGTGCCCACATTCTTCCTAGTGCATGAGGGTTTACTTGTATGTCAGTGGGGAAGAAACACAGCTGCAAATAATAAGAATGCTCTCTACTTAGGATGCTGTAGCCACGCACAGGCCCTTGGGTCCCTGGTTTATTCAATCCTTAGAGTGGCCCTGTGGGGTGGGCACTATGGATTACTCCGATCAGGCAGGCTGTGAGGATATGGGTCTCCAAGCGCTTTGGGAAACACAGAGGAGAGGGAAGTTAATTCTAGCCCTTGAGCCTCAGGAGGTTTTGTAAAAGAAAACTAGACCTCAAAGACGGGGTAGGGTTTTATAGGCAAGAAGGGGGGGATGGATGCTGTGAAGGGAGAGGGGTGGGAGGAGCCCAAGGGGAGGGGGGCCTGTTCCAGGCAGGCATCAGGAAAGCCCAGCAGACATGTGTGCCCAGCCACTCAATTCTGTTTAAAATGAACAGCGATTGGCATAAAAACCTTACAGCATATGCCAAGTGGGCCTTGAGCACCTTGGGGTGGTTTGCTGCACAGGTTGTATGTTAGCCCTGCTCGGAGAAAAGTAAGTGAAGAGAAAGGTGTTTCCCTCAACAAGGGAGCTGAGTGTGTTTACCAAGTCAGTGGTGTGGATGGGTCAGTCCGTCTGCTCTTAACTTTCCTTAAGAGACCTTTGTGGTAATGCAGAGGCACAAGCCTTGTGCCTTGGACGGGGCAGAACGCCCCTTCCCACTGTGCACTGTGGTCAGTAACCCATGTTCCTTTATCATTCCAGGTCACTGGCTTCTTGCCATGCTTGCTCCATGGCGACTGTTTTATCAGGTCCAATTCTTCATCTCCAGACCTGGGAATATTATTTGAACTTGGAATTTCTTCACAATGTATGTCAGACGCAAGATAAATGTCACTTTATAATATACCAGTTAAAAGGGAATTGGCAGGCTGGGTGCCATGGTTCAGGCCTGTGATTTCAGCGACTCAGGAGGCTGAGCAGGAAGATGGCAAGTTCAAAGCCAGCCTCAGCAACTTTGAGAGGACCTAAGCAACTTAGTGAGACCCTGTCTCTAAATAAAAAATTCAAAGGGATGGGGATGTGGCTCAGTGGTGAAGCACCCCTGGGATCAGTTCCCCCCCCAAAAAAAAAGGAGTGCTGGAGTGTGTGTGTCTGTGAGTGAAGTCCTGGAGGGTTTCCCTAGGTGGGATTTTCATCTCTGGTGGAGCGAGCTGTCAGTGCTCATGATTCTTATGCAGTGCTGCTTTCTCAGTGGCATTTAAGATGAACAGGACCTGCTTACATGTGTAGCACCAGTGAACGCCAGAGCTCCTAAAGAATGGAAATTCAGAACAGAAGGGGTTTTCAGAAAGTGATCAGAAGCACCGTGGCACTTCAACCCCAGGACCCAGTGCACCTGGCCCTGCAGTCAGCAATTCTTATTGAGAGACCTGGCCAAGTGGTGGTTCTGTGTAGGGAACACCAGAAGCATGGTGTCATGTGAACTGCTGGAGCCGAGGCGTGGCCATGCTAGCAGCCCTCCATCTCCCACCCCCTAGCAGCATCTGAATGCAGTATAGGAACCCGGCCCCTCGTAGCCCAGAGCCACCACAGGTACAGTGTGTACTGCATCATCCCGTGTTTCTTTAGGACAAGTAAACCCAGGGGAGTCGCAGATGAGTCAGAGCGAGGAGAGGAGCAGCCCGGAGCCAGGCCCAGTGGCCTCTGGCAGTGGACAGTGGGGCAGACTTCCAGGTGTCAAGGCCTTTGCATGCTGAATCCCCACAGTCCACAGCAGGGAGACAGAGCTTGCTGATTCAGGAGCACCCATGTGCCTCTGGGTGATGACACAGGAAGTGCTCAGCTCCTGAGGCACCTGTTGGCACATCAACAGTTTCAGGGATTTTCAAGGGAAATTTTGACAAAAGGTGAGCATCACTTAAAGTGCCACCTCTGCTGTACCATGGGACCCACCACGTTTCATTTGATTTTCTGGGGCAGAACTGCTTAGCCCTAAGCGGGGATACTGGCCTTGTTCCTTTCAGGGGCTTGCATGTGCTTATAATTTGACTCGTTCAGATGTTGTTTCTCAGACTTGTTTTATTTCCTAGTCAACGGGTGAGAGAGGAGAGTTGAGTTGCGGCTGGGTGTTTCTCAGGCTCTTCGATGCCAGTGGCGTTCCAATACCAGCAAAGTAAGTGCTCTGCGAATTCCTAGCAGTTGTGTGATTTTGTAGAAGTTCTTTTTTTAGGATCAAGGAACTCAGGTTTGTTCTGTTGGCATGTCAACAGCTTTTGGGGCGAGGGCTTTTAATGTTGATTTTAGTGTTGTATAAAGTAGTGTATGAAAGCAACACACACACCCTCACCCAGAGAGGGAGAAGGACACATAGGACATGTTCTAGAATATGCTTGCACTGTCTGCCTGCTGGGACTGTTCCCTGAAGTACTGGCACATTCCACCATGCTGAAAACGGTGCAAAAGCTAAGTCCAGGGTCCCCAGGTCCTCTGTGAATCTGTGTAGGACATTGAAATTATAGCAGTTTTTTTAATATTTATTTTTTAGTTGTAGTTGGACACAATACCTTTATTTATTTATTTTTATGTGGTACTGAGGACTGAACCCAGGGCCCCGCACTTGCTAGGCAAGTGCTCTACCTCAGCCCCAGCCCTCCTGTAAGCAAATTTAAACTTTAAAAGCACAGTGCAAGCCAGAAGCAAATATCCTCATGCATACCACAAAGTTGGAATGTTGTTAGCCCTAACGTAAAAAGAGCCCTTGAAAACTAATAAGTAAAAGATCATCTGAATTTGTATTTATTTATTTATTGGTTCCAGTGATTGAACCCAGGGGTGCTTAACCACTGAGCCACATCTCCAGTCCTTTTTATTTTTTATTTTGAGACAGAGTCTCGCTGAGTTAGTTAGGACCTCACTAAGTTACTGAGGCTGTCTTTGACTTGTGATCCATCTGCCTCAGCCTCCCAAGTCACTGGGATCATAGGCATGTGTCTCCTCACCCAGCTCATCTGAATTTTTAAATGGGGAAAATAAAGATCTAAGTCTAGGATATAAACAGGACATTCACAGAGGGCTACAGATGGACAAGCAGTAGGGAGGATGGTGATCAAGATTCTAAATTTGTCATTACGGAAACTCAGGGTGCTGGGTTCCACACTGCCTGTATAACAGGAGGTATGCGCCATAGTGTCCAAATTCCCCCCCTCTTTAATCTGGGGAAATAATTCCTACCCCACAAGCTCCTGGTGAGGATTAACTTGGATAGCATGCCCTGCACAGCCTCCTTACCACTGAACCCTAGTTTCTAATTTCATCCTAGCCGGAGCAGGAGGGGCACCCCATTATCAGGAGTGAATACAGAAACTCAAGTTTCTTATGATTCTTTAAAAAATATGTTCAGGGTTTTCACTTATACTTAGAAGAAAAAAATAAGGAAACATCCAAAATTCCACCTTGGCAAAGTGAGGTCCCAGTTATTTCCTAGAAGGTGGAGCTCGGTCTATAGGGAAGCATTCTGATGTGTATTGTGAGGCACAGGGAGTCACAGGGTGGGTGACAGTCAGGGCAGGAGACTTACTGAAGTAGGGGGAAGGACAGAGGAATTTTTCACTTTTTACGTGTCCTGTCTATGCCATTCCAACATTTTTCTTAAATATTTATTTTCTAGTTATCGGTAGACACAATATTTTTATTTTTTATTTTATGTGGTGCTGAGGATCGAACCCAGTGCCTCACGCATGCTACGCAAAGTGTTCTACCTCCAAGCCACAACCCCAGCCCCCATTCCAACATTTTACAACGATCTATGTTACTGTTTTATTTTAAAAATCATATAAATTCATAATGGGTTAATTTTAAATATTGATTCAACACATTTAAAAACAGTAATTACTTGCTATTAACAAGTCATTCAAGTCAAAACATCTTTATTTTTATTTGTTTATTTTTATGTGGTGCTGAGGACCGAACCCAGTGCCTCACGTGTGCAAGGCAAGTGCTCTACCACTGAGCTACAGCCTCAGGCCCATCTTAATAACAGAAATCTTTCTCATTTTCATATAAGTACATTTCCTGTGTTGATGCTTGGGACAGAGTCTCTTTGCTGAGATGACACCCCATGGAAGGGTCAACACTGTCATTCTCATCCATCAATGAGACATAATTAGAATGAATACATTTGTGCTAAAAATGTTTCACTTCTGGTTCAGGTGTCTACGGAATGCCCGCCATGCGCAGCCATCATAGTATGTTATTCTTTCACAGAACTTAACGAGCTCTTCTTGAATGGTGGCACTCCTTATGAAAAAGGTGTTGAAGTGGACTCTTCAGTGTCCAGAAGAGGTACTGCAGTGGTGCGCTGCCTTCTGTCAGCTTTCCGTCACTGTGACGGAAAAGGTTTGAGGAATTTAAAACAGATGTTAACCGATTGGAGGGATGAGAGGGCCTTCCTCCAAGTCACACAGGGGACAGGAGACGGTGAGCCTGATGCAGGTTGGGGAGCAGCAGGGGAAGCTGACTGAGTGGTGGCTTCCGCCCCTGGGTCAGGGCCTTGCTTTAAATATCCCCTGTTCCTTCTCCAGAGCTGACAGGTGCTTGTCATCACACACGGGTGTTGAGTCTTTCAGTAACTGTTAATAACGTGCTCCTGGGGATTAATCTCTCTTTACCAGCCCCGCCTCTTTTTTCTTTTCCTGGATATTCGTGGCCCTTTTTTGGCAAATCTTTTCTCAGAAAATTGTGTTTTTTTCCCAGTGTGAGGAGAAGCAGCACAGTAGCGGTCTTTGTCAGGGGCCAGCCGGACCCATGGGGCCTAGTTCTCCCTCTTGCTGCTGCTGCCAGCCGCTCCTCCCGGAGCCCAGGGCACCCCCGCAGCCCTGTCAGCACAGCGCTTCCGGCAGTTTCTGTGGCTCCAGATACTAGCTTTTAAGTCCCTTCACCATCTCAAGGTCAGGTTTGACTGTGGTGCAGGGGGTGGATGAAACTAGGAGCACTCTTCTGTGTGTTGGCTTACTAAGAAGGGCCCTGGGTCCTTGTCCCCAACCTCAGGGACTGAGGCTCTCGCTTGAGTGTAGTGCACATGGGCACCCAGACCTTTGGTATCAGAGCATGCCTCTCAGGAGCCCTGCTGCTGCTGCCCCTGCCCCTTACCCAGACTTGGGCTGTCCTGGCATTGCCTCTGCACATGGCGGGATCCTGCCGTGTGCGTCCCTGGTGATGCTAAGGGTGGGTTTGGGCACCCTGCTGTTGTGACCCAGGGACAGGCTGGCTCACCGACAGCAGGCCATGGCAGTGAAACCAGAGGCCCTAGGCCTTTCCAAAGCCGTGGACCATGGGCTGCGGTGTACCTAGGTCAAGGTCAGGGGCCAGATGTGAACTTTAGGATGTTGCTGCCCTGCCTGAGCACCTGGAGGGGCAAAGGCAGGACTGACCCAACTGGGCATCCTCGCCACCCATCCTGCTACCTACAGAGAGAAGGGAGCGAGTGTGGCACCTGCAGCCCTCTCCTCTCTTTCCAAGGAGCATCCACTTCCAGCCCCACCTGCCATGCCTACCAGCTCCACCTTGGCTCAGCCATATCTCTGCTCCCAGGAGACACGAGGGGTCTTTCCAGGACGCCAGCGAGCACAGAACAGTGGAGCAGCAGCGCCAAGAGCAGGAAGCCCAGTATTTGTCTCAGAGCCCTTTGTCCCCTAGGGCCCTAGCTGCCCCAGCCCACAGCCTTACATGAGTGTAGCCTGTGGGTGTCAAGAGACCTTGAAAGTGTGGATGAAGCTGGGCAGACCCCTGCTCCCTGGAGAGAGCTCCAGGGTCCTGCACAGGGGCCCAGCAGACTGTTCAGCGAGCTGGCTGGGCTGGGACAGGCTAGGGGGCGCTGTCATCGTGGCAGGGAGCACACAGGTGTCTCAGGCTCCCCAAGGCTTGGCTTTCTGACTCTGGAGCTGTTTCAGATCTAACTTAGTGCTCTATAATGTTTAGCCTTCTCTCAGGGTTAAATAGGAATTACCTCTCTCGTTCTGGAGCTCTTGTACAAAGGGTTCAATTTGCAGTGATCAGGTTCTCAGCCCCTTAGGGGAGGGGAAGCTCCGAATTTTAACTCTGAGTTCTGAGCACCAAGAAGCGCTGGCCTGTAGAAGGAAGCTACGTGCACGTGTGTGTGGCAGTGCTAGAAATGGACTTCCCTTTGCCTTTTTGATGCATTCTTTTTTCTTTTTTTTATTTTTATTGTTGGTTGTTCAAAACATTACATAGTTCTTGATATATCATATTTCACACTTTGATTCAAGTGGGTTATGAACTCCCATTTTTACCCCGTATACAGATTGCAGAATCACATCAGTTACACTTCCATTGATTTACATATTGCCATACTCGTGTCTGTTGTATTCTGCTGCCTTTCCTATCCTCTACTATCCCCCCTCCCCTCCCCTCCCCTCCCCTCTTCTCTCTCTACCCCCTCTACTGTAATTCATTTCTCCCCCTTGTATTATTTTTCCCTTTCCCCTCACTTCCTCTTGTATGTAATTTTGTATAACCCTGAGGGTCTCCTTCCATTTCCATGCAATTTCCCTTCTCTCTCCCTTTCCCTCCCACCTCTCATCCCTGTTTAAAGTTAATCTTCTTCTCATGCTCTTTGTCCCTACTCTGTTCTTAGTTACTCTCCTTGATGCATTCTTTTCCTCTCTTTTAATGCTGTTATATTATTGCTAAAAATAAATAGGATATGGCCTACCTGAGGCCCATTCACCCCAATCACAGCACCTCTGCCACCAGAGACTGCTGGTCCCCGTGTGAGGTCAAGAGGATATGTTCTTACTTCTTCAACTCAGGTAACCTTTGGTGACACAGAACTTTCTGGCCATCTTAGGTTTGGAAAAATCAGGAGGTTTCTCTAAAGGAATTTAAAAAAAAAAAAACAGGTAAGCAGCATTGCCTCATGGAGTGGGAAGGTGCCAGAAGGAAAGGCGTGCCCACTGTGGGAGTGCCCAGCCTGCCAGACAGATGAACAGGGAGGTGGGCAGCAAACAGCAAAGGAGGGGGTGAGAAGGAAGGAAGGAAGGAGGGCTCAGCCTTCCCCTGCGCAGCACAGCGACCACTGTTACTCAGCAGCAGCTGGAACACAGGCCATGGGGGCCTGGGGCAGAACAGCCTCTGGAGTCGCAGCATGACTGCTGGGTGCACATGGGGCACTGAGGCTGCCAGTCTTCGGCTCCTAGGTCAGGAGTAGACATGGGAACCTGAGTGGCTTCAAAGAGGGCTGAGGCTGCTCCCGCCTGGAGGTGGGGGAAACTGGCCTGCACCATGCCTTGATGCTTCTGGACAGTGGGCAAGGTGCTGCTCCAGTTCCCAGGAAGCTCAGGAACGGGGATCCCCTCGCTCAGGCCAGCCCAGGGTCACGATCACCGTTTCCTTCCAGCCAGCTGGAAGCCTGAATGTGGCCCCTAGGATAATTTTTCTAAAACTCTGGGGTTAAGATAGAGGATTAATTTATAAAATTAAGATTTCTTTTATAACTTCTGAGTGTAAAAGTGAGTCTCTTATAGGAAAGCATATAGTTGGATCTCGTTTTTGCAGCCACAGGCCTCACTCCTAGGAAGCTGGGGACAGGTGAGGACTCTAGTTAGTTGCTGTCCAGCCTTAGCTCACCAGCTGAGGTGACAGCTCCTCTGGCAGGGCTCCAAGGGGCCCACCTTCCCCAGGGAGACGGGGGCGGGGCCTATGCCAGGGCGGGAACTTGGATATGGCCTACCTGAGGCCCATTCACCCCAATCACAGCACCTCTGCCACCAGAGACTGCTGGTCCCCCACAGCTCGGTGTGGGAGGAGCCCGGAAGTAGTGCCCTGGAGGCGGGGCTGCAGCTCTGGGTGTGGTGGGTCCAGCTCCTGGGATCCAGGAGCAGAGAAGGTGAGCTGGCCAGGAGCGGCCCAGGTCTAGACGCCCACAGGAGGTTGGGACCCCAGGAGGACTCTGACACCGCCCTGGAACCTCGGCCCCGGGTTGCCTGTCCCCTGGAGCCCAGGGCGGTCCCCACAGCGCCCACCGCCCGACCCCGCTGTTCTGGATCTCACCTAAGGGCTTTCCTCAGCGGAGCTGCTGGTCACAGCTGGTGGGTTTTGATTTGCAGGGTCCTGTTCAGGATGCGGTGGCCTCAGCAGTGTGGCCTGCGCCTTGGACCTCAGAGGAGAAGAGGTGGCCTGATCCATCCACAGGCCCCCTGGAGAGGGGAGGGCCCATGGAGGAGCCCAGTGTGACCTGGGGGCAGGAGGCGGGTTAAAAGACAGACCCGCCCAGGTATTTCAGGTCTCACTGACTCTGTGTCCTTTTGTCTTCCTGTCGCACCTGTGGATTTTGTTTTAAGTCCTTGCTTTAAAAACCCTCTCCTGTTCCTTCTGTGTACCTGACCCATCATTTTAAACCATGTTCCAAGGTCACTTTTTGGTGTATGTGTGGTTCTGGGGATTGAACCCAGGTCCTTGAGCCTGTTAGGAAAGTGACCTACCTGAGCTCCACCCTCAGAGACCCCTGTAAACTTCTTCCCCTCTGCCACGGGGTCAAGTTGCCAAGGCTGACCTCGAAGGTTCCTCTTCCTCAGCCTCCCTGGTGGCTGGCATGACAGGCATGCACCTGGGACTGTCACTCTAGCCTGTGATGGGAACTCATGTGCATCTGTCCAGGGCTAGGCATGGTTCTGCAGAGCTGTGCTCCAGGCTCCCTGTAGGGCTGTGGAGGCTTCTGCTGCCCAGCAGCCCTGGTGCCATGGCCAGGGCTCCTCCCACCCTGGGGCAGGCAGCTGCCCATTGCTGTAGGCTGACCTTATTTTCTTATGGCACCCTTACATACCCTGGAGTATGTTGGATTGTTTGTCCATTACGAGTCTAACAGGTCCTCTAGAACCTTCAAATAATTAGTAAAATTCCTAAAGAGTAAGTGAGCATGCAGAGAAATTGGGCTAATGGGAAGAATGATGTTGGATGATATTTTCATGACTTGAATATATTATCCAACATGAAGTTACATTTTATTACTTACAAAATAATAAAATAATGAAGCAATACCATGGGCTGAGCCAAAATATATCCCCAGGATCTTAGGCATTCTGTAATAAATTTGCATCATTTGAAGTATAGAGTTGATCATCTCTGGGTAATGAAATGGAAGTATAGGTATCAAAGCCAATGATCATCTGTTTCCAATTTTCTGTGATTTGCTTCAAGTGATAAAGTGGTGATATTTATTAATAATGGATCAAATAGGTTCATAATTGTTTTAGATAACAATTAGATGCCTTTACACTTTAGGCTATATGGGCACATTTGAGAACGGTTCCAGCCATTCTCTCATCCTTTGGGTCATTCCCCTCAGATGTCCTGTGAGACATTTTCTATGTGAAGCTTTAAGAGGAAGAAGAGAATATTCTGTAAAGAAAGCCTTGTGATCTGTGCATTATAAAATTAAATGGGTTCATTCAGAAATCAGAATTTCTATTGAAAGCTATTTGCATGAGCCAAATAAAACCTATTTCTAGGCGTCCTGGTGAAGACAAGGTTTTATCTTTATATGTCTCATTGTTTCTGCCTTGCGACCAGCTCGAGCTTCATGAAAGAAGGTTCAGTTCATAAGAAATTGCTAGTGAGTTTTAAATTAAAGACACAAGACTCTCATTACCTTTCACACAGCTCTGAGACGGCTTCTTCTAGCTCCCACTTCTAGCCACCTAATGTGGTGGCGAGGTTTACACAAGAGACTAGGGAGAGAAGGAGAGCATGCAGGGAGTAAGCTTTTATTGGGGAATAAAAAATTCAAGGGAAAATCCCATCCAGTGAACGTTAAGGGGGGCAGCATCCAAAGGTCAAGGGCAACGATTGGGTCTTCAGGTCAGTGGCCAGGCACGCCTCTGCATGGACAAGCCCTCGGACCTGGGAAAGGGTGGGGAATGGCTCTGACACAACTATGTTTGAGCGCCTCTCACCCAGCCAGGGAAGTAACTCAAATCACGTGCGAGGATGGCCTCCCACAATTGTCTGTTTTTTTTTTTCTTGTTGTTAAAATGAAATTCATAAGTTGGCAGACCATTTTTTCAGATGTGTAACTAGATGCCATTTAAATTACCCACCTTTAAATGGTAGACATTTTGTACATGAACACTGCCTGTCTGCACCTTTTTTAACAACCAGTCTGGGCTCAGGAGCCCAAATACCATTGTTAGCTGGAACATGTTCTTCAATTTGGCCTACTTGCCAGTATCCCCTGAGGTCATCTGTTCAATGAGCTTCGTTACTCCTGCTCCCTCACTGGCTTTCATAGAAACCACATACTGTCTATGAATCAGGGACACCAATCCCACAACATTGTGTTCTTTGAGCATCCAAAGTCCCACTTTTCACTTCACCATGCCTGACATAAGCAGTAATATTTATCAGCAAATGTGAGGTTTTCAAAGATCCAATTCTATGTGCTCCTTTCTCAAAGAGCATTAGGCAGGGCTATAGCATACATAAATATTAAGTAAAGGCCATAGTTTTAAAATGTCATCCATTGAATAGTTGACACATGTCTGAGATACTTTTTATTTTGCAGGAGGTATTTTTTAATAGGGAATTCCAACAGCTACGTAATAGTGAAATGAGAAATCTTGCATCCATTTTATTCTTTGTTTCTTATGATTTTTATCAGTAAGGATAAGATACTTTCTTGTTCCAATGCAGATGTTGCCCACTTCTGTAAATGGATGTGGGGTGTCACCTGCTACTTGCATGTCTGCATGTTGTGCTTGACACTAATATCGTACTTGGTAGGTGGCAGAAACTTCAATACTGAAGTTAAGGTCTTGTGTTGTAGCAGCAGAGCTGAAGATCCTTGGTGTGCCACCTTCTGCAACCCATGCTGCTCTGTTCGAGTCCTTTAATGACTTCCTGGTGATGAGCATCATGGTCTCCTGGTCTTTGAGAATGGCCAAGCATTGCTCTGTGAATGTGGAAGATGGGCGTGTGGAAGGCTCCAGGGAGGATGGATCATTGAACATGTACTCTAATCCATATGCCTCTTTAATGACCTGTTTTTCTTCTTTGGTTTTAAGGGAGACAGTGCCCTCAGACACTTCTGTGCAGCTGGGAATGCAGGCTTCTGCTTCACCTTGAAGGAAGCATTAATGATTCATTTCCAGAAGACATCAGAAGAGAGAAGTGAGCCTCTGGTATCATGCAGGTTCCTTGCATTGCCCATGGGCTAGAAGGGAGAAGAGTTGCTTCATGAGATTTGATCCCCTTTTTCCTGAAGAGTTTCACACAGAGGTGAGTCCCCAGCATGTGTAGACACCATTTCAGACCCCTTTGTTGACGGAAATGAATCGCACCCCCTGATGATGTGGAAGAGCTAAAGATGTGTTTGCTATGAATTTTCTATTTTATTTCTCAGGGCCTGAGTCAAGCCAGCCATTGTGATGTCAGCGCATGAGCTGCTGGTCAAATGTGAGGAAGTGGTCTTGCTTTATGAAAATACCACCCTGATTCAGTGAGCCAGAGGCAGCCTGCAGTCCCTGTTTTCCTATAAAGGCAGATTGCTGTGGATGGCCTCTGGCCTCGTCATGCAGCCCTGCTCAGAGTAGGGGATTGAGGGTCCAGGCAGATCCCTAGTTCCTTTTGACCTTTATTGCCATTGGGCCACCCCAGGGTCCTTGGACTCTACCTGGTCTTCTGGCCTGGGTCAGGGGATGTGAGGTTTGGAATCCCCCTCTGTGGCAGGATCCCAGGTCCCCCAGCCACTTGAGGGCAGCACATCCTTCCCTAATTGTGTTAGAGGGGGAGGATTCTCCCACCCATCCTCATCCATGCTCATCCCACATTTTGTCGCTTGACACCTGAGGACCTTTATTCATTGACTTAGTGGTTAGTGATGATGGTTACTAAGACTAAATGACTCTTTCAAGTCACATCACGTGCATGGTAGGGCTAGAGCATGGATCTTCCCAATTGATTTCATGGGACTCTCTCATGGAAACTGTGACTGCTTCCTAAACACACACTCTACATTTGGAGTGTCAAAATTCTTGGCACTGCCTCCTTGGCAAGTGTATCTTCTCTTCTATGTGGGAATTTCACAAATATTTTCCTTTGGTTTGTGGAGGTCATGCAGAAGGGATTTCATTTGAAATAGCCCAAACAAGAAATACCAGTTGTCTTTTTCACACATGGATGTGTGTAGTGAACACCTCTCTCTGTGTGCTTGCATGAGTTGCTCCTTTGAATTTGTTGAAGAATGGTTGGCTGGGGAACAAGGTAACGAGAGATGGATATCAATGGTTGTCAAGTATTCTGAAGTGAAGAATGTATTGAGGATGTCAAGGCTTTTCTAGCCAGTTCCTATGGCTCAGTCAGGGATCAGTCAGAGGATTCTGTCTGGTAGACTCTTTGGAACAGATGTCAAAGTGGCCTGGTCTTACCCTGTCCAGGACTAAATGCTGAGCTTGAGTGGGAGCTTCTTGTCATTTCAAGCATTTCCATGAGTCTGTCCTCTGTTCTCTTGTATCCATGTGGTTTCTAAGAGGAAAGCGGAACAAAAATTGAAAGTATGGTGATTGATTATTTATACCAATGTTATTTCAATCAACTTTGTATAATACGAAATTAACTTTCTCCTAGTAAGATTTCAAATGTGAGGAAATAATGAAAATATTGGGGTTAGGGGATGAGAATATGCAAATCAAACATTTTTGAGCACCAAGACCCGTTTTTTGTTTTTGTTTTTGTGTTTTTAACTTAAATAATAAAGTGCCAGAGGACCATACCTGCCATTCAGCCTCAACAACCTCCAGGTCCAGCTTCCAGGTGGCCCATTTCACCAGGGTGTGTGGGACCACACTGTCCTGGGATGAGAGAGCAGTACCCATGGATGTTGTCATCTCACAGAGTAGATATTGCCAGAGACAGTAGGGAGCTAGTGGCACATGAGGAAGGGAAGAGCTCTCAGGATGGGAAGAGGGGGCCGCTTCGAGACTCACTGGGTATGGCACGAGGCTGCTGGGTGTGGTGTTGGCCTGGGCCCACTGAGTGGGGCAGATCCGTGGTCTGTGTCCCTGTACCCTCCTCTGTAGCCTGTGTTGGCAGCAGATCAGGGAATTGGGATCAGAAGTGCTCCCAGTAACACAGGCACCAGCCCCCAGAGTGTGTGCCTAGCCGTTTCCCCACCTGGCCTGACTTGGTGCTTGTCTTGCCTCAGGGCTGAGACCCTACAGTCTCTGATGAGGGTGTCTGTGGTCCAGATCCAACCTGCATGGCCAACAACTCAGACCTTCAGCTGGGTCCTAGGCTGCTGCAACCAAACTCTGTCAACTGGGTGGCCGACAACAGAGGATGTGTCTTCCTTTGAGCTCCAGAGGCTCATCACAGTAGGTGTTGGGCTGTCCCAGTTCCATAACCCCTCCCAAGTTTCAAGGGGACTGTCCCCCCAACTCTCCCAGCCCTTCCCACTCTCCTACTGCTGCCCACGATCTGTGGTTCCCATATGGGCATCCCCTCCTTACTCCATCCTCACTTAGGCTGTATCCCCAAGTCTCCCTGGTCTCTGGGTCCAGACTCTCCTCTTCCTACAAGAATATCAGAAATTGGATTTGGTCCCAGTTGATGCCGAGTTCCATCATGTGAGCTCTTAGCTTCATCACTGTGCAAAGACTCTTTTTCCACACAAGTTCGCACGACTTTTGGCTGGCTAAGAATTTTCAGGGGACACTTTTCTAATGAGTACACTTTCCTTCCTTCAGATCTCCCCCCAGTGAGCATTCCTCGCACCCTTGTCCTAGTTCCTTTATGGCAGGTTCCCTCCTTATGGCTGAGAGGACCTAGTGACCCCTGGATTCACACATTCTCCTTAATCACCAACACACTGCAGAAATCTCCATGGGACTGCGGTGTTTTGCATTGGAACCCACCCCCTGACCTCTAAAAGTGGTCTAGACAATTGGGTTGGCTCCCTCCCTCCTAAACCTCTTTGATGTCCTTTAAAGTAAGTTATTCTTTTGGATTCCTTCCACAGTAGGCAAGTCCTTGGATCCCCCGCTAGAAAGTCTTCCAGCCTGAAGGTCAGATGTGTCCAGATGTTGAATTGAAGGATATCAGCTCCTAGAAGCCCTCATCCTGGCTGCAGTGTTACCTCCCCTCAATGCAAAGCAAGAAAGTGCAGTTGGCCCTGCACCCATTCTTCTGCATCCATGATCCCCACCAGCTGGAAATCCAAACTATTAGGAAAGGAGTTGTGTCTCTCTGGACAGATACTTCTCTCCTCATTGTTTCCTGGATCTTACAGTGTTACAGAGAATCACACTGCCCTTTCATTGTATTAGGTGTCAGAAGTCATCTGGAGATAATGGAAGTGCTACAGGAAGAAGATATGCAGGGTTTAAATGCAAATACTCGGGCACTTTTGTAAGAGACTTGAGCCTGTGTGGACTGGTGTTTTGGGCTGACTTTGAACAAATCTCCCTTGGATTTCTTGTAACATTTCTGGTTTCTGGGCTTGGGAGTGTTCAGGACTTGTGTGTGAGTCAGCCTCATGGGGATGTGATGGGGGGCAGTCGGAGCTGTTGTGCAGAACCTCAGTGATGGCTTGTAAGGCCACCTGCAACACTGCAAGCAGCAGACGAGAAGGGAGCCCGCTCCCCATGTGTTCAGCTTAACTCTTGTCTTATCCAAAATCATGACTTGTGAAATGTTGCAGAAATGGACTCATGCCAAAAGTTGGGATGTTCTGGGGAGCATGGGCTGTCATTCTATTCTGTCTCTGCATTATGAAGTGTTAGTGGGTGGGAACTTGAAGACGTGCTTAGGCCATGGATTCTCCTTCCCTGGGAAAGGGCTTCTCAAATCAGCCCTTGTCCCTCTTTCACATGCTTCCCCAGGAGAACACAACAAGAACGTTCTTACAAGTTGGCCCCCGGTCTTGGTCTTCCAGCCTCCCAAGTTTGAGAAATAAAATCTGTGCTATGAATTACCCAGTGCCAATACAACACAAACTATGCTAAGCTAAGTCAATCAGCAGTCTCCCAAGTGTTTACATTGTGGTAATTGACACCAAACATCCGTTTTGTAATTAAACCATTTTGGAGTACACAGTTGAGTGGCATTAAGCATGTTCATGTTGGTGTATAGGCGTCACCACCATGCATCTCCAGAACTCACGTGGACATACTCTTGCCATCAATGCTGAATTCTAGTGCCCTTGAGGCCTAGGAAAAGAACATGGTATTTACTTTTTATGAACCTGATAATTGAGAATCTGAGATAAGTGAAATCCTACAAAATTTGCCTTTCTCTGGACACGATCATTTTCAAGAAATGCAGATCACCCTCACTCGTGGGCATACCAGGTCCACTGCTAACTCTGCGGGTGTTTCAATTGCACTCTCAGTGACAGTGGTGACTGTGTGCACATGAGCTGTGTGTCCAGCTCAGATCTCAGGATCTAGGGTCTTTGGTTTCACACAGCCTATAGGTTGCCTGCTCCTCCAGATCTCTGCAGGCCAGTGGCATGAAGGCCCTGGGCCTGGTGGTTTCTTTAGTGAGTGCAATACGTGTCCACAGTGTCGTGGGACATGATGGACTATAAATAGAAGCAATGCCTGGATACTCCTGGGATCTCAGTAGGCTCAGCCTGTGTGCTGAGAATTGTTGTGACCTCCTAATTAATGGGCCCCCAGAATCCCAGAGAAAAGGGCAAATCCAGAGCCAGTTGAACTTCAGTGTCTCTGAGAGAACTTTTGGGGTGGGGGGCCGGGATACATTGATGTGAGGACTCTGATGCAGAGTCACGTTTTTCGAATCCAGGTAGAGGTGCTCAGGAACAGCCTGGGCTGGCACGTGAGTTCCCCACCTCCACACCTGTGGAACATCTTGGGGCTCTGATTAGCACAGCAGCCTGACCACGTGAGGGCATCTGCTGTCTCTGCGTACAGTGAGCTGGGTTTTCTTCACGTCCCTCAACAATTCCACATAACACCAGCTCTGAACCCAGAGTCCTGGGCACTTAGTTGAGGCTCCATCAGCTCCCACCTCTCTACCTGACAGAGCCCTCCTGGCTCCCTCTGCACTCATTACATTGAAGATGAAAACCTGGAGGGTGGGACTTCCCGTCATCCAAAAGTTCGCAAACACATTCCACTGTGGCATTTGTTCCTGGAACCCAAATGGTTGGGGGTCCACAAGCACCCTGGCATCCATGTGTGGGAACCATGGTAGTATAATCAAGAAACAGGAAGGAGAGGGGTTGGACTGATCAGTACAGATGGCAGGGCATAGTACAGAGTGGAATGGAGAGTTCTCACCCGGGGTGATTGTTGTGATGTGCACAAATGCTCTGCTGGTGCTGGGGTGCCCGCATGGTTTCTGGGGTCTTGAAAGGCTACAGATGCCCACAGAGTGTTCTCAGATGCACAGTGGGAGGCCCGTTGCAATATGTACATGTGGAAGAAGTAGGATACCCCCTTAGTGTGGAGGTGCCATCTAGAAGGCAGCCTCACTTCTCTGAAAAACTTGATTGGAAAAAAAAGGTCCGTACCTGTGCCCAAAGGGCCATATATGCTCCTGGAAGTTGGTGGTGGAAATAGTTCTCCATCCATTAATCACTCCCTCACTCACTAATGTCCTTGTGTCCTTGAGAAAGGCTCTCCCTTTCCTGGTTTTCCTGAATAGAAATCCTCTTGCCTCTTGGGTGAATAGGGTTATGGGTTGTGCAGAGGGTGGTGGTTTACTGAGCATCTTAGAGACTGTCCTTTATGGAGTCTAATGATCCCAACTGGGGAATGAGGCCAGGGTCCTAACTGTGGTTAGTGTGAGGACACCATGGGTTCAGAGAGGGAAAGAAGGACAAGGGAAACTCAGATGTCCCTTCATGGCCCCTGGAGTTAGAGGACTTACCCCTTTGCACCTGGGATCAGGAGACCTCATTTTTTCGAGGACACGCACACTCGGACATTAATCTTGAGTGTGGGTTCCTTTCTGGGGTCCAGGGCTGTTGTTAGCCACCAGGAATGACAGTGCTCTCCATGCTGATTGGAGCCATTTTTGCCAGGAAAGAGAGCCCATGGTCACGCCTTGTGCAAAGCATCCCACGCCAGGGGCTCCCATCCCTACATTCCTGTCCTGAAAGGAAGCCACTCAGAGGCAAGGTGGGTCCAACCACCTCCCATGTGTTCACTCATCACTCTGTTCCAGCATCACCCCAGTTAACAGTCCTGATGGAATTGGATGTGTCTCAGAATGTCACCCTCATGAGCTCTACCCTGCTACAGCTGCAGTTCTGCAGTGGGAGAAACTCAAAACCTCAAAACACATGCACAAGGAAAGAAAAGAGCAAGAGCCAGAGCCCAAACAGGCCAGGTGTGGCAAAGACAGCTGGAGTGCCTAGGTTGGGACTCAGAATTATGTCAGTGGGGTGGCATTGCTGCTGGCACCAGCATGATAACAGAGAGCCAGCCCTGCTCATTTTGGGGAGCAGTGTGTTGGCGAAGGCAGCAGAAATTGAGAGGCAGGATTGTGTTTGGCCCTAGGAGGAGGTTGGGTAAAAGGCCAGTGTGAGTTGGAGGGCTTGGGCAGATAGAGAGGTCAGGGTACACCCCAAAGCCTGGAGACTGCACTTGATGTCCAGGGTTGTGAAACACCACCTCCCCTCTTACTCAAAACTGAGAGCAAGGGGCATTGATGAGTTCAGTTTGTGTGCGGCTGCATCCAAGGTGGCTTGGCTAGGCACCTCTGTTTCCTTGACTCAGGAGGCTGGGAGTCCAGTCTCCACTGAGGCTCAGCTGGGAGGATCGGACTCTGAGTTTATGCCTGTGTTCCTGGTAGGATCCATGTTGGCTGAGCCTCAGTGTTTTTGTAATGAGAGGATGGGTGATCGTCATGTCTTTATCACAGGACACACTTGCTAAATGGATTTGTTTGCTCTGAGGAGGAAAGAGAGAGAGGGGAGTGGTGCTGGAGACAGGGATGCAGACAGGGATCATGGACTTGGCATAACTCAGTCTTGGAGGTGATATCCCATCACCTGTACCCACTTCAATTCCCATGAATCCAGAGGCTGAGCCCCCTTGAGGTGAGGGGTGAACCGGTTCTGGGCAGCAGGATGCTGTGGTACCTCGGAGTCTCTGTGAGACCCCAACACTAGACACACTTGGCCCTTTTGAAATCTTAGGAGAAGCCTTGGGAAGTTGTATGGCAGAGGGGAGCAGCCTCTGCATCTCAGTCCCCTCCAACTTGCCATGGTGTAGAGAGGGAACTGCAGCCACGATGGGACGGACATTGGCCACATTCCTGTGTGGGACACAGGCCTGATTGAGTTGGGGTGCATTCTTTGTCTCTGCCCTTCTTGTGATTGTCCCATCTCTACATTTGTGCTTTAGCCACCTGTGAGTCCCATCTCTGGTTTCAGAGAGAATAGAGGGTGTTATGGGCCAATAGACACAATAAACCCTAGAGATTAGATGCTACCCTACTTTCCAGAAAAGACTGGGCACAGCATGAGTTGCACATTAATGGGACCAGGGTCCAAAAGCTGCTGAGAAGGAAGGACTAGTTGTGAATGCATTTTTGAAGGCTCCAAGCTGGAACTCTAGTGGCACCAAGCAGGGCAGATTTTGGTGGGGATGTTTGGGTAGTTGTTGGTGAACACCTGCGCACCTGAGATGGGTAGGCATGGAGAAGAAATCAGCAGCCCATAGGGCTTTTGAAAGTGGTCTTATGTGAAAAGAGGCTCAGGTATGGACACAGGAAATGACATCATTGCCTTGACAATGGATCAAACAGAACATGGAACCCTGGTATCCAGGCACCCACTTCACTGACCAAGCCATCCGAGCTCATTTGGTTGGAGAAACTGGAGTGAGAAGGATGTTCTCCTGTGGTTGCAAACAATGCCGAGCCTCAGGCTCCCAGGAATCTCAGGGGGGCCAACTAGCCCTTTTGTGGATGCACTGGGTGAGGCTTCATCTTAGACGCCAGAGCCTCTGGAGATTGTCGCAGAGGAGCTCAAGAGTAACTGTAAGTAGCACAGGGCAGGTGAGCCCAGCAGGCCCTCTAGTCTAATCCCTGATGAATGGCCCAGGACTCCTATTCTGACTCTGTATGTGTGTGTGTGTGTGTGTGTGTGTGTGTGTGTGTGTGTGTGTTTGTACTGATGGGAACTGTCCCATTGTGCTTTGACTCTAGTGTATTGGCACAAGTCATTTTTCTGTTTGTCACCATTTCCATTTTGAACCCACCATTCTTGGTCCCAACCCAGGGTGAAAATGATGAGAACACGGAGGAGCCCTTCAGGGTACAGAGCCTTGAACCTTACAGGCAGGACCAGCTTAGGAATGAGCTCCTGCCTGTCATTTGTGGGAGAAACCTACATTTCAGCAGCAACATGGGGTTAATCTCCTGGGATTTCATCCCCACCCAGCAGGTGCTGGATCTCTTGTTCCCAAGGTAAGCACCAGACCACCAAGCCCAAGTGTGTAGCCCCCTCATGCCTGGGTCTTGGGGCTGCCATGTACCTCTCAGGGACCCAAAGGTTTGTGATACCTAGTGAGATAGAGGACCACACTCATAGTGGAATGTCAGCCCCGAATGGGACGAGTCCTGGAGGTGCCTGCCACAGCCTTGCAAGGGGAGTGAACTTCCCCTCTCAGGCAGAGAAACCATTCTGACTCCAGCTGATCCACAGAGGTCCGTGGAGCAGTCCCCACACACTGGGCACCACAGCTCAGTGGTGTGCACTGAGCTCATTCCCAGGTGGACTCAGCAAGGCCAGGTGGTCTTTCTGGTGTGATGTTGGCTTTGTGAAGAACGTAGATCTGTGCCAGAGGCGTCTCAAAACTCGGGCCTTGGAAAAGCACTTTTGGGTTAATAAAGACATGTTAGTTTCCATAGTGGGACAGAGCATCCTAGCTGGGACATAGCTGGACAGGGGCTTTGGACATGGCAGCTCCCACACCCAGAGATATGTGGGAATCAGCAGTTTGGGCTCATTCACTGATGAACATGGAGAAAGCACCCACTGTGTGAAGACACGTTTCCAGTCACGTTTCATAATTCAGTGAAAAATGGGGTGCAAATGACTGCCATTGTGTCCCTTTTCATGGGGGTCAGCCTCAAACCGCAGGTGCCATGAGTACATATCCTACATGTGACTGCATCCCTGACTCCATGGGGCATAACTGCACGTTGTCCTCTTCAGTGACTATGGTGGACCCTTGGACCAACTTCAACATGGAATGGGCTTGGGGTCAAGAGGGTGGGCTCCTGTTTCTAGAGTAGGGACCTGCAAGGTGATTTGACTTGGGAAGGCTGAGGAAAGACTGCTCTCCCCAATTCAGTTTTCTGCCTGCAGTGTAAGGTGTGGGGCTTCAACAGTAGGAGGGGTAAGGCAGGGAGTTGTAGGTAGTCATGGTCCTCTGGGGAAGGCCCTGGGATAATGGATCCCCTACTCTACACCTCCCTGTCCTCCCTCAGGGCCACAGAGATGTGGTCTGCACTCATGGGAAAAGAGAGGTCCACCGCTACTCAGGGGGACTCAGTGAGAGCTCACAGAGAATGAGGTAGCATTGCAGCCCTCGCCAGGGGAGGAGGTGTCTCTTGAGCCCTGAGAAGAGTGGGCAGGAGGACAGACACTCCTGGAAGGTGCATTTCAGGTTGGAGATCAGGTAGCCAAGAGGAAGAAGAGTGTCAGGCCTGCCCAGAGGAGGGGAGAGCTGGTCATACCATGAATCTAACGCTCCTTCGTTGAAGGTTCTTTGCCTAGCGACCTGTCCTGTCCCTGCCTGTACAGCCACTGTGTCTTTCCTGAGGTGGACTGGTGTGTTCAGAACCAGGGACGGTTCAGGAGGGTAGGGTCAGAGGTTTGCTCTGGAGGCCATGGCGAAGGCAAGGCCAGGGTTTTGCTGACTCCACACCTGCCTCCCCACAGTGCCTCATCTTCTTTCCTGGGGACCTGGGTGAACTTCCACACCGAGGCTTCCCATCAGCCTCCAGGCTCTCTGAGTCTGCAGCAGCTGCTGCCATACGTGTGGCTCCTCCTGAGTGGCTTTAACCTGGAGCACCAAGCACACCACCTGCTGGCCCCAACTGAAGATGGCATATCAAGCCAGGCAGAGCCTGAGAGCCAGGTGGACTGTGGTGAGTACCTAAGGGTATATGAGGAAAGGTCTGACTGTTGTTCCACTGCAGGGAGTCTGTATGCCTGGTGTTGTGTTGGAAATTAGGATAAGCCTTTGTCCATTCAGGAAGTGACCCTAGTTTGCAAAGAGGTCCTGTGTGGGCTAAGGGCCTGAGTTCTTCCTGGCAGAAGGGGTATTGTCTGTCTGTGCGAAGGTCAGGGCAAGGCAGTCATGTTGGCATCTTTTCTCCTCTAGCTACAAGCTCAGTTCCTGTCACGGCTCCTCAGCCAACCCCAGAGCCAGAGCCTTCTCCCAGGGAAGGGGCAGAGCCGGAGTCCAGGACATCAGGGGTCTCCACTCAGTACTCCCCACGGCCCAAATATACCAATCCGATGAGAGGCAGGTGTGTCATTCGCATCTACCTGGAAAATGAAAGGACAACACAGTATAGGAGCATCCTGGTGAGTCTTCGAGCAGGGGAGTCTCCTGGGAGCCCACAGTGGGGAAGACCGAGTCCACAGCAAACACTTTGGACTAGGCCTGTCTTCTTGAACTGGAGCTTCTGGAAGGTCAGGAAGGAGAGCAGAAAGTGAGGAAGAGAGAGGCGGGAGAGCAGCAGCATGCCAGGTCTGGGTGCGAGTGGGCCTGCGTGTTTGGGGGTGTGCAGGTCAGAAGTGCAGGAGTGAGTGCTGGGTTCAGAGGAGGTCAGAGAAATATCGAGGGTACAGGCCATCCTCTACTGACCTTGGTATTGAGGAGGAGTATATTGAACCGTGGTATTGAGGAGGAGTATATTGAAGCAGAGGAGTTGGCAGTCATTTTCTTGTGTGTGGGAGGGGATATGTTGCTGGTTGAAGGGAAGGGAGCCATTGTAGAATGATTAGGGTGGGTAGGTGTGGGTCACAGAGAACTGGGGGCCTTGGAGGGGCCCATTAGTGTCCTAGTTTGCATGTATGTGAGTAGAGATTTAGCAGGTCTCTCTGCAGGATCTTCCTGGGTGTGGAGTATCCATCATGAGACTCTGGTGACCACCTCCACGGGAGCCATGTTGAACCACTGCACCTGCTGGGTCCAAAACTCCTGACACCCCAGCAAGCACTGACACTCTCGAGCCCAGCAGCTTCCATGCCTATCATTAAAGAGTCCGTGTGTGTGTTGTGCCTGGGTGTCAAGACCAAAGCACCTAGGGTTTGTGCCTTGTCCACACAAAAATTCAGCTGCATCCCAGACCAGAGCAGGGATATGGAAGTCCACTGGACCATTCCTCCCATCTGTGGGGACTAGAGTGTGCCTTTTGGTCCTTATTCCCTTGTCCCTGTAGGGCATAGCAGGTTGAAGCAAACTCTTGTACCAAGATTGGACTAGAGGCTCATAGGAAGACCCCACATGATCACATGAAGGCCTCAGGTAGCAGGGTATCAAGATGGTGCCCTTGTGTTGAGAGCTCTCTTGTCTCTGATTGTCCTCGAGCACTGTCCTCTGGGTAGCTACTCCCAAATTCCCTCTCTGATGAGCTTTCTCCAACCCTGCTCAGGTGACCTCCCAGGACAGGACTCCAGTCGTAATCCGCAAGGCCTTAGATGTACACTTGCTCCAGCAGAAGGATCCAAAAAACTATGAGCTTCTGCATATTGTCTGGAACCATCAGAGTAAGTGGAACCATCAGAGGGTAGGGAGCAGTGAGTCACAGTGGGCTCACGATAACTGGGAGACAAAACACAGTGTGCATTGGCCCAATGCCCAGGAAGAGTATGGTGGGACTTGTGCACAAAACAAAGTGTAATGATGGGGCATCAATCTGCAGGTTCTTCATGTTCCCCAGGGGCTGTGGACCTGCCTATCGTGTTCTTTCCTTGGCCTGAGGAGGCATTGCAAAGCTATTATCCACAAAGGGCCAAGAAGAGAGGCTTCTTTGTCTTGTGTCAAAGAAGACAGACAACCACAGGGTGCCTACTTTGGCAGCCTTTCCTGACCTAGATGAGTACATGAGAAAAGCAGTTCAATGAAGAATCATTTCTGGCTTCCAATCTTTTTATTCATTGCAAACTGAGTCCACTTAGGACCAGAGGCCATTTCTAGAGAGAAGTGTGTAGTAGAATAGAACCCTTCACAGCTTGTAGACTGTTCTTGGAGAGAGAGAGGGAGGGAGGGAGGGAGGGAGGGAGGGAGAGAGAGAGAGAGAAAGAGAGAGAGAGAGAGAGAGAGAGAGAGAGAGAGAGAGAGAGAAGAAGAAGAAGGGGAAGGAGGAGGAGGAGGAGGAGGAGGAGGAGGAGGAGAAGGAGAAGGAGGAGTAGAAAAATGAAAATAAGTTGAAGGAGAAGACCATGAATAAGAAGTTCAAGATGACTATAAGAAGAAGCATGAGGAGAAGATGAAGAAGAACAAGAACAAGAAGGAGAAATACAAGGTGAACAAGAAGTATAACAATACATTGATTAAAAATGTGAATGAGAATTATACTCATGAGCAGGAAATGCAGTAGTGGGGAATTCAAGAGAAATATATTGCTCTGGATGGCACAGCCCTGCTGTGGACATCCTCCACCCATGCTCAACACACCTCCAAACCATACCCCTCCAATTAGTGTAGCCCTGCATGAGTGGATGAATCCACTGGCAAGGTGGAGGCACCCACCATCAAATGCTTTTCCCCAAACCCACCTGTGATCATTGCTGCAGTGGGGAGAAAACCTTCAACACATGAGTCTTTGGTGACCAATCCAGATACAAAGTCTAGCTGTTTCTCTTTGTTGGGTCCAACGTGAACTAAGAGAGTCTGGGGTACAAGGGGCTATTTCCTTGAAAGGTGTTCCTGTAGTGGACCTCCTGTGCATAGAGGGTCCTCAGGGAGGAATCAGTGGGGAGTCTTTGGTGGAACAGTAGCTGGATTCGGGGGCTCTCAGGTCTGTGTCTGAGACCTGAGCTGGCAGAGGCTCTCAGTTGTGGGGGATGTTGGGTAGTGTATTTTTTGAGTGTCACCTACCACGCCTCTGCCCCTGCCTCTCCAGAGCTGAGGGTCCCTGCTGATGCGAAAGTATATTACAGCCTGATTGGAGGAGTGCATTATGACTTTCTTCTTCGGGAAACAGATGCCAGCAAGTCATTGAAGGTCAAGCCAAAGGAGGTAAACAGTCACCTTCTTCACTCTTTACTCCTAGTGCCACTCCACATCCTCCAAGGGGACAAGAACCTCAGGTTCTGGATGGATGTTGTAGAATGCCCACAGAGCCAACTGCCAGGCTGGGTGGGGTGCAGGTGCTGGGCTTTGCTGATGTTGTCATCCCCCACAGTTCTTGGAGCCTTCTGTGGCAGTGGCATCCAGGACCCCAGCAGCTGTGAGCAGCAGCTCTGCAGTGGCTGCAGGATCATTGCCCCAGGCCACCCAAAGCAATGAGTGCTGCATGAGAAAAGTCACCAGTAGCAGCTCCTCACTGCTTCACTCCAGCGAGCAGGTGGAAGACAACCGCTTTATTTATGTCCTCCTAGAGGGACAGAGCGAGAGAGAGTCAAAGCGCATCCTGGTAAGCCCGACAGTAGGGCTGCCTCCTGGGTGTCCACACAGTGGAAGGCAGGAGACACAGCCAACCCCGGGGCTGTGGTGGGAAATAAAGAAGAGAGAGGTCCATCTTAAGGGCTTGACCTGAGGAGGGAGAGCATCAGCATGCCCAGCTCCAGTGGTGAGTGGGTGTTGTAGTGTGGGTTTTGCAGGCCAGAAGTGCAGACGGAAGTTCTGTGGACAGATGAAGTCAGAGATATGTCCAGGGTGTAGGCTGCAGTGCCTAGAACTTGGTATTCTCAATGAGTGAGGTTGGAGCAGAGGAGGTGGCAGTGACTTGTCACATGTGTAGGAGGGGATGTGTTCCTTGTAGCAGGGAAGAGAACCTCCTTAGCATGACTAGGTGTGGGAATTTGGGGTCGGGATCACCTGGGGGGTCATGCCAAAGCTTCGGAATGTTAGCCTTTGCATGTATGTAAATGCGGAGCTAAAGGGGTTCTTGGCAGAATTTCTCTGGATGTGCAGTAGACACGCTAATGCTGCAGGTGTCCAGCTGCAGAGAAGACACGTTCAGTGACTGCCAGTGCTGAGTCAAGTACATCATTACAACCAGACCCCCACCGAGCTTCCAGAGGCCAGGGCCTCTCAAGGCTATCATGAAGCACTCAAGTACACACTCTTGTATCTGAGTCTGTTTTGTGTAGTGGCAGTCAGGACCAAAATTTTCAGTGTGTCTGCCTCTTCCACACACAAAGGCAGGCTGCACCCCAGAGCACACTTGGTGCACAGATCCCTGGCCCATTGCTCTCGTCTCAGTGAGATGAGAGTGTGTCTGTGCATAGGCAGTTTGGTCCTTTGACCTGAGTGGAATGTGGCTCCCCAGGGGGAGGGGAGATGGCAGGTACAGGCAGATATTTGTACCAAGATTGTTCTAGTAGCACGTTGCAAGAACCCAGGGGTTATATGGAGGCTACACTCAGGTAGCAGGATAACAAGATTGTGCCCTTGTATATGTAGCTGAGATTTCTCCTGAATGTTTGACCACAGTCTTCTGGGTAGCTCCTCTAAAAGCCATTCTCTGATGACATTTATTCCACCCTGATCCAGGTGACCAGTGTGGATACAGTGAAGAGCCTCATCCGAAGGGCCTTGGACCAAAATTTGTTGCAGCATGAGGATGTGGACAACTTTGAGATGCTGAGAATGATTCCTCTGCATGAGAGTAAGTAGGACAATCAGACAGTGGGGAGACATGATCCACAGTGGGCTCAGGATAACTCACAGCCAAGAGAAAGTGGGCCTTGGCCACAAAGTACCAAAGTGTGGTGGGCCTGGTGCAGGAGACCAAGTGCAGTGATGGGCGTGTCCAATGTGGAGGTGCTCAATGAGGCCCAAGGGGGCTGCTGAACCTCCCTAAATGTGTTCTCCCCTGGACCTGGTCTGGCAATGTGAAGCTAATATCCATGAGGGCAAGGCAGGGAGAGGCTCAATCCATCATCAGTTTGGTTTATGGCTCACTGATAAGGATGCCTTCAAATGAAGAGGAGGAGAACATGGGTCCTGATTGGATCAGCATTGCTATGGACAGAAGCAACACAGGTCCCAATCCATGGCCAGGATATGAGAAGTCCTGCCTACTCACAGGAATGTCAGGATTGCAGCAACTGGTAACAGGACTCAGTGAAGAGGAAGTCAAGGCTAGGGGACAGCCTGTTTGGGTTCTTTTGGGAACAATTCCAAGTCCTCTGTGCCTGGGTGCCCATCTCCTGAAGATATCAGAATGGCCAGGTTATTATTCCTTCCAGCAACAAAGAAGGGCTCTGAAGAACAGAGGCCACAATGCTGAGCTGTCCACAATTCCAGTGCTCTTTCCTTTCTTGTGAGCCAGACACTCCTAGCCTTCACCATCCCAGCCTGTCCACAATAGAACCCACCATCTGTAGGGCACGTAAGTGAGTTTTCCAATTTTCCCACACCACCTCATTTGGGTTGGCTCTGTCTCACACATGAGGAAGACTGAGGTGCAAGGAGCTGGGCAAGGGGCAGTGTCTGCGAATCTCAGGGACTTGGGAGGCAGTGCAGGAGGATGAGGATTTCCAAACAACCTCAGAAACTTAGGGAGACCCTGTACCCAAGTAAAAAGGCCTGGGAATGGTCTCAGTGCTTAATTGCCTCTGGTTTTATCCCTAGTACAAAAATAAGCCAGTCAATAAGGAATTACCAAACTGAGAATCTACGAAGATGATTTCAGAAACAGACTTTCAACCCAAGCATCAGTTGAGAGCAGGCTCCAGACCAGGGGAGGTTTGTGTGTAACAGACGTCAAAAGGGAGGACTACGGGGGGCCTGGAACCCACTAGGTGTGATGGCATCTATGCCTTATGGCAGGAGGGTGGCAGTGATGCTGGCCCTCTCCTAGATTTTGGAAACCTTGTTTTCATTGGGGAAACTTTATGGAGGTGGAATCTATTTTAGCAATCCTGGTCCAGATGAGGTGCGGACTTCCACAGGTAGAAGCCTATCCAGAATACGGTGTCTGTTAGGAAGTCTTTCCTGACTGTGACAATGACAAAGAAAGGAAGTCACTTGTCTTTGGTCTTGGTTTCACTCCTGGCCATTGATTGAGAACTGATTTCATCTTGGACTACTGAACAGAGGCTGCATCTGGGCAGAAGAGTGTGATAGATTTGAACTCCTCAGGATGCCCCACCATTGCCAGAGATATAAGGAGAAGGAGGAGGAGAAAGAGGACACAACTGAGTGGGGAGAGGATCACACGATGAAGAGCAGGAGGAAGAAGAAGAAAAAGAAGGAAGTGAACAGAAGGAAGGGTGGAGGGAGATACACAAGAAGAAGAACAAGAAGGAACCATGTAAGAACAAGAAAAAGACCCAGAAAGAACTACAAGAAGATGCAGGACAGAAAGAAGAGCCAGAAGTAGAACAAAAACCAGAATAAAAGTACCAAGCAGACAGCACATGATGAGAAACAAGGGGAAGGAGAGCGAACCTAGAAAACAATAGAGTTCTCCAGGGCACCACCCTGCTGAAGTCCTCCCATGTCCATGCCCAACACACCTCTGATGGATACCACCTCCCCTCCACGTAGTCATCCATGAGTGGATTCATCCAGGGCAAGGGGATGAATTCGCCCACCATCCAACGCTTCCCTGAATGCCCATGTGTGAGCATGGCTGCCCTGGGGAGAAAGGCCTAAGCACAGGAGCCTTTGCCAATCCTGATGCAGAGCCTAGCAGTGTCCCTTTGGCAGATCCAACCTGCACTGAGAAGTTCTGGGCCCAAGGTGCTGTTTCCATTGCCTGGTGCTCTTTTGGTTTAGAATCCTGTACATCATCTTCTCCAGGGAAGAATCACTGAGGGAGTCTTTGGTGGCACTGTAGCTGGATAGGAGGGCTCTCAATTCTGGTGCAGGCTCGCCCTGGCGGAGACTCTCAGGGGTTGTGTGTGTTTTGTGGTAAAATCCTTGAGTGCCATCTAACAATTCTCTCCACTTTGCTCTGCAGAAATCAAGGCCCCTGACCACTCACCCATGTATCAGTCTAGGACCCCGCGGATAAAATATTTCATCGTGAGGAAACGCCGCGAGGTCAAGAGAAAGGAGGTAAACACCTACCTTATTCAAGCTGTACTTGTGTTGCCGTTCCACTCCCACCTGGGGAAATAAGAAGCCTCAGCACCTGGACATATGTGCTAGAAGCCCATAGAGCCAACTGACAGGCTGGGGTGGCTTTCTGTTTCTGGGTTTGCTGATGTTCCATCCCCCACAGTTCTCAGAATCAACCTGCAAGTCCTCCAGGCCGCATTCCCACAAGCAGGTGGGAGACACCTGCTTAATTCGTGTCCACTTAGAAATACAAAGTCCAAAGATGGCCAAGAAGGTCCTGGTAAGCCTGGGAGCAGGGGTGTCCCCTGGTGCTTACACCTGGGTGGGGAGCAGACACTGGTCCAATACCATGGACTACTCATGCCCTCTTGAATTTGGAGCTTCTGGATGATCAGGAGGATAGAGGGGAATCAAGAAGGGAGAGGTCAGTGTGAAGGGCTGGAGCTGAGATGAGGGAGAGCAGAAGCTTGTCCACCACCATGTCTGAGGGAGTCTGTGTGTCAGGTGGCAGCATGCAGTCCAGAAGGGCAGAGGCAGGTATAGGTGACAGATGAGAACAGGCCAGGACCTAGATTGCAGGTTCCACTCTATGGGATGCTAAGGTCTATGGAGGAGGACAGCAGTGTGAGGTTCTGCATGTTCCTTGAACAAGGAGCTGAGAGGGTCTCTCTGCAGAGTCAGTATGGATGTGGAGCAAGCACACTAAATGTCCAGGTAACCCAATGACCACCCTTGCTGGATGAGGTGCCCTCCTACACCCCAGCCAGCACTGAGCCTCTGGAGGCCAGGAGCTCTCGTGGCTATGTTTCAGCACTCCTGTGTGTGGTCATGTTCCTGGGTCTGATTTGGGCCCTGGCAATCCAGACCAAAGCCTGTAGGTTTTGTGCCTAGGCCATTCCCAATGCCGCCTGCATCCTCGGGCGGACCTGGGATCTTGTAGGCTATTGTCCAATTCCTCTCAACTTGTGGGATGAGATTGCATCTGTATGCAGGTAGTGGGGTCCTTTCACTTGGAGAGAAGTGCAGCTGCACAAAGAGCAATGGCAGGTCCAGGAAGTTATGTACAAGGATTGGGCTAGTAGCCTATGGGAAGAGCCCACGAAATGAGCAGGAGGTCAGCTTCAGGTAGTAGGGTCATTGATGTTGCCCTTGTATTTAGAGTGGAGGTGCCTCCAGAATGCCCCTGCCCACTGTCCTTGAGTAGTCACTTCAAGGCCCATTTCCTGAAGGCCTGTCTTTCATGCTGCTCCAGGTGACCTGCCAAGATCGGGCTCCTGTCGTCATCCGCAGGGCCCTCGACCTACACTTGCTTACTCAGGAGAAGCCGGAGGATTATGATCTGGGCCAAATCATCTCTCACTGTCAGAGTAAGTGAGACAATCAGATGGCAGAGAGCAAGGGTCAGGATGTGGACTCAGGTCAACTCTTAGCACCAAAGTGTAGTCTCTGACCCCCAAGAACACTCCAATAGGTGTGTTGGGTTCGTGCACAAAGCCAACTGCACTTCTGCTGGTGGAAGGTCTCGAGGTCCAATGGTATACCCCAGTGAATATTGTGGCTCCCCACCAGGTGCCTCCCCTGTACATGAACAGGTATCCAAAGCTGACATCTTTGAGGAGTGAGGAGGAAAGCCTCTTTCCAGGAGCAGTATGCTTTCATGGTCTGGGATAGGAGTGGTTTCAGAGGAACATGGAATGCATGGGCTAAAGAGGGAACTGGCATTTTGTGGACTGAAGCAGTAGGATTGAAAGCCTTCTGTGTGACCAGAAAACCTCTGCCTTGGCAGAGCATTGCCAGGATTCTAGCAAGCAGTAACAGGATGAAATTGGGAAGAAAACACAGCCTGGGAGACAGCTTGAATCATCTGTCTTTGCATAAATTCCATGGTCTTCTGTACCTGAGTTCACTTGCCAAGGAGTGATCACAATAGCCAGGTTGTGATCCCTAACTAAAGTCAGATGAGGGCTTCCTGAGCACATAGCCACAAAGCTCATCTGATAATAATGCCAGCACTTTTTCGTTGGTTGGTTGGTTGGTTTTTGTGAGCCAAACACCACAGCAGCCATTATCCCAGCCTATGTATGCTGAAGACCACCATCCCTATGAGTTCTAGAATCACTTGTCTCCTATCTTAACCTACTGTTAGGTTAGTAGAATCAATGGAAGAGGAAGTCTGTCTGGGGCCTTGGTAGCCTTAGAAATTCATAGCAGAGATCTTCACATCCAACCCAGAAGGGATGGAGAACAGGCTCTAGGTTAGAGGAGGGTGACAGGAAACACGTGTTCAGAGGAAGGAGAAGCGGGCTGTTGTATTCTCCCACTTGGGGTCATGGCACCACTGGGCCATACACCATGTCGGAGGGAAGCAGTCCCTTTGCTGGCCTTTGGAACCATTGTTCTCAATAGGGCAGCATTTGGAATGTGGCCTCCATTCTCAGAAGCCTGGTTAACATGAAGGTGGGCTCCACCAATGCAGAAGCATGGCTCTAATGTGGTATTTGAGCTGATCAGCCTGTCCTCACTGTGGCCATACTTGAGGAATCCTAGGCCTTTTCTCTGGCTTTCACAACTTTCTCTTTGGTTGTGTACTGAGGCTGTCTATAAAGCTCTAGTGTGTGGCAGTGGAGAGCTTCTCAGCCCTTGCCAAACAGGCATAGACTGGGAGAGAGAGAACAAGGCTGGGAGAGAGGGAGAGAGAGAAAGATGGAGAAGGAGGACCTCTACTTGGAGAATGAGGATTCAGTGGAGCCTACAGGAACAAGGTATTATTGCCCAGGGCGCACCCCTGTTTAGGTCTTCCTCCAACCACGCTCAACCTTTCTTCCAGTCCCTCCCACCTCCCAGTAGTGTATTCATCTTGAATGAGAATTTTATGTTGACACCAGAGCACTCACCATCCAATGCTTCCCTCCAAACCCACTCATGAAGATGGCTCATGTGTGGACTGAATCTTCGGCACAGGAGCCTTTTGTGGGAGATTTCAGATGCAAACCCTAGTGGTGTACTTTGGCAGATGTAAGAGGACCTGGGATGTTCTGGAGTCCAAAGCTTTTGGTAGGAACCGACATTAGGTCTGTGGAAGTGCTCTGCCTAGTTCTTCCTCAGGGAGGACTGTGGAGGCTGTCTTGTTGGTATTGGTGCTGAATTGGAGAGCTCTCAGGTGTGTGGCTCTGGCCTTTTCTGGCACAGGCTCTCAGATGTTGGGGTGTCCCAGAGAGCACCTCCTGAGCCACCTTATTTTGTATACCCCTCTCTTTCCAGAGCTGAGGATTCCAGCGCAGGCCAATGTATTTTACGCAAAGAACCCTCACAGAAAACCCATCTTCGTGCTGAGGAAAAGGAGCCTCCCCCAAAATAATGATGAGTGGATCCAGCCTCAACCTCCCTCTCGTCCTACAAAGAAGGCTCCAGCCCTCCTGAGGATGCTTGCAAAACCATTCTGCTGCTGTGTGCCTGGGCAGGGCTGAGGCAGCCCAGGAATATTTACATTGATAATTATTTTCTTCAAAGTTTGTATCTATAGTTTGCCATTGTCCTTGACCTTGTTTAGTAACATAGTTGTTACTCTATCCTGTATTTGTTGTTTCCATTAATATATTATTATTTTAAAATATATATGTTTTTGTTTCCTGATCTACTGTGATGATTTGAGTATACTAAATGTAGCAGTGATTCCTAAAGGACACATCCAAACCAACAGGAAGGAATGTTTCCTTGTATTAGCAAGAAGTTTGGTTTTTAGGAGTTTGGCAGATGGCATTATCTGAGTCAGTTTTCCAATGGGGGCAATGAAGTATCGGCTATCTTGGTACAAATACAAACAAAGACACACTAGAGCGCACACACACACACACACACACACTAGAGCACACACACTGACTGAGCGATAGATACACAGATGGAGTTGGTCTCTTCTGAAATACTTTGGAGATGTGGTTCTGATTTTTCCCATTTTGGAGTATTTTACATTGATAAGGTGTCTTGCAAATGAATCCCATGTCTGAAGAAGACATGCATGTGTACTTCACATGCCACTTTCTACATAACCAGAAGGTCATGTCATGTAATATTTTTCATGCAGCTGTGTTTTCACTGTGTACCATCCCATGAGGTCAGCTGTGGAATTTTCCACTGGTAGCATCACAAAGGAGATCCACTCTTTGAATTTGGGGATATTTCTGATTTTCTTGATTCAGATTGGAAATATATATATATATACATACATATATATATATGGTTTTTGATGAAAATTCTGCATTTGATGATAATGAATGCCATGCATCTAGGAATCTGTAGACTGCAGACAATGAATGGATGCCTACTGTTGTCTGGACTGGTCTGCAAAGTCCTGTAGCATCTGAGCATGTGTGAGGGCTGTACAGGTCTTGCCAAAAGTCCAGGTCTGATGATCCTGCACAAAGCTGAGCTAGTGGTCTCCAAAACAGCATAAGGGCCAAGGAGAAACACAGTTCCACACAGAAGTTGGGAAGCTACCTTATGAAGGTAATCATATGTATGGGATCCTCTTGCTAGGTCCCTTTTTCCATTGGGCCAGAACTGTTTTCTGAATGTGCTTGCTGAGAAGAGCTTGGAATTTTCTATCTGAAGCAGTTTATGCAAGCTGCTTCCACTTGCAGGAACAAAGTGTGTTCTCATTGACCACTTTGGGCTTTCCCTGGTTCAACTAGAGTGTGTCAGAAGCACTTGTAATGATTGGCATTCACGGTTTCACATTGAAGCCTATGTGCCATCTGTCAACCACTGATGGCTGCAAGTGGGGAATGGAAGCCATTTGCTGCAAGCAGTTTCAACTTGCAGGACTAACTTTGTTGTAAGTAGGCACATGGTGTTTTCTTCTGTGTGAGCTAGAAGAAAGAAAAATTGCTCCTTACAGGTGACAGGCATGCTTTCACATTGAAGCCTCTGTGCCATTGATCAAAAACAGTTCACTCATTTGGGTACCTGCACTTCAAGTGTATATTGTAAACAAATGTGATAAGTGGATGTCAGTGAGACTTTGGAGAACTGATCTTCTCAGCTGGTCCTCTTTCCTCCTGCAAGTTGGTGATCTCTTTCTGGTGCACTTTGTGTTTCATGCCTGAACTGTGCTCTGAATGTGCTTGATGAGAACAGCTTAGAAGTGCAGAAGTAAAACTGTTTGTGGAAGCAGCTTCAAGTAGCACAAGCTAACTTGTTCTCAGTGAGCACATGGGGATTTTTCCCAGGTTGAAGAAGTGTGAATGAGAATGGCTTCTCAGAGCTGGTAGGCATGTTTGCATTTGGCAAATTTTGCCATCTGTCACACACAGTTCCTTGCATGCAGAAACCTGCATTTCAAGTGTTCTCAGAAAGGTCCGATGAGTGGGTTTCCATGGAATTTTGTGGAGTTCATCTTTTCAGCAGTCCTCGTTGCCTTCTCAAAATTGGTGATCCTGGGTGCAAGGCCTCTCTTGTCAGCCAACATTGTATTTTGGGCCTGACCTCGGTTCTGAATGTGCTTGCTGAGAGTAGTTTGGGAGTGCAAAAGTAAAGCAGTCTCTCAGCAGCTTCAACATTCAGGAGCTCATTTTATTCTCAGTGAGCACATTGGGGTTTGTCACTACTTAAACTAGCATGAAGAACCACCGCTTCTCAGAGGTGGCAGTTTCCCTTTGAAGTATTTGTACAATTGGTCAGTGCGAGTTCAATGCAGGCAGGCACTTGGATTTCAAGCGAATTCTGTGACAAACAATTGAGCAATGGATTTCAATCCACCTTGGGGAATTGCTCTTCCCAGTGGGCCCACAGTTCTCCAAGTTGCTGACCTAGGTCCAAGGGCACTCTTGCTAGCACTCTTTGCATATGGGCTGAAACTGTGCTCTGAGTGTGCTTCCTGAAAATATTTTGGAAGTGCAGCACAGAAGAATTTTGGCAAGCAGCTTCCACATTAGGAAATGACATTTTTCTCATCGTGCCCATTGAGCTTTGATCCTGGCTGAAGAAGCCTTAAATCCAATGGCTTCTGAGAGCTAACAGGCACAGTTTTCATTGGAAACAACTGTGCTCTTGGTCAATGGTAAGTTGGTTGCTGTCAGGCACCTGCAGTTTCAATGAGTTTTTAGAAAAAGGAGACCAAGGGAATACAATGAAACCTGTGCAATTCATTTCCTAATCAATGTTGGTGATGCTAGACCAGAGTGGACTTTTGCAAGGATACTTTCTCATGTTTTTTGCAGGAAATGTGTTCTGAATGTGCATCCTGAGATGCATATGTAGGGGGCAAACAGAAAAATTTTGTGCACAAGTAGCTTTGTTCTCAGTGAACACGTGGCGATTTTTCCCTGGTTGAACATGCAGGAAGCAGAACCTCTTGTCAGAGATGATGGTACCATTTCACTTGGAACCATCTATGCACTCAATAAAGCAGAGGTCATTGTAGTCAGGCTCATGCAATTTCAAGATAGTTTTTAGAATCCGTTTGAGGAATGGATTCCAAAGAATCATGGAGGAATTGAACCACCCATCAGACCTATCTGAGCAACTGCTCCAAGGTACAAGGGCTCTCCAGCTAGTGCACTTTGGATATTGAGCCTGCACTGCTCTCTGAATGTGCTCAGTGAGAAGAGTGTGAAGTGCAGAAGAGAACCAGGGTGTGCAAACAGCTCTAGAGTGTGAAGTGCAGAAGAGAAGCAGGGTATGCAAACAGCTTCAATTGCAAGATGTAAAAGTGTTCCTAGAGAGCACATTGGGATTTGGGCTTGGTTGAACTAGTAGGATTTGGAACCCCTTCTTAGAGCCAGCAGTCCCGGGCTTTACTTAGAAGTTTCTGTGTCTTGTATAAAGCAGAGTTTGTTGCTTGTGGGCCTTTCATTTCCAGTGAGTTTTCAAAAAAAATTGAGAAAAAGATTTCAATGAAACTCTGGGCCATTGATCTTGTCAACCGTCCAACTTTCCATGTGAATACTGGTGATGATGTTAGGTCCAAGGGCTCTCTGGGTAGCACAATTTGCACTTTGGGTGTAAAGTGTTGACTGAACGTGCTGGGTGAGAAAAGCTTGGAAGTGCAGAATGGAAACATTTTGTGCAGGCAGCTTCCAATTGAAGGAACGGTCTTGTTCTCTCTAAGCACATTGGGTTTTGTTTCTGGTTGAAGCTGCATGAAGCAGAATTGCTTCTCAGAGCTGGCACTCTCACTTTCTCTCTGAAGTATCTGTTCCATTAGAAATGCAGGTTCCCCTCATGAAAGCTCCTGCATTTCTATTTTGTTTTCTGAGTAAGGGGGAACCATTGATTTCAGTGAAACATTGGCAAATGGATTTTCTTCAGAGGGCAGCTTTCCTCTTTAAAGTTGGTGATCAGAGCTACAAGGGCTCTCTTCTAGGTACACTTTTCCTATTGGGCCTGAAGTGGGTTCTGAATGTGCTTGCTCAGGAGAACTTTAGAAGTTCAGAAGTGTAGCGGTTCATGCAAGCAGCGTCCACTTGCGGCAGCAAAGAGGGTTCCCAGTGAACAATTTGTGGCTGTCCCTGTTTGAACTAGAGTGCCACAGAATGATGTGTAATAACTGGCAGACACAGTTTCACTTTGAAGTCCTTGTGCCATCAGTAAATGTGTTTGTTGCATGTGGGTCCCTGCATGTCATTTATCACTAAACTCATCCAAGTCCAGCAGAACACGAAGCTCACATATTGGCAAGGAAGGCTGTGCTTGAAAACATCTCAAGCCCTCACGGGTGACTTCAGCTGAGAGTCTGTAGCATTTCCTCCTGGGGCCTCTTTTCCAGTGATGCTGCCACCCTGCCCTCGCCAGCTTCCCTCCCTTTCCCATCTTTCCTCTCTCTGGTCCACTCCTCAGATCCCATCCTCCCTTCAATAGGGCCTCATCCAGGAAGCCTGCCCATGTGCCTCCCACTTGATTCAAACTTCTCCAGTGCACTTGTTGTCAAAGCAGGGAGTCTGAGGAGAGAGGGGCTCTCCTTTCTCCACATTGAAGTCTCTCAACAGGGAGGACTCTGCTTTGGAGAATGAATCTTCTAAATGTTATTGGGCTGGCTTTTGAAATCTCGTGTGGTTTGGCTAGATGTAGAATTCTTCCATAAAATTAAGCATGATGTACACTTAGAGAGCATTTTCGCTTCCTTCAGGGTGAAGCAGAAGCCTGCATTCCCAGCTGCACAGAAGTGTCTGAGGGCCTTGTCTCCCTTGAAACCAAAGAAGAAAAACAGGTCATTAAACAGGCACATGGATTAGAGTACATGATCATCCCTCCTCCCTGGAGCCTTCCTCATGCCCATCTTCCACATTCACAGAGCAATGCTTGGCCATTCTCAAGACCAGGAGACCATGATACTCACCACCAGGAAGTCAATAGGAACATGAACAGAGCAGCATGGATTGCAGAAGGTGGCACACCAAGGATCTGCAGCACAGCTGGTAGAACACAAGAGCTTAACTTCAGTATTGACTTTCTGCCACCTGCCAAGTATGATATTAGTGTCAAGCACAACATGCAGACATGCAAGTAGCAGGTGACACCCCACATCCATTCACAGAAGTGGGCAACATCTTCATTGGAACAAGGAAGTATCTTATCCTTACTCATAAAATTCATCAGGCACAAATTTTATTCTTTGTGTCTCATTTCACTATTATGTAACTGTTGGATAATTAAATAATACCTCCTCCAAAATAAAAAGTATCTCAGACATGTATCAACTATTCAATGGATGACATTTTAAAAACTACAGCCTTTTAATATTTATGTATGCTATATCCTTGCCTAATGCTCTTTGAGAAAGGAGCACACAGAATTGGATCTTTGAAAACCTCACATTTGCTGATAAATATTACTGCCTATGTCAGGCATGGTGAAGTGAAAAGTGGGACTTTGGATACTCAAAGAACACAATGTTGTGGGATTGGTGTCCCTGATTCATAGACAGTATGTGGTTTCTATGAAAGCCAGTGAGGGAGCAGGAGTAACGAAGCTCATTGAACAGATGACCTCAGGGGATACTGACGGATAGGCCAAATAAAGAACATGTTCCAGCTAACCATTGGTATTTGGGCTCCTGAGCCCAGACTGGCTGTTCAAAAAGGTGCAGACAGTCAGTGCTCATGTACAAAATGTCTACCATTTAAGAGTGGGTAATTTAAATGGCATCTAGTTACACATCTGAAAAAAATGGAATGCCAACTTATGAATTTCATTCTAACAACAACAACAACAAAAAGAAAAAACACTGACAATTGTGAGAGGCCATCCTCCTACGTGATTTGACTTACCTCCCTTACAGGGTGAGAGACGCTCAAACACAGATGTGTCAGAGCCATTCCCCACCCTTTTCAAGGTCCCAGGGCTTGTCCCTGCAGATGCCTCCTGGCCACTGACCTGAAGACCCAATCATTGTCCTTGACCTTGGGATTCTGCTCCCCCTTAACCTTCACTGGATGGGATTTTCCCTTGAATTGTTTATTCACCAATAAAAGCTCACTCCCTGGTGTGCTCTCCCTCTCTCCCTAGTTTTTTTTTTATTGGTTGTTCAAAACCTTACAAAGCTCTTGACATATCATATTTCATACATTAGATTCAAGTGGGTTATGAACTCCCATTTTTACCCCGTATACAGATTGCAGAATCACATCGGTTACACATCCACATTTTTACATAATGCCCTATTAGTAACTGTTGTATTCTGCTACCTTTCCTATCCTCCACTATCCCCCCTCCCCTCCCCTCCCATCTTCTCTCTCTACCCCATTTACTGTAATTCATTTCTCTCCTTGTTTATTTTCCCATTCCCCTCATAACCTCTTACATGTAATTTTGTATAACAATGAGGGTCTCCCTCCATTTCCATACAATTTCCATTTTCTCTCCCTTTCCCTCCCACCTCATGTCTCTGTTTAATGTTAATCTTTTCTTCCTTCTCTTCCTCCCTGCTCTGTTCTTAGTTGCTCTCATTATATCAAAGAAGATATTTGGTATTTGTTTCTTAGGGATTGGCTAGCTTCACTAAGCACAATCTGCTCTAGTGCCATCCGTTTCCCTGCAAATTCCATGATTTTGTCATTTTTTAGTGCTGAGTAATACTCCATGGTGTATAAATGCCACATTTTTTAAATCCATTCATCTATTGAAGGGCATCTAAGTTGGTTCCACAGTCTAGCTATTGTGAATTGTGCTGCTATAAACATCTATGTGACAGTATCCCTGTAGTACACTCTTTTAAGGTCTTCAGGGCATAGTCTGAGAAGGGCATTAGCTGGGTCAAATGGTGGTTTTATTCCTAGCTTTCCCAGGAATCTCTGTACTGCTTTCCAAATTGGCCGCACCAATTTGCAGTCCCACCAGCAATGTACAAGAGTACATTTTTCCCCACATCCTTGCCAGCACTTGTTGTTGTTTGACTTCATAATGGCTGCCAATCTTACTGGAGTGAGATGGTATCTTAGGGTGGTTTTGATTTGCATTTCTCTGACTGGTAGCGATGGTGAGCATTTTTTCATGTACTTGTTGATTGATTGTATGTCCTCCTCTGAGAAGTGTCTATTCAGGTCCTTGGCCCATTTGTTGATTGGGTTATTTGTTTTCTTATTGCTTAACTTTTTGAGTTCTTTGTATACTCTGGATATTAGGGCTCTATCTGAAGTGTGAGGAAGAAAGATTTGTTCCCAGGATGTAGGCTCCCTATTTACCTCTCTTATTGTTTCTCTTGCTGAGAAAAAACTTTTTAGTTTGAGTAAGTCCCATTTGTTGATTCTTCTTGTGCTACGGGTGTCCTATTAAGGAATTTGGAGCCCGACCCCACAATATGTAGATTGGAGCCAACTTTTTCTTCTATCAGACACAGAGTCTCTGATTTGATATCAAGCTCCTTGATCCATTTTGAGTTAACTTTTGTGCATGGCGAGAGGAGGGGATTCAGTTTCATTTTGTTGCATATGGATTTCCAGTTTTCCCAATACCAGTTATTGAAGATGCTATCCTTCCTCCATTGCATGCTTTTAGCCCTTTTATCAAATATAAGATAGCTGTAACTTTGTGGATTAGTCTCTGTGTCCTCTATTCTGTACCATTGGTCCACCTGCCTGTTTTGGTACCAGTACCATGCTGTTTTTGTTACTATTGCTCTGTAGTACAGTTTGAAATCTGGTATCGCTATACCACCTGATTCACACTTCCTGCTTAGAATTGCTTTTGCTATTCTGGGTCTTTTATTTTTCTATATGAATTTCTTGATTGCTTTATCTATTTCTACAAGAAATGCCATTGGGATTTTGATTGGCATTGCATTAAACCTATAGAGAACTTTTGGTAATATCGCCATTTTGATGATGTTAGTTCTCCTATCCATGAACAGGGTATATTTTTCCATCTTCTAAGATCTTCTTCTACTTCTCTCTTTAGGGTTCTGTAGTTTTCATTGTATAAATCTTTCACCTCTTTTGTTAGGTTGATTCCCAAGTATTTTATTTTCTTTGAGGATATTGTGAATGGAGTGTTTTTCCTCATTTCTGTTTCAGAAGTTTTTTCGCTGATATACAGAAATGCCTTTGATTTATGCGTGTTGATTTTATATACTGCCACTTTGCTGAATTCATTTATTAGTTCTAGTAGTTTTTTTGTAGACCCTTTTGGGTCTTCTAGGTATAGAATCATGTCATCTGCAAATAGTGATAATTTAAGTTCTTCTTTTCCTATTTTTATGCCTTTAATTTCTTCCGTCTGTCTAATTGCTCTGGCCAGTGTTTCGAGAACTATATTGAATAGAAGTGGTGATAGAGGGCATCTCTGTCTTGTTACAGATTTTAGAGGGAATGCCTTCAATTTTTCTCCATTCAGAATGATGCTAGCCTGAGGTTAAGCATAGATAGCTTTTACAATGTCGAGGTAAGTTTCTGTTATCCCTAGTTTTTGTAATGTTTTGAACATAAATGGATGCTGTACTTTGTTGAATGCTTTTTCTGCGTCTATCGAGATAATCATATGGTTCTTATCTTTAAGTCTATTGATGTGGTGAATAGCATTTATTGATTTCCGTATATTGAACCATCCTTGCATCCCAGGGATGAATCCTACTTGATCATGGTGCACAATTTTTTTGATGTGCCTTTGTTTCTGATTCGCCAGAATTTTATTGAGGATTTTTGTATCTAGGTTCATCAGAGATATTGGTCTGTAGTTTTCTTTCTTTGAGGTGTCTTTGTCTGGTTTCAGAATCAGGGTGATGTTGGCCTCATAGAATGAATTTGGAAGAGCTCCCTCTTTTTCTATTTCCTGAAATAACTTGAAAAGTGTTGGTATTAATTCTTCTTTAAAGGTTTTGTAAAACTCCACTGTATACCCATCCGGTCCTGAGATTTTCTTGGTTGGTAGTCTTTTGATTGCTTCTTCTATTTCATCGATTGATATTGGTCTGTTCAAATTGTGTGTATCCTCCTGACTCAGTCTGGGCAAATCATATGACTTAAGAAATTTATCGACGTCTTCACTATCTTCTATTTTATTGGAATATAGGTTTTCAAAATAATTTCTAATATTCTTCTGTATTTCTGAAGCATCTGTTGTGATATTGCCTTTTTCATCCTGTATGTTAGTAATTTGAGTTCTCTCTCTTCTTGTCTTTGTTAGCATGGCTAAGGGTCTGTCGATCTTATTCATTTTTTCAAAGAACCAACTTTTAGTTTTGTTAATTTTTTCAATAGTTTCATTTTTCAATTTCGTTGATTTCCACTCTGATTTTAATTATTTCTTGCCTTCTGCTACATTTGCTGTTGTTTTGCTCTTCCATTTCTAGGGCTTTGAGATGAAGTGTGAGCTCATTTATTTGTTGGTTTTTCCTTTTTTTGAGGAATGACCTCCAGGCAATGAATTTCCCTCTTAAAACTGCTTTCATTGTGTCCCATAGATTCCGATATGTTGTGTCTGTATTTTCATTTAACTCTAAGAATTTTTTGATTTCCTCCTTTATGTCTTCTGTAACCCATTGATCATTCAGTAACATATTGTTCATTTTCCATGTGATGTAGGATTTTTCCTTCCTTCTTTTATCATTGATTTCCAGTTTCATTCCATTATGATCAGATAAAATGTATGATATTATGTCACGACCCCCTTGCCCGCAAGGAAGACGTGACTCAGGAATCTTCTTTCAGCAGTTTATTCAGGCCCTTGATATTTTTCTAATAATTCTCCTAATAATTCTCGGATGCCCCTCCCAGCCTTAAGAAAGCACCACGAACCCCAATGCGAAGAAGCTGCCACGTGGACCCTTCTCACAGGGTGGTAGAAAACAACACGCCAACTCTCTCTGATAAGGAGTTGACAACACGCCAACTCTCTCTGATACGGAGTTGTCCTTCACAGACCACAGCGGAGCCAGCGCCATCATGTAATGGCCACCACAGTCCACAGGAACGGCTCACCACAATATTATCTCCACCCCTTTATATTTACTGAGGGTTGCCTTATGACATAATATATGGTCTATTTTTGAGAAGGATCCATGTGCTGCTGAGAAAAAAGTATATCCACTTGATGATGGTTGATATATTCTATATATGTCAATTAAGTCTATGTTATTGATTGTGATATTGAGTTCTATACTTTCTTTATTCAACTTTTGTTTGGAGGATCTGTCCAATGGTGAGAGAGGTGTGTGAAGTCACCCATAATTATTGTGTTGTGGTCTATTTAATTCTTGAACTTGAGGAGAATTTGTTTTATGACTGTCGAAGCACCATTATTTGTTGCATAAATATTGATAATTGTTATGTCTTGTTGGTGAATGGTTCCTTTTAACAGTATATAATGTCCTTCCTCATCCCTTTTGATTAACTTAGTCTTGAAGTCGATTTTATTCTATATGAGGATGGCCACCCCTGCTTGCTTACAAGGACCGTGTGCTTGATATATTTTTTCCCAACCTTTCACCTTCACCCTGTGTGTGTCTTTTCCAATCAGATGTCTCTCCTGGAGGCAGCATATTGTTGGATTTGTTTTTTTAATCCATGTTACCAGCCTATGTCGCTTTATTGGAGAGTTTAAGCCATTAACGTTTATAGTTACTATTGATATATGGTTTGTACTTGCAGCCATGTTTGATTATTTATCTTTTTTTTAATTTTAGTTTGTTTCTCCATGATTAGCTTTCCCCCCCACCCTCTGTCTTTACAGAGGGACTTCTCATTGATGGTTTTGGTTATTGTTTTTCATTTCTTCCTCGTGTAGTGTTTTGCTCAAGACGCTTTGCAATGCTGGTTTTCTGGCTGCAAATTCTTTTAGCTTTTGTTTATCATGAAAGATTTTTATTTCGTTGTCATACCTGAAGCTTAATTTTGCTGGATATAGAATTCTTCATTGGCATTCATTCTCTTTCCGTGTTTGAAATACGTTGTTCCAGGATCTTCTCGCTTTCAGTGTCTATGATGAAAAATCCGTTGTTAACCCTATTGGTTTACCCCTGAATGTAATATGCCTCCTTTCTCTTGTAGCTTTTAATATTTTCTCTTTGTTCTGTATATTGGATATCTTCATAACAATGTGTCTTGGCGTTGGTCTACTGTGATTTTGTATGCTCGGTGTCCTGTATGCATCTACAATTTGTATATCCATTTTCTTTTTTATTTCTGGAAAGTTTTCTGTAATTATTTCATTCAGCAGGTTACTCATTCCCTTGGTTTGAATCTCTATACCTTCCTCTATCCCGATGACTCTTAAATTTGTTTTTTTTATGTTATCCCATATCTCTTGGATGTTTTACTCGTGATTTTTTTACCAGCCTTTCTGAGTTGGCTAGACTCTTTTCAAGATGATATATTTTGTCTTCGTTATCTGACGTTCTGGCTTCTACTTGCTCCAATCTGTTGTTGATACTCTCATTTGAGTTTTTAATTTGGTTTATAATTTCCTTCATTTCTAGAATTAATGTTTGATTTTTTTATAATCTCTATAGCCTGATAAAGATGCTTAACTTCTTCTTTTATCTGTTTATGTAATTCATTTTCAATGTGTTCTTTCACTGTTTGAATTTGCTGTCTCGTATCCTCTTTAAGGTTCCATTCCATCTGTCTAAGGTATTCCTTGAGTTCTTTATATGACCATTTTTCAGATGACTCTAGGTCCTCCTGAATATTTAGGCTGTCCTGCATTGTTTGTACTCCTTTTCTTCCTTGCTTTTTTATGCTGCACATGTTACTTCTTGTTCTGTTTGACTGCTGAGTTACTGTTTACTCCTATAAATTTATTTGATGCTTGGGAGAAAAGGTATTAGAAGGGAAGGGAAGAAGTCACTAAAGAGAATGAGAGTAAGCAGGTAGAATTCAAGGAAGGGGGAATAAGAAAATTGAAAAGAAATGAAAAGACAAAAGAAAAAATAGAAAATAAAGAAGGAAAAATTTTTTAAATAATAATAGTAATAAAAAATGAAAATTAAAATTAAAAAAAATTAAATTAAATTAAAAAAATTTTTAAAAAATTTTTAAAAAATTTAAAAAAATTAATAAATGCAGTCTTAGAGTTTGATTAACTTCTCTTCCAGTAGGTGGAGCTGTGCCCACTGGGTCAAGCTTCTCCTCTCAATAGGTGGGAACCAATCACTGTGCAGCAGCTCTTCCTCCCAGACTGGGCGGGTCTCCAATCCTGATTGTCTAGGGCCTTCTCTTGTGTGTAGTCACTTCCCCACTTTTTCTCAAGCCAGGACCCGCTCACAGGTGACGTTCACCACAATACTGGCTACACGCCAGGTCTGCTGCTCCTTGGAGCCTGTTTTCATGAACGCCTGGGCACACTCTCCCTGTTTGCCATTCCCTCAGACCCTAAGTTTGTGGAGTTTGGGGTGGAGAATCCCCAGCGAATTTGCTTGCCCTCCGGTAGCCACACCCCCGGTAGCTGGTGCAGGAGACCTCAGTTGTCAGCACTGGTGGGAGCAGTAGCCGGGAGTTCCACGCCTCGAGTCTGGCTATTGCGTTCATGGGAGAGTTGGGAGGGGCCCTTAAGGTTTCCCTGCTGCGTGGAGATGGCTAGGGTATTACACACCTGTAGCCACAGGTTTCAATGAAGTTATCTCCTCCACCACGTTCTGGTGAAGTCAGTTCTCTGCCATGGTGGTATCCCATGCAAATGGTGACATTTCGTTCCCTCTGCCTGGTGACCACTGCAACGGGTAGGTCCTGACTGTCTCTCCCAAGCCCCAATTCAATCCTGTGGCAACTGCCTATGAAGGCTCAGTTGGCATTTACCTCCGTAAGTTCATGAGGGCCCACCAGTTGTTTCCGTGGGATCGTTAGTGCTGAGTCACAGCAGTTTGTCTGAGAGAAGCAGGCGAACGGGAGGGAGCTTGAATTCAGCCGATCTGGGCTCGGTGTGTGTTCTGAGAGGCCCACACTGCTCGCCCCAGTTCCACGTCAGCTCAGCATTGCCTAGTGATCCTGAGCAAACACCATTTAGACAGATTACGACTCCCTATGCCCACACAGTTGAAGAGGTCAGAGACTTGATCTCTTCGTGCCCGCCGCCATGTTGCCGTTTCTTCTCTCCCTAGTTTCTTGTGTAAACCTCACCACCACATTAGGTGGCCAGAAGCGGGAGCTAGGAGAAGCTGTTTCAGAGCTGTGTGAAAGGTAATGAGAATCTTTTCTCTTTAATTTAAAACTCACTCGCAATTTCTTATGAACCTAACCTTCTTTCATGAAGTTCGCACTGGTCGTGAGGCAGAGACAATGAGACATATAAAGATAAAATCTTGTCTTCACCAGGATGCCCAGAAATTGGTTTTATTTGGCTAATGCAAATATCTTTCAATAGAACTTTTGATTTCTGAATGAACCCATTCAATTTTATAATGTACAGATCATAAGGTTTTCTTTACAGAATATTCTCTTCTTAAAGTCTCACATAGAAAATGTCTCACAGGACATAGGAGGGGAATGACTCAAAGGATGAGAGAATGGCTGGAACCGTTCTCAAATGTGCCCATGTAGCCTAAAGTTTGAAGGCATCTAATTGTAGTCTAAAAGAATTATGAATCTATTTGATCTATTATTAATAAATATCACCACTTTACCACTTGAACCAAATCACAGAAAACTGGAAACAGATGATCATTTGCTTTGATACCTTTACTTCCATTTCATTATCCAGAGATGATCAACTCTATATTTCAAGTGATGCAGATTTATTATAGAATGCCTAAGATCCTGAGGATTTATTTTGCCTCAGCCCATGGTATTGCTTCATTATTTTATTATTTTGTAAGTAATAAAATGTAACTTCATGTTGGATGATATATTTAAGCCATGAAAATATCATCCAACATTGTTCTTCCCAAAACATTAGCCCCAATTCTGCTCATGCTCACTTACTGTTTAGGAATTTTACTAATTGTTTGAAGGTTCTAGAGGACCTGTTAGACTCCTAATGGACAAACAATCCAACATACTCCAGAGAACGTATGAGTGCCATAAGAAGAAAATAAGGTCAGCCTACAGCAATGGGCAGCTGCCTGCCCTCGGCTGGGAGGAGCCCTGGCCATGGCACCAGGGCTGCTGGGCAGCAGAAGCCTCCACAGCCCTGCAGGGAGCCTGGAGCACAGCTCTGCAGAACCATGCTCAGCCCTGGACAGATGCACATGAGTTCCCATCACAGGCTCGTGACAGTCCCAGGTGCACGCCTGTCATGCCAGCCACCAGGGAGGCTGAGGAAGAGGAACCTTCGAGGTCAGCCCTGGCAACTTGACCCCATGGCAGAGGGGAAGAAGTTTACAGGGGTCTCTGAGGGTGGAGCTCAGGTAGGTCACTTGCCTAACAGGCTCAAGGACCTGGGTTCAATCCCCACAACCCACATATACCAAAAAGTGACCTTAGAACATGGTTTAAAATGATGGGTATGGTACACAGAAGGAAACAGGAGAGGGTTTTTAAAGCGAGGACTTAAACCCTAGAATCCACAGGTGCCACAGGAAAACAAAAGGGCACAGAGTCAGTGACACCTGACACTTGGGCGGGTCTCTCTTCTAAACCGCCTCCTGCCCCCAGGTCACCTGGGCTCTCCTCCCCTCTCCAGGGGCCTATGGGTCAGGCTACCTCTTCTCTTCTGAGGTCCGTGGCGCAGGCCACACGGCTGAGGCCACCGCGTCCTGAACAGTTCCCTGCAGATCAAACTCCACCCGCTGTGACCAGCAGCTCCGCCGAGGAGGGCCCTCAGGTGAGAACCGGGAGCGCGGGGGGTCCGCGGTGGGTGCTGTGGGGACTGCCCCGGCGGCTCCAGGGAACAGGCAGCCGGGGAATGAGGCTCCAGGGCGGCGGCAGAGTCCTCCCAGGTCCCCCCTCGTGTGGGAGCCTAGACCCGGGCCACTCCCGGCAGCTCACCTTCTCCTGTCATGGACCCCGGGAGTCGGACCCTCCATCCGGGATCCACCACCCTGGAACCACAGCCCCGCATCAGGTGCTACTTCCAGGCTCCTCCACTTTCCAGAACTTTCCCACCTCTGCAATCCTTTCAGCCATTTTGGTCCTTTGTCCCCAAGCCCAGGGCTGTCCGTTGCCCTGTCCTGTCTGCACTTCTGGGACTGTGCCTTCACTGGTGCCAAATGGTGGGGAACAGAAGAGGATGAGGTGCAGTGGGGTTGCTGCCCTCCTGGAGTCTCATATCCACTAACTGGAGAAGTTTCATCCCTCAGGGCTTCAGTTCTTGTGGTTCCTGTTGTGGTTTCTGCCCCAAATGCCACAGGATTGCCTGGGGGCTGGGGTCGGAGATAACAGAAGAGCAAGGATGTGGGGGTCTGCAGCATCAGGAGACACCTTCCCAGCCCTTGAGCTGGAATTTGAGGGCCCTCTCTGTGTGAGCTGAGGCCCATTTTGGGTTTGAAGCTGCCCTGCGCTCAGGCCAAGCCACACAGGCGGAAACTTGCACTCTCACTGCTGGTTGGTGAGACCCCAAAGTCTGATTTTCTTTCCTACTCTGTCTGCTGCAATTAATTTCCAGAGTCCACACATCTGCCCAGGTCTTGTAGTTGTATCCCAAGGAGGAAACCAGATGGGGCATCATTACGCCATCTTATCTGAAGATTGAATCATTGCCTTTATTTTTAAGGACATTTCAACGTATGAAATTCTAGTTGATAGTTTTCAACTAATTACTGTGGAATTGTTGACCCAGTGTCTTCTCGCTCACATTGTTTTAGTAAGAAATCTGCTGTCGTTTTAAACTAGGTTTCTCTGTAGGCGATAGTGTTCCTCCGGCTACTTTGGAGGTAACTCTCTTTTGCGATTTGATTATGATGTGCCTTTATGTTTTTTTTGTGCTTGTGGTACATTGAGCCTCTGGAATAGTAAATATGTGGTTTTCATCAATCCTGGGGTGTTTTTAGCCATTATTTCTTCAAATAGATTTTCTATCCTCCTTTTCTCTTTCTGAGATTCTAATTACATTAACATCAGACAGCTTGGAGTTATTCCCAAGCTCACTAATCCTACATAAATTTTCTATACTCATTTTTTGGATTTGTTCTTTTTAGACATACATGACAGTGGAGTGTATTTTGACATATTATACATACATGGAGTATAATTAGGATCCCGTTCTTGTGGTTGTACGTGATGTGCAGTTTCATTGGTCATGTCTTCATATATGAACACAGGAAAGTGATGTCTGGTTCATTCTCCTCTCTTTTCTCATTCTCCCTCCCTTCCCTTCATTTCCCTTTGTCTCATCCAATGAACTTCTATTCTCCCCTCTCCCCTTATTGTGTGTTAACATTCACATATCAGAGAGAACGTTTGGGCTTTCGTTTTTAGGAATTGGCTTATTTCACTTGGCACGATTGTCTCTAGGTCCATCCATTTACTGGCAAATGCCATAATCTCATTGTTCTTTATGGCTGAGTAATATTCCATTGTGTATGTATACCATGTTTTCTCTATCCATTCATTTGGTGAAAGGCACCTAAGTTGTTTCGATAGCTTAGCTATTATAAATTGAGCTTCTGTAAGCACTGATGTGGTTGCATCACTGTAGTATGCTGATTTTAAGTCCTTTGGATATATACTAAGGAGTGGGATAACTGGGTCAAATTTTGGTTCCATTCTAAGTTTTCAGATGAATTTCCATACTGCTTTCCAGAGTGGTTGCACCAATTCCCAGTCCTATTTGCCATATATGATTTATTATTACTTGTATTCTTGATAATTGCCATTCTGACTGGAGAGATGAAATCACAATGTAATTTTTTTTAGCTTTATATCATTTACTTATTTTCATATGGTGCTGAGGATCAAACCCAGTGCCTCACACGTGCTAAGCAAGTGCGCTACCACTGAGACACAACCACAGCTGTCAGTGTAGTTTAAATTTGAATTTCTCTAATTGCTAGAGATGTTGAACATTTTTTTCATATATTTGTTGACTGTTTGTATTTCTTCTTCTGTGAAGGGTCTGTTCAGTTCCTTTGCCCATTTATTTATTGAGTTATTTGCTTATTTGGTGTTAAGTTTTTTGAATTCTTTATATATCCTGGAAATTAATGCTCTCTCTGAGGTGAAGGTGGCAAAGATTTTCTCCCATTCCATAGGCTCTCTTTTCACATTCTTGATGGTTTTATCTTCTCTTTTTAGTTTGATACTATTTCATTTATTGATTCTTGAGTTCACTTCTTTGCTTTAGGAGTCTGGTTGAGGAATTTGGTTCCTAAGCCAACATGATGTAAATTTGGGCCTACCTTTTCTTCTAGTAGGTGCAGGGTCTGTGGTCTAGAGCCTAGGTCCTTGATCCATTTTGAGTTGAGTTTTGTGCAAAGTGAGAGATAGGGGTTAAATTTCATTTTGCTACAAATGGATTTCCAGTTTTCTCAGCATCATTTATTGAAGAGGCTATCTTTTCTCCAATGTATGTTTATGGCGCCTTTGACTAGAATAAGAAAACTGGATTTATGTGGATGTGTCTCTGTTGTCTTCTGTTCTCTTCCATGGGTCTTCATGTCTGTTTTGGCACCAATGCCATTCCACTTTTGTTACTATAGCTCTGTAGTATAATTAAGGCCTGGTATTGTGATGCCTCTTCCTTCACTCTTCTTGCCAAGGATTGCTTTGGCTATTCTGGGTCTCTTATTTTTCAAATAATTTTTTTACTGCCTTTTCTATTTATGAAGAATGTTGTTGAGATTTTAATAGGAATTGCACTAAATCTGTATGTGCCTTTGGTAGTCTGGCCATATTGTCAATATTAATTCTGCCCATCTTAGAACATGGGAGATCTTTTCATTTTCTAAGGTTTTCTTCAATTTCTTTCCTTAGTGTTCTATAGTTATCTTTATAGAGGTCTTTAATCTCTTTTGTTAGATTGATTACCAAGCATTTTATTTTATTTTATTGAAGCTATTGTGAGTGAGAGAGTTTTCCTAATTTCTCTTCCAGTTGATTCATCATTGGCTACATCAATTTTTAAAAATTATTTTTCTCTTTGAGTTTTGTTTTGGAGACTTTCATTACTATTCTTTAAGTTTGTTGATCTTTCCTTCTTCAGTGTCTAATCTGCTATTAAATGATATTCAGTGTATTTTTCATGCCTAGAAATTTGATTTGGGCCTTTTTATATTTTTCATGCTTCTAACTAAGCATGTGGAATATACTTATAATAGTTTCTTGAATGTTTTTGCCTGCTAATTCTAATGTTCATGCCACTTATGAGCTTACGATGAGTTATAATGGTGATAATAGTGATGCTTCTTTGCCTGCCTAAAGTTTTTGATCAGGTGTCAGACACTGAAGTTTTACATTTTTGGTGCTGAATTTGTTTTTGTCTTTCCAAACTCTTTTTGAGCTTACCCGAGATGCAGTTGACTTATGTGGGAACACGTTGATCCTTGCAGATCTTATGTTTAAGACTTGATAGATGAGATAGATCAGTGTATGATCCACGGTTAATTATTCCTGGGACTGAGGCACTTCCTTCTGATCTCTACCTAGAGCTGCCCTGGAGCTGAGCTTTTTCAGTCTGACTGGTAGGAACAGTGACAGTCCGTCCCCCCCCATGATCAAGGGGCACCATTTCCTCTAATCCTTTGGCTGCTCCTTTCCCAGCCCTGGGTGGTTTCCTCACCTTCACGCACTATCTGTGGCTCTGCTTGACCCTTGAAGGGGACCCTCTGCACACCTCCAGAAGTCAGTTGCCTCCTCTCTGACCTGTCCTCCAGACTCTAGCTGGCCTGGTCTCCCTGGACTCTCAGCTCCGACCCATCCACTCTGGGGTCTACTGGGCTCTGGTTCTCCATCCCTGTGCTGAACCTGGGAACGTGACCACCTGGGAGAAGGGTTTGCCAGGCCTCCTGCTCCCAACCCTCCTCTCTGGGCTCCTCTTTCAAAGCTGAGCGACTGGGTCTCCTCAAACCCCCAAACCCCTCAGGATGTGTGGCCCAGCACTTTCCACGTTCTGGAAAGCACGGGCTCCTTCCCTCTGTCCCTCTGCTAGGTTCTGCTGTGCGGGTGAAGGGTGCTGAGGCCCTCTCCTCACCTCCTGCTCCCATCCCGCCCGCCTTCCCTCCTGAGCCCACCCAGCAGCTGCATCGGCTGCCCTGCCTGGAGAATCCGTCACCCCTTGCAAGCCGGGAAAATGCAAATAAAAGCAAGATTATGATATTTTTCATAAATAAGCAATGCAGCAGCTCAAATCTGGTTCGGGCCGTCAGCTGAAGCCACCAGAGACATATCGGTGTTGAAATATTTGCGTATGTTCTCGTGGAACATTTACTGTGGCGCGCGCGGGGCTCCAATAAAGCTTTTATATAAATTATTCATTATGGAATTCAGACGGAACGCCAAAGCCCTCCCACCCAGGGACGGCTTTTTTACTTCCGTTTTTTTTATTACCTCTGAAGAGCTCATCTTGTTAGCATCCAGTGCCATCAGCCAGGCAGGCCGCATAATTAGCCGGGGAAGCGGTTGTCTGGGGAGACGGCGCTGACCTTATGGTCACGTCTTCTCAAGGAAACTTGGCCTTTCTTAAAGGGTTTTCTCTGCTGGTGGACATGCTAGTGTCCCCTCCCATCCTCGAGACCTAGTGTCCAGAGGGTTGCAGGGAGATCAGAGCCCTGTCTGTCTTGCTCCCTGTCCCTGGAGAGGAAAGGGTGACCCTAGGCACGGCCCTTTAAAGCTCACAGTGCTGCCCGTGCCCCACCTAGGAGGTCTGCCTGGGGACTGTGTGACCGAAGCCATCATGCCGACTTTCCGGGTGAGGCTCAGGGATGGTTCTGGGCTGAATTCTGACCCTGGTGACTCAGCCCCAGGTCTGAGGTTCTCACCTGTGGTACCTGACCTGTGACCTCGTGTGGAGACGGGATCTTCCAAAGATGATTAAAGTAAAATGAGGTCATTACAATGGCCCTAATCCAACCTGACAGATGTCCTTATAGGGAGGGGACATTGAGACACAGACACACAGATTGGGCACATGATGTGAGGTCCCAGGAGAAGACGGCAGCTACCAGCCAAGCAGAGGGGCCCCAGGAGGCACTGACCGGGGACCCCTGATCCTGGGCTTCAGCCTTCGGAACCGTGGGGACGCGCACCCTGTTGTGGAAGCCGCCAGCCACAAGGCTGCTCCGTCAGCCCCAAGGAGCCGACCAAGGCTCTTCTCCAGGTTCAACCACAGCGGGGGGGCTCTGACCTCCTGGCCTCAGCGTCCAGCCTCAGTGTCCGGCTGGAGGAGCAAGGAGCAGGTTTTGTAAGTGGCCTGAAACCTCCCATGGAGCCAGCGTGTGGCGGGAGGCGGGCGAGGGAGGGAGCTCCTCCAGCAACTTCATTTCCCCTTTAAAGAACTCTGCAAAGCTCTCTGTAAATATTTGCGGGATTAATTTCCCAATTCACGAAAGAATAAACGAACGACTGAGCACATTGGCCGGTCTCACTTGCTCGGGACAGTGTCTCAAACAAGACGCTATCCCAGCGGCAGCCTGCGTGTTTGGTGACCACAATGGCCCAAGTCCCTGGGCCTTGTGACCTCCTCAAGGGCCCTGACATGGCACAGGTTCCCAGGGCAGCACCATGGGACCATTCTGCCAGAGCCTCCTGGCCCAGCCTCCGGGAACGATGGGGCCTGCGGGCCCAGACGGCCTGGGGCATGAGGGCAGAGCCTGGTGCAGAGTCGGGCACACCCACTCAGAGCCGTGGTGGCCAGACAGCCGGGCCTCACCTTCCCTGCCCAGGGTCTTCCCTGAGAAGGGCAGCGCCAGCCAGATCCATGCGGAAGTGTGGCCTGGCGCACCCTGGCACACCCTGGCTCTTCTTGTGCCCTTCAGAAGGTCTTTTTGGGATTTTACAATGTCTCTCTTCAAAAGTGATGCTAAGGCATTATTCATTACCTTTTACCCCTTAGGGAGAAGCAGGGGGTGCATTAAATACGAACACCCCAAACCCGTGCAATCTGATGGATTGGTGCTGACCGTGTCCACCCTCCACAGAGGCTGCTGCATCCTGGGGTCCTTCCAGGTCCTCAGGGCTTCCCTTCTCTCCACCTCGCAGTGGCTGAGGGGCTGGGTCAGGAGGCCCGTCCCCTCCCTCTCTCCCCTTTCTTCTGTCCAGTGGGCACCAGGCCCTTTGCACCACTGTGTGTCTGTTGCATCTCCCTGACGTTTTCTGTTACCGTCTCATGGAAGATTCTAGCTGGCTGACCCTTCAGCCTGGCCGCACTGCAGCTGCCCCTCCCAGCCTCCGAGCAGGGAGTTCTGATCGCAGGGAACATCCTCCTCCCACTCCCTCTCCCCTGACCAGCCTGACCCAGGCTTTGGGATCCTGTGGGGCTGTGTCCTTGTCCTCACTCACCTGGCCACCCCAGGCCCCTAAGCTGGACCTGCATTGTGGCATTGGGCTGGCATCAGGCTCCCAAAGTTTCCTCTCCTCGGAGCCTGGACCCTGACAGGTGGCCTCCCTCCACCTGTCCAGGACTCTCTCTGCAGGAGCCACTCTCACTGCATGTGGCGGGCCTCGGGCAGCTGCATAGTGAGGGGGCTCTGGGAGGGACAGCCCAGTCCTGCTAACCACTCATTCGCAGCGATGCCGGCTGCAGAGAGGCAGCACTGGGAGCAAGGGTGGCCCTGCGCCCAGGACGGGCACCCCTTCTCTTTGCCTGAGGCCCAGGGGCTGTGGGCTCCTCCCCTTCCCTTCCATGTCCCCCCTCCAAGTGGGGCTCCTGTGTGACACACATGGGCCTGAGCTCTGGCACGCAGCCTGGACCGTCTGTCCTCCTTGTCCTTCACTTAAAAGCCACAGAGAGAGTCGGTCTGGTTTGTCCCCACCTGTTCTGCCAACAGCTGTGGCACATGAGTTTGGGGTCTGCGCCTGTGGGCTTAGGGCCCTGGGGCTCTGCGGTTCTGGCCCCCTCTGCAGTGAGAGTGGAGGGGGATGGTGGGCTTCTGAGGCAGGTGGGCAGGGAGCCCCGCGTCCCCTCAAGTTGGAGTGACAGGCAGCGGGCCTCACTGGCCCCACCTCTCTGCTGTTCCGCCATGTGTTGAAATGCGTTCCTGGAACACTCCTCGCCATCTGTCTCTGGAGCGAGATCATCGCTGGCTCTGGAGAGGAGCTCCAATTTGCAATTGTAAATTGTCTTCCCCCCCTTTCACTCCACGTGCAGTGGCTCTGACGGCTTGAAGAGGTTGTCGGTTCTCAGTGAGCATGGCTCCTTTTCCATATGGCACAAGACACACAGCGGCTCTGGAGTCCTGGAGGGCCGGCCACTTCCTGGGCCAGCTGCTGGGCAGAGGAAGCCAGGTGGGCGGGAGGAGTCCCCTGCTTGGAGCCTTTCTCCAGCTTGACCTTGGACTGGTTCCAGGCCTGACCCTGGACCATCCTGGACTCCACCAGGGGACCCGTTTCCGAGCGCACCCTGACAGGTAATGTGTTAAGAGTGGCCTCACAATAGCACCTGTCCTGGGGCCTCTGTGCCCCAGGCCCCTTCACAGCACAGGGGGGTCCTGGCACCTGTCTCCGCATCATGTCCTCCAGCTCCTATCTCAGCTAAGGGCCCTGATGAGGCCGCTGCCTGGGACCTCAGCCCACCTCTGCCCCAGTTATGACCTCCTGATGGTTCTTCCTGGACGTGTCCCCCATGCCCCTCCCAGCCTTTGTCCTTCACTGTGGACTAAAGGAACTAACGTCAGATCTTCAAAATTCTCCCAGGCAGGAGAGGAGGGGAAAGTGCTTCCCCACTCACTCCAAGTGCAGCTTCTCCGGGTACCAGGTCAGGGGACCAAAGACCAGAGCAGCAGGCCTGTGGCTCCTCCAGGGCTTGCTCCCCTGGCGCCTCCTGCCTCCTGCAGGGGCCTCAGTCCAAACACCCTCCGGTGAGCCTCCCTGGCTGCCAGCCTCCCCCAGCCTCCCCTGCCTAGCCCTTCCCTCAGCCTGCAACCACCAGTGCTTGGCCTCTTGCTGATTGCTGTCTGTCGCCCTCCCTAGGTGCACACTCCGCCTCTCTCTCCTTCAGGCACCTTGATGTTGGCCCAGCCTGGAGCTGTACCTGGCTGGCGGTGGGCACCTCTCTTGCCTGGTGTCGAGCAATGCCTGTGGCTCTCCAGGACCACGGCCTCAGCAGCTGGACTTAAGCTGTCCGTGCTCGCTGTTTTTTGTTAGAGCTGCGTGACTTTGCACACCTTGGCTCTGTGTGGCAGGTGGCAGGTGACTGCCATGTTTTTGGTTTGTCATTTAAAATGCCATCCCCGTTTGCTCCTCCTGCTCCCCCTTCCCCTCCTTCCCCCCTTCTCCCCTTCCCCTCCTATCTCTACAGTAATTTCTGAGGGTTTCTCTCCACGGCCACTGTCACTCCCTGGTCCATACCTCCACCTGCACTTGATTGTTGCAACAGACAGGGTTCCTCCTCCAACCTGGGTGGTGCTTGGGCTAGTGGAGCCCCTTGACTCCCCACCTGGTGCGCAAGGCCTCCCTGGCTCCCTGGCACCTGCCTCCTGTCCCCCTCCCTTGCACTTGTGCCTGTTCACACCCAGCACCCTCCCCCCGCCCTGCTGCTCTGCCCAGAAGGATCTCTCAGATCTCCGCTGTGCTGTTGTGACATGCTCTCTCCCCAGGGAGACTGTGGCCACTGGGTGCTGAGTGGTGGGGGGGAGGATCACCACCAGACCAGGGGCCATCACAGAGGGGATCAATGCTGTGGCCATAGCTTTGTGAGCTTCTCAAGAATTAGGCAAAGCCAGGTTTCCTTTTGCAGGGTGGTGTGGACCAGGCCAGGGTGGCGTGGACAAGGCCAGGGTGGCATGGACCAGGCCAGGGTGGCCTCTCCGTTCCCATCCTGAAGGCTGGCCCAGGGTGGCTCTCACTGAGTGTCCGTGGGCAGTGGAGCTCTGGGTGTGTGGTGGGCAGGACAGGCTGGGTGAGCGCAGGCTAGTGCAGACGTGGCGGAGGGCTCTCAGGGCAGACCCCCACACCAGGCTGTGTGCCCGGGCTCCATGCTGGCCTGCAGAGAGCTCCTGAGAACGCCCTGCACGGGTCTCAGCAGGCAGAGGAAGCGCTTCCTGTTCCGGGTCAGCCAGGCGTGGTGCGCCAGGAACCCCCTTTCCCCTGGACAGCTTGAAGAACTCAAAAGCAGAGGGGCTCAGGATGTGACCTTGAACTTGAGCTCTGCCCTGGTCTCTGCTCACCTGGGAGCCATGGTTTTGCATTGGAGAGTGGTTCGCTCTGTTCCACGACAATGAGCAGGGGCCCCAGGGGGCTGGGCCCCGGCACACACGCTGACTTGACTCTGGCTCCATCCTGGTGGCCCAGGTGTCCTCACTCTGATCACAACTTGGCTGACGTCTCCCCTTGGCCTCTCATCCCCAGAGCTCAGGGCTGGGCGGAGAGCGGGCCTTCCCCAGCTGCCCAGGTCAGGGCTGTGTGTTCATGAGCGCTGATTCCGCTTGATCAACACGTGGGTTCTGCCTCAGGCCAGAAGGAGCTGCCTGGGGAGGAGTCCGTGGGCCCCTGTGAAGTGGGGGCCCAGGAGGACACAGGTGCTTTGGAGCTGTTGGTCCTTGGTGCACACAGGGCCCTCTCGTTGCAGGTACAGTGTCCTCGAGAGCTCTCAGCCGTGGTGTCTCCTCATTTCCTCCCTGGTCACATGACCTGGGTGGTGCCGGGGAAGGCCTCCCTTCATAGAGTCAGGAGAGAGGACACCTGCCCTGGTGACAGTCCCTGCTGCTCTATTGTCCCTGAGCTCCTCCCCTCCTTAGTCCTTTGGCCACAACTCAACACTTAGACACATAACAAACATCCCTTCTTCTTGGGTGGGACACAGGGCCACCCTGACAGTGCCGGGTGGCAGAGGGCGTACAGTCCCTGCAGTGGAGGGCAGTGGAGGGGTGCAGGAGAAGGTAAGGGCCACTGGGTCAGTGTCCTGCCTGCCAATGGTGCTGAGCTTTAACTGGTTCATCTGTGTGGACCCAGCTGCACCCCAGACTGGACCAGCCATATAGCTCTCACCTCACAGAAAGGGTCAGAGGCCCAAAGTCCCTGGCAGGTACACACCAGCAGCAGGATTGGCGTGAGCCGGTGAGTGTGTGCATTAACATGTATGATGGCCGGAGTGGGTGTGCACGTGTGTGTATGCAGTTAAGTGTTTAAATCACACTACCCTCTATCCCTGGCTGAGCCACGGACCTGTGTGCACCAATAAGGACAAGAAGCTCCGAGTCACGAGTCCCGAGGCCGTGGGAGGACTGTGCGGGGAGGACTGTGTGGGGAGTCCTTCCAGGAGGAGGACTGTGGCAGAGAGCTGAGACCCGGAGTTTTGAGTTCCTTTTCTCCCCATGGACTGGTATGCGTAAGGTCCTGTTCCCGGCCCTTTGGTGGCTGGAACTGCTGTGGGGTCTCTGACCTGGTCTCATTCGCTCCCCCCAGAAGGCAGGTGGTGTCCTTAGGCTGGCTGCTCTGCTGGCACCAACCCAGGCACAGTCTGAGGTCCTCTGTGCTGGCCAGCTGAGCTGCCTCCCCATGAGGCTGCTTGTTGTCTGTGTCTGTTGGCTGCACAGGGGGCTGGTTCTTCCTGCTGGCCTTAGGGGACAGAGGTTGTGGGTCACCCACTCCAAGGTTCAAGGAGCTGCTCAGGTGGAAACCCAGGGGGGAATCCCTCCTCCCAAGCCCATTGCTGACCTGACTTCCCTGCTGCATTATCTGCAGGGACACAGCTGTCCTCTGCCCTGTGGCTTGAGCCCCAGCTCAGGTCCTGGGTGGGGCCTGGCACTCCTTTGCCCGCCTGTCCGAGACGTGGGTTTCCTAAACTTGGGGAGAAAGCCCGTCTTTTTGCTGGTACATGGCTGCTGTCTGCCCAGGCAAACATTTTAAATTATCCTCATTTAATTTGGCTAATTTAGAAGGAACGACTGCAATGATTTGCTCAAGTCACAAAGTCTCATGGAGAGATATTAATATTCTGATTCCAAGAGGGATCTGTGTGAATTCCTCAGTTATAGATAACACAATTATATTCCTAAATTCTTCCCCTAAATTAGTACAGATGATTAAAAATACTCTTGCCTTTTAATGAATCCTCTGAACAATAGGATTATGAATACAAATGGATCATTATCCCCTCGCACAGACCTGGTGGGTGGGAGGGCAGGAGACGCGGGCACATCCCACTGTGGTCCTGTCCCCAGATCCTGGTGTCAGTGGGGAGGCGGGGCTGGGTGTCCACCAGGTTATGGTGGCAGCCCAGGGGAAGGGACAGGGTCTCCCAGCCATCCGGTCACTTCCTGCTGGTTGTGAGGGTGTGTGGGGAGGAATTTCCCTACCCTCTGGCATCTCTGGCTGAGGCTAAGAATTACATCGACACGGGACAGATTAACAGGAGAAGGACACACATTTATATTAGAATCGTCCACGTGCACAGGAGTCTTCCCAAGAAAACCAAGACCCACAGAGGAGCCGGAGCAGAAGGCTCACGCCCCCGTTAGACAGGACGTTTGTACAGAAAGGACGAGGCAAAGGTTCTGGCCAGAGGCAGAAACTCAGGGGAAGAGGGTCGATGGCAAAGAGTGAACGTCAGGGCTGGGGGGTTGCGGCTAAACTGACCATCACAGTTGATTTTCTGTTGCTAAAACTGAATACTCCACACCACATAATACACAAAGAACAGAGGCTTATTGGCTCCTGGTTCTGGAGGGTGGGAAGGTCAAGGGCGTGGCACAGGTATCTGGTGAGGGCCTTCCTGCTGGGTTGTCACATGCTGAGACACAGTGAGCATGTTGCTCCTCTTACAAGGCCACCAGTGCCAAGGTGGGACCCCCCATGACATCATCTGACCCTGATGTCTTACTCAGAGTCCATTGCTGTGACAAAATGCCCAAGACAAACAACTTAAAAGGAAGAAAGGCTTATTTTGCTCATGGTTTCAGTGCCTGGTTTCTGTGGCCTGTGGCAAGGTGATACATCATGGAAGAAGCATGGAGCCGCAGAGCTGCTCACCTCATGGTGGCTGGAAGGCAAGGAGAGAGACAAGGGCCCCAGGCCCCCAGCACTACCTTGGAGGGCACTCCTCCAGGGACCGGACCTCCTCCCACTGGGCCTCACATCTACAGGTTTCCATATCTCCCAGTAGTGCCTCAGGACCGTGACCAAGCCCTAAACACACAGTCTTTGGAGGAAACTGACGATCCAAACCATGACATTTTGGTCCTGCCTGCCCCCATGTCCATCTCATATGCAAAATGCAGAGCATCAATCTCTGGGGCTCCCTAAAGACTAAACAGTGCCAGAATTTGCCAAAAGCCGAGTCTCAAGTCTCTGAGACTCAAGGCAACTCCCAGCTATGAAAATCAAAAGAACAAGTTATATGATTCCAAGATACAGGGGTGCAGAGTAGGCATTCCTACTCCGAAAGGGAGGTGTAAGGGAGTAGAGAAGAAAGATTGAACAAAGGAAAGATCAAATCCAGCTGGGAAACATGAAATCCTGTAGCTCCACGTGTGGCACCCGGAGCACACAGTGGCAGAACGTGACCTCCAAAGTGTCTGGGCAGCGTCCCCCTGTGGCCTGGCTGCAGCCCATGGCCTCTTTTTTGGGCTGGCCCTCCACATTACCTGCAGCTGCTCTCAGCAAGCTCCGGGGTGCTGGCATCTCTGACTTCCTGGGGTCCACACTGCTGGGTTCCTTTCTCTTTCAGTTTTGTGTACCCCCCCCCCGGCAGGGGTTGCTTGCAGGGATCCTGACCCTGCCACACCCTGCATGGCCTCCCTTGGAAATCCCAGAAGCCTGCAGGACCCCTGGCATTCTGCACATCTGCACACCAGGTCTGCCACTGGCCTGAACATCAGCCAGCCTGCATGGACCACCACTGCAGGAGCTCCTGAGGGCTTGGATAGCCGAACACAGGGAGAAGATCCTGGGAAAATCATCCCTGGACAGCTCTGTGTGAGTATGCTGCCCTCCCTGGGTCTCTCTTCTCAGGCAAATCTCTGGACCTGCAAAGATGGGGTCTTGCTGATTCAAGAGATGCCCTCACAGTTTTCTTCCTGTTACCCAGTCCACAGTGCTCGGCTTGATTTTAATAGTGTTAATTTCTTTAGCAACCACAACCTCCTTGGATACAACTTTTAGTACTCCTTTTCTGGATATACAGCAAGTTTTTCAAATCTTTCGGCTTTGTATCTTGCTCCCAATTTTCACTGTAAATATGGATAAAAGCAACAACACCCATCCCACTGTCCGAATACTGTGCTGCCTTGAAATTTCCTACATAAATTAGTAAAATTAGTTCATCACCTTTAAATTTGGCCTCACACAAAGTCTCAGGGCATGGACAAAACACAGGCAAGTTCTTTTCCAGAATGGAACATGAATGACCTCTAGTCCAAATCCCAATGGAGTCCTCATTCTTTTGGAAACCTCATCAACCTGACCTTTACTGTCTGCATACCTGTCAGCATTCTGGTCTTCTGGGTCCTCACGAGAATTGCACATCAAGATCTGCTGATAGCAATCTGGGCTTTCTCTAACCTTCTCCTCCAGACTTTCCCCAATTCCCACTGTAAGGCAGTTCCAAAGGTCTCTGAATCACATCCTCAGATACAGTCACAGAAACAACCCTGCTTCCTGGTCCCGATTTTCTGTGTTAGTCAGCTTTCCATTACTGTGATAGACAAATGCCTGAGATAGATAAGGGGGACATCCTAAGGAGAACATGGTTATTTGGGTTCATGGTTTCAGACATTTCAGTCCATGGTCACTTCACCTTGTTGCTTTGGGTCTGTGGCCAGGAAGACCCCTCTGCTGAGCTGGAGGGTGGTTTTCAAACAGCAGAAGAAGCCCAGAGCCTCCCAGGGCCAAGCTCCACACAGGCCCCAGATGGGCCCTGAGTTGACCTGGCAAATGTGGAAGGGGAGCAAGGAGAGGCTCCAGAAGCTTTCGGAGTGTGCAGGAGTCCGGGGCAGGGGGCCAGCGTGCCCGAGGCGTGGCTGCACCGTTTCCTCCAGGGTGCGCCTGTACCTGTAGGGGATGCCTGCCCCTTCTTCCACTGGCAGGTGGCCTGGGACTGGTGTTTAACTTCTCGGCCTGTTTCCTCATCTGGAAGGCAGCAGGCAGTAGTCCCTACTGTGAAGACTGGTGGGGGGACTCAGGGGCCAGTTCCTCTAAGCCCCCCTTGCATACTGGGCACACATGGGACTGGGGCTCTCCCTCCAAGAAATGGCCATGCCTTGTGTTCAGCCAGCCTAGTCTGAGGGCGGGCAGCCTACTGCCCTGCAGGGCGTGCATAATAGCTGTCCTTCTCCTCCTGTGCAGACAAGAGGGGGAGTGAGGGGTGAGGATGAGGGTGTGGGGTGGGGTGAGGGTGAGGAGTGAGGATGAGGGTGAGGGTGAGGGTGAGGGTGAGGGGTGAGGGGTGAGGGGTGAGAGGTGAGGGTGAGGGTGAGAGTGAGGGTGAGGGTGAGGGTGAGGGTGAGGGTGAGGGTGAGAGTGAGGGTGAGGGTGCGGGGTGGGGTGAGGGGTGAGGGTGAATGTGAGGGTGAGGGGTGAGGGTGAGGGTGAGGAATGAGGGGTGAGGGTTAGGGTGAGGGTGAGAGGTGAGGGGTGAGGGGTGAGGGGTGAGAGGTGAGGGTGAGGGTGAGGGTGAGGGTGAGGGTGAGTTGTGAGGGGGAGGGGGAGGGATGAGGGTGAGGGTGAGGGTGAGGGTGAGGGTGAGGGTGAGGGGTGAGGGATGAGGGTGGGGGTGAGGGTGAGTGGTGAGGGTGAGGGGTGAAGGGTGAGGGGTGAGGGTGAGGGGTGAGGGGTGAGGGTGAGGGTCAGAGTGAGGGTGAGGGTGAGGGTGAGGGGTGAGGGTGGGGCTGGGGGTGAGGGGTGAGGGTGGGGGTGGGGGTGAGGGGTGAGGGTGAGGGGTGCAGCTCCTTCTTGGCCCAGGCTTGGTGTCTTCCTGTTATCGTGCCAGGGCAGTGACCCAATGGGGAAAACCGGGACAGCTCCCAGGCCCCTGCAGGCGGAGGGCAGCAGCAGGTGTTGAGGCTCGTGTGGTAGCAATGGGGCTGGAGGGTGTGGTGGTGCAATGTGAGCCACTAGGAGGAAGGTGCTTCTGTTTCAAGATGTCAACACAAGCTCAGGTCAGATCCCCCAAGCAGGCTGGACCCGGCTCGGCAGGAGGCCCCTGAGCCCGCTCTGTGAGGCAAGGAGAGGAGCAGCCTGGGGCCTGGGGCTCCCAGCTGGGCATTGCCTCGGAGTCCTACCCTGCTTGGTCCCAGCCTGTGGTGGCCCTGGGAGGTGTGGAAGCTTTAGGAGGGACCAGGGACACTTATGTATTATTTCTGATGTGTTTAAAAACTCAGCTGCTTAGTTGTTGTAGGTGTAACCTGAAGAGGCACTTGGACCTCGGCCTCTTCCTCTGTCTTTGCCTCCATGCCACCATGATGTGATCAGCTTTGGAGGTGTCCCCCCAAATCTCATGTGTGAGATGGTTCAAGGGGGTTCAGAGATGAGATCATAAGATTATGAGAGGTGTGACCTCATCAGTGCATCAATCCCCTGATGGACCAATGGGTGGTAACCCTGGGGGCGGGACAGGAGCAGTACGTCCCTGGGGGCATGAGAGGTATATTTTGTCCCTGGTGAGTGGAGCCTGCTCTGCTCCCTGTTTGCCATGTCCTGAGCTGTTTTTCTCTGCCACGCCCTTCCACTCTGATGTCCTGCCACACCTGCGGCCCTGAGCAATGGGCTTAGCCATCTGTGGATGAGTCCTCTGGATCTGTGATCCCCAATAAACTTTTCCTCCTCTGATTGTTCTTGTCAAATCATTTGGTTCAGCAACATAAATTCTGACTGAAGTCTCTGCCATGATATTCGGCCTCACCACAGACTCAGAGCCATTGGCAGGGTGACCATGGATGGAATGAAACCTGTGAAACTCCCTCCGGAGTCAACGTAAATCTTTCCTCTTTTTAAGTTGATTGTCTTAGGTGTTTTGTTACAGTGACTGAGAGCTGACTCACACAGTTGTCTAATAAGATCTGTTATGTAAACTCAAGTTGCATCAGGTGATGAATTGGGGGCAGGAAGACACCTTTGCAAATGTAAATTTCCCTTGTAAAAGGAAAGTTTATTCTCTGCTTTTAGCCCAAAAGGGGAGGGCAGAGAGGTCTCCCTGTTTTGCGATTTTTTAGTTGCTTTCAGCTCAAAATAGTCCTTATGCTCCAATGGCATATAAAGGGTGGCTTGTGCTGGTCCCCTTTATGGGGATTTGCATTCCTTCCCACAGGGGAGGCAGGGCTAGAGGCCACAGTGGGAACCTGTGTGGAGGCACTGGTGAAGGAGACTGACCAGTAGCAGCCTGGGCTTCAGAGGATGCTCTGTGCTCTGAGGCTGCGTGGCCTCCTCGCTCAGGCCTGGCTGGGACGAGAGAGTCACAGCTTTCCGGCTGGGTGCTGTGGTTTGGATATGAGGCATCCCCAGAAAGCTCATGTGAGACAACGCAGGAGTATTCAGAGGTGACATCTTTAGATTAGGAGAGCTATAGCCTAATCAATCAGTGGATCACACTTGAAGGATTAATAATTTGAATGGACTAATGAATGGTGACTGTAGGCAGTTAGGGGGTGGATAGAGGAATTAGGTCCCTGGGGCAGGGCTTTGGGTTTACATCTTGTGTCTGGCAAGCAGAGCTCGCTCTTCTTCCTGCTCTCACGAACTGGGCTGCTCCCCCGAGCTTCTGCCATCCTTGTGCCGTGCTGTTCTGCCTCACCTCGCACCCAGAGCTGTGGGGTCAGCTGACCATGGATGGAACGTCTGAACTGGGAGCCAAAGTGAACTTTTCCTCCTCCAAGTTTCTTTTCTGTTAGACGTGTTGGCCACAGTGATGTCAATGTGCCCCGAGACGTGGGCTTGGTGCTGTAGACCATCTGACCACGTGGTTCAGAAGTCTTTGAGATGGTTTGTAAGAGGAGCTTGGAAAAGTCTGGAGATGTGGGATGGAGATGACTTAGGCCACTGTAAACAGAGCTTGCAGGGATTCTGGTGAGAGCTTAGATGAGCAGAATGACAATAGACTGTGACAGTCATGGCTGGGATCACGAGGTCACAGAGGGAAGGAGGAGAGGACTGGGTGTAAGACTTCAGGCTACTCACTTTACCTTCCAGCAAAGAAGCTTCTACACTTGGCCCAGGTTCTGAGACCTTATGGGAGGGTGCATTTGAAAGCAATGGACGCATCAATCTAGTGGAAGAAATTTCCAGGCAGCCCGGCACTTCGTCGGGGTGTGGGTGTAGCAGGTTCACTGCGAGAACAGGAGCAGAAAGTAGAGAGGAAGGGTCTTTAAAACTTGCGATTTGACCAGAAAAGTGTGTTTACAATGAAGGCCAAGGAAAGGGAGGTTGTTAAAGAGACTCCGTCTCCTAAAGAGACACTAAGGGCTTTGTGCAGAGACCATAGAAAAGATGGCTCAGGGCGTTTCAAGGGGATAAAAGGAGAAATTCCTTTGAGAAAAGACCATGGGGACATCCTGCTGGCACAGGGGACCTTGGAAGATGTTCCACTATGTGGAGCCACTCAGGCACTGAGAGGTCACTGCAGCTGTGGTCCCAGAGAGCCTGGCTACTATTCCAGATGGTGGCAGATCTTGGACAACCGTCCATGAGGGTCCGGCTCTGCAGGAGTGCAGGGTGCTAGAGTTAGAAGGTCTTGGGGTCATCCCCCAGAGTTTCAAATAAAGGCCTGGGAGGCCAGCAAGGGAGAGGGTGGGAGTCCCAGCAGGTGGCCCTCGAGGTGGGAATAAGATGTGAGAAGGAAGGAGCAGTGACCATGGAGACCCCCAGGGTCTAGAAGCCAGTAAAGTGGACATCTGCTAGAGGACCAGCCGACACGGAGCAGAAACAGGCCACCAGAGAGGCTGCGTGGGCTGTACAGCAAGGCCACAGACACAGAGCTCATCACGAGGCCGTGTGCCCAGGTGCTGGACGTGGAGCTGCAGGACGTGTGCCCAGCTGAATTCAGCCTTGTCCTGCACCCATGCCTTCTTTCTACAACCACACTGCTCCCTCTTGTAGTGGAATGTTCATTTGTGCCATTCTATATTATGTGACTCACTCTGATCCTTACAGGGGCTCACAAGCAGAGGTCGCCTTGAGTCTCAGGTGGCATTTTGGACTTGGCCTTTTGGGCAATGCTGGAACAAGACCATGGGGACTCCTGGAAAGGGACTAAGCGTGTTTGGCTTTGGGAGATGGACATGAGCTCCGGGGTGCCAGGGGGGGACTGTTATGGCTTAGATAGGAGGTGTCTCCTTAAACTCACGTGTGCGACATCAGGAATGTTCGGAGGGGAGGTAATCAGGTCACGAGAATCCATCACCTAATCCATGGATCGATCCACTTGACAGATTAATAGTTTGAATGAATGGATGGAAGCTGTAGGCCAGTAAGGGTTGGCTGAGGAGTTAGGTCCCTGGGGTGTGCTTTGGGTTTCTGTTTTAGGCCTGGCAATCGGAAGTCCCTGTTTCCTGGCGATCATGAACTGGGCAGCTGTCCTCCACACACCCTTCTCCCACAGAGTTCTGCCTCACCTCGCACCCAGAGCAAGGGAGTCAGCTGGCCATGGACTGTGCCTCTGAATCTGGGAACCAAAATAAACTTCTCCTCCTCTAAGTTGTTCTTGTTGGGATGTTTGGTCACAGTGATGAAAACCTGGTTTAGGCACGAAGAGGACTCTCCAGTCAGGCCACTCTGTGGGACAGGCTGCGCACGCCAGAGACCCACAGACAGTATCACTGGGCAAGGTCGGAGTCTTGGGGTACGTTTCCCTCCTCCTGAGCGTCAGCTCCTTGGCCACTGACATCTGCTGGTTTCATTCCAGGATCAAGAGTGGAGCTGGCCGTGATTACCTGGCGCCAGCTCACAACAGGAGAGGTGTGGCATCTGGGAGGCCCCTGGGCTGGGTCCTGGGCTCCTGGGGGAGTGGAGCTGGCTCCTGGCCATCCATCAGGGCAGTGGACTCCTCTCCATGAGAAGACACATGGTAGCTTAGCCTGTGGATACAACTGTGTGGTCAGTGGGTCCGGCAACTTACCAGTCAGGCTGAGGAGGATCTAGCTGCTGTAACAAATGTGTCCTGACAGTGGCTTTGCCAAGTTGGCTTCTGTTTCCCCCCTCATAACAATCCTTTGCAGGTGTGCTAGTCCACAGTGGCTCTGCACACATGATGCAGGTCCTGCTCCCGCCCTCCCAGACATGATGCGGGTCCTGACTCCCCCCAACTCTGCCTTCTCTTCCTAGGTCAGGCATTCTGTTTGACCTGTTTTGGTGCCATGGATACATGAAGCAGCCAGGGGGAGTCTGTGGATCCCTTGAAAAATAAGATTTCAAAATTAATGAAGTAAAAATACATGATTAAAAAGGAAATGCCGAAGGTCCTTGTGAGAATATCTACACACGTATTTGAGGAGTCACGCAGGGCTTTTTGATGGATACGTCCAACACCAGATGAAGGTCTAATTAAGCTCTAGGAATCTGAGGGAGTGAGGAGTGTCATGTGTCTGCAGTCACTGTTGTGACACGAATATGCCTGTGATCTCGGGCTGTGACTGAGCCCTGGGTACCGTCAAGGTGCCTCTGTGGTTTGTGGCCCATTTCTCAGCTGAAGGAGGGGCTGTGTTGGAGGAGCCTCGTAAACATCAGCAGGCGATTCATCTCATCCAGGTTCACAGCCCTCGGGCCGAGAGCCGTGTCCCAGGCCTCACCATCACTGGGAGGGAATGGGGGGCACCCTGCTTTTAATGGCTTTGGCCTAGAAGGACAAACTCGAAGCCCCCCATGTTCTGTTGGCCAAATGACCTGCTACCCTACATGCGAGGGAGCAGGGCAGCTGCAGGGGGACTCTGAAGGGACAGGACTGTCGGTGCAGTGTGCTGGGTGAGCGCCCTGAGTCCAGGGCAGAACGCGTGGCCCGCTGACCCGGGCCCTCCCTTCCTGCCTGGCTTTTAGCCCACCACATTTGCTGAACCCTGGGCCGATGCCGGGGGTCTTGACAGTCTGCTGGCCACCGTGATGACATAACAGTCTCCGTCCCCACGCAGGCAATGCTCAGAGTGGAACCATGTCTCCCACGCTGAAGGCCCAAGCCCTGACTCCTAGGACCCGTGAAGGGACCCTGTTGGGAGAAAGGGTCTTTGTGGAAATGCGGTTAAGGTGAGGCCATTGGGGCAGCCCTGGCTGCAACGTGACCAGGGCCCTTCTTACCAGAGGGAAATGTCGAGTGAGGACGAAGGGGGAAAGGCGTGAGACGACAGGGCCGCCAGCCGAGGGGCACCAGCAGCCAGGGAGGCAGTGGGTTCCGCCACACACCAGCCGCGTGGCCTGCTGAGACCTGGGCTATAGACCTCCAACCGGGGGAGCTCACGGTTCTCTTGGCTGAAGCGCTGGACCCATGGGGTGTAGCCATGGCATCCCTGGGAGACCAAACGCTCCCGAGTGGACGGCTCTCGCACTTTCAGATGTGACGGTGTCACACCCACCCTGTTTCTGAGCAGAAGTCACTGTGCCCCTGCTCTGCACCCTGAGCTGCACTAGGTTCTGGGGCTACAGGAGCAGAAGGGACCCAGTCCTTGTTCTCATGAAGCTTCCTGTCCAGGGTCCCTGCGCCCAAGTCCATAGACAGTGTAACGAGGTTTCCATAATGACAGCAGGTGACCCAAGGAGGGAGTCCTAGGAGCACCTGGTGTTCCTCGGGCAGAGGGATGCCAGCGCCCTGGGAGGGTGGTCAGGCTAGAGTGGCCCAGGGCGGTCACAGGTGAGCAGGGAGTTCCTCCAGGGGCCGAGTCCTGGGGCCTGAGCTGGGAGGCGGGAGAGCGTGAGGCAGCCAAAGACCTGTGCCGCTCTCCGTGACTGGACGTGGAGGGCCCGAGGGGACTGAGGAGGAGACGGAGGTCACAGAGGCGGGGACAGCCACAGTCATGTGAGCCAAGGTCACCGAGGTCAGCTGAAATATTATCCCCAGAAAAGGAGGATGTCAACCATCCTCATGATCAAGGTCTCCTCAATCTCTGACCATTGAGGTTGGCGAGTCAAAAGTGGAATCTGATCATTTACATTCCTGTCTCTAGCCTGCCCGGGCCCCCGCTTACCCCCCACCCCAATCCTCACTGCTTGAGGGGCGCCCGGTGGGGGCACGTGCCGCAGCTTTGGAGAAAGCCCTGGTGGGGAACGCTGGAGTTACGGTTTGAAGTGGATCCCTTCCATGGTCAGGGAACTGTCCACGAGGGTGGTGCTGAAGTTGGGCAGGCCAGAGCATCTGCCACTGTCCACCTCGGCTGGGATCCGCAGCTGCCCCACACAGCCGCAGCTCGGCAGCCCTGCCCTCCGGCTCCCCTGTGTCGCTCACCACCTGACCGGGCTGTGCTGATAGCCGACACTCGCTATGGGCCTGGAGGTAATGGGAGGACAGGGGACCCCAAGGAGAAGGATGCCATCCGCCGAAGCCTTGCCTTTCAGCCCCTCCCGGGGCTCTTTCCTCTGGGAAGGGAATATGGCACTTCTCACAGCTGGTGCTGCACAGCATAGGATTCTGAGCCACATTCGCCTCCAGGCCTGGACACGGGACCTGCTCCTTCCTCAGTGCCCCCCAACCCCTGAGCCATTCATTCAGTCTCTTTTATGTTTTCTTCACTCTTAGATTTAATTATGGGCCTGATTTCAGCACCATCTGTTTTCTGGCTGCGAGACACAGGGGTCACTTTTAATGGTGCCGCGGTGTCCCGACTTTGACAGCTACCTGGAACTTGAATCTGTGGGCCCGGCTTCCATTCTCTCTGTGGAGTCCGAGGCTGTTCACGGGCAGCCGCTCTCCTGGCCCTGCGGTCACCACGCTGCCTGCTCTAGTGCCAGTCACTGCCTAGGCTGAGGCTTGTGTCCACTGCCTGCCAGCACCTTGCCACACACACTCTGGGTGGGAGACTTGGAGCCCTGATGCTGCTCAGAGGGTCACCACCCCCTGCCACCCCCTGACATGCCAACTTGAGCAGGGTGGCTTAGGGAGCAGTGTCACTTGGGCTCCATCAGGTGGACAATCCAGTTCCAGAAGCCACCTGAGATTCACTCTCTAAGTTGGTTTTGGAGCAGAGCCTCGGACAAGGTCTTGGGTGCAGATATTTTAAAGGGAGGTCAATCCCAGGAAGGGGACAGGGACAGACATAGCTCCCGACTGCAGAGCTCCAGTGACCCGCATCCACCCACCAGGCCCCCCTACGGCCTCCACCAACCCAGTAGTCCATTCAGCGACCAGTGGATCAGCCACTGATGCAGACAGAGCTCTCATGATTCCGTCACTTCCCGACAGCCCCGACTCTTGACATTGCTACAGCAGGACCAAGCCTTCAATAGCCGGGACACTCTGGATCCAAACCATGATATCGAGGTGAAGGGGCCTCCATTGCTTCCCAGCAAGCCCTGACCTAACACCCCAAAGCAGAGCCACACAGTGCACCCAAGCAGCCCCGGGAAACTGTCCACCTCAGTGGTACTGAAGTTAGGTGGGCTGCGGGGCTACAGCCTGGAGTACCACCAGGCCCCCTGTGCCCACTAGGGTGCAGATTTGGATCCAGAATGGATTTGAAATACTTGAACACCTTCTCAACAGCCTGAAGTCTTCCTGCTGTGCTTCATGCTTTTGTTGAACAGTGCTGATTTCCTCGACCTCTGCCCGGCCTTTCAACACAGCTCCTGACTCCCCAGGGACTTGCGTTCTTGGTGGGGGGACTGCACCTGTACCTGGAGAGCGGAGGGAAGCAGACCAGCTGGGCCCTTTTGGTGACCTGTTTGTCAGCTCCTGTTGGCACAGGGGAAGGCGGCCTGCCTGCTGTTGCCCGGCGTGGGAGGAGCCTCGCACCGACTCCTGTTTTTGCATTTCGGTCGAGTAGCCTGCTGGAGGCTGGGTAGGGCGGGACAGGATGCTATAGTCTCTGGCTGGGATAAATAGCGCCTGCCCCAGTTTTCTCAGTTTGGGCTCCTGGAGGGAAACGTCAGCTGGCCCATCAAAAACAAAGTGCTCCCCGTGGGATGGCTTAAGCACATCACCTGGGAGGGCATTTCCTCTCCTGCGTTTCTGAGAAGCCTGCCCTAGTTTCTCTCCTGCCTGCCGCCCTTGAGCTTCCCCAACCGGAGAAAGGACACAGCGCTCCCCCTTCACAAAGGAGGGGCCCAGGAGCGCTGGCCAGGGGCTGCCGTGGCTCTCTGGAGAGGTGCTGAGCCTGACCTTGCTCAAGGAGAGGCCTCATCACAGATGGGACCCAGCGGGACGTGAGGACGTGAAGGCAGAGGAGCTGGTGGCAAGCAGGTGGCCCCAGGCCAGGGCCTCCTGGGTCCTCCCCATGCACAGGGCCAGTCAGCGGTCAACGCTCTGCCAGAGGGAAAATGAGGGACCCCGGGTTTGGGGATGTGAAAAGTTCCCCAATTGTCTGTGCCTTTCCTGGGAGCCCAGGCCATCTTCTCAGGGTCAGGGCACAAAAGCTCGTGTCGGGGCTGTGCACTTGTCCAAGGTGCAGCTTGAATGGGTCACCACATCCTTCTGAGCCCCAGCTTCCTATGTGCAGAGGGCACAGCTCTTGCCCTCCTCAGCTGGTCACGGGGTTGGTGTGGTGACACCAGGGTCGGGCCCCTTCAGGACACGGCCCTCAATGCAGTGGGCTCCTCTTCCTTCTCCCCGTGGGCTGCCCTGTGCTCGGTTTCTGCATGGCCCAGCAAGCACGTGGGCTGGACTGATGGGCCACGCGTCCCCACGGCAGCTCCAGGCAGTCTGGAGAGTGGCTCAGAGCCACCACAGATGTGGAGGCACCGCGAGCCGCCTCCCTCTTTGATCTCTACTTAAAAAATCCTATCCCCTCAGTAGCCTCACTTTAGGCTGTTCGGTTCTGCGGATTTCCAAATCCTCCTTTAAATAAAGACCAAAAGGAGTCAGTGCCGGGCCTCTGCGCCCCTCTCCTGCTGCTGTTCGTCTGTAGAGCTTGGGCTGAGAGTGCTAGTGAAGGACTCCTGAGGATGAGGAGTACCAGACCCGGGACTTGAAACTAGCGGGGAGACGTGGTCACCTGCGCGGCTCCAGCTCCTCGCCGGCCCCTTCCTGCGCCTCTGAACTGCCAGGGGCAATTGCTGTCATGTGCTAAGCATACAGGGCGCCATATGTACCACTCATTAGCTCTCACCGGGATCTGGAGGGCTGGTGACTGGGACCATCATCCTGTTTTACAGTCAGGAAGCTGAGACTCAGGGAGGGCAGGGATTTGCCTAAGATCCTATAGAGTAAGTTGTTGATCTGGGATTTGGGCTCTAGGATTCTGGATGGAATTCATGTGTTTAAACACTTGGCCATACGGCCAAGGACTCAGGCAAAGGAGAGTCCTCCACCGCACCTCGGGTCAGCCCATTTCCCACTCCAGCGCATTCCAGGTGTGTGCGCACGGAGCTGCCTGGGCATTTGGGATCCCAGCACATTTCCAGAGACGGCACCTCCTATGGCATCCTGGAGGACTTGGGACAGGGATATGAAGCAATGCCCAGGAGGACCTGGGGCCAATCCCTATTGTGACAGCTCCAATAAGGAAGAAAATACCTGCTAATTTTGCACCAAGGTCAGTGGTGTGTTCAACGCAGAACCGAGAAGCCATTTTTCTCTGACCTTAAAACAAGGAGGAAGGAGGGTGAGCTGAGTTTGTGTCAGAAGCTGCCAACCCCCTGTTGCTCTGTCCAAGGGGAGGCCTGGCTCTCTTGCATGTGCCCTGGGCAGCAGGACCTGTGTGGTTTGGTGAGGGAGGGCACCATCAGTTGGAAGGAGAGCTCTCGGCAGAGGGGCAAGGACTGCGCTGAGCCAGGCTCCTGCATCCAGGGTGCAGCAGGACTGGCCACTGGCAGCACTGCCCCAGAGGAGGGGGCTTTCTAGATCTGCTATGGGGTGGGCCCCCCAGGGTCCCCTGGCCCTTCTCAGCACCAAGAGATGGCCTGTGTGCGTCAGGAGGGGAGGGAGGATGAGAAGTGGCTGCCTCTCCACACCCACCTGTGCAAACTCTCAAGAGGGACCACCTTCCTGCCCACCGCCTTGGCCTCTGCTCTGCGCTGGGCTCACTGGCCCCCTTGACCTCCACCATGGTGTCCAGGCCACATGGGTTCACTTCAGCTGCCCAACATGGTACCCAGACATGCAGCAGCTCCAAACTACACACACAACCCTGGTGACCTCTCCTGGTTCTGTGGCTGGCCGTGGAGGGCCCTCTGGTCCCTGCCCAGCTGACGTGTCTGTGGCCTCCAGGCAGGTTGGCTAGTGGTGGGAGGTCTAGCGTGGCCTCTCTTACCTGCCTCTCCTGCAGGGGGCCTCTTATCTTCCCACAGGCTCAGACCGGCCTGGGCATGTGGAGGCCCGAGGCCTCCAACCACAGCAAGAGGGCAAGATCCAGTGGGCTCCAAAGGTCCACGTGGAGAGGGTAGGAGGCCATGGGGTCAGAGAGGGGCAGGAATGGGTCTCCACCAGTGATGAGGGTGTGGGCCACCCAGGAGTCTGTGTTTCAGGGGTCACCACTGTAAACAGGCGTGTGGGGCAGGCCCAGGCAACGCTGTCCGTCCAGCTCAGTGCACACAACCTGAGGTCCCTCTGGGGACAAGGCCCCAGGCAGGATACAGGCCTCATTCCCACAGCAAACCCTGCTCCGAGCCAAGCCAGGAGCAGCCGTCCCCTCAGCCCTTCCCACCAGCGGGCAGAGGGCATCTCCTTGGTGTAGATGCAGCGTTGTTTGGAGCAACACAGGCCACAGAAAAACCAGGGTCACACATGGAGTCCTCTGTCTTGCCAGTCTGTCCTGTGGGCGGAGGGCTACTTGGAGAGGACAGCGGCGGGCAGGAGGTGTGGACGTGGCTGCTGGGCACCGCCGGCCCTCACGTGCTCTGCTTGGAGGTGGGAGACCTGCTGCCTCGCAGGCTCCTTAGCATGCGGAGCAGCTACTGTTGGAAGTCCGAGTGGTATTCACGTCTGATTCATTTGCTGTAATGAAGTCTTTTCCCCCCAGGTGCCATCAGGCGGGAGCTTCCAGGAAGGCAGAGGAAGTGCATGCGGCGACGAGAGCCACCTCTGCCCTGCAGGCCATGGGGGCCTCGGCCAGGAGCCTCGTCCTGCATCGCTGGGCTTCCTGCACCTGGACGCTGAGCCTCCACCCCTGGGCCCCTGGAGGGGTCCCACCCCCAGCCAACCTTCAGCTCCATGGCTCTGTGCGAGGGAGCCTTCAGGGTCCCGAGTTCATGGGCAAAGGGGGCTTGTGAGGCCATGTGCTTAAGCTGCAAGGACTTGTCACCAGGACCTGCCTTCCCTGGTGCCTTATGAAAAGCCATTGGCTTGGGAAGAGCTAGCTCGTGTAGACTGACCACGAGGCATCAGATTTTCCAGCCAGTGCGCCATCGTGGGAGGCCCCAGGACCTCCCTGTGCACCTGAGACTCAGAGGACCAGCGGTTACCTGTGTGAGAATCCACTGCCGACTTCCTCCCCGTGCAATCTGTCTCCACGGCTGAGGAGCATCGTGTTGCTATCGCATGAAACAATTGCTACAGTATCAAACAGGTTTATGTATGGAGGGCTTCCATCTGTCCTTCCATCCACCCATCCCCCCATCCATTATCCATCCATCATCTCTCTGTTCGTCCGCCTGTCCATCTATCCACCATCCATCCATCCATCCATCCGTCTCTCCATCCGTCCATCATCTGTCTGTCCATCTTCCCTCCCTCCCCTGTTTCCACCCATCACCTGGCCTTCCATTCAGGACGGGTGCCCAGGTCACCGGGAGCTGACGGTGGGCTCTTAGCCCTGGGGCAGGCAGGGCTCCTCCAAGCAAGTGCTTCAGCAGCGGGTCAGTCCCTGTTTAGAAGGAAGAAGGCGTCCACTCTGTGAGCCCCAAGGTCCTTGTTCCTCCAGCCAAGGAGTCCCTTCTGCTCAGTCTTCCCGCCTCTTCCTGTGAGGCTTGGGGAAAGGACCTCAAAGAGGGAGAACAGCAGCAGATGCCTCAGGCACCCTATGTGGGCTTGGGAGATGAGGTCCAGACACAGGGCAGGGCGGGTGTCGGAGGGGAGGGGAGGGGAGGGGCCACACGGAGACCACGCCCCCTGCCAGGAGCCCAGCTCACCACAGCAAGCCCCCTTCAACAGAAGGAAGCCAAGTACCTAGGAAGAGTGTGGGGACCTATAAAACAGGAGGGGCAGTTGCCAAGGGACAAGCCCACCCCTGCAGAAGGGGGTTTTCACTCAGTAGATGAGGCTCAGAGCATGATGGAGAGGAGAGGATGCACTGGCATGGGCACCGTCCCAGCCACCCGCAGCTGAGGGCGGCCCAATGGGATGCTCTCGTTTAATATCGTATCACGTGATTGTGTCCCCCAGAAACACTCCCAGATGCGGGGACCCAGGGTGCGTCTCAGAGGCCCCCCGCTGTCCTCTGTGATCAGGGAAGCACCCTGGAAACAGGTACCACCCAGCCCTCTCTGCAGCTAGCCAGGAAGGAGCGGGGCTCTCATCCTGGCCAAACAGGTGTAGGCAGAAGTCCCTACAGAAGACGTCCCTTCAAAAGCAAAAGGAAATCGTCAACTAGAGGTGGCTTTCGCCTCTCTGCCTTCCTCCTGCTGGGATGTGCACGCCATGCCTGGGACTATGCAGCCATCTTGCAACCTTGAAGATGAAAGCCACCTGCTACGGAGGGCACAGGGAAAGAGAGCAAGTTCATGTCCCCACCCTGCACCACCCTCCTCTGGACATCTGTCTCAAAGGTCTAGGATTAGGCAGGCAGGACGGAGAGGGATGGTCAAGAAACGAGGGCAACTCAGGGCAACAAGACATCTTCTCTCAGGCCCAGAATGTGACTGAGTGTGGAGACAGGGTCTTTTGAGGGGTCCTCAAGTAACGTGAGGTTTTTAGCTTGTGTCCTAGCCCAGTGTGCTGTGGGGAGGAAGAAGAGCCCCCGCAGCCCCCAGAGGGGGAAGCAACTGGAGGGAAGGTGGCGGGAGCAGGGGGAAGGTCGCGGGAGCAGAGGGGGGGTGCTACGCCCCCAGCTGCATCCTCAGGGCTGGTGAGGCCGGGGGAGGGGGCGTGGGTCTGGATTTAGGTTTCTTCACTTCTCTGTTTTAAAAATGATCTAAAGTGTGATTTTAGTAAATAGGATGAAATTAAAAAAAAAAAAACTGCCTCTTTATCGGAAAGAGGGCGGCCACGGCTGGACCTTTGGCACCAGCAGCCCAGGCCTTAGTCACTCCAGTGGGGTCTGACGGGCCACTCCTCCATCTCGGGCTTGTTGCTTTGACTGTGAAACGAGGGAAACAGTCGGGCTTTCTTGGAGGTTTAAAGGAGGATTACAATCAAGTGGTCTGGGCAGCGTGGGCAGGCCGGTGCCTCCCCCCACAGTGGCTCTTGTTCTATTTTCTGGCTAGAGCACCGCTTTGGAAGGGGACCAAATAGCTGCTCAGCAAAACTGGAGGGGGGCATTCGTCTCTCCCTCTGTCAGGGAGTGAGCCCTGCTTTCTGGTTTAGAAATGGGTCTCAGGGGAGCTGCCTGTACAAAGGGGCACCCAGCCCTACTTCCAAGGTGGCCTGGGCGACACAGCTGAGCCCTGACCTCTGATTGGACCCCTGGACTTTCTCCAGGTGCATTTGGGGATGCTTTTGAGCTGCTGGGGAGTTGCCAACAGTCACGATGCAGTGCTGGGGAAGCACCAGGAGTGACATGTCATGGGCGCCCGGGGATCAGAGGCCCACCTCTGCTCGGAGTCCCAGTTCTAGGAGGGACATGGAGAGGAGGATATGTGCTGACCTGGACTTGGCCCTGCCGGTGCTCTCCCCGCTTCTGCCACGAGGCCAGCGTTCCGTGTCATCCTGGGGCCGTGCTCAGCGTTCTGCATGGAGGCCCAGCCGCCCTTCAACCCCACATACTTGGACCACAGCAGCCAAGAGCTGAGCTGCTGAGGGCCTGGCAAGAGCCCCGGGAACCGCCCCCTGAGCTTTCTTATTACAGAAGCCAAAACCAGCAGCAGTGTATAAAACCACGAAATGACCCACTGGCAGGAGGCACACATAGGCTTGATACTGGTCCTGGACAGGAAGGCCCCAGGGCAGGTCCCCAGGCTGCCTGTCCCCTACACCCCCAGGCAGCTCCTGGACCCACATCTTCACCCTCCTTGTCTCCCGGGCCTGCACAGTTTGACCTCAGAAGACACCTCCAAGGCCACTCAAATAGTCCCGCAGGACAGGGACTCAAAACCAGCCAACTCTGTGACAGTCTCTGAAGGGGCTGGGCAGACGCCATTGTCACCAGGCTGCATGGCCAGGAGGCAGGATGTGGGGCCTTCAACTCTGAGCTTCGAAGCCGGCCAAGCCACAGGAATCCTACAGACTGCATTGAAGCCTGTGTGGCACAGGAGGAGGCGCTGCCCGTGATGACCTTGTGATGTCCTTGTGACACAGGACACATGAGGCTAGACACCGGAGGAAGTCGCAGGATGCGGGTTTACTTAGACTGCCGCGGTGCAGAGGGGCTCACGCCCAGACACCTTTGGACCTTGAGCCTGGAAATTGCTTTCGACTCATCCTCAGGGGGTGGTTTCGTGGCAGTGGGTGGGAGCGGTTGCTCTCTGTCCTGTAGTCTTGGGCCACACAGAGCTTTCACACGTCTTGTCTGCAGACCTGGCGCATACAAGAGAGAGAGCTACCATCCACAAAGCCCTCTGCAGGAAGCTTCTGCTCTCCTGTGGATACCCTTCGGAAAATCCTTCTGACAAGAAGAGAAGCTTTATTATGGCAAGGGTCTCAGGGTGGGGGAACTGGTCTGTTGCTTAGGGTCACTTCCCAGAAACTTGTGGCACCTCCCAGATGAGGAGGGAGGAATAAACACTGCCGAGGAGACCAGCGGTGGTGGGTTCGGGGATTCTTTCCCCACAGGTCAGGAGGTCCTCTGTTGGTGTCTCCCAGGGCTGGCAGCCGGGCTGGAGAAGCAGAAGGCCATGGCGGCAGGCTAGTGTCCCGCTCTGCTGGCCCAGACGTGGCCCAGCCTGGACAGAGGTCCTGTCTACAGCTGGCTGCTTCCTGGGCTGCGCTCAGCTCTCGGGTGGGCGCTCCTGCCGGGGCCTCCGTGGTGGCGCACACGCAGATGTCTGCTTCCTCAGGCCAGCGGCGGTCCCTTGGGGAGGCGGGGTTCCTGATTAGCCTCGGCCCCTGGGACACTCTCCCTCCACGTGTCCCCTCTGCCCCCTGAGGTGGAGGAGCACCAGGAGTCCCTCCCCACAGCTCCCACACACCCGAGGGCCCTGGTGCCCATCTCAGCATTCTGACCCACTCTCCCTCCCAGAGGCCCCTGGGGGTCAAGGTCAGGGAAGGGGCTGGGCCTGGGGTGGGTGCTGCCCAGGCCCTTGGGTTTGCCTCCCATGCCACCCGACCACGGTGGGCTCCTCTGCTCCCTCGACCTCACCCCCAAGGAATCGGCCCTTAGGCCGACCCGGCCCTGTGTCTGCATCCCAGCTCTGTAGGGGACACCCTAGCAAGGGTGGTGCTGGGGCAAGGACTCCAAGGGGGACAGGAGGTGACAGGGGAGGGGTGGAGAAGGCTCCTGGTGAGGCTGGGCTTGAGTCGGTCTGGAGGTGAGGTGGCATGTCAGGGCCAGGGCAGGGAGGTGCAGGGACAGCACAGCGGAAGGCACCCAGGGTCCGGGGCAGGAGGCAGGGACAGGACGGCCTGGTAGGCGGCAGAGGGTCTTTGGCTGTGGGTCTCTGCCTCTGGTCATGATGCGTGAGCCCTGGGTGGGGGACAGGGCTGTCCATGCTGGAGGACACCTGTGGTTTGTACAGTGGCCTTGGGCCTCCTCCACCAGGCTGGGAGATCTCACTTAAATACTTCTGACACCTCATTCCCAGTGACAGCCAGAGGCTGTGCACCTGGAGAGTGGGCCACAGAAGCCCCCAGTGCACGGAGAGCGTCTTCTTTCATAAATTGAATTTGGCGGATGCACGCCGGCTGCCCGGCCTTGGACACTGCGCCCTCTGGTCTCCCCGGGGCCCCTTGGCCCAGCTCAGCGGCTCCACTGCAGCCGCGGGGGGTGTGGCCCCTGTACTCAGCCTGCCACCTGGTCCTCCGTGGACTTTCTCCGAGCCACAGGGGTCTCATCACAAGACTAGGGTCCCGAGGGATGGCGGTCGAGGAGCCAAGAGGGGCCCAAGGACAGTGCATGGGGGCTCCAAATACGGCTCCCAGGGTCACTTCTGGAGAGGCCATGTCAGGTTAGGCTCCCTCAGGGAGGGGCTACCAAGGGGGAGAGTGTGGCTTGGGTGGGGGATGGTGGGGGAGGGCCTGGGGGAGGACAGGGCATCATGGGGGAGGGCAAAAGGAGGGGATATCGGGGGAGGGCATGGCTGGGGGGAGTGGATGGCATGGGAGGGGGCAGCAGGGGGAAGGCCCTGGGGCACCTGGTCCTGTGGTGGGGGATGGCTCTCCCTCCCTGTAGCAGGGGTGTTTGCTGTGTGGCGGCGCGGGCTTGGCAGGCAGCTGGATGCTTTGAAGGACAGCACTGTTGTCACCCAGCAGGGTGGCCCGAGGGGTGTTAATAGAAGGGGAACAGGCAGGCTGTCTTGCTAAAGAGTCATCTGGGAGACGTGGCCCAGCCTGGCAGGGGTCACGGCTACAGCCCAGTAAGTTCTGATGCTGAGGAGGAGCTTTAGTGCTGTCTTCAGGAGGAAAAGGGGCAGTGCCACCAGCGGGCAGCATCACACCTGCATCCAAACTTGGCCTGTGCAGGGCTGGAGGGAGGCGGCCCTGGGCTCTGGGCTGGCCCTGAGCCTGTGTACGATGCCCAGCATCCTCCTGGCTCCACGGGGCCCTCCGGGAGGGTGAGCTGAGCAGGCAGGGAGTCGTGCTGGCCTTGAGAGCTGAGCTCTGTCCCCAGGGAAGGTCCTTCGGACCCCAGCTAGCTTGCCTGGCGTGTCCACAGGGAGCTCTACCTGCCTTCCCAGGGCGTCGAGTGGGGAAGGTGAGGCAGGGACAGCCTCTGTCCTCTCTGCCTTTGCTGCATACTCCAGGTGGCCTTTCTGGTTGGGAGAACTTATAACTTATCGTGGTTAAAATAATTTGATAATAATAATAACAATGAAGTGCGGCCTAGGGGCTCGGAGCTCAAACGTGGATCATAGAGCTGACGTTCTAAAGCCATCCCAGCAGCCCAGATCTCTCACCCAAGGTCCCTGTCAAAGACGGTGACGTGGTGACCAATCGTGTGTGGCCAGGTCAGGCAAGGCCAAACAATCCCACTGCACCTCACCGGCCTCATCAAAGGACAAACGGAGCCCCAGGAGCAGATCAACGAGGTCCCAGTCTGCCATGGAACAACAGAGCAGTACTGGAAGGAAATACAGATGACACGTTGGTTGAAGAACCAGCCCCGGGGCTGCGGTAGCTCAGCACAGAGCATTGCCCAGCGCGCAGGCCTGGGTCTGACCCCCAGCACCATGTCCTGAACACAGAGTGACTCTGGGGTTCCCACTCCGGCTCTTGACTCACTGGGTTCCAGAACCAGAAGAGAAACCCTGGGGCAGGAGGTGCGGGCTCCATTTCTGTGACCCAGGAATTTCCAGAACACAGGACCCTGAGCAGGAGGGAGTTGTGTGTCCCTGATGGGGGCAATGGTAGTCCCCGAGGGCGCTGCTGAGTCTTGAGGGGGCCCCAGGGCCAGGCTCTGTCTCAGTCCCTTCTCCGACAAGGGAAGAGGCAGAGAGAGTGCGAGCTTGTGTGTGTCAGAGCCCAGCATGGACTGGGCTTGGGTGTCCACTGTGGGGTGGCCACGGGGGCTGGCTACAGCAAGTCAGGGAGGGAGCCACTCAGGTGTGGTTCGGCCGGAGGAGGGGCCTGCAGTCCCTCGGCAGGTGTGTGGTCAGCGGAGTGGGATGGGACAGGACCACCAAGACCCAGTACCACACAAGGTGTTCCTGGCCAGGTGCCCTGTCTGGGTGTGAAGGAGCTCCTTTGTCTTTCAGAATGGCCACCTTGCCCTGGGTCAGCACACAGCCCTGGTCACTGCGCTGCTGCTAAGCCCAGTCCTGGGGCTCCTCTGGTTGTGGTCCAGGATGCGTCCACGTTACTGCCGAGTCGACTTCTCATAGAAGTCAACATCACGTCCCGGGTGCCGATGTGTGTCCTGCTGGCCCCGTGTCCGTGTTTCCACGGGGAAAGGAGTCCTGCGGAAGGTGGCCGTTCTGCTCCTGTTCTTTGGGTGGGGAAACCGGCCTCGAGGCTGGGAGCATGGCCTGCTGTGGGTCAGCTGTGCGGCTCTCCCTGGTTCAGGCTCAAGCCCTCGCTACCAAGTGGACACTGCTAAATATATTTTCCTCCAAAGATGAATAAATGGGCCTTTACGAAAATTTAGTAGGGGAATAGACCTCAGCTGAAAAATCAAACACTTGGAAAACCACTTAGTGTTTTTATTTACAGAGCAGCTTGGGTGGTCCCGAGCTCTCCTGCGATTTATGGCTGCAAAGCCAGTTCCTAACACCAGGTGCTCTCGAGCTCACAGGCCCCCCAGGCCCCCGTTTGTACTCCATCCGCCTCCGCAGGATGAATGGCAGAGGGTGCGGGGAGGAGGGTGCTGCCCCAGCCAGCCAGGAAGGGCAGGGCGAGGGGCAAAGTGCTTCCCGGAGGAGACACTGCAGTTTGTTCAGAGGCTCATGTGTCATTCACTAGAGCAAAAATAAACTCTATTGGCCAGGAAAATAGAAGCCCTTCTCCCCGCCCACTCCGAGCCATCTGCAGCACAGCGGGGACGAAGGGGACAGAGGTGGAGTTTGCCTAGACATCACCCCACTTTGAAGATCACACTGCTCACCAGGTCCAGGGACGAGCCTCTGCCACCTCCCCAGGGACAGCAGGGACCCTGAATGCCTAAGCCAGGGGCTGCGCTGGGACAGGTGGTGCCTTCAGTTCCAGAGGCCCCCACCTGCGCCATGCACGTGGGAGACTCCTTCAGTCTCTCACTCACCCACTCACTTACTCACTGTCTCACCCATTCACTCTCACTCACTCACCCACCCATTCACTCACTCACCCATCCACTCACTCACTCACTCACTCACCCATCCACTCACTCACTCACTCGCCCATTCACTCACTCACTCACTCACCCATTCACTCACTCACTCACCCACCCATTCACTCACTCACCCATTCACTCACTCACTCACTCACTCACCCACTCACTCACTCACTCACTCACCCATTCACTCACCCACTCACCCACCCATTCACTCACTCACTCACTCACTCACCCATCCACTCACTCACTCACTCACCCACCCATTCACTCACTCACTCACTCACTCACCCATCCACTCACTCACTCACTCACCCACCCATTCACTCACTCACTCACTCACTCACCCACCCATTCACTCACTCACCCATCCACTCACTCACTCACTCACCCATTCACTCACTCACTCACCCACTCACTCACCCACTCACTCACCCATTCACTCACTCACTCACTCACCCACCCACCCACTCACTCACTCACTCACTCACCCACTCACTCACTCACCCACCCATCCACTCACTCACTCACTCACTCACCCATCCACTCACTCACTCACTCACTTACTCACCCATTCACTCACTCACTCACTCACCCACTCACTCACTCACTCACTCACTCACCCATCCACTCACTCACTCACTCACTCACCCATTCACTCACTCACTCACTCACTCACCCACCCACCCACTCACTCACTCACTCACTCACCCACTCACTCACTCACCCACCCATCCACTCACTCACTCACTCACTCACCCATTCATTCACTCACTCACTCACTCACTCATCCACTCACTCACTCACTCACTCACCCATCCACTCACTCACTCACTCACTCACCCATTCATTCACTCACTCACTCACTCACTCACCCATCCACTCACTCACTCACTCACCCATTCACTCACTCACTCACTCACTCACCCATTCATTCACTCACTCACTCACTCACTCACCCATCCACTCACTCACTCACTCACCCATCCACTCACTCACTCACTCACTCACCCATCCACTCACTCACTCACTCACTCACTCACTCACCCATTCACTCACTCACTCACTCACCCATTCACTCACTCACTCACTCACTCACTCACTCACTCACCCATTCACTCACTCACTCACCCACCCATTCACTCACTCACCCATTCACTCACTCACTCACCCACCCATTCACTCACTCACCCATTCACTCACTCACTCACTCACTCATCCATCCACTCACTTACTCACTCACCCATTCACTCACTCACTCACCCATCCACTCACTCACTCACTCACTCACCCACCCATTCACTCACTCACCCATTCACTCACTCACTCACTCACTCACCCACCCATTCACTCACTCACCCATTCACTCACTCACTCACTCACTCACTCACTCATCCATCCACTCACTCACTCACTCACCCATTCACTCACTCACTCACTCACTCACCCATCCACTCACTCACTCACTCACCCACCCATTCACTCACTCATCCATCCACTCACTCACTCACTCACCCATTCACTCACTCACTCACTCACCCATCCACTCACTCACTCACTCACTCACTCACCCATCCACTCACTCACTCACTCACTCACTCACCCATTCACTCACTCACTCACTCACTCACTCACCCATCCACTCACTCACTCACCCACCCATTCACTCACTCACCCATTCATTCACTCACTCACTCACTCACTCACTCACCCATCCACTCACTCACTCACTCACCCATTCACTCACTCACTCACCCATTCACTCACTCACTCACTCACTCACCCACCCATTCACTCATTAACCCATCCACTCACTCACTCACTCACCCATTCACTCACTCACTCACTCACTCACCCACTCACTCACTCACTCACTCACTCACCCACTGACAGGAGAGTTTGAAGTAAACAAATGACAGGAGAGTTTGAAGTAAACATGTTTTGATGAAAAAAGGTGCATAAGTTAGAAATATGTGTGAGTTAGATAAGGATATAAGGTAAACATGTTTTGGTGTATTTTAGCACAAACAAGTGTGATAGTTTAGGATAAGCGAGTTGTGATGCAATATAGACACAATCTGTTAAGATAGGATAAGAGATAGAAGCCACGACGTAAACATGTTTTTGGTTTGAAGTGTTGTAAACAACTATAGTATTTAAGGGCCAAGAAGGCTGAGCTCTTTGGTCAGTTCAGATCCACGATGTCCGTGGGTCAACATCGAGCGAACTGAACCCAGCCAGTTCCTGTGCCTCGTGTGATGTAATGAACCTGGTGTGAATAAACCAAGCATTCAAAAAGGCATATCGTGTGCAGCGGCTTCTTTCTTCAAGACAGGGATTGTCGGCTGGGAGCGTTTACCTGGGGCAGAGGCGATCCTGACTCCAGGACCACCTGGGGACGATCACGGGACCTCGCTGCAGTCCTCTACTCCTGTCACCCACTCACTCACTCACTCACCCATTCACTCACTCACTCACTCACCCACTCACTCACTCACTCACCCATTCACTCACTCACCCATCCACTCACTCACTCACTCACTGATTCATTCACCCACTCACCCATTCATTCACTCATTCAGTCGTTCACTCACTCACTCACCCACTCACTCTCACTCACTCACTCACTCTTCGCCCTCATCCACCCTCTCCTCTGCTTTCCTAAACACCACGCCCACACACTCAATCCTCTCAGCTCCATAAAAAAAGGTCAGCCTTAATTTTTCAGGGTGACAGAAGGAAGGCTCAGCGAGGCTGAGGAGTGGGGTCACCAGCAAGAGACCCATGGGTACAAAGTGCAGGAGTGGTCTCCAGACCCGAGCCCAGATTCAACTCTCCCCTGTTCTTAACTCCTGCAGTGGGTTCTAGGGTGTCCCTCAATTCTGGCCACCTGGACCCAGCCGGTAGCTTTTGGAAACAGGGACTTTGTACATGCAGTTTTTAGATGAAGTAATTCCAGATCAGGATGGGCTGTGAACACCTTGAACAATGTCCTGTGAGAAGAGGAGATGGGACCCAGGGCCCCCTGAGTGGTGTCCTGTAGAGAGAGGACAGAGACCCAGGCCCAGGGAAGAGGGAGGCAGAGATAAGGTGGTTTGGAGTAGCCCAGGACTGTCGATGCACCAGGAGCTGCAGGAGGCTCATGAGGCACAGCCCCCCGCCCCCGCCATACGTGAGCTCTGGCTTCTGGCCTCCTGCTCTAAGAGAACAAGCATGCGCTCCCTTAAGCCACCTACGGGTGGCCATCTGTTAGAGCAGCCACCGGGCGCTCACTCCTCAGGTAGGAGAGGAGGCCTCCTAGGACTCCTGGGTCCTGCAGACCAGGACACAGGGCAACTGGTGTGGCCCTGCCCAGCATCCAGCTGTCCTCCTGGGGGCTCTCTGTGCTGGCCTGGTGAGTCTGGGCTCTGAGTGTCCAGACCCAGGATGGTCACTAGCTGGCTGTGGCTTCCTGGGAAAGTCAGTGCCTGAGGCTGCAGGAGCTGGCGGGGGTGGACTGTCAGCTTAGACCCTTGCAAGATGCAGGGATATCTCAGGCGATGCCCCAGAGCCAGAAAGAGAGGATGGCAGTGCTCTAGGCTCCGAGCGATGCTTCCAGGGCAGGCTGCGGGGACCAGGGCTGGACTCAGATGTCAGCATGGAGCTCTGGGGACACTCAGGAAGGAGGGTAGGAGACCAGAATGATCGCTCTCCTAGGCTCTAGTTTTGGAGGAATTGTGAAGAGTGTCGTCTGGATGGAAGGACAGATGGAAGCCCTCCATACATAAACCTGTTTGATACTGTAGCGATTGTTTCATGCTATAGCAACACGATGCTCCTCAGCCGTGGAGACGGGTTGCACGGGGAGGAAGTCAGCAGTGGATTCTCACACAGGTAACCGCTGGTCCTCTGAGTCTCAGGTGCACAGGGAGGTCCTGGGGCCTCCCGCGATGGCGCACTGGCTGTAAAATCTGGTGCCTTGTGGTCAATCTACACGAGCTAGCTCTTCCCAAGCCAATAGCCCCCAACGGCTGTTCACAAGACACCAGGGGATGCAGGTCCTGGTGACAAGTCCTTGTAGCTTAAGCAGATGGCCTCGCAGGCCCCCTTTGCCCCATGAACTCGGGACCCTGAAGGCTCCCTCGCACAGAGCCGTGGAACTGAAGGTTGGTTGTGGGTGGGGTCCCCTCCAAGGGGAGCTGGGCCTCCCTGGAGCTGGGCCTCCCTGGAGCTGGGCCTCCCTGTCGGTCTCCTCTGCCTATGGATGAGGCAGGGCCATCCTTCTGGAAAGCTGTCAGGGAAGCTGACTGCTCTTTTCCCACTCCCCCTCAGGCTCCTGCTGCAGCTGTCGGTCACGGGGACCATGGGGTGCCTGCCGGGTCTCCCTAGGCTGCATCTGCATCTGCAGAGCTTCTCTGGTTGACCTGTGCTCCTTCTTGGGCTCTGGAGGGACATTTGTCTTCTGACTTCCACCAGAGGGGGGTTGTCATGGAGCCCAGAACTTTCTGTCTCTTCTCCAGCCCCTTGTGCACCTTCTGTGCAGCAGAGAGAGGTCCCCTGGTGCTGGGCAGAGACCCAGGCAGGACTTCTGGGAGACTGTCCGAGGTGCCCTGGCACTTGAGGCTGGAGACTTGTGGGAACTAAAACTGGAAGAGCTACAAGTTGACATTAACAGGCTGCTGTATTCGGACCTGGGTGTTCATGCGTCATGCCCACATGTCCCCCTCAGGCTGCCTCACGGGGGGACCTTCACCATCATTGTGAAGTCCACAAAACATAGGCAAGACCCAGACTCAAGGTTCAGAAACAAGAGAAGAGCATAGGATGCAACTGTATCCACAGCTCTGTCCATCACCTACTCACCCAGAGGCACAGCTTCTAAAAGGGCAGAGAGAGAGGCCAAGTACGGAGACCCACGGACAAGTCCGAGTCCCAGAGGTGTAGCCTCCTGGGCGGACACAGAGCCTCCCTGACACACAGAGGGCATGCACACACAAAGGAGCGGAACGCGTCACACTTGGGGCCATAACGCATCCACACATTTCTAAGAGTCAATAAATAACTACACTCTCCAACCACAAAAAAATAAAGATTCAAATGGACACAAGGATAGTTTTTACAAAATCGTAATTTTGGGAATACTAACTTTTTAATTTTTGTGCCAGAGATTGAACCCTGGGGTGCCCAACCGCTGAGCCACATCCCCAGCCCCACACCCCCTTTTTAAAAATTTCAAGACAGGGTCTCACTAAATTGCTTAGGGCCTGACTAAGTGGCTGAGGTGGCCTTGACCTTGACCTTGATCCTCCTGAGCGCTGGGATTGCAGTCGTGTGCCACTGTGCCCAGTGAACACTAAAGTTCTTATGAACACTCTGGAAGTCACAAACCCGCAGAGTGGCGGTAACATGATGCGGAGGTCAGAGCCAGAGCAGCCCGGAGGATGGGAGCTGGAGCTCCTGGCAGCAAGCCAGCGAGGCCAGGAGATGCCCCGGCAGAGCCCAGTGTGCGGGCACCTGGTGTCCTGCATGACAGGGCTGCGCGGTTACCCCACTCCTGGGCCTCAGCACCCATCAGCAGACAGCAGAGAAAACAAGCCTGAGACACCTCGCACGTCACCCAGAGGATGGAGAGTAAACAGACCTCCAACCAGCGTGTGCTTGGCAAAAGGATAGTTTCCATTTCACACTTCACGTTTCCATGGTTAATTACGATCCATGATAGGGTTTATTTAAAATGACCGATTCTGAGCTGTGTCTGAGGGGGGTAAGGGCTACGTTTTCCTTAGCTCTGCTCCTAAGGGCTTGGGGACAGTGTCAGAGGGTTAATTTTGGAGACCTTTTGGAGGTCTGTGTCCTCATGGGCTGGGGCCTTAACTTGGGCTCTGAGCCTGCTGGTTCTGAGTCCCTAGGTGGGAGGACGGTGGCCAGGACGCAGTAGGGCTCCTTGCTATCGCAGGAGCCACCCAGGTGTCCCAGCTCCCTCAATGGCACCTTGTCATGGGTGTTCCTGATGTGGCCAGGGCCATGGAAACAGGAGGGGACAGCCAGCCGTCTGCATGGGTTGGGCGTGGGCTGAGCTGAGGTGTCTGCTGAACCCCATGCAGAGGGTGGGTCTCGTCCTCAGCCTGTGAGGCCCACGCTCTGCTTGTTTTCCTCATCCTACAGTCAGGACAGCACAGAAAGGGGGGTCTGCAAGGACAGGCAGTGAGGACGGGCCCCCAGCTAGTGACAGTGGCAGCCACCATGTACACACACACACACACACACACACACACACACACACACACACGGCAAGCACACCCCTTCTCAGGGTGGGCGTGGGGTCCAGGGATGCTGATTTTTCTGTAATAAGATGAGGTCGCCCTGACAAACTCTTTTATTAGATTTTGTGTCTCTGATCAAGTACAACCAAGCCCAAGGTGACGCTCTGTTGCTTGGTGCCTCTGACGCAGCCATCTGCAGAAACTAACACAAGGGGCCGCGGCTCTTCTTGTTCTTTAAAAGGCTGCCCGTTGTCGCCGCACCTGTAGCAGGGCCTCTCCTCTCGGCCTCCTGCCAAGGTGGCGGGTCTGGGGACCCCAGGTTGGCCGACATGTGCTCGTTATCAAAGGCCTCCCCACACGTGTGGATTTCTGAAGCAGGCGACTGGCCGGTCCCTGCTGCTCCGACCTGAGGAGAAACCCAGAGGAGGGAAGTGCCTGGCGTCCCTGTGTGGACAGTGGGGTCAAGTGTGGAGCCAGGTGGTGGCCCAGGTCCGGGTGCTGGTCTTGGGGGTCAGTGGACCCTTATATCATTGAGAGTGCCCTTGTCTCCAAGCACCCCCATCCCGCTAGATCCTGCCCTGGCCGCCCTGCAGACCTCTCTGGGCCTTGCAGAAGCACCCTCCCTCCCCGTGTGCTGCCCCCTTTCCTGGACACTCCGAGATGCCACAGCCTGAAGCCCCTCCACCCTGTGCGTAACCCCCACCGTGAGTCGGAGGCCCCCGGTTCTGGCCTTGCTTTCTGTCCCTGAGAAAGTCCATCCTGACCTCCCACCTCTGCCTGTCTCTGCCGCCACTGGCCGGTGGATCACCTGCCCAGAGGCCTCCGCCTGGACAGCCAGGTCCCCGTCAGGAGGTGCCCGTCCCCTCAAGGAGGCTCGGCCTTCCTCTTGTCCCTTCCGTCTGTTCTGCCGCATCCCAGCTGAGGGCCAGGTCTCCTCGCAGCTCAGGTGGACAGAGCTCTAGGACACCAGACCCTCCCCTGTCCGGAGTCAGATCCTCTCTCTACAGCCCTCAAGCTACATCTGGGTCTCCAGCTTAATTCTAGGGGAGCCGTCTGCTCGTTCCCTGCCCTGTCCCTGTTGCTGGTGACCTCACCTTGACATCTGGACCAGGGACAGAGGGTCTAACCTCTTGGCCGGCCACCTATCTCCCAGCCCCCTCCCTGTGGGGCCTCCTATACTGTCCCCTCCCAGGCCTCCCTCACGGCTCCTCGCACCCGGGGCCACAGTGGTCACCTGCAGGTGTGGTCTGCAGGAAGCTCTGCTTAGGGCTTCACCAGGACACCCCAACTGCTCATCCAGCCTGCGAGTCCCGGGGCTGTGCCCTTCTTCCCGCCTCTGTGCCCAGGCCTTTGTCCTCGCCTCCCTGAGCTCCCACCTCCGAGCTGTTTGGGCTCCTTCCCTGCCCGTGCACGTCCGCGGCTCTCCCACACCCAGGCTCCGCTGAGCCTCCCCAGGAGGCTCCCTCACCCCGTGCTTCAGGGTCTCCCCTCCCCGGCCCCCTTCTCATGGCTCCCGTGGCTCTCTGTCGGGACGCCCCTGGGTCTCCCTTCTCTGTCTAGAGGATAATTGCTGACTCTGGCTAGGCGGGAAGCCCCCTTTGAGGCGGGAAGCCTCCGCGGAGGCAGGGACTCAGCCATGGCGGGTCACACGCGACGCACGGGCCCAGCTGAATGGACGGGTCAGAACCAGCCTCCTCCAGGAGGCACGTGGTTGACCCACAGAGGAGGTGGGGCAGGTGACCAGGGAGCCTCTCTGTCCTGCGCAGGATGCTGGCCTAGGCAGGGTGGACTGTGGGTTCAGGTGCCTGCTGGGTCCTTGTGGAGCAGGATTCCACCAGGGCTGAGCCCCTGGAGGGTAGTCACTCTGTCACCTGGGCCGAGGCCTCCCTGGGTGGCTGCCGAGGATGTTCCTCTGCTGACTGCTGGGGACAGGGAGCTGGGCACGGGGGCTCAGGGGGTCACCTCGGCATATCAGAGGAGCCCCAAGATGGCAGACACTCTCCAGGCCTTGGGCAGACTGCAGCTTCAGGGAGCTGGGGCTGCCACGCTGGGTGTGGACGTTGTCTCCAGCCTGCAGCTCCGGTCTGGAGCGGTGGTACCCAGCGCAGGGTGGAGGGGGCAGGGAGACCTATCCTGGGGTCAGGAGGACCCACGGAGGAAGCACTCCGGTGAGGCTCAGGCCGGTTCTGGCAGTGCTGAAGCTGGCCAGAGAGCTCCGAGCCCACGTGAGGTGGACCGTGTGGCAGGGGGCTGCTCAGGGGCTTGCGGGTGGAGCATGTGGTGGAGCACCCAGCCCTCCAGGACCCCGACAGGTTGGATCTGCTGAGGGGTGGGCACTGCCACCCAAGCTGCCGGCGATGACCCTGGTCCATCCGTGCCCAGCACCCCGCCTGCCCTGTGGGTGGTGCAGTTGCGGCAGATCCACCTCCCTTGTGAGGGGAAGTGACTGGACCCAGGATGGCCCGACAGGCCAGCCCACGAGGTGCTGGACAGCTCCCATATTCCCTGGAAGTGTCTTCTCCTGCTGTTGTGCCTGAGGTGGAGGCTGTGCTAGCCCAGGGCTCCAGGGACGCAGGGCAGCGGGAGAGCTGTCTGTCTGTCTGTCTACCGTCTTTCCTTTTCCTTCCCTCCTTTCTTTCTCCACATTCTGGAGGGCCCTCTGTTTCCCCAGACCTTCACAGCCACAGCCACTCTAGCCTTTAACTGTTGGCCTGGGTCGTGGCTCGGCCAGGTGGACACAGAACTGACCACAACAGAAGCACAGGCCACAGATAACAAAAGAGTGGGAGGATCCTGGGGCTCCCTTTGAACAGACAGAGGTGGCTGAAGGTGGTCCCGAGAGCCATCTCTGTGGTTCTCGGAGGGCAGCTCTCGGGGACAGGGACAAGGTGGATGTGGTGTGGTGAAGAGGTGCTGGAATCTAATGGCACACACAGGTGGCCCCTCAGGCCTGGGCCGCTGGGGGTCTCGGTTTCTTGAATGGAAGTGCAGGGCACTGGTCTCTTCTGCACCCCGGGGCAGGGCTGGGATGATGTGATCAGCCCTCGGTCCACAGGCCAAGGACGCGTTCAGCAGGGAGCGGGGCAGTGCCCAGGCTCAGAGTCACCAGCTCACAGGCTCCTTTCCAGTGCTGCCTCTGCTGGTCTCGAGGCGGATACTCTGCTTTGAGCTGCGATGGCCACACTTGCTCCCCCCACGGGGACAAGCCTAGCTTCATGCTGATGGCATTCGGGCAGTTGTGCTTGAAGGCACCCTCCTTCGGCCTGGGCAGCTCCCTGGAAGGCTGGCTTGGGCCTGGCGCTGGGGACAAGGGTGCCGGGGACCTTGCTGGGAGGACACAGAGGGGAATCTGACCTGTGAGTTGCTGAGAGACCAAGGAGGGAGTGGAGAGGCTTGCTCAGGACAGACGGAGAAGCGAGGAGGGGTGGGGCCTTGGGTGGGCGCCTGCACATTGACACAGCCATCGGCTGCGCCCGGTCTCCAGGATCCTCCCCTCCCCAGCTCGGGCTCCAGGTCTCCCGGGGGCTCAGTGCCCTCCTGGTGCTGGGGGCTGCGTGGTGGGCCCTCCAGCACCTGCCGTGCCCGGCTCAGCCCCGGAAACACCAGTGCTCCTCTGGCCTGAGTTCCTTTCAGTATCTCAAATTAATTTCATTTTATTTGGATCCTGATGGATTTTAATGTAAGATAACAGCAAATCTTTGCCAACCTCGGGCAGTTTAATAACTGAAACCTTTGATTAAAAATTTTAATAGTCTAGAATGATGAAATTGTACAGGGCTGGGACAAATTAAGCCTCTGCTATCCACACTGACTTAATGATGCTGCCTGGGAATGGGGAAATCTGTTTTCTTATTTTTTACCCCAAAGGAACAACAACGAAAAATTAAACTCTCCAAAAACAAGATTTCCTTACAAAATCAACTCTGATTCTTCTGTCATGGTTTCTCTATTTAGCGCCCACCACGGCGCAAGCCACGCTCTCTGGCCCAGAGGCAGCAGGGGCGAGTCTGAGCCTCACCTGGGCCTCCGTGGCTCAGCGTCTGACCCTGTGTGGGTTTTCTGGGCGCCATGGGAGCTGCCCCTGGACTGAGGACAGCGGCAGTCGCTCTCACTGAGGCAGAGCCCCTCAGCAAGGGGGCCAGGGCCGTGCCCCTCAGGCGCTGGGAGAGCCCTGTGCCTCTTCAAGGTCCCTGTGGCTCTGCAGCGGCTGGCCCCTGCCATCTTCTCACCATGTGCTGTTTGGGCTCCTGTAGAGGCCCTGTCCCTGGGTGTAGGACCACTCAGATGACCGGGACAGTCTCACCTCCAGACCTTGACCGAATCACATCTGCTCTCAAGGTCGTGTTTTCCAAATCAGAACATCAAGCCCAGGTTCCAGAGATCAGGGCTTGGGCGAGTCTTTTGCAAGCCGCCGTTGTATCCGTTGAAAGCCTCTCGTCACCCCAGGACAAGGTGGTAGGTAAAGACACTGGGTTCTCCCATCTGGGCACAGGAGGCCTGAGGGATTCTCCATCCCTGAGCAGAGCGGCTGGGCACCAGCGCCACGTGGGCAGCAGGGAGAGCTGGATTTTCACACTCGGGAACCCTGAGCCCCCAGGTGGTGGATTTGGAGGTGGCCCTGGAGAGGGGAGCAGGGTTGGACGAGGCCAGGAGGGTGGGGCCCTGAAGGGATCGGGCCATTCCACGGAGAATCACCAGAGAGGTGACCCCTGTGCCCCACGTGAGGTCACAGAAGGTGTGTCCACAGCCAGGAGACAGTCCTGCCAGTTGGCCTGCCCTCGCAGGCTCCAGACTGTGAGAAGGACTGCGGTGTCCAGGCTCCTGTTGGGGGTCTCATCATGGACATCAGCACAGAGGACACGAGCCCAGCTTTGCAGGCGGCAAATCAGCTGCCACAAGGACTCTTCGGTTCTCCACTGCTGTAACCCACCTGTCTATTAACCAGTTGTCTACCTGTCTGTGGATCTGTCCAGCTGTCTCGTCTATCACCCACCTACCTATTTCTGTCCCTCTAGCAACATCTCTCTATGTACCTGTCTTTACACCTATCATCTGTCTACCATCTGTCTGTCAGTGTCTGCCATCCATCTATCATCTATTATCTATCCTCTATCTACTATCTATGATCTATGTATCCATCCATCCATCCGTCCTTCCTTTTATCAATCCATCCATCCATCCATCCATCCATTTATCTATCAATCTATCCATCCATCCATTTATCTATCAACCCAGCCATCCATCCATTTATCTATCAATCTATCCATTCATCCATTTATCTATCAACCCAGCCATCCATCCATTTATCTATCAATCTATCCATCTATCCATTTATCTATCAATCTATCCATCCATCCATCTTCTATCATCTATCCATCTTCTCTTCTCTCCTCTCTCCTCTCTCCCTTGAAGACGTATCTATCTTGGAGCTGTGGTCTCCCCTCCTGGCCATTCTGTGTCTGCGGAACATGGCAGGACAGGCCCTGCACCCCGGACGCTGGGTAAGGAAGGGTCTCTAGCACTAAAACATGGCAAGTGGTTGCAGCGTCTTCGAGCTCAAGGCGGTGTTTACACCTTGAACATTTCTAATAATTGTTTGAAAGAGCTCAGCGTCCCCCAGCGCCCCTGGAGGAGGACCAAGTCCCACAGCAAGCCTCGCCCACCTGCCTGGGGCCACCTTCAGCCTCCCCTCCACTCTCCAGTGACTTGGGCGGCCTCGGCCCCTGAGCTGCTTGATGGGAGGCCCCGTCTCATAAAGTTACCAGGGAGAGGAAAGCAGCAGGGCAGCGGCCAGACCAGAGGCGGAGGGGCAGGGGTGAATCTGGAGGCAGAATCAGACATGAACAGCGGCTCCTGGGAGATCTGAGGCTGCCGGTTCTCCGGAGGGTCTTCCCTCTGTCTTTCAGAAGACGCTGGCAGGGAGCTGGCCCTCAGGGATGTGCTTTTGGCCCCAGCGAGCTCCTATTGTAGCTGGGATAAAAAGACAGGTAGGCAGGTGTCTGTGACGTCACCCAGCCACACAGGGTCCTGGAATAGACCTCAGACAAGTCCTCCCTGGGGCGGAGGCAGGAGCAACGCCCTCCCGCAGAGGTGGGGCAGGCAGGTTGGATGGCGGCTGCAGGGGGCCGGGTGAGGCTCACTGTAGGGCTCAGGCTCCTGGGTGTGGGGACACAGAATTGAAACACTTCTCTGTAAGTCGGGGTGCCCAGCAGGGAGACCAGACAAGTCCATCCTCCCACAGAACTGTCCATCTTTTATTTTGAGGTGAGAGCACCTGAGATCGACTCTTAGCAAGAGACCTGGGTCCACAGTGCCATCAAGGCCAGACCTCAAGTCCTCAAGTGCCCGGGTGACTGGCTCCCGGCTGTTCCTTCTGCTTGCCCACTGCTCTGTTTTCCTCTCCATTGTGCACACTGTTGTGTTCTTTTTTTGTTTTGATTTGTTACTGGAGACTGAACTCAGAGGCGCTTAACCACTGAGCCCCATCCCCAGCCCTATTTTGAATTTTGTTTAGAGACAGGGTCTCGCTGAGTTGCTTAGGACTTTGCTGTAGCCGAGGCTGGCTTTGAACTGGCGATCCTCCTGCCTTGGCCTCCCAAGCTGCTGGGATTACAGGCCTGAGCCACCGCACTCAGCTCTGTTCTATTCTTTATCTCTGTGCACTGGACAGTTTTCTAGATCCCACCTGCAGATGGGAGATCTGGTGCTGTCCATGGCTCCGTGTGGGGTTGGGTCCTCTCCTTGGGGCTGGGGCATCCCTTGGGTTTGAAGTGGGTCACCTCTGTGTCCCGGTGGGTGCTGTGGAGCATGGGCTGCAGGGTGCTGGTTCTGGAAGCAGGACACAGGAGCACAGGGCAGTGACTGGCCTGGAGCCTTCCTCCTCCCCCTAGCACACATCCCCTCTCGGCCCTCCGAGGCGGGCCTTGTCCTCAAGCCGACAGATGACAGGGAAGCAGGACTGTGTGCAGGGTCCATGTGGCCCAGTGCCTCCTCCAGGGCCTGAGGTGCCAGAGTTGGCAGGCTAAGTTCTGCACACCCCGCAGCCAGCCAGCAGAGGGGCCCGGCTCCCACCTGGGAGGTGTTTCCTCCTGGAGCCGGGTGCAGCGGTGAAGCCTGTCATCCCAGAAGCCATTATAATTATACACAATAGCAGGATTCCTTATGCCATCTTTGTGTGTGCACATATGTTAACTTGTTCAATCTCACTCTCCAGTATTTTCCCTTGCAGCACGTTATTTATAAAGTAACCCTTCATCCTGTTGCTACTCATGCACACTTACCTCATCATATCTATACTATTCTTTATGAACATAAAATCTCAAGATCTGCCTTTTTATTCTGTATTATATTAGCAAATATTTTGCAAGTTAAAACAATAGATAGTCATGAATTTCTTTTTGTTTGCTCAAGCAGGTTCAACAACTGTGCAATGAATAATGAGAAGGTAGACTCTAACTGAACTCTTTACTCCTATAGGCCTGAAATATATTCTTTTTTCCCCATTGTGTATTTGGCTTACCTTGATTGTACTTATTTTTCCAAGGGGGTGTCCCAGTGTGTTTTCTATCTACTGATTACTAGTTCCAATGATCGATTTATCTGGTATGATGGATTCCTGTTGGAAGTCTGTCACAGGACAAGAGAATAGAGAGATCACTGTGAATCTTTATATCAACTGACTATTGATTTCACACAAATTACATTAGAATCCTTTTTATTATAGCAGAATTTTAATGCAAAAGTAGAACCATAGCATAGAGTAAGAACACGCAGTAATTGGAGGTGCACAGTGGCAAATGGCCGGATAAGCCCTCAATTTTAGGGATATGTATTGTCTATTTCATTTGAACACGGAGAGGATTGATGTTCTGGAAATAAAAATTAAATTATGCAAACATAGTCTGTACATGGAATAAAAAGATTCTGAAAAAGTAACTAGAATTAATTGGAATTCCTAACCAATTTCTTGCACATAAGTCTTGCTTTCGTACTATTTTTTCTTTTGGAAACGGACTAATGTAACCTATTAATCTTAGGTAGAATTGCTTATTTTCTAGGATAGTGAAGTAATTACATAGTTGTTTTTATCAAAGTGTTTTATTTTTGTTCCTATCTGGGGTAGAGTAAACAAACATCTAATTTATGTCAACATTTTACAAAGCTGAGTAAATGACAGTGTCAATACACACTTGAAAGGAATATTTGCTTCCAATTCATTGGGAATAATTGAGGTGACAAAAATCTCTTATCAACAGTCCCTCCCTGAACTACAGCTTGTGATGAAGTAAAAATGTATTACCATACTCTTTCCCCCTCTATCTCCTTGAATTTCACTTTTTAATTTTTTCTTCTAGTAAACTGAGTGACATTCAGGCAACACAAAGACTGGCAGAAGTTGGAGAAGAACAAGTCTAAAGTTTTCTCTGTGTTTGGTTGTAACACTGAGTTATAGTTCGAATACTTGGAGCTCCTAGCATTAGACTACTTGATGCAAAAGCTCCATTTCACCCAGCAAATTATCCCAAGCTCAAGGCACAGAGGAGTTGCATAGGTGTGGACCTTCTCTGCCAAAGCAATTTTTAAGGGCCAATCTGAAACCATACAGAGGATTTCCTCTGTTTTATGAGATGGATGTTGAGGAAAGACCTTTTATTTATATAGGAAGTGTCTAACAATAGATGTGGATTCTGCTATTAGGCTTCCTCTTTCTCATTTACTCTAAGATAATTTGAAATTCAAAAAGAAAAGAGCAGAAGTGCAAAAAAGAAAAAAAAAAGGATGTCTTGAATATGCTATCGATGTGACAATTAACCTTTAGAACAGGGCATCCCTACGTCAGGGCTCTATGCTCAAAGTCTGTTTACAGAAGGAGGCATTAATCAAGACATATGAATCCATTTATAACATCTTTGCACTGTTGCTGACTCCAGAGAGAGCTGGAGAGTGAGATGGCTGATGCCTGACAGCTAATTTAAAGCCAAGGTCTTCACTGCCCAGAGATTTATCAGAGAGCCAAGCAGCCAGGATCTTTTATGACTTGCACCTTCTCCCTTTTCAGAGGTAGTAAGTGGAAAAGACAGAAAAAGAAGGTGGCGTCTATTGCAACTGGGTAAAATCACATAAACACCATGCCCTGGGCTTTCATTATAACACCCCCTTCCTGCTTAGAGTTGTTTTTGCTATTCTGGGTCTTTTATTTTTCCATATGAATTTCATGATTGCTTTATCTATTTCTACAAGAAATGCTGTTGGGATTTTGATTGGCATTGCATTAAACCTGTAGAGAACTTTTGGTAATATCGTCATTTTGATGATGTTAATTCTGCCTATCCATGAACAGGGTACATTTTTCCATCTTCTGAGATCTTCTTCTATCTCTCTCTTTAGGGTTCTGTAGTTTTCATTGTATAAGTCTTTCACCTCTTTTGTTAGGTTGATTCCCAAGTATTTTATTATTTTTGAGGATATTGTGAATGGAGTGGTTGTCCTCATTTCCATTTCAGAGGATTTGTTGCTGGGCAGCCCTTTCAAAGGAGGTCCTAGAAGGGACACAAGAAGCAGAAGAATGTGATCTTCAAGGTTCTTTGCAGCCTTAATGTCCTAAAGTACAGAATGGCTCCATGGTTTTGTGTCACGGGATAGCTGTTCATTGCCATTGATGCCATACCTTTAGAATTATAGTTGTTACTCCCTTTAAATCCAACCTTTCCTTTGGACTTCCCATCCAACCAGTCACTTCAATCTGAAACTTCTGAGTCATTTTGACATTAGTCTCTCTTTTCTCAGCTACATTTTTCTCCTGTTGATTTTTAAAATGAAAATATTATAGCCCTTTTATTCAGCCTTTATTTTTATCAAAGTTCTGTGTTCACACAGTTTAACAGCCAAATGGTTTTACAGGGTTAGTAAACAGAAGTCTCCTCTACCTTCCATTTCCTCCTCACTAAGGGTAACTACTTAAGCTCTTTTGATGGCTTTTTTTAGTATATTTCACCCTATTTCTTCCTTCCTTCCTCCACTCCCCTCCCCTCCTCCACTCTCCTCCCCTCCTCCCCTCCCCTCCTCTCCTCCCCTTCTCTCCTCCCCTCCCTTCCTCCCCTTGCCTCTCCTTTCCCTCCCTTCTTTCCTTCATTCCTTCCTTCCCTTCTTTTGGAACCTGGAATTGATCCTAGTTGTATTCTACCACTCAACTATATCCACATCCCTTTTTGTTTTGATATGGGTCTCAGGAAGTTGCTGAGGCTGGCTTTGAACTTGCAATCCTCTTACCTCAGTCTTCTGAGTTGCTGTGATTACTATGATTACAAAGGCTTGCGCCACAGTGCCCAGCATGGCACCATATTTCTAAAGAGTAATTTCATAATTCTAGCTCTTGATTTTTTAGACTTAGATATGATATATTGCCTTCCTAGCAGCAGGTTTATTCTCTTTCGTCACTTTGCCCAACTCCTTATTCATCTTTCTCCCCATTATGCTAAGATTAAAGCTTTATTCAGTCATGTTATTATGACAATTCACAGTTGAGGTGTGTACTCTGCTCTTTCCTTCCAACTTTTTATTTTTCTAGATTTAATAATTGTGTTTTTTTTTGTTTGTGCATACATTTTATTTATTTTCCATAGACATATTTATCATTAGTTCAACCCTAAACTCTTCTACTTCCTCCAAGTCCTTTGCAATTTATTTAGATGAATCAGCTAGTTAATTTCACCATCTTGAAGAAACACTCTCTTAGAATCTTTTGGCTGGTTCTGACCTGCAGTGGTCCAGACTACTTTAATAAAATTTAGCTGCTGTACCATTGACATGCTGGAATTTCTTATGATTTCTCTGATGATACCCTTTTCCTCCTGTTCAGAGCCCTATTTTTCTGTCATTTCTATCTTTTTATTTCTAGGTTGACTCCTTCATTTTGGTGGAATCACTCACTTCCAGAGAAGGGTACTTGAATATAAATGTTTGAAATTTACTTTAAGACCTTGAAAAGAAAACATTTCTGTTTTACCCTTGATCTTGATTCATAATTTTTGGCTGATGATACAATCTTAGAATTACTTTTCTCCCCCAGAATTTTTAATGCAGAGCTTTCTTCTGTCCATAGTTGATATTAGGAAACTTAAAGTCATTGTGATTCCCTAAACTTTGTAGGTGAACCATGTCTCCTCCCTCTGTAGGAATTTGTAATATATTTTTTATTTTATCTCACTGTTCTGAAATTTCAAAATATCCATTTTTACCCCTGGTGCTGACCTTTAATAATCAAGGAAACCATGTCTTTCAGCGTTGGGCTATTTTCTTGAATTATTTCTTTAGTTATTTCCTCTCCTTCATTTTCTCTGGTTTGTTAGAAACTCCACTACTCAGCTTACGGGTCTTCTGGGCTGGATCTCAGTGTTTCTGTCTAAAAATATTTGTCATTACATTGGCATTTTGCTCTGTTCTGGGAAATTTATTCATGGTTATTTTCCAAATAACTGTCTATTCTATTTTAAATTTCTAGTACTAGATTTTAACTGAGTTTTATTTTGCTTCACTTTGTCTTGATAATATTCTATTATTGTTTCATAGATATGATATCTCTTTTTTATTTTTCTGAGTTTATTTACATTAGTTTTTAATCCTTTGCTCTCTGAAGAGTATATTTCCTTTGAGTTACTTTTTAAATTGATTAGTTAAATTTTGGTGTCTGACATTAATGCTAGAAATTTTCTCATGTATCTAATGATCCTCATATATAATAGTAGGAAATTAGACTTGCAAATGTGAGTGGATGATTGGTGACTGTCCCTAATGGGACACACCATAGAATGATCTTACTGGGTCTTCCCATTGAAGGACTCCAGAATACAGAGTCTTTAAGTCTTTCTGTTTAGGCTGGTCAAATTAGCCAGAAAAAGAGTGTTTTCATATCCTGTCTAGGGAACATATGTTTGTTTCTAGAATTCAGGGAGTCAAATTAAAAGAGATGGGAGTCTTAACATTGGACATGTAAACATTAACTTCATACCCTTATTTTCAAGAATTCTACTTGTAGGGAAGGGGATTTAACCCTCCAGAGGTCTCTCACATGTCACTGCTCACAAATACATTCTCAGTTCCCAAGTGTATTTATGCATTTTCCAAGTGTCTACATGCATGTATTCATGTATTTCAGTTTTTCTGTGCTCTTCTTCTGGTCATGTGAGCTTCCAGACTCAAAGTGACAGCAAGTTAGACCCCCCCATCCATATCTCTGACTCTAATCCCCCTGGTTACTGTCTTCTCTGTGCCTATTTTACTCACATTCTGCTAGATATATGGTAGGCCACATATTAGGTGCTTTCCAGGACAGTATAGAAATACATGCTATGACCCCCCCCAGGCCCCCACAGCAGCAGGCTGCACTGTGGGCTTCTTACAATGGATCCTCCTGAACTCTCCATGTGCCAGATGAGAAACCCAAAGCATTCTCCAAATACCAGTTTGCTGTGCAGCTTCTGGATCAGTTAAGTTCAGGCTTCTTTTCTGTTCTGCAGGTTTTTCTGTGCCAGATTGGTCTGTTTTCATCTCTATATGTTATCCCTCCCTTCTCTGGTAAGTCAGCGCTTCTGCCATTGCTACAAACTACTTGGCTTCAAGTGGGTACTTTTTTTTTTTGGTCCTTTTTTCAATATACCTAAATTTCTCATCTCTAAGAGACTCTGAGTGTCTGATTTTGAATTTTAGTGAATCCCCTCTTTAACCCACTTAGCTGAGAAACAGTACTCTCACTACTCAAATCCTGAGCCACAGAGCAACTGGAAATGCAGCCTTCCCCAAAGCAGCCATCTTGAATCTCATCTTTGCTTCTGTGTTTTCTCAAGAAGATCAAGTGGGATATCAATTGTAAAACTATTTGAGAAAAAGATCTCTCAAAAGGAATTTCCTTCATCATTATCATTAGTCTTATTTTTTCTTTTTGCCCTCACTTTAGTTTCCTGCCATCCCTCTTATTTCACAAAAGGAGAACTAGGCAAGATGAATTAACAAAGGACCCAATCAGTGCCAAAAATAATGAGATAGACTTGTTTTTGCTACACGCCCACCACCATGGGATGTCTGCTGGACCACTTCCAGATGCTATTCCATATGTGTTTATATGTTTGTGAAAACTTACTTCTTATTTAGCATATTGCTCAATATTTATCTTAACTGAACCTTAATCAGTCTTTAAATATGAGAAATTACTTAATAAATGTCAAGATTAATTACTTCTCAAAAGCACTGATTCACTATGAAGGCCTCTGTAAATTGAAATAAAACAAATGCCATAAGGTGTTCTGGAATATCAACGAAAGGTCTTTCTGGTTCCTAAGTTTCAAATACACTAAGATCCTTTTATCATCTAGCCAGTAGGAAGAATTGTGAAATACCTACGGATGCTTTCTTAGGTGATTATAAAGGGCTTTTATTTCTGTATTTTGTGGAGTAAATCAACTACTTGGGATATATCAACAATGAAAAACAGTCATTTTCTTGTTGCTCTCTCTTACGGGCTCACATTATACTTCTTCTAGCAGGAATTAAAAATATTATATCCCAATCTATTTGAGTCATTTGAAGTTCAATTTCACCTCTGAAGTGCATATAAATAGTCTCTAATGAAACTCTAGGAGCAGTCATATAGACGGAAAAGGCCAAATAATTTGGAATCAAATTTTTCAAGTAACATTTCACAAAAATGATACATTTCCTTTTTCCATTCTTCATCATACTCATAATTCAAAACTGAGTCTAAATGTCAGATCCTGTGTCCTGATCCCTCTCTCTCTTTGCCTGACAGAATTAGGCTCTCTGCTCTGGGCTCCAACAGCCCCTTTTACTTTCCTCTACAATAGAACTTACAACATGATATTGTAAGTTTTGGGTTTCCTAGAGGGAAATAATTTTCTATTACTCATCTTTGAATCCCCTATGCCCGTCAGGGTTCTTAGCCCATAGCAAGAGCTCAGCATGTTTGTTGAATGAATAATGCAAATCCCCCCCATAGCACATGTATTCATTTACTGCTAGAAAAGTTCATGTTCAAATGTGTATTAGCTAGTTTCTGTAACAAATAAACTCCAAAATTTCAGAGGCTTACCCAAACAGAATTTTACTTTTTATTCCTATAACAGCAAGGTTGTTTTTATCGATCAGTAGGTGGGTAGCTTTTAAGGACTCAAACTCCTTTCTTACAGCTGTGCCTTTCTCCAGGGCTTAAGTCGAAGTCCTAAATTTTTGTTGGCCTACATCTTTGTGATTAGAAATTGCTGGACATACTCTTATATAATGCAGTGCTTGCTGCCTTTGGCAAGCCACTTACCTCTCGGTACTATATCCACCTAATGTCTAATGGAGAGCCCCCTATATACAAGACAATGTTCTAAGCACTTAGGGCACAATAGTGAACAAATTCGGGGCCTTTGTGGAACTTGCACTTTATTGGAGGTAGACCACAAATAAAAAGATGAATACATGAAATTGTGTAGTGTGTTAGAAGGCAATAAAAAATTTTTAAAAGTTACAGCAAAGGTATAGGAGATCAAGAGTGTATAGCAGGGCTTATTGCAAGCTTATCTTATTAGAATTCAAAAGATAGCTGTTTTGAAGTCATATGAAACGAAGTATTGTGAAATTGTTGCCAACTATGACCAGTGTACAAATGTGTGCCTCCTACACAGAGAGCTCACTGTCTATTCTTTACCAGTCCTTTTTATAGCTTCTGTTCACTGGACCAGGGTGGCACATTGATGTAGAGTCCAGACCCCAGACACCAAAGCTATCTCTTTTCCAATCCCAGTTTCCTTCAGTCTGCTCCCTCTTTCTCCTGGCTTTACACATGGAAACAAGTGTGTGTGTGTGTGTGTGTGTGTGTGTGTGTGTGTGTGGTGGGGGTGATGGGGATTGAACCCAAGACTAGCACTCTACCAATGAACTGCATCGCAGCTCCATGAAAACACTTTCCCCCCTCTGTTTGACTTTCAATAATTATTAAATTTCTAATCTGTCAAGTAATGAGCATAGGTTCCCCCACACAGCCGGACCCTCCGTCCTTTTGCCAGAGTGATGGTTTAGGCTACTTCTTTCTGTACCTGCTGCCATCTCCCCCTCTAGAATCCCTCTGTCTGTCTGTTTCCCTGGGTATGCTCCGAGGTGCCTTCCTAGGTTTCTCAGCTTTCCCTTTTCACTACCCATAGGAGCTCACTGTTGACTTTCCTGCCCCTACCCTGGCCACGCGGGGCAGTGACATCTTGCTTTGGGTGTGGCTCATTCCATTCCTTTCATTGGAGGTGCCTCCTTCTAATCTTTTTTCATTGAAGCCTTGGTTCAAAAGACACTTATATGGAGACTCAGTGACAAACCTTATCTCAATCACATCACCCGGCTTTCTCTCTTTAGTTCTTAGGTAGAGAGTGACAATCATGTATTGCTTCACAATGGGGATATGTTCTGGGAAATGTGAACCTCACAGAGTGCACTTAAGCAGACTAGGATGGCTCCAACATCACTACACAATAGGATGTTAAGGGGCCACTTTGGTGTGTATGTATGGTCTACTGTCAACCAAACACAGTCATGGTTATGTGCTGCCCTATGTATGTTCATGTATTGCTTCGTGGCTATTGTAGCTGCTCCTTTAACTTTCTTTAAAGAACACTGAATCCTGATTGTTTCTGTTCCCACCCCCAATTCAGGTTTTAAACACACTGTTCCCTGGAGGCTCTTTACAGCTCCAGTCCAGGAGCATGCTGGTCTCTTGGACTCCAGGATGATTCTCAGTTTATTCCCTGCCCTGTGTCTTACTTTGGTAGACGGTACCTAGCCTCTAGGGCTTGCTCATCCTGTAAGGCCCACCCATGTCTCATTCGTCCCATCCTGAAGCCTTCTCTGACTTATAAAAGAGCTATTTGAACTCAGGAGTCAAAGAATTATTTGTTCACTTTTTCCCACCGATCTTTTCTTTTTCTTTAAGCTCCTTCTTAGAATGGCAAATGTGTATGCACACACACACACACACACACACACACACACCTCACCTAATTATATATTGCTGTGTATTGTTTATTAGTATTTTAGCCATTGCATTTACTTCTCAATTAATTAATAAACTTCTTGAATTATGGTACTTCTGCATCCCCCAAAGGATTGTGTGTGAAAGGCTTGGTCCCCAGCTTCTTGCTATTGGGAGTTGGTAGAACCTTTAGGAGGTGGGTGAGCGGGAGATCTTTTTTTTTTTTTTAAAGAGTGAGAGAGAATGAGAGAGAGGGAGAGAGAGAGAGAATTTTAATATTTATTTTTTAGTATTTGGCGGACACAACATCTTTGTCTGTATGTGGTGCTGAGGATCGAACCCGGGCAGCACGCATGCCAGGCGAGCGCGCTATGGCTGGAGCCACATCCCCAGCCCAGCGGGAGATCTTTAGGTCATTGGAGTTGTTCCTTTGAAGGGGATTCTAAGAGCTAGTCTTTTTTATTGTACTTCGTGGCCATCAGGTGAACAGTTTTGTCTCACCACACACTTCCTCTGTGATATGCTGCCTTGCCACTGGCCCAAGCCATGGAACCAATAGATCAGGGACTGAAATCTCAAAAACTGTGAATGAAAATAAGTCTTTTCTATGTATAAGCTGATTTATTTCAAGTGTTTGTTACAGTGATGAAAGAATGATTAATACATCATCAAAGAGAGTTGTTCAGTAAGAAGGGAGTACTGTTGACATGGGAGAGATATTATAATTCCAGAAATGAAGCATTTCTGGAGATGGTCAGAGTCACAGCTCAAGTGAAAGGTCTTTCTTGAGAGCAGTGTGGATAGTAGAGAGCTTACCCTGCCCCTCCTGTTTTCTCTTTTTGAATATTTCTCCAGACTCAAATGCTTTAGATTTGTGTGCTTACTTGGTCTTGAAGGACTTCATTATGTTGAAACTCACACTGTGTTCTCATTTTGGTGATTAAAAAGATAATGAGAAACTATAATATATACAATGTTCACCTGGATTAGTCCTATTCTTTGGCTCTCATTTTATCACTTTCTCCAGAGCCCACCCTTGACCTGTCTATGTTCTAATATTTGCTACTATAGAACATGTGCTTCTTCCATTGTGGCACACACCAAGTTTTGTTTTTCAACAAATTTTCTTGTCTTCTCATGAACCAAGAACTTGATGGGGACAGTAACCACTATATTAAAATGAGCACAATACCAGCACAGCTTGGCTTCTAGGAAGAGTTGCATATAGACATGCCTGGCATGCCGTGAGAATTTAATACATACATTTGTTGAAAGAATCAATAAGTGAGATTGTACATGAGAGAAAGTATTCACATTTAAATTAAATACCTGTTAGAGGTCTCTAGTAAGATTCCAGGAAATCATTTTCTAACTCAATGAGAAGTAGGAATTTATTTAGAGAGGAGTCTTTAATGACATCCAGCCAGGCATCCATTTCTCTCCTTACATTGTCACACAAGATCTAAATTAGATTATGGCTGAGAAAAATAATTGCATTATATTCAAGTGAATTTAGCGACACAAATTATTTGTTAATAAAGTTCTTTACACAAATGTTATAGATACCAATTTTTGTGAATGTGTGTGATGTTCAGGGACTGTTTTATCACTTTTGAGAAGGATTTTATTAGAGCTATTATCAGCTTCCGTATGTCCAAATCAATGAGAAATCCAATATCAATCATTTTTGGAGGCATCGGCCTTGTTTTGCACAGTCATGGTGTGGATTTTTTTTTGTACCATTCTGAAAGGGGCCTGCAGTCTTGCAATTCTTATGAAGAGGAAATTCCTGTTCCTCGGCCAGGGTTATTTAACATTGGTCATTTCTTATGGTCACATGGTGCTGTGCCTTGGCACTGGGCCCATTCATGGACCCCACATCATGATCCACATCTCCAGATCCCAGTCCTTGACCAGGTTGTGTGGAGACCCCACATGACAGCACTTCACGTAGATTCCCCAGATTGGGAACCTGGTATCCCAACATGTACCTTTTATGGGCCTGCTATCTCTAAGGTCCTGTTCCAAGTCACTGCAGGATCTTCAAGCTTTGTCCTAATTCTGGGTTATCCAATAGAACCATTCCTTCTTGTCCCCTTTTAGTCTTCTCAGTACAGAGCAACCTATCCTATCCCTTCTTTCAATAATAAGACCTGAGGAAGCATAAGATAGATCAGAGCGCCTGGCCTCAGACCCATTTGCAGATGAGCCTTTCTTTCTTTCTTGTGCTCAAAAGGCCCTTACTTAAGGAACAAAGAAGCTCAATTCCTTCCTTTTGGCTGAATCTACAGCAAGAGGAAACAGAAAAAGCACAAATTAATTTCCCAGCTGGTGACCCAGTTAAATCATGTTCTCAATAAATCACATACTAAACACTCAATCCATGTTTACTGAATGCGCTGGATTCTAACATGCTGCAAGAAACCCCTTTTACCATAAAGATAACATTTTAAATGAGCCCTTTGCATGAATATTTCTGCTGGAGGGCTTAAAACTTTGTGTTTTGGAAAGTAAAACTAAACATTCGCTTCACAGTTTTGAACATCCCTAATTTGAAATACTTTCTGTGTGAAACTGACCTATTACTCTTTGTCTGCCTAAAGATTACTAAACTATTGTAGGATCCAGCTATTGATAGTTTATTTTCTATAGGTTTTAAGAGGGATTATTTATGGTAGCCTCCTGCAATCGACACTTACAGTGAGATTTTGGGTTTTGTGGGCATTGTGTTTACAGATAAAGAATGATCAAATTCCTGCATCTCCCTTTGTTCCTCCTTGGTGTTTACTGTCAAGAGCCTATGCTTCCCTGCTCACAGTATCACCTGATAGGTCTGGTCTCTGTTGGACTTCTATTATTTTCCTTGATTTGGGGGATTAGAATGAATGACCAGAAACACATTCTGTCTCCTCAGATACAAGCCTATTAAGGCTGCTGGAAAATGAGCACAATTAGGATCAGCTCATTAGCCACAATGGTTTTCAATGCATCACACCAAGCATGTAAACCTAAGTGGTCAAAAGCATTGTCTGCTAGCCTGCATCTGCACAATCACCTTTCCATATGGTTTCTCTGAAAAATTCCACACTCTTCATAACCGAAGCAGGGGAAATAGAACCTCTTAATGAACAATTGCAATTAGTACACGGGCTCAATGGAAAATAACTATTGTGATAAACTTGTGTAGGTCTTAAAGTATTTATCTGTAACCCTTTTTTTAAAAAAATTTATTTTTCTTTAAGTCTTATAGCACCTTTTCTAAGAGTCCTGGGTATTTTGAAAAGAAGCCACAGTCCAGGTTCAATGCAGATTTGAGCCGGAAAGATGTATCATGACCTTGCCCATGATAGCTGAAGAGGCATCAGGGAGACCATTTTACAGATAATGGTGTGTTAGGTTAAATCAGTTGTTCCACATGGTGGTTGAAAATCCCCAGGGAGCTTTTAAAATTACCAATTCCCAGGTACTACTCCAAATCAATGAAATTGGATGTTTTGGGATGGGATCTGGCACTGGTATTATTTAATAGCTTCTCCAGGTGATTTTACTGTGCAGCCAGCATGGAGAACCATTGAACTGGATGATCCATAAATGTTCATGCCGCTTTCACAGTCTATGAATTATTTCAGGGTGTTTTCCTTGGAAGGAACTTTCTATTATAACGCAGTCTTATTCAAATTGTTGGTGATCTTTTCCTTGTCCAATTCACAATTGAAACATTAGTTAAGAAATTTGAAGAAATAAAATAGTAATTTTGCCCTTTTGTGATCTCAGACAATCTATAGCTAGAAAGTGTGTGTGGGGGGGGTCATTTTTCTGATAGTTAAGCTGTCAGTCCATATTGCAAATGAGGGAGGCAGCACAATTATTTGACTAGGACATTTGTGACCCAAAGGCCTGGCAAAGTCCCTCAGGGGTTTTTCCTGTCTCAGTATCAAGATCAGGTCTCATGTGTATTCTGAAAACTGTGGAATCAAAGGGGTTATTTAACTTGTCGGTTAGAAAACCTTGGAGAGGAATTTCAAATGTGAAGGGTGCTAGGTGGTGCTAATGAGCAGCTGGGTTGAAAAACATTGATCAAAATGATCTAATGTAAATCTTTGTAGAATGTAAAATCTGATTTAGACATCTCTAGTTAATTACCATATGTACAGCGTAGTACAATCTGTGCAGTTTAGGCAAGTTAATTATCTTCTCTAAGCCAAAGTTCTGATCTGTAACATAGAGCTAATAATAGTACCTTTTAATTGAATTATTGTGACACTTGGCTGAGTTATCGAGGTTAACATGGTCATCACTTGAAAATGTTACCTATTATTAAACCTATTATTAAAAGTACCACTACTGCTATTTTTGTTGTTATTGACTTCTGGCCAATGATGGCTCCAGGCAAATCTCCAGTCATAAACTTATCCCTCTCTTGTCATTCCTCAGCAGTGTTTCTGGCCTGGTCTCTGGGGTCTATGGGTTGTGGGGAAGCTGGGGGCTAAGAAGCACTGCTGTGCGGGGACCATCAGCCTTTCTTTGCTTCTGCATTATTCAGCTCTATGCTCCCCGAAGCTATCTGCCCCTTGGATGAATCACAAGTGTCTTGACTCTCCTGGAGATCTCAAAGTTCTTCATGTATCTATTCATTCATTTGTTTGCTCATTCACAAATTCATTAAATTATTCCCTCATTCAAAGCAATACTTAGGAATTATATATGCTGAAAAGTTTCTTTCCTGAGGCAGAAATAATTTGTATTCGAGCATATAAACACACCTGCTTCATTCTCTGCTGCTTTGAGAGAAAGCATGTTTCTAAAAGTAAGTGAAGACCTCAGAGAAATCTGTATGTTGCTTCTTAGAAGCCCTGGAAGCCACTCCCTCACACCCCAAGCCACAGGTGCAGGAGAAATGACCTACTGAGGTGCTAGGGGAGGTTAGCAGGGTCCAGATCCCAGAGCCCAGCACATGGCAGACACTTGGTAATGCCACCTTTATTTCCATAAAACTACCAGCTGCATTTATCATATCGTTAGTCAGTCAGCAGTGCTCAATAGACCTGATTTATTCATTTGGAGGTGTGACCCATTTGCACATGGCTGAGAACGGCAGTTGAGTGTACTGGGTCTGAAATCTTGAGTAGAAAATGTGATTTCCACAAAAGCAAAGGATGAGGGACATTTGCAAACTTGTGTTTATTGCCTTGGTGTCACTGAGGCTCTTGCTGCCTAAGCACAGTGAACCCAGGTCAGACTGTTGATGGGGTCAGGTGGTCAGTGTTACAGGAGGTGACACACTGCTGTAAGCAATACCTCGTCAAAATGCTCGCCTTGTCCTGTGTATGTGGAGTCTAGTGACTAATGAGAACATCCAGGGGCCTTGAATTTGAAAAAATGTGTCCTTCCTTATTTACCACTGTTCTTTTTAAAAGACCTTCACATGAGCCTTCATTATTGACAATTGTTCATTTTGGCCAGCATGCTCATTTTTTATAGACCTGATATTTTCCTGCACTGCTAATTTTGAGAACTGCTTCCATATCGGTTACTTTTATTGATTCAGATGTTGGGTTTCTATAGATCACTGAGGCCTATATTCTGTTTATTCATTATATTGTTGAGCACTATGAGTCTAGTCTTTGGGGGACCTGAGTGAACCCCAAATTTAGGAACAATGTCAGCACATTGGCAGACTGCATTCAAGGATTTTGGTTTTGGGAAACATCTCGAATTAAATAATTCAAGATTATTCAAAATAATAATTCAAAATTAAATAATTTTCTTAGTTTTATAAAATAATACATGTTTATTGCAAAAGCTTTTAAAACTAGAAGAAATATCATAAATAAAATAAAATTACTTTCAGTCTGATCATATATGCCAATACACATAATTATTACCCTCTGTCTCATTCTGTTTTGTGCTACTAAAAATAGAATGCCACCGACACGGTAATTTATAATGAAGAGAAGTTTATTTATTGGATCACAGCCCATTGTAGAAGGCAGAAGGGCAACAGAAAAGTGGTGTGGGCAGGGGAGGGACAGAGAGGAGAGACCAAATTGGTCCTTTTGTAAGGAACCCACTTCTATAATAAATGCCATTAATGCATTCATGAGGGCAGAACCTAATCTTCTGTTAAAGATGCTACCTCTTAATACTGTTGCACTGAGGATCAAGTTTTCAACATATGAAATATGGGAACACATTCAAATAGTAGCACCCTCCTTAACTCCTCTTCCCAAGATCAATTCAACAAAATTATGTTCTGATCATTCACTCAACATGGTATTTGAATTTTTTATCATGTCCTAATACTCTTGAAACAATTATAAAAATAATTGGCTGCATAGTATTCTGTTCTTTGGGTAGATAAATTACCTATTCCTTATCATTGATAATTTGCATTGTTACTGATTTTTTTTTTTACATTTAGAAATAGTGTCATGAATAGAACATATGTGCTGGTGTGATTTTTAGGTGAGGCTGATAATATTCTAGATGTTAGAGTTAATATGGGTCAGAGCAAATTTGGTAGTCATGTTAGTAGAATGCAGGAAGTTTATGCCTATTAACTTTTATGTGATCTTTTACATGTATTTTGGCTTGGAACTTGTTTCTAAGCTTATACATTCATGGTTTACTTATTTTTGGTACCAGGGATTGAACCCAGGTTGCTTAACCATTGGGCAACATCCCCAGTCCTTTTTATATTTTATTTAGAGACAGGGATTCATCTGGTTGCTTAGGACCTTGCTAAATTGATGAGGCTGGCTTTGAACTCTCGATCCTCAAGCTTCAGCAAAATAATTACTTTTTAAAAGAATATTGATACATTTTTAATTTAGTATTTGACTTCCGTGTCTAGTGAGGTATTCATTAAGACTTAAAATGAGAAAAGAAAAAAGAAATGTAAAGTTTTCACCTCAGTTCTCTTGGAGTCATTGTTACATGTTGGGATGAAGAATAGAATATTCCGCCTAGTTTCATGAACTCTTTCTTAGGATTTAAAAGGCTCATAGAAAGAAAATAGAAATGTACGTAAAAATGGAAGCCTAAAAAATATATCCTGACTAATGTCGCGCTTGATTAGGCCTAAACTGCCAAGTCCTACTGTGTCCTGCCACATAATTCACAGTGACCTCAAATTAAAGACCACCCTGCGTTAAGGGGTGCAGGTATCTCAGCACAGAAACAATTTTCCCCTATTCAACTTACCTTGTAAATCCTCTTAATTGCACCTTGGAATATTTCAAGATATGAAGAATTATCTTTCCACTAAGGGATGTTGCTGGAAAATCAGAAAAGTACAACACCCTAATGGTGGTGCGTATATAAATTCAAAATGCATGTGGCTGGCTCTTCTGGGTTTGATCTGAGACTCTAAACCCTCTCTTTAACTTTATTTATTCATTTTTAACTAGCTAGTGCATTCCCATGACGTGATTCCAAATACAAAAGGCACGAAAGCATACATATTAAGTCTTCCTCTCACGTCTGTCCTGGAGCCACTCAGTTCCTCACCCAGAGGTAACTACTGTGTTTTGGATCTGTCCCTCAAATTCATGTATTGGAATCTTGGTTCCCAATGTGGCAGTGCTGGGTTGTGGGGCCTGATAAGAAGTGATTGGGTCATGAAGGTGGAGCTCTTTTGAATGGATTCATATCATTGTTTCAGAAGTGGGTTATTGTGAGTGGGTTGTTATAAAAGTGAGTTGGCCTCCCTGTGCTTTCTCTTTCACATCAACTTGCTTGCCCCTTAACTTTCTGCTAAATTATTAATGTAGCACAAGGGTCCTCATTAGATACAGGTGCCATGCTCTTGGAAATCCCTCCGGAACCAGGAGCTAAATGAGCTTCTTTCCTTTAAATATGACTCAGTTTCTAAGTATTCTGTTATAGCAACAGAAAATGGACTAAGATTCTATTCCATTTTACTCAAATTCTTTTCAGGGTTCCAAAGATTAAGTGAAACCATCAAATGAGATCAAGAAAATAATACACACAATGTACCTGATGACTTCAATACTTGGTGTGGAGAAAGAGAATGCTAATAACTGCATTCCCAAAATGTGATATCTACAGTCAGATCTGCTTCATGGGCTGAAAACAGAAACTTGCACAGGCCCCTGTTCCTGGTTTAATGCTCTGCTCTTGCTATTTTGAAATTCTTAATCATTTTTGAACCAGGGGCCCTCATCTTCATATTTCACTATGTCCAGTTAATTATTTAGCTAGTCCTATCTCAGGTACTTTGAAGATGGAAAACAATAGAATAATTGACTTGAGTAGTCCCTAACTGACATAAGAACGATCACTTCTTTGAATAAAAGTCATGTTTCTCACCTGTCTCTGAGGTCTACCATGTTGAAACATCTACTGAAAATGTCAGAAACCTCCTGGTAGTGTAAAATTTCTGAAAGAATGGAAAAATACCAAACTGAATCATAATGAGCCACTTTTAAGTGTTTAATTGCAGAGAGATCAACTATGTTTATATAATTGGAGTCTCCTTCTCCTCCTCCTCCTCCTCCTTCTCCTTCTCCTCCTCCTCCTTCTCCTCCTCCTCCTCCTCATTTTTTTCCAGTGCTGTGGACCAAACCCAGGGCCTCATGCATCTCTACTACTACACTATACCCCCAGCCCTACCTTATTCTTTTTTATTCTTTTTCTCCCCCCTACCTTATTCTTAAAGGTTTGATTTTTGGCAATTGACATTTCAACAACTCCTGATGGCCGAGGTTATACTTAACAATGGCCACTTAATAAATGTTTTGTACTCAAAATACTTTTGCAGGTGTTTGTGTTTTTCTATATCAACCACAGATATTGAATATTATGGTCTGACCTCAGTTACTGCTGGAGATGAGTAGTAGAAATTACCCAGAAAGGATCTGTGTAAATGGAGTTACTCTATTTCCAACAGGAGCAAACTTTCTAACTGAAAGTGTTTAATCTGCTTCACCTATTAACATAACACAGGCAGATGCTGATTCCTTGAGGAATGGTGCCTGCACAGAAAACAGATTCAGTAGAGATTCACTGTTTCTAGACACACACACACACACACACACACACATATACATGAGGTGGGGGATGGATATACAGGATTTTAGGAGGAAGATTGTCATTTAGTAGAGCACATTGGGGTCCAGACTTTCTTAGAAAGCTGTTGATAAATATGCAATACTCCAGGTTGTTCTCTGAACATGGGCAGTTACTAAGTCTTCCTAATAAAACTTATGAGGCTAGAAGGAGGCTTTCCAGCCTAGTGCAGACCTCCTGGGGAGTAGGATTGTCAGATAAAATACAAGATGTTCAGCTAAATTCAATTTTAGATAAGGCACAAATAATGCTTTTAGTATATCCCAAATGCTATATAAATTATTTTTCGTATAAGTACATCCTATGTAACATTTAAAATATACTAAAAATTATCATTTTTTTGTTTTTCTGAAATTCAAATTTAATTGAGTTTATTTTTATTAGTAAAATATGGTCATGCCATTTGTGGGGTAAGATGGGCATGGGAATCGTAGATGAAGATGCAGACTGAATCAGAATTTAGTCCCTTGGCTGCACTGCTTAAGGTCAACTTCCAAGGCACAGTGGGGAACACCTGGAGGTTATAATCGAACCCATTGCAAGCTTGTGATGATTCATGGAATGTTTGATACTTCGGGGTGAGTGGACTCAAGGTCTCACAATGATCACTAATTTGGCACTTACTATGTTCTGGTCACCATGTGGATGTGCATTGCATATATGATTTTATTATTATAAATTTTATGAAAGAGAAACTATCAACATAGTTTAAAAGATAATGAACAGGATTTTCTTCCTAAAATTGCAATTTTAAAATTTCAATTTTAAAAAGTATTTAATTCAGTAAATTTTGATATATTCACAAGGCTGCACAACAATCACTAATTTCAGAACATTTCATCACCCTGAAAAAAGCTCTCTACCCATTAGCAGTTGCTCCCCTTCCTTCCTTCTGACTAGCCCCAATGTCCTATCTGCTTCTATGAATTTGCCTATTGTTGACATTGCATATGAGTGAATTCACATAATGTTTATTCTTTTGTGTATGATTCATTACTTTTAGCATAATGTTATCAAGATTCATCCATGTTGTACCAAATACAGTATGTCATTCCTTTTTATGGATGAATAATATTCCATTGCATGGATATATCACTTTTGTTTATCTATTGATCAGCTGCTGAACATTTGGGCTGTTTCTACTTTGGGGCTGCTATAATTAAGGCTGCTATGAAGATAGACAGGTTTGATGCAGGAAGCAATTTGATCAATACCATGCAATTCATAGATGATAGATCTAAGATAAGAATCCAGGTTGGTGTGACTCAGAGCCTGCAATTGTAACAATTATTTCATGTTGTTTAAGTATTTTCATAAATCCTCTCACATCTTTATGCACCTTTTTTGGTCCAGATGAATTTGTTGGGCTCTTGCTGACTAGACCCAGGAGTGGGCATGACCAGGCAAATGGTCTTGTAGAATTCTACCCCAGCAACATACTACTGACTGGGCTGCAAAGTGTCTCCTATTTCCAGATGATAGTTGAAAGGAAGAGGATGAGGGGAGATCCTTCCTGTTCCCTGTTCTCTGCCACAATTCCAAATTCTCTACCCACCAGTGCCTAAGGTAAAGAAAAACAGAAAGTTATCAAAAAGAATATTTTATGACGCCTGAAGCTTCACAGGTTTTAATGCTTCACAGAGGTCCCCTCTCCTTTGTTGCCAAAGAACAGAAAATGAACGTGCAGGTGTGAACACCCACCCCACTCCACAAGAACAGAAAACTAAATGAAGAGAGAATGGTTTGAGGACCACTGTTGTTTTATTGCTTCTGTAGATTTCTCTTTTTTCACTACCCAACTAAGCCCACAACTCATATAAGTAACAGGCTGCACAGAGAACAGCAAATCAATCCCAAGACAGTGTCCCATTTCATTTTCTTAGTACCAGCTCACTGGAGTTTCTCCCTCTGTAAATGAAAATCCCCCAAATTCAGAGGAGGAACATGGTCCTTGTTTCTTTTAGCATATCCAGTCAGCCAACATTTAACCATTGAGCTGAGGATCACAAGGTTCTTTCCAAAAACAGCTTCTTCCACGCCCTGCTTTGTCAGGGAGAGCACAGAGAGGGTGCGTTTTAGCAGAGCTGTTTATAAAAAAGAACGCTGTGTCAACTAGTTAGCAGGCAGGGGACCCCTACCCCCATTTTCACCCCCCACCCAGGGGACCTGAGGTGAGGGCATCCCAAGAAGGGGCAAGAAGGGTAAAAACTTTGAGTTCACTTTTCCATTAAAAGCAGATTATGATTTCGATCCAGCAGTTCAGTGATTCTCTCTCTTTTTTCCCCCAATTGAAAAAATTCCAAGTCTGTCAAAAAATAACATTAGAACAGAGTCTTTCTCTGCTCCCCATAACAGAGCAATGCAACTGAACACTGCACAGAAGCTCTCACCAGGGCAGACTTGCCAGGCCCACAGGGGCTCAGCGCCAGGAATTCTCCGCTCCAGTTATGTATTGGGGTGGGAGAGTTCAATGACTGGAGCTGATCACTGAAATCCCAGTGTCTGAATTCTAACTCTTGAAATGAATGAAAAGCAACACATCCACAGAGGTCTAAGAAAACTAAACTGTATGAAGACCTTCTTCGGTGAAATACCAATGTAATTGTGTCCACAAATAATATGATAACAAACAACCATGTCATCCAGCTATCCCAAAGGACTCAAAGTATTTCGTGTACATGGGACTATTTAAATCGCACAGTCCCCCCTGAGGCAGAAAGAAGGCTGATCTTAACATTCCTCTTCTACTAAGGAAACTGAGGACCTCAGATGCTAAATAGCTTCTGCATTCTGGTTGCTTAACTCCCCGTGGGATGCATTTGTCATAGATTCAGATTGCATTTTACCTTAAATTATGGAGAAAATTTGTATGATTTGGATTTGTCTCTGAAGAGAACTGTGTGAATACCTTTATTACTCAGTAGTTTATATAAGAGGAAAAGTGTATGCTAATGTGCTTGCTCTGTGATGTCAGGCCTCTGGAAAATATTGAGAAGATGAATATGAAGGGGAGAAATAACAGATGACAAAGAATAATTCAACAAAACTCTTTGGAATTGACTGACACATTTCTCTGTCCAACTCAGATACCAATCCACCCTGCCCACACACATATCCTTTTTTGTTTTTATTTTTTAGTACCAGGTATTGAACCCAGGGGCACTTAACCACTGAGCCACATCCCAGCCCTTTTTATTTTGAGACAGGGTCTTGCTAAGTGGCTTAGGCTGGGTTTGAGCTTGCTGCTTCAGTCTCCAGAGCCACTGGGATTATAGGTGTGTGCCACCATGTAAGGCACAAATCCCTTGAGGTAGTGACAGTGAAGAGAGAGTTACTCAACAAATAGCAGTTTTACTTATATTGATGCACTGTTACTAGTGTATTACAAAATCCCTACAAATTACTCAGGTTTTTACAGTACTGACCTGTTCTATTTTAAATATCTAGGAAGTTATATTCTGTTTTTAATTGGACTTGATACAACTGGTTAGAAAAGAAAAAAAAATTGTTCACTTAGGGGAAATGTAATAATTCTTCTGGGCAATTTAGCACTTTGGATTAAGTAATTTTCTAAAACATATCCTAGAATTAAAAGAGAAGAATTTATCTTTTTTAGTGGTAGATTCAGACTCATTCTTTATAGGAGTTCAATGGCTAATATAATTAAAGCAACAGTAACTTTAGTTTTCATATTGGGTTTGTTCTGATCTGGACACAGGAAAATCTCTCCTGTGTAGAGGCTACTGGGTTCCTATGGCTCCAGTCTATGCCTTTTGCAAGGTTTGGATTCAAGTTTCTGTTTAGTTCTATTTCTTTTTTGAACCAGCCATGAATTTTGGAGTAAGAAGATTTTTATTTTTATTTTTCTACCTATTCTCTTCCTTTACCTCTATAAGATCTAGTAATAAGAATGTCCTAAAGCCTAAATATATACTCTATCCCTGTCTCGATTTAGAGAAGGGAAGATGATTGGTTTATATCTTGTTGGCTGACAGTGAGGTTGATTCTCCTATATCCTTGCCAGGTTTCTCTATACTTGTTCTATCCATGTTTGAGAGAGGATGTTGAATTCTCCAAGTATAAATGTGTATTTCTCCGCTTTTCTTTTTTCTATGAGTTTCATTTCAAATTTTCAGCTCTGTGATTTGGTGCATGCACATTTAGGATTGCTGTGTCTTCCTGGAGTACTGGTCCATTTATTATTATATAATAATGTCCCCTCTATCTCTGGTAATTTTCTTTGTTCTGAAGTTGAAATGATCTGATATTAGTATAGTCACTTCTACTAGCTTTTGACTAAGGCTTTGCAAAGTCTATCCTTTTCCATACTTTTATTTTCACTCTTTTAAGATCATTATATTTTACATGTGCTTTTGAGACAGCATGTAATCGAGTCATGTTTTTAATCCACTTTGACAATTTGTGTATTTTAATTGCTATTATTTAGATAAAATGCATTATATCTAATTGCTCACAAGTTAGGACTTAAGTCTGCCGTTACATTTTCTGTTTCTTCTTTTTCTATTTCTTTTTTCCTTCATTTCTGTATTACTTGAACATTTTTTATAATTAAATTTTGATTTACTATAATGTCTTTGTATCTCTCTATATAGCACTTTATCTATAGTTCTATAGATATTATTTCATATATACATAATTAATCATGAATTACTAGTATTATTATTTTACCAGTTTGAGTCAGGCACAGAAAGTTTAGCTCTCTTTATGTGCCTATATCCTCCTCTATTTATGATATAAAATAATGTATATATTTCCTCTACATACATAGAACCACATCAATGTTACTTTATTCATCAAACATCATTTAGAAAACTCAAGAAGAAAAGTCTGTTGTTTTAATTAATATTTCTGTTTATCATGTTTTTCCTTCTTTCCCAGTGTTTCAAGATTCCTTTTTTTTAAAAAAAATTGTTTCTATTTAAAAAATTGTCACTACTCTTTAAAGATATTCCTGCTTCCTATCAATTCTCTTAGTTTTTCTTTCTCTGAGAATATCTTGATTTTTCCTTCATTCTGGGAGAATAATTTTTCTGGATGTGAGATTCTGGGTTCACAATTATTTTCTTTTAGACTTGAAAATGTTATACACTTTATTCTGGACTCTGTGATGAGATAACTTCTGTCATTTAGATTGTTTTCCCTTCATGAGGAAGGTCTCATTTCTCTCTCACAGTTTAAAATTTTTTTCTCTGTTTTAATTTTCAGAAATTTGATGATAATATGTTTGGGTGTATTTTTTTGGTTTTAGCCTATTTACAATCATTTAGCTTCTTAATAGCTATAACTTTCAGATATAGATATATACCTTTTATTTATATTTATATTGTATTTATAGCTTTTAAAATTTAATTTATAAGTATTTAGTTCCAGAGTTCTCTGAACTTCTGTTTATTTTGTTTTTGCCTATATTTTCTCTGTTCAGATTAAATAATTCTATTGTCTGTCTTCAGATTCACTGATGATTTACTCTGTCCTTTGGATTCTGCTGTTAAGCCCATTCACCGACTTTTGTTTTTGATTACTATGTTTTTCAGTTTTAAATTTTCCAAGTGTCTCGTTTTTATATATTACTTTGCTGAGACTTTATATGTCTTTGCTAAGACTTTCTAATTATTTTTTTCATTTTTAAAAGTCTATTTTCAATTTCTAATGAATCTTTTTTAAAATAGATGCTTTAAAATCTTTGTCAGATAATTTTAACATTTCCATGTTGGTACGGACATCTATTGACTATTTCTTTAATTTTTAACTTTTATAAAAAATGCTACATATTTATGAGGTTCCATGTGATATTTCAATACATGTGTACACTGTGTAATGTTTCAATCAGGCAAAACCCATCTACCTTCTCAAATATTTATCATTTCTTTACGGTAAAAACATTAAAAAATAATTTCTTCTAGTTTTTTTTTTTTTCAAAGAAGCTGCTCTACTGTGAAAAGCACACCAGAACTTTTTTTTTCTCTCCTCCAGCTGTTATTCAGCACTCTTTGTTCACGCTTTCCCTGTTGATCCCTCCCTGATGGTCTTCCTAGGCTTTGGTAGCTGCGATTTTATTCTCAGCTTCTATGAGATTACCTTTTTTTATATTCTCGTGTAAGTAAAGTCATGTGGCATTTGTCTTTCTGTGTTATGGTTATTTCACTTAACATAACGATCTCCATTTCCATACATATTGTTGCAAATGACAGAATTGCATTTTTTTTAAATGACTGGCTGAGAAGTATTCTGTTGTGTTTTCTTTATCCACTCATCAGTGGATGGTCATTTGGATTGTTTCCATTTCTTGGCTTTTGGGAATGGTACTGCAATAAGCATGACATACTGATTTCCTTTCCTTTGGAAATAATACTCAGCAGGTGTTTTTTTTTTTGTTTGGTTTTTTTTTTTTGGAGGAATCCCCACAGTCTTTTCCACAATGGATGTACTAATTTACTTTCCCATCAATGGTGTGTAAGAGTTTATCCTCATCGGCACTTGTTACTTTTTGTCTTTTTAATATTTTTCATTTTTATTGGAGTGAGGTGATATCCCATTGTAGTTTTTTTTTTGAGAGAGAGGAGGGAGGGAGGGAGAGAGAGAATTTTTTAATATTTATTTTTTAGTTTTCGGCGGACACAACATCTTTGTTGGTATGTGGTGCTGAGGATCGAACCCGGACCGCACGCATGCCAGGCGAGCGCACTACCGCTTGAGCCATAACCCCAGCCCCCATTGTAGTTTTAATTTGAATTTCCCTGATGATTAAAGATATTCAGTAATTTTTCATATACCTGTTGGCCATTTGTATGTCTTCCTTGGATAAATGTCTATTTAGGTCTATTACTCACTTTTTAATTATATTTTTTCTTTTCTTTGTATTGAGTTGTTTTAGTTACTTACACATTCTGGCTAGTAGCCTCTTGTTAAACATATACTTTGCAAATATTTTCTCCAAAGTTTTAGGCTGTGTCTTTACTCTATTAATTGTTTCTTTTGCTGTGCAGAAGCTTATTAGTTTGTTGGAATCCATTGTGTTTTGGGGGTCTTATCCAAAAAGTCTTTGCCCATTTTAATGTCCTGAAGCATTTACCTTATTTTTCTTTTATTGGTTTCATGTTGTGCATTTAGGTCTTTAGTCCACTGTGAGTTTATTTTTTTATATATGAGGAGACAGAGGGGTCTAGTTTCATTCTTTGCATGTGTTTCTCTAATTTACCCAGCACCATTTATTGAAAAGACTGTCCTTTCTTCAGTGTGTGTTCTTAGCTCTTTTGTTCAAGGTCTGTTGGCTGTAGGGACAGGTTTATTTCTGGGCTCTCAATCTAGTACAGCTGGTCTGTGCATCTGTTTTGATGCCATTAACATGTGGTTTTTTTTATTGAAGTAAGTTTGATAGCTTCCTTGGCATGATGTATGATTTTTATTAAAATCTAGATATTTTGGATAATATAAGATTTAATTTTAAATTTCCCATTTTAGCTGGTTTCTCTGACATTTCTCTGGAAGGGGATGAAAGAGAGTCATCTCATTATTGCCAGACAAGGGTAGAAATATATATAGGTTCTTATCTAGTTTCTGTTGACACCTGAGGTGAGGAAATCCTCATTTCTGTTGAGCGGGTGCAGGAGTTCTGATTCCCTACCAGACCTACTATCACCTTGTTGGCAGGAACAAATCAGGGTACCTTGTCAGTACTCCCTACTTGACCTCCACTGGCACTACAGGGTTTGGAGGAAGTGGCCTTCTTGCCACTGGGCAGTGGTGAAAGTTTTGACTTCCCACTAGACCTCTGTATTAGTCTACTTTTCATTGCTATAACTGAAGACCACAGACTTAGTTGTTTTATAAAGAATAAATGTTTATTCAGCTCTTGGCTCTGAAAGCCGAGGTGACATCAGGTGGTTGAGGCTTAGGAGAGTTTTCTTGCTGGTGGGGACTCTCAGCAAAGTCCTGAGGCTGCACAGGGCATCACATGATAGAATAGAATGTTCTAGTAACACAGCTCCCTGGCTGAGAAGCCAGCCATCCAACCTACTGATCCCAGCTGAGAAGAGGCAGTGAAGTGGTGCAGTGGCAGCCTGGGTGAGTTGGAGCAAGGGAGGTATTTTATTCAGTTTTGTTGCTGCTGTGACTAAAAGATCCTGACCAGAACAATATAGAGGAGGAAAAGTTTATTTGAGGGCTCATAGTTTCAGAGGTCTTAATCTATAGAAAGTCGCCTCCATTTCTCAGGGCTCAAGGCGAGGCTGAACATCAGCGGAGGAAAGCAGCTCACATGGTGATCGGAAAGCAGAGAGAGAGTCCACTCACCAAACAAATATATACTCAAAGTCACGCCCCCAAGTCCCACCTCCTCCAGCCATACCCCACCACTTCAGTTACCACTCAGTTAATCCCTATCATGGGATTAAATCACTGATTGGGTTAAGACTCTTGCAACCCAATCATTTCTGTTCTGAATCTGCTTGCATTGTCTCGCATGGGAGATTGCTGCAGTCTGTCTGGGCACAATTCAGGAGCCACTTGTCAAAAGAAACTAACTTTATGTTTAGAACTACAAACGCCAAACAAAACAGCTCCTCAGGAAAAAAACTCTCAGAGCCCAACTGCCACCACTGGCTTCCACAAGCCTCTCACCCACACAAACCTCACCACCTCCCACAATCCTCCTGCTCTTGAGGCCGGTTGGCTGGGTTACGTGGGCGGAGCCAAAGAAGTCCCCCAATGAGCAGCTCCGTGGTTTGAAAGGGCAGGGAAACAGCCTAATGAGCAGCTCCGTGGAGGAGCCAATCAGCTAGATGTTGCTGGGGCCGCTGTGAGCCAATCATCAGCCGGCAGCTGGAAGTTTGCTGGCAGCTGGAAGTTTCCTGGGGCCCTTTTGGCTGTGGCTCTCAACAGGAGATTTTGGGGGACACCTCACAATCAAACCATAACAAGAGGGAAGTACAGCCTATGGCCATGTGGAGCCTGTCATGCAGGTATAGTGGGCCTGAGGCTCTGAGAGCCAAGACTCTCCTACCTGTCACCTTCTGCAGCTAGGCTAGGGCATAGTATGGATGCCTACTGCAGATGCCCGTTGCATGCAACTCTGTAGATGGGAACCGCCAGCACAGACCATTCACCAACCCTAACTTCTCACTTCTTGACCTGTGGTGAGAAAATGGAAATGGACCTGAATGGAATTTGGGGCTTCTGAGTTGCCCAATACCATTAGTACTTTCCCAAACTTAATTAGCATAAATTTGGACCAAGAAAATTAGTGTTTTTCCAAACCCTAATTAGCATAAGTCCGGACCAATGGCACCAGTAGTCTTTTCAGATCCTAATTAGCATAAGTTTGGACCAATAGCAGTGACCCCAGTCCTATATAAACCTCTAGACTAGCATACTCAGATGGGTTTCCTTTTGCACTGCAAAAGTTCTGTTCCTTCTTCACTAAATCCTACTCTTTCACTTACTTATCCTGGCCTGTGGCTTTCATGCTTCAAATTCACAAGACAACAACCCAGAAAGAAGATGATACTGATGGTAAACTGCTGAGTTTTGCTGCAACACTGTAAGGCATAGCTTGCTATTAAGAGCTGTGACACTTCTTGGCTGCAGAGGTATGCAACCTTATGTGCACTCTACCTGCCAGCAGTAGTAGAGGGCTCCAGTCTTACTGGTCCCACCTGCCAGCAGAAGCAGGTAGTCAAGTTTCATCTCCAGATTTTGGTTTCATTAGCTCAGGTCTTCCCTATTGGCCTGACCTTTGTGGGCTTATTTTAATTATTTTCCGAAGGTCCCACTTCAAAAGTGTAGTTTGATTAAGTTTCCACTATTTTAATATCCCATAGGGACTCAAGTTTAACATGAATTTTGGTGGGGCACTCAAACAGTAGCAGCCTTCCCTGGCGCAACCCCGTGGGGAGGGAGACTGATGCCCCCGATATTACCAGGTGGGCTGGAGCTGGGCTCCCTCAGTTCCATGGGTGAGGGAGTCATTGCTACCTGGTGGGGATGACAGTCCCACTTGGCCTCTTTGACATCATCTTGGCAGTACTAGGCGTTAGCTGCTCTGGCATTGGCAGCTTCTTGAGAACAGAAGTCTAAGCTCCCCACTCAACCTTTTCTGGTGTGAGTGGGAATGGGGTCAGGATTTTAGGTTTTTGTATGTGGTGTCTGGCTAGAGTAGAGTAGCTATTGTCTCAAGGTTATCTTTTCTCTATTGCTAGGCTGTCCCCTCCCTGGTCTTTTGGCTAGAGAAAAACAGGCTTTTCCTGGGGATATATATATATTTGTCTGGACCTAATGGTCTGAGTTGTCAGTTTCTCAGTCGTCAGTATAGGTACATGAGGCAAAAATATAACTCAGGGAACTCACCTCATTCCTGGTATGAGGTCCCTAGCCAGCCTACCTGTTTCTTTCCACTACTCAGCATCTTCTCACGCTTGTTTTATAATATCCAGGGGTTTTACTTGTTGGATGACTAGGAAAAAGTACCTCTATACCATTTTTCCTTGAGCATAAATTTTTTTTTAAGGTGGAAGGAACTTGTATTCATCAGTTTGGGATGTTGACAAAATAGACCAAGTGGTTTAAACATCAGAAATTTATTATTTCCTCATAGTTTTAGAGACCCAAACCAGTCCAATCTCAAGGTCAGAGCAAGGTCAGGTCTCTTTTCAGCTAGCTTCCCTTTAGCTGTGTCCCATGGTAGAGAGTAAGAACATCTCTGGTGTCCATTCTTATAAGGTTACTAATCCCATTATGAGGCCCCCCTCCCTCATGACAACTCCCATCTCCAAATATCATCACACTGGATTTTAGGGATTCAATACATGAATTTTGAAGTACATGAACATTCATTCAATTTAAATTAGTACTTAAAAGATTTCCAGATGTATTTCTGAACCCCATAGACATTGAATGCGTTCTTAAAATTACCCAGTTGGTCCTTAGTAGAAAACTAGACTATGGTGCGTGTCCTAATTCTTAGCCTGAGGTTATTCATGTCGTACTATATAGTGCATTGTGTATAACTACTGAAAAATTAGTATTGGAGCATGATAGAGAACACATCATTCAAATTATGTCCCCCTCAACACACACACACACACACACACACACACACACACACACACACACACACACACTCATACACCAAAAACAAAAACTTATAAAAAGACCAGAAAAAATATTTTTTCAGTAGCAACTAACCAAAAAAGGAAAACAAGTTGATATCAGTATTGAAAATGGTGGCTAAAATTGTCTAGAGTACTATGGAGCTGTAGAGTATATCTCATAGCCTATATTCTGTGGTCTTTGGTTAAACCAGTGTGTTTAAAAATATCCAGAGACTCAGTCCTAATCCAATGTTCTCTGCTATAAGAAATTTTTTTCAAGGTGGATCTGTTGATGCAGAACAATGGACTTTTTTTTTTAAATTCATGTGTGACCCCTCACACACTTCATTTTAATATTTTGAAGTGATCATGGGCAAACTACTCCACAATTAAAGAGGAAACCCAGGCAAAACCTAAGAACCCCCTCCAAAAAATGTTCGTATTTTTTAAAAAATATTTTTAAGCTGTTAATGGATCTTTATTTTTATGCGGTGCTGAGAATTGAACCTAGTGCCTCATACATGCTAGGTAAGAGCTCTAACACGAGCCACAACCCCAGCCCCAAATGTTCAGATTTTTAAATGTGACTTCTTTGAGTGCAAATAATAGCTAGTTTAGTGGGTTGAAGAGCTATTGTTTCCCAAAATGTGAAGATGTTTTTTGAAAAGAGTATAAGTTGAGATGAAGGAGCTGTGAAGACATTATATTCAGTGTTAAAATTGGTTATAGAAAACGGCTATTCACTGGGTCAGGGTTTTAATTTAATGGACCTAAATCTAAAAAATAAGAGAAATTCCCAAGACTTAAAAGGGTATATGACTGTGATGTTGGTTGTAAACAATGTTAAACTAGTGTTAAATCAGAAACCATGAAGGGTCTGAGATTTTAACTTTACTTGTAATTTAATGTTAGCCTGCCATACATAGGGGAATAAATATTTATATAGAACCCCTGGGTCAGAGCTTACTATTCATAGCTAGAGAAAAACAGGCTTTTCCTAGGGCTATTTTTTTGCATATAGCTTACTATTCATAGAATATAGCTTACTATTCATAGTATAATAGCCAGAGTAACATCTTGCATCTGCTCTTCACACCCGAATCCCTATAGGGAGATGAGAATGAGGCAGGCACTGCCTGTGTGCTGTGAGTTTTCATTATAGGAAACAAACCTTGAATTCAGGAGACTCTGAGCCTTTATTAGGATTGCTGATTAACTGTTCATTTCCCCCTCTGCAGAGCTATTGCTCCTAATCCTGGAGCTAAGCAAATATCTTCTGGAAAGAGCAAGAACACCTTTGGAGAGTAAGATGCTTTCTATCTGAGGTTTTCTGTTCAATCATGCCTGAATGTTATGGTTTGGATGTGAGGTGTCCCCAAAAAGCTCACGTGTGAGCCAGTGCAAGAAGGTTCAGAGGAGAAATGATATATGAGAAGTGATGTATGAGTGGTAACTGAAGTGCTAAGGTGTGGCTGGAGGAGGTGGGAATTGGGGTGTGGTTTTGGGTATATATTTGTATGTGGCAAGTGGAGATCTCTCTCTCTCTCTCTCTCTCTCTCTCTCTCTCTCTGATTCCTGATCACCATGATGTGAGCTGCTTCCCTCCATCTCTTGAAATGATGTTCAGCCCCACCTCCAGCCCCAGGTAATGGAGCCGGCCTTCTATGGACTAACACTTCTGAAACCATCAGTCCTCGAATAAAAAGTTTTCCTCATTTACAATTGTGCTGGCTGGGTCCTTTAATCACAGCAGTGAAAAAGCTGACTAAAACACTGAGAAAAGACCTTTAGATCCTTTACTCAGAAAGTCTGGACCATGTAGAAAGCAGGGAATCTGGGGAGCATCATCTCCCAACACATGTCAGTGGATGTTTAACTGTGCTTGTATTTCTAGTTGTGTTGGAATTGTTTGGGAGGTAATCGGGTTCCAAATTGGTGCAGGTTTTGAGTGCACTGTTCCAAATGTATTTTCCCCCATAAACTCTAATTTTTAGTGTGTAATTTTGCAGAAAATAGACTTTTTCAGGAATACATAATCACATTATAGCAGCAATGTCTATTACTTCCAAATCTGGAGAGAAACCTAGTAAGTGGATGTGTCTTTCCTCTCCTCTGACAGGAGGTATTGAAATAAGGACAAAGCACAAGGCAGGAGAGCCTCCATTCATGTAAATTGAAGAGACAGTCCAAGGCCAGAGGCGTCCTATTTCTGCCTGCAGATGCAGATTTACAGGGGACGGTAACAATGTGGAACTCAGACACCTTCATTTGCACAGGGATTTATGGAGAGGTCCTAGCACAATGTCTTCACATTGTCACGTGTTTCTGTAAAGTTTGCCAAAGGTGTTACTTTTAACTTCATTTGGTCCAGGGAGCTGCTTTTCCTACTTTATCTTCCCTTTGTGTTGGTGCCAATGAAGGAACCAATAACAGTTTTGGGGAACAACTAGGGAAAGCTGAATTGGGGATACAATAAGATTGGAAGAAAACATGAAGAGGTGTTAGACACAGTGGTAAAAGGGAAGTACTCCACATTATGTCAGAGAAAACTATTGGAATAAAGCAGCTAGGATTAAGCATGAGAAGACATAGTAATGCCATGAGAAAATCATACCCCCAAAATAATTAAAAGTGAGCATGAACAAAAATAGAAAGGAGAAAACACTGAATACCGTCTAAGAGACACTATGGCTCAGAACAAAAGAAAATTCTTCCTAAGTGCTATCAGTTATTTAGTAACTTTGTGAAGTAGACAATCATATGTCAACTTCATAAAGGTGATATCTCAGGGAAGAGACGATAGCTAATAAAATGAGGAGGACGCTGAAGAAATAAATCGAGCACCAAGCCAACACACTACAAAGGGAATAGAATGATTAGAAGACTTAGAAGCATAGCAGCATTGATGAAAATAAGGATGCTAACTTGGAGAAACAGCTCGAGATAAACATAATGAATGCAGATAAGCAAGAATAAGATATTTATGGAATTAAAACTAAGGTAATGGATAACTGAAGGAAAAAATAATCCAAGGTAAAGATAACTTGTTGACCCTCAAATACGTAATTCAACACATGGAAGTAAAAAAAATATTCGAAGAAAACTTCACTGTAAAAAAGATAGAACTGAGTAAGTGTATTGAAAAAGGCTACCTCACCTTAGGAAAAAATAACAAGAAGCAACAGACTCAAGACAGCCTGGTTACGTTGAACTTGAAAGAAAAAAATTTTTTTGAGGTGCTGGGGATTGAATCCATGGCCTTGTGCATCAAGGCAAGTACTCTACCAACTGAGCTATATCCCAAGCCCCTTAAAAGAGATTTTTTTAAGGTATAATAAGGGTAGAATAAGAGCCTCATATACAAAGAAAAACCAACATGCTGCTTTAAAGTATTTTTAGTATAACACTATGTGCTAAATTGAAAAAAAAAAGATGATTCCATATTATGACATTCAGACAGATGTTTGTCAACTATAAAGAAACATACATTCCTGATACTGTATCAAATAGCTCAGGCAATGAAGTGCTTGGGAGTCGTTTCCAGTGAGAACAACCTCAAATCGATGAAATAAAATAAATGGTACAATATCTAAGCCAAACCACCTCTGGTGGACAGAATAATGCCTCCCCACCCTGCAAATGTGCATGTCTAAATCCCCTGGAACCTGTGAGTGTGTTCTCTCACATGGCTAAGGAACTTTACGGGTCCAATTAAGTTAAAGATCCTGAGATGCAGAGAGCACCCTGGATTATCTTGGTGGTACACAGGTAGTCATAAGGGTCCTTATAAACTAAGAGGGAGGCAGTAGGGCCACAGAGAACTTGAAGACACTACACTGATGGCTTTGAGGAGAGGGAAAGTGACCCCGAGCAAAGGAATGGAGACAACCTCTAAATGCTGGAAAAGGTAAGAAAATGGAGCATCTCCCAGAGCCTTTAGAAGGCAATAAAATAAAATGAAGGCAGGATCTTCATTTTAGCCTAGTGATGTTTGCTTTGCAATATGATACTCAGAAGGGTAAGGGAGTAAATTTGTGTTAAGCACTGAATTTGTGGCAATTTGTTATAGTAGTAATAAGCCAAACTAACTCATCAAACATAATTAAATAAATCACCAAGAATTCAGGAATGGAGACCCTGGTAAAAGACATTGGCAGTGAGCACTCTACCCGATGATGCTGAATTAAGACAAAATAACTCCAGGAATTATGGTCTCAGAGTAGACAATAATCATATTAGTTGAGATATTAGCAAAGATGAAGTTAGGATGATATACAAAGAAACCTAAAGGATGAGATGGCATACATAAAGTAGAAATATGGTTCATTCCTATATGAAAGTCTGGGTAGTCACACTCTAAGGTTGATTTGGTGATGGAGGAGAGTATTGGGGACCCAGAATGCTAATACTTTGTGTTGAGCTACATCCCTATCCCACTGTAAAGGTAAAATTTCTAAGCTGATTCTAAACTGCAAAGCCTGAGTTAAAGTGTAAAAGACCGGGTATTGTAAAGTTTCCAAGCTGCAGGGCCTGAGTTAAAAAGTGAAAGACTAGGTATTGTTAAAATTCCTCTGCTATCCCCAGAACCTGTAATCCCTGTAGCTGTTAGGACAATAACCGAACTGCCCAGTAAATATTTCCACTGTTTCCACTAGTGGTCTAATAACCTGGGACTCTGTGTAGTATGTCACGTAGTCCTTGAGACCCTAAAACCAATCAGTTTGAATGTGTACCCCACTTAGAGGTGACCAATCACCCCTGCCCAGACTGTTTCTGCCAATGAATGTACTAATCATGTCTCAGAGTTGTTGTTCAATTTCCCCGAGCCTCATGATGATTTGTTCTGATGTATGCAAAGCCCCCCACCCTCTCCAAAAAGTGTACTTAAGCTCTGCTTGACCTCTGCTCTGGGCTCTGGGCTGCTCTCCCTTCCTGAGTGAGCCTTGAGCCCCAGCATGCTGGTTCAATAAACTCCCTCCTGCCAATTGCATGAAGCCAGTCTCTTATGTGGTCTCTTTCGATGATCTTTTAGGAAATAGTTCATATGATGGGGAAACATTTACTTAATATTTAGAAATTATTTTAATTTTACTTCTGTCTCTTTTTTTTTGGTTAATGAAATTAAAACTATTTTTTAAGAGTTAAAATAGCAGGTATATGATTTCATTTGACTGCAAGTCATTCTATCTTTCTGGCTATGTCAATAGACAGACAACTATAATTATATCCAAATGTTGATTATGGCTATTTTTAGACAGTGGGATTTTAGGTAATATTTTTCCTTTGTTAGACTTTTCTATGTCACTTTAATTTTTATAATGAGCACATGGAGGTCTTTGTTCTGAACAAAGATACAATTCATTGCTGATGTGAGAAAGAAGGGATTTAAAAAAAAACATTTTTAAGCAGTATTATAGAATGAGTGTCTTTAATTAATGCAATAACATAAGCTTGAATTTCTAAAAAATCTCTTTAACGACGCTTCTTAATGTATTAATTATGTTTGCTATTTTACATATCTCCTTTCAGTTTCCCTGTCATGATTAGCAGTAAACTTCTCAAACTCAAAAGTGAATATTTTTAGATTGTAGTCAAATGGAGGAGATGTTTTCACTTTAAGTTCTAGCATAGGCAAGGATCTCTGTGGAGCCAAGGGGGTGGTGATAGCTTTGAAGATAAAAAGGATATAAACCAAATGCTATGCATTGCAGTAAGACAGACAAACCTATGGACCCTGCCTGGGATCCATAATAGAATGTATGAGACATGTCAAATATGCCACCCCCTAGGAAACACACTCAGAACTGCCAGTGGCCCCACAGGGGGGTTCTGTATCCCACAAACTTATGTGCCTGGCCATAGCTTAATGGAGCAGGAACGGGCCCTTAACTGAGGCCAGTCAGTATCTTGACTAATTTCTTTTGGCACTGGGGATTGAACCCAAGGACATTTAACCATTGGGCCACATCACCAGCCCTTTGGTATTTTATTTCGAGACAAAGTCTGGCTAAGTTGCTTAGGGCCTCACTAAGTTGCTGAGGCTGACTTTGAACTCGCAATCCTTCTGTTTTAGCCTCCTGAGCTGCTGGGCTTAGGCGTGAGCCACCATGCCTGACTTCCTGACTGATTTTTGACAACCTGTATGACTCTGTGTCCCCCCTATGGGTTATCTCCAACCACTGATTGAGTTTCCAAAAAAGAAGCCTCCGAGGGGCTGGGGTTGTGGCTCAGTGGTAGAGTGCTCACCTAGCATGCACGAGGCACTGGGTTTGATCCTCAGCACCACATAAATGTAAAATAAAGATATTGTGTTCATCTAAAACTTAAAAATAAATATTAAAAAAAATATATAAAAAAAGAAGCCTCTGAGGTGGAGATCAGCATTGGGGAACTTTATCTGGAATGCTGCTGAGATCAACATTTGGGGAAGGGAGGAGAATGAGGAGGAGACAGGGGAACAGGAGTGGGCAGAGGCAGAAATTGAATGGCCATGTTTGTCTCAAAGCAGGGCTCATCAAACACCATAAGGAGTTATGGAGCTCAGGTGACCCTTCAGAGATGTCTCAGTTTGAGACACAAGGACTTGGTCTTTGTCTTCTCTATCATCAATCCCAGCACCCAGGAAAAGAACATGACCGGGAAAGGCAGCTCTCTTCAGTTGAGGCAACCTCTGTAGATTGCTGACAGCTGGGCTGTCTGTCCATGGCACTCCTAGTGGCTACGGGAGAAGTCCCTTAATTTCTGAGAGGGGTCTGACACCCCAACACAGTGCCCACTATAGCCTGCTTCACCTCTGAGCTCAGATTTAAAGCAGGTAACATATATGTCCAAGGAAAAATGAAAGTCATTGTGAAGAAGGGTTGGGCAGGCCACCAAGAGTCACATGGAAGTTAATGTCATGAAACAGAAGCTGTGAGTATGGAAGGAAGCAACTTGAAGCAGGACAGAGAGAAGATAACATCACCAGGCACCAAAATGACACCAGGTGGATTTGAGTTGTACAACCTGTGGCTTAGCCCATAGAGATGTGTCAAGTTCCTGCATTGTTCTTGATTTTCTACTTATGTAATTTTCTTTATAGTTGCACATATATTCTTTTGTTAAAGTAGCCCCCCAAATCTCATGTTCTTGGTTATCTAAGTGTATATAATCCTATGTGGCTCCATGTATGTGAATGCAAGGAACTCACATAAGACCAAGATACACATACCATCTGTTTTGCAGAGGGTGAGGGCAAAATCCATTGCTATAATAATATGGCCTTAGGTAATGCAAGATGATAAAAAGTATATGGCTACATTCAAGGCCTTCAATCACACTAAATATGTTCTTCTTTTATGTTCTTGCCTGACATCGTTTATTCCTAAATAGTGTACATGTTTTCATTGTACACTGGAACAGAGTATTCCTACACTGACTATTTAGCTAATAAAAACCCTGAGAGTATTTATGTAAATAAATGAGATAAAACATTATTTATTATTGACCTGCATAATAGAATTAATACTTTAAATATTTATTCTGTATTGATTACATGTCAGAGACTAAGCAAAGGGCTTTACATCCATTATTTCAATTAACACATGAATGACATGTGGTAGGCACTTTTTTTTTTCAATTCCTTTTTTGTAGATGAAGAAATGGACTTAGAGGGTTTAAGTATCTTGCCAAAGGTCACAAGGCTGGTAGGTGGTAGAACCGGGTAGCTTGACTTTAAACTGTGAGCTTACATATGCCATTCTGTGCCACAAAGGAAAGTATTATAATCCTTACACAGCAGTGATGGGCTTTGGAGTCCTGGGTGGTGGTCCTCAGTGAGTTCTGTACTTGCCCAGGGGCTACTGTTTTCAACACTTTGAAATTTTCTTCTTCAGGCTTCTCTCTCAGCGGTCCCCATTGAAGGAGCAGAAATATTACAGGATGCCAGACACTTGAACTAATCATCACCAAGCTGCATCATTGCATCCAACTCCACAAAACCAACATCAGATATTGGATATCTGGAAGTCTTGGGCACACTGAAGAAATGAGACAAATTTGAAGGTTACCAAAGGCAAGTACATAGTAGAGACATTGCCCTTCCCTCCCCATTGATACTGCAGAAGAGCTTGTATGTAGTGTCCCCTTCAGACTGCATCACCGAGTTGTGCCCTAAATGCCAGGTGAATTTTGAATGCTGAACGCACTACTAAATAAAGTTCATTTAACTTAGTTTGTAAATCAACATATTAAATTTGATAAAATATGCTCAAATAAAATTCTGGAAGGATGGTGATGGTTCGGAACTGCATGTCAGCTCCACCCAGTGTTCTTTTGTTGCTTTAAGCACAAACCTTCAGGTGGTGGCAGTGTTGTAGTCTTTTTGTTACCTGGAATGCTTAGACCTGTGCTGGGTGGTTGCCTAGCAACCCTTGTCTCTTTTGTATTCGTTTGTAAGAAGGTATTTGTACAATGCAAAATTTTGTATTTATATTTATTGATGATTTAAAATGAGATTCTAATGTGTGTGCTAGAATACAACAAATTCCTTGTGAGTCCATCAAATCTCTGAGTAATAATTACTGAGATAGTGAAGCCTTATTTGGTGAAACAAGCAATAATGACCCCACAATCATAAAGGCATTTCAAAATCCTGTTGGAAAGCATAAAGGACTCAGAGAATGTGCTATGTCTAATGGAACTGCATGCTTTTTATGAAATGTTGCTTTTTTAATACATATATTATTAGTGCTCTCATGGGCTAAATGTACTTTATTAAAGATACTATCCAATGTTGCTTAGTTCTCAAATCTACAGCAATAAGATATAAAACAATATAAAACATATGTAGAATGTCTTTCATTATTTTCTCCCAGAAATTATGAACATGATTTGCTGCGATATTTTTTTAAACTCTGAATGAGGAAACCCTTAGGCTTTTAGGTGATTTACATTCTAATCTTCATCTTTGAACTTGGCTTTCCTTGGTCTCTCAAGGGTTCTGCAGAGTGATACCTAGAAGGCTTGAGAACTGAACCTCCATAAGTATTCATATTGGAAGCCAGAGCTTTTTCAAGTCTGGAGAAATTAGATTCTGATCTGCAGAGATAATCTCACAGCAAATATTTAGCTGCCCCAAACATAGAAGCTAAGTTTGTGTAAACAGTAAAACCCAAATACAGAGTTGAAGTAGAGTAAAAGGTCTTCACTGGGAGCAAAAGATTCCTAATTAAGAGAAGTCAGAATGGAACAGAAGAATATTTTTAGAAGTTAATGCAATCCTGTTAGTAACATGGAACTAAACAGTGCTCAGAAGCTTTCAAATGCTCTTACCTCTGATAAGTGCTTGGTATACAACTGGTTATATAAATAGCCAAGTTAAGTGTGTTCCCTAATGGACTACCCAAAGGTTCTGCAGTGGAGGCAAGGATGGTCTTTCCTTTGTCAGTGACTCCTTTGGAAGCACCTCTCATCTGCAATATGATACTTTTATTTACTATATGCATGTTCTAAAAATAAGACAGGACCTGTATAAAGCTGTACAAGGAATTCTTCCTCTGGCAGTGCTGCCCCAGAGAGTACAGGGACCACACACAGCACAGAGTCAAGAAAGCCCCAGGGGCAAAAGGGAGGAGGCTGACTGGCTTTGGAGAAGAATAGAGCTGATGATTTTTCTATCATCTCTTAACCTAGAGGCAACACACCTACGTCCTAGGCAAACTGAGTACCAGCATGTATATGACTTGTTGCTCTGCTTTTATTTCCTATTTATAAGTTCTACAGTTTTAAAATGTTTTTTCTCCTTTAATCCTGCTCTAGATATTAATTTTGACGACGTTTTACAGGTATAAAAATGTGCATGTGTATAGAGGCATGGCTGGAAAGAGACAAGGCTGTGAGGTTTCTATGTGATTCATAGCAGGGTCTGCCCTCATCTTTTTGAGTCAACTTATGGATTTAGCATGATTTTGAAGAGCATATTCATAGGAGATCTAGGAGAGCAAGAATTTTGATTTTGACAGTTACCTGATTTTTCTTCTTTCACACTGCCAAAGGGAGACGCTGAATATTGGCAGGTCTTTCATGGAGTCATTGGGCTTCAACAAATGATTTAGTTAGGAAGGAAGAACTGCTACCCCTTGTTATTTTTTAAATATATTTCTCTTTGTTCTAATTAGTTATACATGGTGGTAGAATGCATTTGACATATAATAAATAGAGTATAACTTCTCATTCATCTGGTTGTACATGTTGTAGAGTTACACAGGTCGTGTGATCATGTTTGCAAATAGGGTAGATACCTGCAGAGTGATACCTAGAAGGCTTGAGAACTGAACCTCCATAAGTATTCACATTGGAAGCCAGAGGGTTCATTCTGATTCATTTTGCTATTATTCCTATCCCCATTCCCCCTCCCTTCCCTTTACTCCCCTCTGTCTAGTCCAAAATACCCTCTCTTTTATTGTGAATTAGCTTCACATATCAGAGAAAACATTAGGTTTTTGATTTTTTTGGGATTGGCTTATTTCAACTAGCATAATATTCTCCAGTTCCATCCATTTACTGGAAAATGCCATAATTTCAATCTTTTTTTATGACCGAGTGATATTCAATTGTGTATATATACCACAATTTCTTTATCTATTTATTGAAGGGCAACAAGGCTGGTTTCATAGTTTAGCTATTGTGAATTGAGCTGCTATAAATATTGCTGTGGCTACATCACTGTAATATGCTGATTTTGAGTCCTTTGGGTATAAACCTAGGAATGGCATGACTGGATCAAATGGTGGTTCCATTCCAAGTTTCTTAGGAATCTCCATACTGTTTTTCAGAGTGGTTGCACCAATTTGCAGTCCCACCAGCAATGTATAAGTGTTACTCTCCCCCCACATCCTCACTAACATTTATTGTTGCTTGTATTCTTGATGATTGTCTTTCTGACTACAGTGAGATGGAATGTCATTGTAGTTTTAATTTGCATTCTCTAATTACTAGAGATGTTGAACATTTTTTCATGTATTTTTTGACTGATTGTATTTCTTCTTCTGTGAAGTGTCTGTTCAGTTTCTTTGCCATTTATTGATTGAGTTATTTGGTTTTTTAAAATTTTTTGGTATTGAAGTTTTTTGAGTTCTTTATATTCTGGAGATTAATGTTTTATCTGAGGTGCATATGGTAAAGATTTTTTTCCCATTCTGTGGGCTCTCTCTTCACATAATTGTTTCCATTGCTGTGAAGACTTTTTAGTTTGATTTCATCCCGTTTGTTGATTCTTAATTTTACTTCTTGTGCTTTAGAAGTCTTACTAAGAAAGTAAGTTCTTAAGCTGATGTAAACTTGGATCTACTTTTCTTCCAATAGGACACAGGGTCTCTAGTCTAGTGCTTCAGACTTTGAGTTGAGTTTTGTGCAGGGTGAGAGATAAGAGATTTAATTTCATTTTGCTACACACAGATTTCCAATTTTTCCAGCACCATTTGTTGAAGAGGCTATATTTTTCCAATATATGTTTTTGGCTCATTTGCCTAGTATGAGATAACTGTATTTATGCAGGCTTGTCTCTGTGTCTTTCATTCTGTACTATTGCTCTATGTGTCTGTTTTGGTGTCAATACCATGCTGTTTTTGTTAATATGGCTCTGTGGTATAATTTAATGTCTGGTATTGTGATACCTCTTGCTTCACTTTTCTTGCTAAGGATTGCTTTGGTTATTCTGGATCTCTTATTTTTCCATATGAATTTCATGATTGCTTTTTCTATTTCTATAAAAAATAGGAGTTAATAGGAGTGGAATTAAATCTGTATAATGCTTTTGTAGTATGGCCATTTTGATGATGTTAATTCTGCTTATTCAAGAGCATGGGAGATCTTTCCATCTTCTAAGTTCTCCTTTAAGGTCTTTCTTTAGTCTTCTGAAGTTTTCATTTTAGAGATCTTTCACCTCTTTTGTTAGATTTCCTTTTTTTTTTTTTTTTTTTTTGCTATTGGGAATGGGGTAGTTTCCCTAATTTCTCTTTTAGTGTATTCATCACTGATATATAGGAATGCATTTGATTTATGGTGTTAATTTTATATCTTCCTACTTTGTTGAATTCATTTATTAGTTCTAGAATGTTTCTGTGGAATTTTTTGAATCTTCTATATATAGAAGCATGTCATCAGAAAATAGTTATATTTTGAGTTCTTTTATTTGTTTGTTTCTTTTTTTTTTAGTTGTAGTTGAACACAATACCTTCACTTTATTTATTTATTTATTTATTTATTTATTTATTTATTTATTTATTTATTTATTTGTTTATATATGGTGCTGAGGATCGAACCCAGTGCCTCGCATGTGCTAGGCAAGCGCTTTACTGCTGAGCCACAACCCCAACCCTGAGTTTTTCTTTTCTTATTTGTAACCTTTTAATTTATTTCTTTTGTCTAATTGCTCTGGCTCTAGTTTCATGGACTGTGTTGAATACAAGTGGTGAAAGAGGGCATAACTATCTTGTTCCAGTTTTTAGGGGGAATTATTTTGATTTTTCACCATTTAGAATGATATTGGCCATGGGTTTAGAAAATAAAGCTTTTTCAAGGTTGAGCTATGTTCCTACTATTCCTAGTTTTTCTGGTGTTTTGTACATGAAGGGGTGCTATATTTTTGTGAAATGCTTTTTCTTGTTGAGATAATAATATAATTTCTATTTTAAGTCTATTGATGTGATGAATTACATTTATTGATTTCCATATATTGAACCAACCTTCATCCCTGGGATGAACCCCCCTTGATTGTGGTACACTATATTTTTAATATGTTTTTGTATGTGATTTTTCAGAATTTTATTGAAAAGTTTTGCATATGTGTTTATCAGGGATATTGGTCTGAAGTTTTTTTTTTTCCTTGATGTGTCTTTGTTGGTTTTGGTAACAGAGTGATATTAGCTTCATAGAATAAATTTGGAAGGTTCCCTTCTTTTCTATTTCATGGTATAATTTGAGAAGTAATGATGTTAATTCTTTGAAGGTCTTATAGATCTCAGTTGAGAGTCCATTCTGGGCTTTTCTTTTTTTTATTAGGTTTTTGATGGCATCTTCTCTTTCATTGCTTGAGACTGATCTGTTCAAATTGTGTATGCCTTCCTGGTTCAGTTTGGATAGGTCATATGTCTCTAAAATTTTGTCGATGTCTTCAAGATTTTCTATTTTTTAAAATTTCAAAATAGTTTCTAATTATCTTCTATATTTTGATAGTATCTGTTGTAATATTTACTTTTTCATCATCAATTTTACTAATTTCAGTTTTCTCTTTCTCTTTCTTTTCATTAGGTAGCTGTTTATCAAATTTATTTATTTTTTCAAAGAACCAGCTTTTTGTTTTGTCAATTTCTTCATTTGTTTCTTTTGTATAAATTTTGTTGATTTCAGCTCTGATTTTAATTACTTCCTGTCTTACTAGTTTTGGTGTTGATTAGTTCTTTTTTTCCCTAGGCTTTGAGATGTAATTTTGGTATTTTATTCATTGACTTTCTATTCTTTTGATGTGATGAATGAGGTCAATACAATGAAGTTTCCTCTTAACACTGCCTACATGTTGTCCCAGAAATTTTGATACATTGTATCACTATTCTCACTTACCTCTAAGTACTTCTTATTTCATTCCTGATATCTTCTGTTAACATTTCATTATTCAATAGGATATTATTTAGTCTCCAGGTGTTAGAGTAACTTCTATTTTTAATTCTATTATTGATTTCTAACTTCATTCCATTAGGATCTGATATGATTGATGCAGGGTATGATTTCTATTTTTTTTTTGTATTTGTTAGGAGTTGCTTTATGGCATAAGATATGGTCTATTTAGAGAAGAATCCATGTGCTGCTGAGAAGAAAGTCTTTTCAGTCAATGAAGTACTCTGTATATGTCTGTTAAGCCTAAACCATTGATTGTATTATTTAGTTCTATAGTTTCTTTGTTTAGTTTTTGTTTGGAAGATCTAACCAGTAATGAGAGAGGTATATTAAAGTAACCCAGTATTATTGTTATATGGTCTATTTGAGTCTTGAAATTGAGAATGGTTTGTTTGTGGTATGTAGATGCTCCATTGTTTGGGGTATAATGATTGTTACATCTTGTTGGTATATACAACAGTATGAAATGTCCTTCTTTTGTCTCCTCTGATTAACTTTGGCTTGATGTCCACTTTATCTGATGTGAATATAGAAATCCTTGCTTCTTTACAAGATCCATGTGAATAATAAGCTTTTTTCTTTCCTTTTACCTTCAGTCTGTGGATGTCCTTGCCTATAAGGTGAGTCTCTTGGAGACAGCATATTGTTGGGTCTTGTTTTTTAATCCAATCCAAAAGCTAGTCTATGTCTTTTGATTGATGAATTTAGGCCATGAATGTTCGAGGTTATTATTGAGATCTGATTTGTGTTCCTGGTCATTTTGGTTTATTTCATACTCGTAGCACTATTCGTCACAAGAAAAAATTGTATTGAGAATAATTGCTAGTATACTTATTTCTTTTATCAGACATATTTCTTAGATTTGGTTTAATTTGAATTAGTTTCTCCTTTGATTGACTATTCCTTTAGTATAGTTTCTCCCTTTGCTGGTTTTCAGTTTTTAAAAATTTCATATTTATGGAATATTTTGTTTTGAATGTTATGTAGTGCAGTGTTTATGGTTGTAAATTCTTTTAATTTTTGTTTATCATAGAAGTTTTTTTTCATATTCAAATCTGAAGTTTAATTTTGCTGGATATAGGATTCTTGGTTGGCACCAATTTTCATTCAGAGCTTGGTATGTGTATTCCAGGACCTCCTAGCTTTGAGGGTCTTGGTTGAGAAATCAGCTGGGATCCATTTGCTTTTTCTCTATATGTAATCTGATATTGTTCTCTCATAGCCTTTAAAATTCTATCCTTATTCTGTATGCTAGGCATTTTCATAATAAAGTGACTTTATGAGAATATATTGTAATTTTGCACATTTGGGATGCTGTAAATTTCTTGTATTTGATTTTCCATTTCATTCTTTAGATTTGGGAAATTTTCTGATGTTATTTCATTGAAAGTATTGTGCATTCCTTTGGTTTGTATCTCTGCACCTTCATCAATCCTGATAAATCTTAAATTTAGTCTTATCATGTTATCCCATAATTCTTAGAAGTTCTGTTCATGGTTTCTTAATATTTTCTCTTTGTGGTCAACTGTATTTTCAAGATTATATATTTTGCCTTCATTGCCTGAGCTTCTGTCTTTCATATGATCCAGTCTATTGGTTATGCTTTCTGTTAGATTTTTAATTTGATTTATTGTTTCCTTTATTTCAAGGATTTCTGTTTGTTTTTGTTTTCAGAACCTCTTTCTCTTTATTAAGTGATCTTTTGATGTTTGCTCTCTTATATTATCCTTTACTTTGCAGATCCATTTAAATATGTGCATTCTAAACTTCTTTTCTGATATTTCTTTCACTGTGGTGTCAATGGTTTCTGTTATTGGAGGATCTTGATTTACTTCAGGTGATTTGTTCCCCTGCTTTTTCATATCCTTTGTGTGTTTTCCCACTTACAAGTATCCATCTGAGGCAGTAAAGTTTCTACCCTGTGAACTTATAGTGTTTCTGGAGGTTTCCATGACCTCACTGTCTAGGTGGAGACAAATAATAACAATAACCAATGCAAACAATATATAACAGTAAACCAAATAGTCCCTACTATGGTGTCTACAATGTTAATTATCACAATCAACATAAATTATATTATCAGTTATTGCCTATAATAAAAACAGCAAGTTTTCAAAATGGTGGACAGGGATACATAATGTGATGATTATAAGGAGGAGAGAAGACAGAAGAACAAGATTAAAGGAAGAGTAAAAGAGAACAATAGTGATTGGCTGTTAGCAGAAGAAAAGAGAGAATTAAGAGAAACAAGTATGAGAAAAAATATGTAAAGCAAACAATTTTAAAAAATTAAAAGAATAAAAAAAATTTTAGACAAAACTAAAATATCCTAATCAAACATTTTATTTCACAAAAAATAATCCATATAAAGTAACTGGCTTCGAAAAAGCTAGAGTTGAGAAGGAAAAAAAATAGGGGACTCTATAAATAAATGTCCATGTATCTTTAGGGTCACAATTAAACAGTGAAAAGAATAATAAAAGAAAAGAAAAAATGTCTTGATGAAAAATTAAAGAATTCTTTTTGTTGGAGTTCAAAATATTCTCAGCTTCTCCTCTCATCAGTTTTAGGTGCTGTCTTCTGGAGTGTGATGCTCCATGCTCTGAATTGCTGGAGTGAGAGAGGTAATCCTGTAGGCACAGTTCCTGGAGGCAGGGTTTAGGTTTAGGCGAATATGACCTCCTCTATTCCACCATCTTGGATCTCTCACCCCTTGTTATTAGCAGCAAGGCCTCATTTTAGGAGCCACAGCCTCTTTGTCAAATACTAATTGATCAGGAGATTTTAAATCAGTGCATCTCCAGCGCCCAGTACTTTCTCGTCCATGCTAAAAGACTTACCCCAGGCATCTCTCTTTGGTTCCACTCATGTGGTAGGGGAGCCAATTCATAGTCTCCTACATCACCTGTGGACCCCATGTTCCCTGGTCTTAGGTTCAGTATCCAAAAAATTTCTCCCACCCCTACCCTTCTGAGTTCTGGCCAAATGCCTCTCTCCCAGCAGGCCCTGCAAGCAGTCTGATTGGAAGGGAGGGGTAGCGCTGGCTGGGTTTCCATGACCAGTTGTCCTCTGGGTAAACCTCTCTCCAGGTCTGATTTTCTCATGGTCACTTAAACACATTGTAAGTCATGCAGCTTGGGTTTGCTCAGCCTGTGTTTCGGGCCAAATTTGGGTTTTGCCAGGAATCGGCTTCCTGGGTTGCCAGCCCTATGCTGTAGCTGCAAAATGGCTTCTTCCCTGGTTCTCCGCGTGCTTCCTGGAGAGCAGCTTCTTTCCTCACACAAGGATATTGTGGATATTGTGTGCCTCCTTCAGGTTTGTCAGGCAATGTCCTTGGACTCTGAACATTCCATACCCAGCTACACCTCAGGACTCCCTAAAATGTGGGTTCCTTTAATTTCCCATCCCTCTTCTATGCTCATGGAGGGCCCTCTCTGGCTGGAGCTTTTGGCCTGAGTGTGGCAGTGGCTGTGCCGCTGCAGATTTTTTCCTTATTTTATCACTACCAACCTTCTATGCCCTGCTCTGCTTTGAATGTCCAATTTTAGGTTCCAGTAAAGTACCCCCCTCTTCTTTTTGTTCACCCACCTTGTGGAGAAGCTGCTTGTCTGCTTTCTTGATTTCATGACACAGAGCGGTAGGAACTGCTCTGTATTCCACCATCTTGGATCTCTCACCCCTTGTTAATCGCAGCAGCACCTCATTTTAGGAGCCACAGTTAAGAAAGAGCAACGCTGAGATCAAATTCCCTTTTCTCTCTGTTCTCAAAGAACCAAAACCAAAACCAAAACACACCCCCAATTCTATGAGTGACTTGAAGTTTCCCAGTCAAATGCACCTCAACATTATTTTTAAAATATCTTAAAATTTGTTTTTATTAGTTATACATAACAGTAGAATGTATTTTGACATATTATACCTATATGGAGTATAATTTCTTATTCTTTTGGTTGTACATGATGGAGAATTATATTGGTTATGTATTCATATATGCACATAGGAGGTAATGTCTGATTCATTCTACTATCTTTCCTATTCCCATTTCCCCTCCTTTGCCTTCATTTCCCTTTGTCTAATCCAAGGTACTTATATTTTTTCCCTCCCTATCCTCTCTTGTTGTGAGTCAGCATCTGCAGGTCAGAGAGAACATTTGGCCTTTGGTTCTTTGGGATTGGCTTGTTTCACTTAGCATGATATTTTCCATTTCCATCCATTTACCAGCAAATGCCATAATTTAATTCTTCTTTATGGTTGAAAAAGATTTTATTGTGTATATATACACCACATTTTCTTTAACTGTTTATCTGTTGAAGGGCGTCTAGTCTGGTTCCATAGTTAAGCTATTGTGAATTGAGGTGCTATAAACATTGATGTGGCTGTGTCACTTGTAGTATGCCGATCTTAAGTTCTCTGGCTATAAACCAAGGAATGGGTTAACTAGGTCATTGGTAGTTCCATTCCAAGTTTTCTGAGGAATCTCCATACTGCTTTTCAGAGTGGTTGTACCAATTTTCAGTCCCACCAGCAATGTATGAGTGTGCCTTCCCCCCACATTCTTACCAATATTTATTGTTACTTGTATTCTTGATAATTGTTATTCTGATTGGACTGAGATAAAATGTCAGTGTAGTTTTAATTGGCATTTCTCTAACTGCTAGAGACCTTGAACATTTTTTCATATATTTGGTGACCAATTGTATTTCTTCTTCTGTGAAGTGTCCAGTTCCTTTGCCCATTTATTAATTGGGTTATTTATTTATTTATTTATTTATTTGGTTTGAAGTTTTTTTGAGTTCTTTATATACCCTGGAGATTAATGTTGTATTTGAGGTATAGGTGGCAAAGATTTTTCTCTCCCATTCTGTAGGCTCTTTCTTCACATTCTTGATTATTTCCTTTGCTGTGAAGAAGCTTTTTAGTTTAAATCCATCCCATTTGTTGATTCTTGATTTTACTGCTTACGTTTTAGGAGTCTTGTTAAGGAAGTTGGTTCCAAAGCTGACATGATGTAGATTTGGGCCAACTTTTTCTTCTATTAGCACCTCTACATTATTTCCTGAATTTCTTGAACATGGTGCTCTACCCTGACTGACAGGTGAACCTCATCTCATTTTTCAGGCTTTCCACATTTTAGATAGTTTTGGAGTTCTCAGGTTAAGTCTTCGTATTCTCACAAGTTAGCTTTTTCCTCCCTCTGCCACCACCTAGTTCATGTCATGCTGTGTCTACCAAGTCACCTGTATTATGATGAGATGGTACTATTTTGTTCTGATGGGCTCCTGGGGGCACCGTTTCTTGGTAATTACTTCCCCTAGTATGTATATTCCCCCAGGGGTCTAGCCACAAAATCTCTTGGTCTTCGTATTCTGAAACCTTTGGGTAGTCTGCTCATATCACAGGGGTTGTAAAACACCTGATTTTTTTTTTTAAGAAAAAAAAAATCAGTTTCTCATTTTTCCTTTGGGGATCAACACTTCTTTCTTCCAGGCATTCCAGTGGAATTGTCAATCACAATGACTTCCACATATGTGACCTGCAGGTGTCTCCGTGATTCAAGCTAAAAGAAGCTGATCAGTCTTCAAGGAAGCTTGTGTTTTGAATGAAGGGACACACTATTGGAAAGAGGTTGTTATGCCTTACAGAGACTATTTAAAGATTTTAATAACAGTACCTGGGGCTACTGTATTTTCTGTCCTTCCCAAGTTCACGTGGGATAGTTTTTTTTTTTTTTTTTTTTTTTTTTTTTGCCTAGAACTCAGTTTCAGTTGCTTGAAATCAATGAACTGTTACAAATAACTGAAGGGCAATAGCTTTCTCATTGATTGCTTAGTGTGAGTATCAGCAGGTTACATGGTCCTTGAGTTGGGAGATTTCATTTTATGCCTGTTTCTGTTTTGGTTATAACTAGAACTTCTGTCTTCCTGGAGGATCTGCTGATTTCCCAGGTGAGTGGGCTCAGGGCTTGGTGATGTCTGTATGCTGCTCAGAACCACTGCTTCTCTCCAACCCACAAGCTAATGCTGAGGCTTCCCTGCACAGGGGCTCTCCACTGAGGGTTCCAGGCCTAGGGTGACAAATGAGCAGGGGAGATGAGAGAAGGAGAAGAGGAAGAGATTGAGAAGAGAAAAATTGTGCTTGGGCTTTTTAGATATTTCATTTTTAGCTGTTGTGTATCACTCCCTTGCCTGAAAAGCCCACAGGTTATTTATTCTGCTGAAGAAACAGCCTAGTTGAGGTTCTGACGCATCAGAATAAGCCTTAGTGTACATGCAGCTTCAAGAATAACAGAAAGCAAGTGGCATTAAACTTCATTTTGGAACCCATGTTCTCTTGTTCATGAGTCTACCACATTTTTTTTTTTTGGTATTACTTGAATGGGCCCTGAGTTTTAAAAAAAAATCCATTTTAGTTAATCTCACAAATCTATTTTTGAGAGTTTCTGGTGCTTCTAACTAGACTGGATGACTTGAATGAAACCTTGAATTTTTAAAAATGATTTTGTAAGTATGTTTTAGCAACTGCCACAAAAATTTCTAAGTAGATTTTGCTTGCAGTCCTGATTCTCATTGGGGCATGTGTGCTTCATTTAAAACTACACAAGATTCTTGGGAGAGTTATTTTTAAGGAGCTGCTCAGAGAGTTGGATGAGAAAGGAGAGTGAAAAAGCTAAAATTAAACCTTCCTGGGGAAGTTTTGTATGTCACCTATGAGTTTCTTTACTTTTAATCATCACATTTTTTTTTTGGCTAAAAACAGGACATTTTAATAGATGTTACATTTTTACATAAAAAGAAATGTTGCATTAAAAGGATGTAGTATTACTCTTGATTTAAACTAGGCCTTCCCTAAAAGTCCTAAAACCTTTGTGAATTTCTTCCTTCACTCTTTTACTTACCGATCTCTCTCTCTCTCAGTTGCTCAACAAATATTCACTGATCACCTACTGTGTGCTAAATGTTCTTATCATTTCTGGGAATGTAGCAGTAAAGGAAAGAGATAAAGAACATTGCTCACATGGAGCTTATGGCCTACTTGGAGAGATAGTGAACCACTGTAAGTATAGTGTGCATGTTAGATTGTGGTAAAAGACAGCAGGGAAGGGGGATAGGAAGTGTTGGGATGTGGTGGGCAGTGCAATTTTCAATGAGAAGGTGACATTTCACCATGAGATGTTCACATGGGAAAAACATTCTGGGCCAAGGTAGCAGATGCAAAGGAATGTGAGCTGTGAATGTCACTGGTGAGCTGAAGGAAGAGTAGGGAGCTAAGCCTGGCTCAGAGAGTGATGGGAGGAAGGGTAGTAGGAGAAAAGGTCTGAGTTAATGGGGGTGGCGTCTGTGCAGAACGTGTAGCGCCTTGTCAGTCAGCAAAGACTTTGCATTTTGTGTGAAAGAGAAGATGATCATGCTGGCCTCTTAGTACCTTACCTTCCTTATTTCTAATGATCTTTTGTCTCCACTCCTATATTCTTATCTTCAGAACCTGCACTTTTAATGTCCCAATCTCTGACCTTTCACCTTCTTCTCTTTCCTGTCTAATTCTAATATTCCAGTTTCAACCATTTGTAACCATATTAGAACCTTTTATCCATTAGTTGCAGAAAATTTCACCATCTTTTACCTTCACCAGTCTCCCCTCGACTCTTGCCCCACCCTAGTGTTTGTGAGTGTGTCCCTTTACACCTTGACTTCTTCCTTCCTCTGCTGTACTTTTCTAGAACAGCCCTTGTCCTACTGGAATCCACCCTTCTGCCTCTGCCCCTGGGATGAATATACTTGTGGTGAATCACTGGATTATGGTGGCTGCTCTTTGAATTTATGATCATATGTCCCAAGGGGGCACTCAGCAGAGCCCTACAAATTACTTATTATTTTCCTTTTTCCTTGATCACTCTTCCATGATCCTTAAGGATGGATGTTATGTTTTAGGTATGAAATGTCCTCCACAGGCCATGTGCTAACGTCTTGATTGCCATCTGTGGTGCTACTAGGAGGAGGTGCAACCTTTAGGAGGTAGAGCCTAGTTGGAGGAAGTAGTCATGGATCTTGACCTTGAAGGCTATATTTTTTACCAAGACCGTTTCTTTTCTCTCTTTCTCTCTCTCTTCCTGGCTGTCATGAGGTGACAGCTTTCCTCCATCGCATCCTTCCACCATGATATTTACCTTACCTCAGGCCCAAAGCAATGAAATCAGCCAACTTGGATTGAAACCTCTGCAACTGTGAACCAAAATATTGTTTTCCTCTTCTGTGTTGATTTTCTCAGGTATTTTGTCACAGCAACAGAAACGTGACTAACACAATGGTTATATACCCCTTTTTATCCTCCCTTCTTGTTAGTTTCACTGATTTTGTTGATTCTTGCTCATTGAAAAGCTAAAAGAGCACAGAACTCCCTCTTTCAACCCCTTTGTTTCTGTGCTTTTGTGATATGTCCTTGCACTTTTTACAAAGATGAATTGTCTATGCTCTTCCTAGGACCGTCTTCCCTGTTGCTTCCCAAGGCCATGCTGCTATGATTTTTCTCCTCTCTTGGCAACAGCAATTTTTTCTCCTCCATGGAACCAACATTCAAGCATATTAGAATATATACTGTGGACCATTTTCTCCTTGAATTTCTTCACTTGGATTTTGGAGCTTCATACTCACTTGATTTTCCTTTGGCTTTATTAGTTTGGAAAAGTTACTGACCTATTATTGATTAACATTTAGGATGAATGATGTATTCTATAATATGCTTTTAGTATCTAATATGAAAATTATATGCTTTATCTCATTTAAACTTACAGCAATGAATCTATTAACATGAAGTGTCTATTTTTGTCATTCTTGGAATAAACCTGTTTTGTTATAGTGTGTTAATCTGTCACTGTACTGTGTAACTCTATTAATTTTTCTTTTCACTGAGGATTTGTCCACTATTCACAAATGAGATTTGCATATTAGTTCTTTTTGGTGCACTCTTTGACAGGTTTTGATATGTGACCTTTAAAAATTAAATTTCCAGCCTTTTCCATGTTTCTTGGTAACATTGTTTTGTAAAATAATTCCTATTTCTTATAAGTGATTCAAGCTTTTTGAAAGGAAGGAGAGAGCAGAGACTCACTCCAAATTCTATCATTCTAAAGAAAGCATCATTAACATTAGATGGATATACACCACTTATCTCTTTATCACTTGTGTGTGTGTGTATGTGTGTGTGTGTCTGTGTGTGTATGTCTGTGTTTTTGCATACAAAAAGCAGGATTCGTGGAACATTGGAGGTGTTCAAATGATGACATTTATTGAATGAACAAATAAAACTTAGATGAAATTAATTTTGGAAACGTGATCATAATTAAACAGTTTTAATTTTTTATGGATTACATTTTACCAGAATGGAAACAAATAATTGAAATAACTAAAACTGAAGACACCTCAGGAATCTAGAAAAAAAAATTTATCATGAAATATTCATTTCTAAAAGATGCTTCTATAGTTTAAGAAAAAATATACCATGAAAAGAAAATAATTTGATTTATTATATTTGCTTTGACTTGACTTTTATCTAAAATTTATTGATGAAGTTTTAATAATTTCTCTCTTCATCTCAGTTTTATTAGTTTTATGTGATTTTAAGTTCATATTTATTTTCTTACTTTCTGTAATTTCCAGTTTTACCATAATTTAAAGTCTTCAGTACTTATCAGTGATTCTTTTAAGGAAACTTCATTATTTTTTTTCAATTGCTTTGCTTCCACTATCCAGTCAAATTTGCAAGAAAGTCCTTGGGGGCACCTTACTGCCCTCCCTGGGTTTGTTCATGCTGAGAACATTGTAATAGGAACCAACTCTTTCCTGAGTAGGTTTTTGATGTACATATTCCCTCAGAACTTTGCCTGTCTTGTTAGTGTCATCTTTTGGCAGTGGATATTTCTGTGGAGGAGTCTAAGGCCAAGCTGTTTTACAATTTCTTTTCATTTCATCATTAGTTTTTAATGATACTATGGAGTTTCTGTGACAAAGGAATTGTTACAGTTTAGATATGGTGTCCCCCAAAAGCTCACGTGTGAGACAATGCAATAAAATTTGGAGGAGAAATGATCAGGCCACAGCCCTAATCTAATCAGTGAACTAATCCCTAATGGGATTAACGGAGTGGGGACTGGAGGCAGGTGGGGTGTGGCAGGAGGAGGTAGTTCTTGGGGGTGTGGCTATGGGGTATATATTTTATATCTGGAGAGTAGAGTCTCTCTCTTTGCTTCTGATAATTATGTGAGCTGCTTCCCTCTGCCACACTCTTCCACCACGATATCCTGCCTCATCTTGAGCCTTGAGGAATGTGAGACAGATGTCTGTGGACTGAGGTCTCTGGAACAGTGAGCCCTCAAATAAACCTTTCTTCCCCCCAAATTGTTCTGGTCAGATTTTTTAGTCACAGTGGTGAAATAGGAGGGGTCTCTATATCCACTTCATTTTCACTCATTCATCTTTTCCTCAAAGCTATGGTCACTGTCTCTAGTCACCAAGGAGAAGTAATAAGGCCATTTTCTGCATCTAGGTAGACATAAAATATATGGTGCCCTCTTAAATTTGAATTTCAGATAAACAATGAATACAATGAATAATTTTTTTTAGTATAAGTGTGTTCAAATACAATTGGGCCTGCTATTATTTTATTTGCTAAATCTGGAAGCCTTAGTTACCCTTCATATTAGCCTGAAAGTCTGAAATATTTCATTCACAAAATTGTTGTATGTCTGTGATTTTTGTGAGGATTAGCTCTTAGAAAACATTTCTTTTGCTTTGCCTAGGTTTTCTATTGATTGAGGGTTTCGACATTTTTAGAAACAAAATATACATAGCATTTTTTAACATTATTTTGCTTTTTAAAATGTTAGCTATTACTTCCTTTTAAAATTTTTTTTCTAGTTGTAGATGGACACAATACCTTTACTTTATTTATTTATTTTTATGTGGTGTCGAGGATCGAACCCAGTGCCTCACCTGTGCTAGACAAGCACTCTACCGCTGAGCCCAACTCCAGGCCTTTCCTTTTCTTATTGCTAAATTTTTGTATTTATGTTTTTCTCCCTTTTCAAAACTAGTGGTTTACCTAGTTCATATATTTACCCTCTCCCCATAGAACTAGTTATTATATTTATCAATTTTACCATTTTTTTCTCTAATTCACTAATTATTATTTTTAAATGAAAAATTTTCTAAAGTTTCAGTATTACTTATTAACACAGGATTCATTCTTTTCAGGGCACAACCTAGTGGATTTTAACTTTTGTGTACACCACCTGGATGAGGTAATAGAACTGTTCACTGTCCTGAAAGTTGCTTCCTGCTTCTTCCGCATGAACCCAAACTGTTCCACCCCAAGAGGTAATCACCCTGCTGATCCCTGCTGCCATTAAGTTGGGATGGACTCTTCTTGAACTTATAGTTAGTGGATATTACACTGTGAAGGGGGAGGTCTGGTTTCTTTAGCTGAAATTCATTCATGTTATTGCCTGCATCTAGCCATGTTTAATTTATTTGTCTTTAGGTATATTTTGTTATTTTCCCAATTAAAATTTAATGGCTGCCTATTTATTTTTGTCAGGTAATGTAAGTTTCAAGTCATAGATTTTTTTCTATGGCATAGCGTCAATTTCTCCCATAGGTTTTGGTAAGTGTTACATTCATGTTTGTTGGTTCTAATTCTCTGCTGATGCCTTTTGATTTACTCTTGGATCCAAGAATCGAACAGAAGAATTTGTCTTAAGAAAGGTTAATTTTGGGGCTGGGGGGTAGCTCAGTGGTGGAACTTGCCTAGCATACACAAGGTCTAGGGTTCAATCCCCAGCACCCCAAACAACAACAACAAAGAAACAAAACAATTCAAGTATCTAAATTTTAAATTTCCACTTCGGTTATGGATTTCAAATTCTATTGCACTGTGATCAGAAAATTTGTGCCATTTCCATTAAAGAGTAAATTGAGGTTTCCTTTTCTATGTACTGTACAGTAATTAAAGAATGTGCCATGGATACCTTTACAGAGCACTTACAAAAAAATTTTTTTTAAAGGAACTCATGGATTTTATAAAAATTGATTACAGCATAGACCACAAAAGCTTAATCATTCAATTAACAAAGTTAATAACAATTTTCCCCCATCTATAGACATTATTCTAATTGTCTTCTGACATTTAATATTGCTAAAAAAACATAAGTTTAGTTTTTTTCTTTTGTAGATTCTCCGTGTCTTCTGCAAAATTACTTATAGACTTTTTTTCTTTGAAGTTCCATAGCTTCATTATGCTTTCATTTCAATGGTTTGGTAATAAATTTTACTTGTGTATATTTAGTCCTTTCCCTTTGTCCATTCCTGTCTTATTTATTTTTCTGCTTCACTTATACTGATTTTTCTTCAGGATTATAATTCAGATATTGGATCTTCATTACCTTTGTTTTGTTATGGAGCTGAGGCCTTCTGAGAAACTGAGTCAATGAGAAGACCCCCCTTGAAACCTCAATTCTTACCATCAAGTGGGCGCCATGTTGTTCAGAGTAACTGGAATGAGTTTTTTGAAGGGATAAGAAAAGGGGAAGAGGACACTCTCAAGGGAAAGAGTGGCTCCTCTCAGAAAGGAGAGGGACAATGTACCTCTCCTGCACTCCAGTTTTGTTGGGGATCCCAGAGAATTTTCCAGAGACTTTTGACTGAGTCCCCACTGTCATGGCCACTCTAGGTCACCTTAGCTCCTGCTGACTGGTTCTAATTGAATTCTTAAAGATTTTATGGTTAGGAGGAACTATCCTTATCTCCCAGAGTTTCAGGATCTAGTTACAGAAGTCTCCTCCTTTGGGGTAACTTGGGTTCCCCTTATTAACATTATTTTGGCCTATGCTTTTCTCCTGTAGTGAACAGGTAGTTTGCTGAGGAATGTGATATCACCTGTCCACTAAGACCAGATAGGGCTGCAGGTGAATTGCTTCTTGGAGAAGAAAGCATGTGGGGGTCAGCATAGTGGCCCGTTTGATAGAATTATTGTTTCAACTTCATGTTGCCAACATCCTCTGTCCCACAGCAGTTTCAGTCTCTCTTTTATCTCTGATCATTTTTGTACATTTGTCTTTTCCTTTGCATTCTGTGTTCTTCCCCTTCCCAGTCCTCTGTATCTCCACCTGTTTTCACCAATATTGATTTTCCTTCTTACTGCTCCACTACAGTTTGTACCATGTAATGTTTTTATTCATCTTATTATTCCTTTTCTTTCTTTTCTATGCTATTATATCTTAGCTGCACCCATGAGCCTTTTCTTTGATGTCCTTTTTTGTAAAGTCCAAATCATCTTTGATTTTTAAGACTTTGAAAAGATCTATGTAGAGATGTTTTCTGTACTTTAAAGAACTGTTACTTGGAATAAACTATTCTTGTTCTTCCAAAGTAGATTCTTCATTGCTCTTCCTCCTTTTTTTTCCTGTAGAGAAAGAAATCATTTAAAAAATTTCAATTTATTCTTTAATTAACATGTAAAAATTATACATATTTATTTAATACCATGTGATGTTTTGATTCATGTATACATGGTGTAATATTCAAATCAGGGTAGTCATGTATATTTCATCAAATACCTATCATTTCTGTTTGGTGAAAACATTCAAAATCCTTTCTTCTAACTTTTCAGAAATATATAGCACATTTTATTTTAAAAATTCCATTTTTTTCCGTCTTCTTTCTTTCTTTCTGTTTTTTTTCCTTGATTTTGTTTTGGTTTTGGTATTTTAATATGAAGTTTTCACAGGTGCCATGTTTAAAATTTAATATTCAATATTCTCTGTGTTGGGCGGTTCTCTCTCGCCTGCTGTTTACTCAGGAGGTGGATAGTAGGATTACCTTTCACTTCTAATTCTTCTTTCAATTTATTTAGCAGCTTTAAAATGGTGCTAACTGGACTTGGAGGTAGAATAAACTCTTCAGTGCTCTATTTGTTTGAGGGACAAAGGGATAAAATAAGAAGTCTTGCTTCAGAAGTATCCTCTTCACATTCTGTGCTGCTTCACCTGCCCAATCATATGTCCAGGACCGAACCCTCAGCTTCTGCTCATGTGCCATGTTGGTCAGCTGTTCACTCTGGCAGGAGGCTGGGTGAGTGGGAAATCTTGAAACTGTCAAGTTTTTTTGTTTGCTGACTTAAAGTTAATTTAGTCTAGTTAAATAGATTTTTTGGCTTCTATGTATTATCCATCTTCAGCTAATTTTTTCATGAACAGATAATTGAGTAGAAAAAAAAGTATAAAATAATGCATTCTCAGCTCTTTTACTCTAGCATATAGTAGTTGTTCAATAATTACTTGTTGAGTTAATATTTGTAGCTCTTACTGATGCTCACAACTCTGATCTGACCCCATTTTTCAAATACAGGGTTTTTATTGGGGGTACTGTTGGAGTCTTATTTTTTGCTTTTAAAGAGAAATCTGCATTATTCTTAAGGGTGTGGAGTCAGGCATGGATTTCTACTATGCATTCTTTTTTAACTTGGTGTGAATTTCCTTACACAGACTTTTACTATGAACTCTTTAAAGATTTTTTTTTCACCATTCTCTAGTTTCACAATTTTCAGGCTCTGTTTTTCATAATTGTTATTGTCCATTTCAGTGAGTTTCTGAGACAGGAACTAAATAAGTATGTGTTCATTTTATCACCTTTTAGCAAAAATAAATAAATAAATAAATAAATAAAATTCTCAAGTTATTTTAAAATAAAAGATAAACAATGAGACAAGGGTTCCTATGGGGCATAATTAAGAAACTGGATAACTATCACCTCCGTTTCTGTTTCCTTGCTGCTGATTCTAGGGTCTGCTCTTCTGATTCCTAAAACTCCACCATCTGTGTGGTCCTCAGTTCCTGGCTAATCAGCAGCGTTTGATTCATGTTCTTATTTTGACTATTGGGACCTATGCTTCTGTAGACATATGGTTATACTCTCAGCATTTTTACCTGAGCTTCTAAACTCAGGTAAAACTCAGGTTTAACTAATTTCCAAGTTGTTATCTTCTTTGCTTTTTGCTTTTTTTTTACCTCTGGTTTCCTGGTTTATGCTCCCGATTCTACAACTGCTCAGTGGCCTGACATAGAGCTCATTTGTAAGAATGGCCCAGCAATTTGTGTTTACTAATTCAGGTTCCTTTGATGTTAATTGGATCCTGTTTTCCTGCAGTTTTAGGACAATGACTTCTATGGATGGAAGTTGTGAGAAACAGAGGAAACTGAGATCTATAGACCCTGTGGCCATTTTGTTTTTGCTGGTCTGATTGCACTGATGTATCTGGAACAGTGAAAGGATAACACAGGCCCAGTTCTCCGCATTCTCATCTCATTAGTATGAAGTCTTGTTTAGAACAAAGCGAGGAATGCCCTGGAGTTCCCTCTAACACAATCTCATTTACATTTACAACAGATGCCTGGGTACATGGGGCAAAATGAAGGGTTGTGGCTGAGTGCCTGGGTTCTCTTCTGGGGTTTGCCCATTCCTTAATCAGCGAAGTAAGTTGACCATGTTCCTTGGCCATTCAGGGACTCTCATGGTCTGTTTATGGAATTGGAAAACTGATCATGATTTTTTTTTAGCCTGATAGATGATGTGTTGATTGATGAGATAATATAACCTCCACAGATGTCCTCGTCCTTGAAGAAAACCCAAGGTTTGACAGACTTGGCTAGGATTTCTGATGGTTTCACTTTAGTTTTGGATCGAGATTTCTATGACTTGGCAGTAATCAGTCCAAAAGAAAATTTCAACTTTATTTTAGCAAAGTTGAATATTAAGAGAATGGTGTAGAAATGATCATTCAAAAGTGTAAGTTTGGATTTCCTTTCAAGATAGCAATATTTTATCCTGTCTATGTTATTTTTAGTATTTTTAAACTTATTTCAGAATTATTTTCAATTAGACTTTTTATGTCACTTAGTAACGAGAGATTCATTCTGGAATTCCAAATGAAGCCTGAAGTCAGAGTTATTGTAGTCATGTCTAAATGTGTGTGTGTGTGTGTGTGTGTGTGTGTGTGTGTGTTTTTTCTGGGCATGTGTTTTCTTTTTATTTATTAGTTTAATTTTAGGAATTAGTCTTGTGCTACATATTTCCTCCATCTGGAATGCTTTTATCCCATGACCAGATCTCATTGGCTCCCTATGGTCAATCAGACCTAAGAGAGACCCTCTTTGATGATCCAAGTAAAATACCTACTAATCATCCCCTTTGGTGTCTTCTATTTCAAATCTCTGTATAGCATTTATGGCCATCGATTATTTCCCTTTCCTTTCTTCTACCCCAAGCCTTCTCCCATTTTCTCTTTTTGAACTTGGGATGGAACCCAGGTGTGCTCTATCACTGAGCTATAACCCCAGCCCTTTTCATTTTTATTTTGAGACAGGGTCTGACTAAATGACTGAGGGTCTACCCTGAGTTACTGAGGCTGGCCTTGTGATCCTCCTGCCCAGTTTCCCGAGTTGCTAAGATTACAGTTGTGTCCTACTGTAGGTACGCTGCTCCCCCAAATCTTCACTCTAATTTTGGATGTCTGCCCTAGCTGTTCTCAAGATCACGTAAATGCTAAGGCAGCAAAGACCTTGTCAGTCACCTCTATTTGTAGCATCTAGAAGAGAACACAGAGTAGATACATAATCAAATATTAAATGAGTTAATGAAAGAATACTTTAGAAGTTTCCTGATATTCCATTGAGCACATTTTGAAGTAATTTTCATTAGTGAACATTCTATAAAGCATCATTTAGTGTTCAAATGAGTGTCTGAAGGACTGAACTGCTACCTTCTTAGGGAAGACGAACTTCTTTGTACAGCCCCTTATGTAAGTGTTTAATTGATCCCTTGGCACTGAGAGTGATTGTTTTTCCCAACTCATGGCTCTTTGGTCCACCCCATTCCTAAGTCTAATTGAACTCCATCCTTGGCCTCTTTTTTCTTATTTTACCTAGGCACATCTAAAATACTTCCAAAAATTACACTACAAAGTTCTTGATCTTGTGGAACTCACATGTTGTTGGGAAAGACTGACTTATAAGCAAATAGTTTCATGAGTTTGACAAGGTGTCATAGGACATATATATTGTTTCTTGGAAATTACAAAGAAATTTGCCAGGAAGGCAAGAACAAGAACATTCCCCAATGGTTAGTGGCTGCTCAGCTCCAAGTCATTTTTACGCCAATGCTTGATCTGTACCAAATACCTCTTAGCGAGGAGGGGACTGCTTAGCCATGTCTGGTAAATGATACACATTTAAGTCCTCAGTGAACAATCGTTTTGCCATTTGGGAAACAAAAATCCATCAGAAGTTCTCCAGTGGGTGTAAGTGAGTAAAGAAGCTCACACTGACATCAGGATGGAGAGACCTAGTGTTGAGAGCAGCCTTGTGCCTGTGAGCTTGCTGGGGACAGTCCAGGAAGGAGCCAATTGTTCTTGTTCTCTTTGGAGCACCTGAGCAACAGCATGTATGACCCATAGGATTCAGGAAAAATATAACAGAGATGTGAGAGAAAAGAACAAAAGGCTATTCCTTTCCTGAGTAGCTGGGCACTGAATATTGTTTAAGTGTTCAGAAGCAAGACACTGAATTCCAGTTACTGGCTTGTTATTGTTATTCTCTAAAATTACAAGTTCTGAAATAAAATTTTTTGCTGTTTGTCCTTAAGACCTGGTGTTTGTCAACTGTGGCTCTTGCTTTAGGGAACTTTGGCTTGTTTACTTATTTTTTTCATCAAGAGAACCTCTGCCAGTCCTCCTTCAATAAAGACTGGCCTGTGATGGAAAACTCTCTCCTCTAGCATTTCTCCTACATTGGCAGAGAATGAACTCAGAGTGGAGTCCATTCGTCAGGGAGTTTGGAGACTGAAGAAGGGGAGCCCTGTGCTCTGGGGTGCCCCCCAAATCCCTGAATTCTGTGGTGGTGCCTGGTGTATGATATGGTGCTTCCTGAATCTCAGTCCAGTAAGAACTACACAGATGTATTTCGTCTGTGTTATTAATAATGTTTTTCATTAAATAAATTTAAAATTTACTTTAGAAAATTATGCTCATTCTAAGTAATTCAGATAATCTCAGATTTTGAGTGCCAGATTTTGAATTTTGCCCCCTGCCTCCATAAAGCACATACAATAAATTGGTAACTCATAAAACGCTTATTCTTGTACCAAATTAAATGATCACGTGTCTGTCAAACAATATGGGCTCCAGCATAGTGTCTTTACACAGTCCTGCAACATAAACCTCAATGCTCAGTAGCCCTGGCTGAAATCCTGAGGTAGATAAAGGATCATGGAGGGACCCCTATGTTCTTCCTGTGGCTGCTGGGTCAATATGCAGAAGTAAGAGGGTCTCAGTGAACGAAGGGCCAAGAACACATACTTTTTTTTTTCCCCAGAAAGAGGATGATAAGTCCAGAAAGTTAAAGTAAAGGCCAGCTTCGGTGTGGCCATGGAGAAATGACTCCAGAGGCTGAGAGAGCATTTGTGTATCTTTTGCCCAATGAATGGCTCAGGAGATTAAGCCTCAGCATAGCATGAGGTCAGGATCAAAGGGGCCAAGCAAGAACTTGCATCCTCTCAGGAAGCCCAGCCCCCAGGCTTATCTTGGCTGCTGGAGGGTAAGGGTTGGAGCAACCAGATTTCCAAATAACTGAGTCTAATTAGTACACATTGTCCGAAAGGCAGAGATGCTCAAAAGTCATCTATAGGTTCATAGCTCATGAAGATTTAGGAGTCTCATTGATGAGGACATGGCTCTGTTATCTTTATTGGGTAATACAGAAAATAAGTGAAGAAAGTCTGTGAATATTCCGTAGTTGCTTTTAGCAGCAACTACAGGGAGAAATCAGAATGACAGAAATGCAGTTATAGTGGCACTTCGATTAATAAAGCCCATGGGAAACATGTCCGTTTACAAGGAAATCACCATGTTTGAGAAAATACAAAACTAAACAATTATAAATCACAAAGTTGCTTGTATGCACTTTCACTTGACTGGGGAGAAAAAAAAAAAGCTAACAAATAACAAATCCAAGCAATCAACCCAAAACCTGTTTCACAGCTTGTGTTGTCTCTTCTCAGTTTGAGGTGAATAAAGAATTGTTGGAGTACATTTTTTTTGAGCCACTACTCTAACCTTTCAGCAGCTTTCCTAGTCTTCTGCCTGCAAACCCTAGCATACTCTCCTCTCCTAAACCTAGTGGTCACTCCCTCCTGACCCTCCATGTTGAATACCTTTTTAAATTTCTTCTTCTTCCTCATCAAAGTGTAGAAAAATCCAGTAACCCCAACCATTTATCCTTATTGATTGTTAACTGCTTATATTCTAACTCAAGATATCTGTAGATATTTCCCCAGAACAGATTTTCAGATGTTCGTGGGTACTTAGCAACCACAAGACAAAAGGTTGCATGTCAAATGTGGTTCCCCGAAAGGTACGTTTAAGTTCTAAACCCCTGGTACTTGTGATCATGACCTCATTTAGAAACAGGGTCTTTGCAGGTATAATTAATTTAGGATATTAGGATAGCTTACCAGAAGCCAGGGAATGCCAGATCTACAAGAACCTCAATGAAGCAAAGAGAGGCTCTCCCTTGAGGACTTTGGAGGGACATGGACCTACTGACTCTTTGGTTTGGACTTCTGATCACTAGAATTGGCAGTGAACTTGTTTTAAGCTACCTGGTTTGTGGTAATTTGTTTTGGTATCCCAAGGAAACTAACAAAACCCTTTATTTCTAATTGGAGAGTGATGACTTGGGCTTTGGCCTTTTCTTTTCAAAAAAAGATTAGGCATCTGTAAGCAGTGAACAGATATTTTTGAGATCATAGTCTTAATTCTCTACTTTGATCACTTAAAATCAATTTGATTTTTTGAGGCCATTGAGGGATGAAGAGCATAAGAAATAGCCATGATTTCTATCTGAAACACAGTTCTCTTTATTTTTTGGTCCCTTTCCAATGTTTCTGTCTTCTTCACCTTCCTCACCGGACCAATCACAAACTCTGATCAGTTAACTCCCTATATCAACCCAATCCATCCTTTTATCTGCCAATTTACTGCTGTATCTGAGTCCAGCCTCCATCACTTCTTGCTTGAGCTGCTGGAATCTCTTAAAGGACCTTCCTGCACTAACTCTTGCTCTGCTTAGGAACATTTTGCAGCTGGAACCTGTTATGTATACCCTTCTTCTTGAACCACCACTCAAAACGTTAGATAGGAGAGAGGGCATGGGGAGGCTAGCACCCTTCAAACCCACCTCACACCTTCCTGTGAGGAGAATCTGGGCCATCTTGTTGTTAAAGGGAGAAAGCTAAACTACTACAGGGGAATTCAAGACTCTGAAGGGAATGTCCCCCATCCTGGGCATGAGCAATAACACAAGGAACTTACTTGAAGTTAACTCATTGAAAGTTAAAATGTCATTAGCATTGTGGTTTTCTCTCTTTCTATGCTTTTTCTGGTGGAAAAGAAACTTATGTATGGACAGTAGGGAAGAAGTTATGTGAAATTCGTCTCATCTGTCAATCAGTGTGCCAGTCCACCTCAGATCCAGCCACGGGAGAAGGTTACCACTACCACCACATCATGTTTAAAGAGGTAGAGGAAAGAAGAGAAGGTATAGAAGACAAAAATCAGCTAAGAAGCACTGTAGTCTTTGTTTCTATGATTAATCATTTTTTCTCCACTTTCTACTTCATGATTCTTTTGTCTTCAGCCATAGTGACACCCTTTCTCAACAGAAAATCCTAACTAAGCTTCTCTAGAAATCTTCACCATAATTGATTTTAGAACTATCAGCAGAAGAGTCTCTACAAAGGAGTTCAATGAGGTTAAACTTCCTATTTTCTTGTTGCTCTATTTTACTTGGCCACTGGCCACTCCAGGTGCTAAATGCCCCTTTACTAGTTTTTCCACAACATTTGTCCAATATAATAGTTTGTAGAAGTGTGTTTGCAAATGCAAAGTGTGATTAAAAAAAAAGACAGATCCTTTAACAAGGCCTTGAGCTGGGCTTCACAGAGATGTCTACATTTCTAAGATAAGAGAAGCTACCAATTGGGCTCCATGGTAACAGCTGGCGGAGGGAGGAAAGAAAGAGGAGAAGCTCTCCCCTTCTCAGGTGTTGTCCTTGAAGGGTTAACTTGCCCAGAACAGTGAAAGAAAAAGCTGCTTTTGTGTGAACTTCTGCAGACTGTGAACTTCTGAGCCTCTCCTCCTACATGCTGGGTATGAAGTTCTGAAATTGCCTGAATTCGGGATTCAGGGGGATTGATTGATTACAGCAAAAGTTTTGCCCTCTGAATCTGGCTATAGCTAGAAAATCCTGCTTCCTGTTCCTATTTGGTGTCTTACTTCATCTGTCCCCTGCAACATCACCACTTCAGATATTCAGAACTCTTTATCAGTATTCTGTCTCAGTTTATAAGAGATCTAAACCCCATCTGTGCATGGCCGCTGTTGTTTTCCAGTGAATTTTACCACTAGATATGGAAGTATAGTAAGGTCTTTTAGGGATCATTGTGAATGGCACCTCTGCTTTGCTCTTGATGATCAAGGCCACTCCCACTATGCTGCACCCTAACACCTTTTTGGCTTTTTACCTGGGGAACCCAAATGATAAATCTCAGCTTCTAATTTAGTAGTGCCATCAGGTGCCTAGTGAATGCTACTTCTGAAACATAAGGACCCTTGGGGAAATGGGGTGCTAATAATGCTTTAGATGAGTCGTTAGGAATAGTAGTAAGAGATGTTTCTGTCTCCTACTTATTGGTTTAAAGACCTGTATGTTTTTGAATAGGCTAGAAACAGCAACATATGTTGGTTTCTGGTTCAGAGTACTATATTTTATATCTCATTGGAGAATGCTTCAGGGTCACCAGTTGGTGTCTAAGTCAGTGGACTTAGACTGAGTCAGTAGGCCATTCTCTGTGAAGTTAGTTGCTTCCGGGTGATAGCATATGTGGTAAAATGGAATCTCATGGGCATTGACTTACTATCACATTTTTTTCACTGCAAAGTGATTTCCTCAATCAGAAGAAATAGTGTGTGCTTTAACCATGATGGTGATTATAGTGTTTAGTAGGCCGATTGGTGAAGTAGTTACCAGGTATTGTGATCAACGATGAAAGATCTAAATCCAGAATAAGTGAGGGCAAGGAAATCACAAGCATTTTTTCTCTCCATGATAGATGAGATACAATTTTTTTTTCCAGATTCTTGGTTGCAGCCATTTTATTTACTTTTACTTATAAGGTGATGAGAATTCAACTCAGAGCCTTAGCAGGTATTTTAAGGCAGGGTTTATCCTACAATAGTGGGTTTTAGCCCAGTAAGTGGGACATTTACATTTATCTTTGTATACAAGGTCATATCAATTGATGAATCATATGTACATTTTTCCATGAATGTAAACAATATACTGACAAATCTTTTTTTTTTTAACTTTATTTTTCTGGTGCTGTGAGAAGGCAGCTTGAACTTTGAATTGAAATGCAATCCCCTAATGTCCAATACAAATAAAATGTGAGGCACAGGTGTAATATTAAAATTTTCTTGTATTTACATTTAAAATTACAAGAAACAGTTGGATTTGATTATAGTGACAAAACCCAATACATCTACAATATCATTATATGACCAGTATAAAATTACTTGTGTGTGTGTGTGTGTGTGTGTATGTGTACACATGTATATACATATTCTTTTAATTTGTTAGATAATGATACTCAAAAACCTAGGATTTGTGCTCGGTATTGTGGTTTACACCTGTAATCTCAGTGGCTCAAGAGGCTGAGGCAGGAGAATAGCAAGTTCAGACTCAGCCACAGCAACTTAGTGAGGCCCTAAGTAATCTAGTGAGACCCTGTCTCAAAAAAAAAAAAAAAACAAAAAGTAAAAAGGGCTGGGGATACAGGTCAGTTAAGTGCCCTTAGGATCAATCCTTGGTACCAAAAAAAGAAAAAAAAATAGAGTTTGTGTCTATCTAATGCTTTTCTCCAAGAGGAATAATAACCTTAAGAGAACACTTTAGAAACTTAGGAAGGATTTTCAATAAAGTTGGAAAATGAACGAAGGCTTAATTTTGGAAATCAAGAACCAACAATATATTTTTAACTTCTCTGCATTGGAGAAAGGTGAAATCATGAAATACTGCACCCCACAGGAACAGTGATAAAGCACCATGCTATGAAAACAGTGCAAATAAGACTACATCTGTATCATGAGTGATAAAAGTGGAAAAGTTGAAACCCATACAAGAAGGTATAGAACGGAACATGAAAAAAAAAAGAATATGAAGCTCCATGCAAACTTATTCCATGCAGAAGAATCTATAGTAGCCACAAATTAAAAATAGGTTTCATGATTGTGGTATATATGCATTCAGAGAAAACAATTAGACGAGCTACAACTAAAGCCATTGGAGGCTGGCTGGTCTCCTTGGGGTATGGTACCATATAGAGAGCTTTGTGTTGATCTGCAATTGCAAGTAGGACCTATAGATATGCAACAGTGACAGTCTTGGTGAGGAGCAATCTGTATGCTTGCATAATTTCTATTCCTTTTCTGTGGCCTCTTTGTTCCTGAATCCAATGAGGAAGCATGGGTGAAAGGAAAAAGAGACTATCAAGTACCTGTTTATACAAACTCCTTTCCCGTGAGAGCCGTCTGGTTATCATTCATACAGAACAAAAATAACCTTATACTATGAGTCCATTCCGATACATCCATTTACAGAGCTTGTTCCCAAATTTGCTTTTCCTGAATCCTCGAAGGAATTTGACCTTTTCAAGTTTTTGATAATCTGGCTGGCCCATTAACCACTGCCCATGAACTGATAAAAAAATTTTTATTTTAGGTCTGTGTTTCTAAGCAAATAGGCCCACAAGAAGGACTACTCAAATGTTTACCCACTTCAGTAGCCTACTTCTGGGTGCCAGCAGGTTGCATAAAAGTATTTGCAAGTAATGGAGAACTTCTCTCCAACTTCAAGCCTGTTGATGGAGAGGTCATAACTCAGCCCTTAGGACTCAGGTTTCAGGAGTGAACACACCAGGACTTTGATGAGCCACCTTATGGCTTCAGGATGTACCTACACCTGATTTCGTAAGTACCATGCTCGCTTGATGCTAGGGTGCTGCTGGGCGTATCTGTATTTGTGGTTGTTGAAATCTAATAACATTTCTGTGTCTCCTGGTTTCCTCTGATGAGTCATTCATTCTCAACATGGGCTCAACAGCAAGTCAAAAGCTCTTTCTTGAAGTGGAAATGGTTACATAACAAAAAGTGCATGATTTTACTACTTAAATCTCTGATCCCCCTTTCCCTTTGAGGATATCTATAAGATCCTTACACTGTTCTGTTGCTCTGTAGAGAATTCAAGCACCATTGGATTCTCTGGGTTGAGAACTCTCAGCTTTACCCACTGCAGTCTTTGGGAGGTGGTAGTAAATGTCATAGATAGAATCCTAGTGTAGGTCCCTCTTTCTTCCATCCTTCCTCCTTTCACCTTTGCCTTTCTATTTTCCTTCTTCATGTATTTATTGAATTTTCTCTACTTCAATCTGTCCTGCATGGCCATAGAGAGACCCTGTCTCTCACTTCTAAAGCTTAATAGAGTCTTTGCCCTTTCTCCCCCTGTATCCCAAGACTCTCACACATAACTTTTGTAATTCTGGCACCTTTGACATTATGATAGTCAGCACTTAATTCATTTTTCAATACTGTAACTCTTCCTTATTCTAGAGTTCTGGAACACATCACGTGTAACTCTCATATATCCCTTGACCTTTGTCAGGAATAAATCTGTTATGGTCACATGTCCTCTTTGCTGATGGAAGTGTCACATTTAAGTAGAATTTGTTTTGGGATTTGGTCTGGGGGAAAAAAAATTGTAGGAAACTAGGATTCTTGCTCTGTTATTATTTGAGAGATGCTCCCTCTGAGAGCAAGATATTTGTTTCTTCCGACCATAAACCCATCCTCATAAATTGGCCTAAAAGGCCCTACAGCTCATCTGGTTCATCACACCAAGAAAGCTGGACTATCTTTAGCCTTTTGTCTCAGCTGGCACCAAAGGCCTGGAGAGATGGGCCTGCTGTTACTCCTCAGGAAGCTTTAGATTCATGGCTTCCCTCTCCATCGGTTTAACCAGGCATTCTACTTCATTTCTCCATCCTAAGATTCTCCTCTTTCTTAATTTTCATTCAGACAAAATGCCATCCTCTAATATACATCATTCACACATATTTATGAACTAATTTTGTGTGTGTTCCATTGCTTACAAACAACTCAGCTGCCCTCGTTTCTCTCTCTGGGAATTAGTGTCTCTTTTTGTAGCATTTTACTCTTTGTCACACATTCCCTTCACTTTCTGAAGCCCCAAACTTGGAGCATCATCTCAGAGCAATCTCAGTATTTTTTTCATACCATTTCTTTGCTCGGTGGATTAAGATTTTGGACACATACCCAAACAGTGATATTCGTGCTTTTCCCTGGATGAGATTGTAATATAAACTTCTTTCTAATTTGCTATTCTTGTTTGCCCCTTGGTGCTTTTTATCATTATTAGTTCCCTATTTCCTCTTGTCCCTTGGGCATGGTGAGTGTCTCAGTTGAATGAGTTAGCATTTTTCAAACGGAGTTTTGTATAACTTTATCTTGCTTGTGTTTCCAAGATAATCTTATGTATTTTTTTTCGCTATGTGTTTTATTTTTATCTTTGCTTACTGGTATTTGCAGCATTTCTCAGATTAATAGCATTAGAAAAATCTCATTAACTTGCTGATCATTCTTTGTCCCAGATCTTTATTAAGATATAAAAATTTAACACCAATTTCTTTATTACCCCTCTAGTTGTTTGAATTTCACACAAGACTTTGAGGCAAAATAAGAAGGACCCTGTAGGTGTGTCTGTCAGTTCTAGTATTACTTTACCTTGCATGTCATCTAGAATCAATAATTTATACATGCCCTTACATTTTCTTAATCTTCCTTCATTTCTACTTTTCTGTCAGAAATTCTTTTAAAAAGATGATTACTATTTATTATCTATGTAAAAATTCTTTCATTGTTAAAAATGGACCCTTCCCCCCATCTCCATAAATTGTCATAGAGGATGGGGGGATTAATCAACATTTATTATGTTTTAATATGTAACATTATTTCATTCAATAGGCAGTACCCCATATCAAGAGGTTTTATGGCTTCTGTTTTGTAGCTTTTAAGGCTGAAGTGCAGAGAGGTTCAGTAGCCTTATTCTTGGCACTTGGCAAAGCAACCCAGCTGGAATTTGCATGCAGGTCCAGAGAGCATCGACCACACCAACCGACTCTGGAGGGTCGGTCATCCAGCAGTCAGTAAGACTGCTCTGTGGCCTACTGACTGTGAGTCAGTGGCTTTGGTTGACCTGGTGAAAGTTGAGAAAGCATCCTCCAGGGAAGTAGAATACCATGGAGGAATCAAGCAACCACAGTGTACTATCAGAAGGATTTCAAGAATCTCATGGGGAAGGTCTAAAGTTCTGGTTTATAAAACACCTGTATGGCTACCTCTTCCCTTTTCGACCTCCGTTTTCTGACCTTTTACTAGTCCCCTACAAGTTATCACAGATTTTCTGACTGTGCATGTCTGTGTGTGTTTGCTGCAAGGAGTTCTGGTCTGTTTAGAACAGTGCCACCTGGAGACCTGGTATTGTTCCTTTGAAGATCATGGATGTCTTTTGCCACCATGGACTCTGATGGGCATGAATTTCACTTTCTCAGGAGAAAGTGAACAGAACAGGCTAAAGAAAGGCACAGGGAAACATGATGGCAAGTAAGCATGTAAAGGACTGATTTAGTCAACCTGAGAGAGGGATTTTGTCCAAATGGACTCAGTGTCTTGGACAACCCCTCACTGCTGTCAGGTTTGTCATATCTGCTTTATGAGATTCTCTGTCACACACCATTGGAATAAGACTTCTCGTGTGGTATCCCCTGAACTTACTATTCCAGTCATGCCCGCTCTCCATTGTCATCCACACTTTGACCTTAGGTGACACCTTTTCTGGGGCTTAGAACTTGTTCCTCTGGGTTTCAGCATTGGATCAACCCTCCCAAGTTTCAAGCTGTACTCCAGTTGCTTGGAACTAACTCAGCTTAATCAAATTCCCAGTTATTTGTGTGTGTGTGTGTGTTAATTCAGACTAGAATCAGGTAGATTAAAGGTTGGTCTCTTGAAACAAGGAAGAACCAAAGATCAAATGTTGGGCATTGTATTATACATACATATTATACATTCTATTATACATACCCATAAGTTTGTCTAGATTAAATTATGTACCCCAACTAATCAACATGTACTTTCATGTAATATCCACAGCCCAGTTGTGCTAGGGCAGTGGAATAGGTTGCCAAGAGACTAAAGACAACACCCAGAGAAGGTACATGAGATAAAAGGTTTGTTAAGAAATGCTTATGGAGGAGATCCATGGCAATGGGATGGACAGGTACACCTCTATTTCACACAGTGTCATTGTTGCTTTGCAAGAAAATGGTGCTGCCATTCACACATGAAGATTTGCCCTGGGGCGGACACATGAGTGAATACTTCCTTTTCCACAGTGCTCTGATCCACACCTCTTATCGCAGAGATCGAGTTTTTATAGGTTAGATTACAGAACTGGCTTAGGTTGCTTTCTCCCCACTTATGACCAGCAGGCAGGCAAGAAAGCAGCTCTCTACAGAAGACACTAATTTGTCTTGATTTCCAATATGCATGAAAGAAAGCCATGTCCTTCAAGATAATGTGTATATGGACATTCTGACCCAGTTTGCTCTTATTGTTCCCTTTACTTGGCTAGGTTTTTGTGAATAGAAAAGGACATTAAGGGACATATTGTTTTACTGTCCTCTTTTCCTTTAAGGATGACACACTTCAACTCTCAGTATCTTAAAGTATTGTGTTGGGCAATTATAATGATATAGGTAATCTCAGTAGAGTTGTTGGAGTTAGCAAATAAAAATATAGAACATTCAGTTAGTTTGAATTTCAAGTAATACCAGTCTTTGAGTTTATGTTCTAGAGGTTGCACAAAACTTCTTAGATTACATAGAAACTGTGTGGGTGTTAAGTGCATTCACATACTTGTAGCTGACAACCTCTACTCCTAAGTGAACTTGAAATACTTCACGGGATATGCTTGTATGTTGTTTGCCTGAAATTCCAATTTTAGCTAGGCATTCTCTATTTTGTCTGACAATCCTAGACCCAAGGAAGATGCCTTAAGGAGTGGAGTAACAGCATTGTTGGGAAACATATAAACTGCAGCTATACCAGGAAGCTCATAATGAGGGCCAGAAGAATGTCATGAGAAACAGACTCCGCCAATGGAAGAATCCACAGGTCTTCCATAGTCATATGCATAAAATGTGCACAGGGAGGGGAATGGATTTCTGGTGGTGAAGGGCCTTGAGCAAATGTATGGAGGTGCAGAAGCTCAGGATACTCTCTGTTGGAGGATGGTAAGTAGACCTGGTTAGGAGATTAAAGTGGTGATGAATTGAAGAGGACACCAATATTGAACCCTAAATCTGTTGGTAGTGTGCAGCCATTAATTTTTTTATTTAACCAGGGGGCAGAAAAACTGTGAATTATGTTTATGAAAGAACATTGTTTTCCATAAAGGCATCTGAAGGAAGAGAGAAAAAATTATAATTGCCCAACACAATACTTTAAGATACTGAGTGTTGAAGTGTGTCATTCTTAAAGGAAAGAAGGACAGTAAAACAATATGTCCCTAACGCCCCTTTCTATTCACAAAAACCTAGCCAAGTAAAGGGAACAATAAGAGCAAATTCCCAACACCAGAATTTCTTAGTAGAGACAGGAGGAAGGCCATGCAGATACTCTCAATTTTAAGCAACTAAGAATTGCATATGAAGACCTGGATTTAGGGCTCTCTCTTTTTCTTTGAATTTTTTTTCCAGATTGCATAGAAAGTTTGAAAATGGTAAGAGTTGTACAGTTGACAGCCATTGCCTTGAATAAACTGCTCTCTTGGCCTCTTGTAACATTCAGAGCTTAGGACACAGGAAATTCAGTTACTGTTGAGGATATTTCTTCCCATGTGCTGGGGCAGTAGTGAGGGGCCATATGTCCCTCTGTGTCAGGCCTGTTTGAGCCTGTGTGGTTCACATGGAGGGTCATAGGGATTTTACTGCTGCAAGAAAAAGACTTAATCTACTGGACTGTTGTCGTGGCTGGGGCAGCCCCTCTCCTTGCTCATCTGTGTCTCTTTTCCAAGAGACATGCAGTGCAGTAGTGGCTTCTTATCTTGGTGCTTTCAACCTCCAAACTGTTTATTTTATGAATTTTATAATGATTATTCTATTTCTTTCTAAGTACGAGGACAACATTTTCAAGGAAGCCCCATTCTGTGTGGTTAGTCTAGAGCTTTGATGTTGTCCTATGTGTAGGCAAACCCTCAAATTATGTGTCGAATTAACATCAGGCAAACACGAGCAAATCTCCAGCCTTATAATTCTCTGTGTGGATGAAATTGTTTTCATGTGTCCATATTTCTTTTGCTTCTCATCTGCAGGTTTGTATTTTCTTCTCTCTTTGTTAACTAATAAATTCTTGTTTTCTGGATGTGCCATGCTGGAATACCACCTGTCAGTGGTGCTGTGATAGCAATTTAGGTGTTAGAGTGGATGCTGGACTAAATGACTTTAAAAGTTCCTCCCATTTATTAGAATCTGCTATTCTATTTCCTTGGTGGTTCAAAATAAAATGATATACTGATTTTCCCATAGTTTTGCTCAGACATTGCAGCTGACAGAAAATGGGCTTATAAATATTAATTGCTCACATATTCTACTTTTTGTTTAGGCTTAATCAGTAATATATGACTGAAAATTTTCTTTGGATAATGATGATATAATTTTGTTTAGAAACTGTTTACATAATGTTGGTTAATGAAAAATTCAGATGACTTTCCATGCTTTAGGCTACAAGGGCAACGTATTGGTCTGAAACACAAGGCATCAGAATTATGGAAAAATTAGATGTGCATGACAGCCATCATTCAGAGTTAGATTGATGGAGAAGTTTCTCTCCAACAGTGGGTGATGATCATCAGGACTTGGAATCAAATTGTGAATGTATAACCAACGTGATTCTGCAATCTGCATTTGGGGTAAAATTGGGAGTTCATAACCCACTTTAATCTAATGTATGAAATATGATATGTCAAGAGCTCTGTAATGTTGTGAACAACCAATAAAAAAAATAAAAAATTAAAAAAAAATTTAAAAAATAAATAAATAAATAAAAAGCATTGGCTGCTAGTTCCAGCCTTGGGAATTTGGGATGTGACATTGCAATCCTTTCTTACCTCGGGGAAAGTGGGACTCTGCCTTCTACCCGCCTATCAAAATGTGAGCACTCCTCACACCTATCAGCATCGGTGAGCAAGCACGTAGGCTGGGGTTACCCTGGGAAACCACCATTTTGGAGTCCCAAACATAGTTTCAGGAATCCCTTCTCCCCTACTTTCTGTCAAATGCTTTTAATTTAGCTATCATTCCTTCCTCAATGTGCTAAATCAAATACTTATCATACCCTGCTGCTCCTGATGACATCTCTTTTTGTTGTGCATTAGTAAAATCGATCAGTTCAGCCATTACCCAAAATGCAGAACTTCTTCTAAGCCATCTCTCCTTTTCTGAATCCTTATAAGAAAGCCTCAAGATGGTGGATGGGATTCTGAAGATAAAGATCAGCTTACCAAATTGGGAGTGTTTCTGTAATATTATGTATATTTCAATAGCCTTATAAATCTGCAGAATAGTATTCCATCTCATTTTGTAGCTTAGTCAATAGGTTGTTTACATTTGGGGCAGGTTGAAATTAATGAGTAAAGATTTTTTTTCTTTTTGCTTCTGCCCCAGACTTTCCTGAAACCGCTACATACATTGCTCCCGTTCTGCATTCTCTTTCTAAAGGAAGACACCATTTCATGCTCAGCCTGACTTATTTCAACTTACGCAGGCCTAGGAAGACTCCTGTTGACTTGTTTGTTTTTCTTTTGGTGCAGGTTTCACTCCATCTTTAGTAATTGCTTTTGGAAAAGACACTTAACAGAAAAGCAAACTGTTGCACCTGAAGATTGATTATACCTTTTCTTCCATTTCTCTGTCCTTATCAATTTTTTGTGACATTTGTGAAAGTCAATATATTGTTCATTTTTCATGACTTTCATGAAGCAAATACTCAGCTATGAGAACCTTTATAAAAAATCAAGGACTCCCCACCCCCAAATCATTATTGAACATAGTGTTTCCCAGAAATATTACCTGAATATTATAAAAGTGTTTCTTTCTTTTCATTCAGATTTTATGTATGGATATTTCTGAAAGTTTAGAAACTGAAAGAAGGTTTACAGAGAACACAAAAAATCATTTGTAATTTTACTATATAGAGATGAACATTATTCACATACATGCTATAATCACTGTTAAATTATACACTGGTACGTGCATCACACACAACTTTTTTGAACACCAGTGATAGCATGTTCACCCAATTCTGCATTGATTTTACCAGCATATCTTGTAATTACTCCTTATCAGTACATATAGAGCTACTTTATTCTTTTTAGAGGTTATACACTATCTCCTTGTATTAAAGTCCTTTAGTGTATTTAACTAGTTTTTTTATGGACATCTAGTTGTCTATTAAAAACTATGTTACTGAGTATCTCTGAATCTACAATTTTTTATCCAAATGTGAGTGTATCTGTAGGATAATTCTAGAAATAGAATGTAGAGTCAGAGACTATGCATTGTGAGTTCAAGAAATATTGCCAATTATTCTTCAGAGAGTTTGCCTCAATGAATCCTTCCATTGAACTATTTGACAGTGACTGCTCTGCCACACTCAGACTACCAAACACGTTGAATCTTGTCATTTATCATAGATGATACTTGTTTCATCATTTAATTTGCATTTATCATTAGGGAAGAGTTTGCAGATCTTTTGCTATGTAGGAGAATTATTTTAATTTTCTCTATATTCACTCTTTATGCCAGTCAACAATTTTTATATATTTTAATCATCTTTATAAAATTTGTTTTGGGGACCCTTTAAAAAGGGAAGTAAACTAGCTGTTTAATTCCAATGTACTCCCGCCCACCATTTTGTTGTGGGTGTAGTTAATGTATATCTACTAACAACAAACAGTTATTTTAAAACTTTTTATGTTATTAGTATTAGTATTAGCTTGTGTGGACTCTAGGTTTTTTATTTTTTTGAGGAAATATATTCTTTCTTCCAAGATTACATATAAAATCTTTCTCTATGTTTCATATTAACTTTACTTTGTTAAAATTGGATACATTAGTTATTAAAGTGTTGTGTTTTTATTTTTGAGATGGTCATCTATTTGACTATATATTTTAAAAAACCTATCTTCTCTTCTTTGTTTTGAATGTCACATTTATCATCTATGAATTTATATTTGTGTCTGTCTCTGTAGTGTCTATTCAAGTACATTTATTCATCTATTTGTGTGCCAATATCTTGTTGTTATAGCTACTGCAACTTTAAAATGTCTTAATACCTGGTAAAATGCCCTTTATTACTTTTCTTTACCAGAGTTATCTTCTTTTAAAAATAGCCTTTAATTTTTTTTTGTATTTTTATGTCTTTCTATATTTTGGATATTTGGTTTATTTCCAAGTTTTAACCATTATGAGTAATGATTTTGAGATTTACTGTCAAACTCATGTTTGGAATTTCTTGTAAATAATTATTTACAACACGTTCTTTGCAAACGAATCTTAGATGTAGAACTATGGTGTAAAAATAAATAAACTCTTTAAAAGGATCTTGATACATATTGTCACACTCTTTCCAGAACCTAGAAGTATATGAGAATAAGTATTAGTTGTCTATTGCTGTATAAAAAAATTATCCCCAAATTTAGCAACTTAAAATAGCAAGCATTTATCATCTGCCAGTGTCTGTGGGTCAGATACCAATGCGTATTCACCTAGGCAGGGCCTCTCCCAGAGATGCAGGCAAGATGTTGGTCATGGTATGCTACCTCAAGGCTCAGTGAGAGAGGATTTGTTTCCACACTCACCCAGGTAGCTGTTGGCAGACCTCCAGGTCCTTGCTGGCTCATGTCCAGAGATATCCATTCCATGTCTCGTGTGTCTCTCACAACATGGCAAACTCACAATATGGACTTTGGCTTCTCTCGGAGGGAGTTGGGGAGAGTGAGAGAGAACAAGCAATAGGCAAGCTCAATTTGTTTGTAAGTAGTCTTAGATATGACATTTCATACCCTTTCTCTATTCTATTTGTTAGAAGAGAGTTACTCAGTCCAGTCCACACTTGAGGGAAGAAAAATTATTGCATGAGGTATGAATATGAGGAGCAGGAATTACTGGGGACCATCTGAGAGGCTGCTACACAAAACTCTAGTTCCATTACATCATTCCCAGCATGGTTCTTATATTTTTAAAAGCATTTCAGCTTGATATGTAAAAATAATCACATCTCACTAGAATTTTTGTCTTATGACTAAAGAAAATATATTTTATTTATTATTTGTTGGTTGTTTGTAATTTTATTCCTCAAATTACTGTATTTATTTCCCCCATTTTTTGAGAGTCTTAGTCACTCTGACTTCTACATATATTTGCAATGCTAATTTAATTTGAAATTATGACCCTTTCATGGAAGGGAGGGTGCTTTGGTAACTTTAGGGAGTTGTTCTACTCAGCTTTTTTGCTACTGTGACCAAAAAGTTCAACAACACCAACATTTGGGGCTCACAGTTTTAGAACTCTCAGTCTCTAGATGGCCGAATCCATTGCTGTGAGCTAAAGATGAGGCAGAAAAACATGGTGGGTGTGGCAGAGGACAGCAGCTCAGGACAGGGCACCAGGAAGCAAAGAGAGAGAGCTCAGCTCACCAAGGATAAAATGTAAACCCCACAGGCTTGTCCCCAGTGACCCACCTCCTCCAGCCAAACCCTACCCGCCTACAGTCCCCAACCAGTTAATCTCTATCAGGGATTAATGCACTGATTAGGTAAATGCTCTCATAACCCAATCATTTCACCACTAAACTTTCTTGCATTGCCTCCCATGCATGATCTTTTGGGGAGTCCCTCATATATAAACCATAATAGGAGTTGAAGGAACTCTGTAGCTCATTTTACTTTGTGGCTCAATGCAAGTACTTGTTTCTTATCAAAAAGACAGGATTATTAATTATGGCTACCATTGGTGGTTACTACTGAAACTCTCAAGAAAAATAATGAGAAATTTGACATTTATTCCTCCAACTGCCACTATCTTTGTAATAACATATTGACATTTAACGCTTTTAACACTTGATACAGATGCTCTAGCAATTTGCAAGCTAATCATTAATATCTAACTTTTTTGTCTGTGTGTGCAAAATTGGTTAAAACTAATTAAACTCCCTTGCCTCAGAATTTGCAGACCATTAAAATTCTTATGTATTAAAAGTTTCCAAGATGGCAAACTCTCAGATATATTTTTTAAAAAGTGAGTCTTGCTTAGAAGATCAAGAATTAAATAGCAATAAAACACTACTTGAAACTGCAGGACGCTTATTATTTCTTAAGACAACAAAGAATGTTACATAAGAAACAGAAAATCAGACTTTATTAGTCAATATGTGACCTTGGGCAAAACATTTAAGATTGTCAATTTCTTTGTCTACAGAAGGGAGACCTACGACTTTGTTACATTTTCAGAATGCCAAAAACAATCTTATGTCTGTAAAACAAAAGATTTATGGGAATATTTCTGGTTTTGATGCTTGCTGAATTGTCTGTGTTGGAATTCAGCCTACTCCACTGATGGACAGCTTTTATTAGAGGATGCATCTTCCTTCTTTTAAGCTAAAATCTGCCTTCTGCTAACTTCTACCTATTTATTATAATTTTGTACTCTGGATCCACACTAATTTTGTGTTCTACTGTACTTTAGATATTTGTAATAAGCTCCTCAGTTCTCCCGTATGATTTTATTTTATTTATTTACCTGTATGATTTTGTTCTATTTATTTGCTTTACGGTGATGTTGGGAATCAAATCAAACACTGTGCCACTGAGCTGCATCTCTAGTCTCCCCTTTCTGAATTTTTTTTAAATCTGTGCTTAACAATACTTTTTTTTTTTAATTTAGGAAAAATTCAAAGAACCTGGGGAGTTATCATTTTCTTATGTCAAATCAAATCATAATCACAACAATTATTTGTTAAGGTCTGTAGACAAGTCAAAATAACACGTGATATTTTGACTTGTCTACAGAGCATAATAACCGGGGGGTGACGAATAACTTGTGTACGTTGATGCAGCAGGAATAGGAGCCGTTTATATTAGGGCAACAGAGCTATTTATACATTTTGCACAGCTTATCTTAATTAGCATAAACTAGATACATCAGTCAACCAATAAGGAATCTCCACACTTAATGGCTTGCTTTTGTTACTTCTCAAACCACTCCCTCTGGCATTTTGCCAGGCACCATCCAGACTTGTTTACGAACTCTAACATTTCTCTGGCAAAATACCACGTTTTATTTTGACTTGTCTACAGACCTCAACAATTATTCAATAAAAACTCAGCTACATGCAGCGACTTATAACAAAATGACACTCACATGCAGATATTTGGTCATTTTTTGAGGCTGTTTATAGTACAGAAGAGGCCCATAAAGGAGCCACAGAAAGCAAAAGCATTCTGATTACTGAGCACATGCTACATTTGTAAGATGAATTGGGCTCAGAGACAGGCTCTTGTCCTGGCAGAAGGATGAGTCTGTATGACGTGGAGGGGAATGGGAACTGGGAGGAGGTTCTGCTTCACATTGGGTCACACTGTGATCTGTTTGAAAGTGTAGTTAATGTCCTTTCCAATGCCATGTCCACAGTAAAGGCTTGATGAATTTATTTGATCTTTTAGCCTGATGATGTTTGGCTTAGTCTTCTGTTTGGGTTTGCTGAACACACAGAACCTATAGTACCTTATTGGTTTTGGTCATCTTTAATCTTTCTTTGTGAAATCCAATTATTTTATCAATTCATATTGTTTGAAGACTGTATTATGGGTTAAATATTGTGCTGGGCACCAGGGATTTCAGAGAGACTTAGACAAGGTCCCTTTGCTAAGGGAGTTTGTGTTATAGACAAGTAAAATGTGTGAAAATAAGGAAGATGTTTTCTTCAGAGGTCAAGTCCAGGTTTTCATATAGAGGTGGGTCTTTGTCTTTTTTGTGATACTGAGAATTGGACCCAGGGGTACTTTACCACTGAGTTACATCCTCAGACCTTTTTATTTTTTATTTTAAGACAGGGTTTTGCTAACTTCCTCAGTGCCTCACTGAGTTGTTGAGGATAACCTTGAATTTTTAATCCTTGTGCTTTCATTTCCCAAGTTGCTGGGATTGTAGGCATGAGCCACCACTTCCAGCTGGAGGTGGGTTGTAAGTAGAGAGGGGGTCCCCCAAGCCTTTTTAAAGGAAGGAAGAGGCTTCATTTGAAGGCTGAGAGAAGGAAGGAAAGGGAAGAGACTCCGTTGAAGAAAGAATTCACATGACCTCTTTTCACTAGTGGCTAGAGGTGGCTTGAATTACGGAGCTCAAGAGGATTGGTTCTGGGAGATAAACCTGGAGAAGAAGCAAATGATTAAATCCTTTCAGCCACTTGTGAAGTCATCTTTTAAAAGGAAATAAATTGTATATTCTTCCTGCTTCTGTTGTTTCTGCTTTAGATTAATGTCCTCATCTTCTCCCATGAGAATTTTGCATGGACAGTTCCTGGTTGGTTTTCTTCCAGCCACTATTTCTAAGCATCTCTCCCTGTATGTGTACAGTTCTGTCCTCTTCCCCCAAACCCAAGCCTACTATTTTGGCTTGGATGCCTGGTGAAGATCTGCAGTGAATCCAGGTTTTTAACCATACTGCCACTTCTCAGGGGACTTATATAATCCTTCATCAGCATATGGAAATTAGTATAAGTTAACTTCTACAGAGCTTTATAAATTTATTTTTTCTTTCAGACTAAGTTGCTGATTAAAAGTTGAAAAGCATCAATCAGCAAGTTTTTATTGCAAGGATCAGAAACAACTCAAAGTAAACCTAAAACTAACCTAAAAAAGAATATATTGGTTTACATTTTTGAAAAGTCCCCAAAATATATCATCACCAGTCGTTGCTAAATTTATGGCTCAACTATGTCAGAAAGACTTTGGCTGTGACTTCCTCCTCTTATTTTGGCTCTTTTTTGTTCTGTGCTTGCTTATTTCTCAGGCAGGACTGTGTCATTGGTCCATTCCTGAAAAAGTCAACATGGAAGAAAGATGAAACATAGCTAAGCGACCAGGCAACTTCATGTGTTTAGGTCAGGAGCTGGCAGGGGGGCAGGTTTGAGACAGCTAAAGTCTGAACCACAGTCACAAAGGTGTGAAGGGAAAAGTTTCCCATGATCACTAGGAATGTCATTATCAGAAGAAGGACTGCTTTGGCAATAGAAACCAAAGATGTCTAACATAAAGATTCGACAGTTAGGGGCTGTGGCTGTGGTTCAGTGGCAGAATGCTTGCCTAGCATGTGCGAGGCACTGGGTTCGATTCTCAGCACCAAGTAGAAATAAATGAATAAAATAAAAGTCCATTCACATCTAAAAAAAATTAAAAAAAACAACCCAGAAGGCTTATTTTTTAAAAAAATTCTACAATTAGTTGATCATTCATTCATTCATTCTATAAAACATTGGATATCTGGGATTTCAAATCAGGATAAATAAATGTTGTTATTTACTATCATTAAAATGGTATTAGTCTTCAGATGGAAAATGATAGGTTAAGGTATCATGTTCAATGTTATCTTTAATATTATCAGGAGAGCCAATAGATGTCAACTCTTTATGTATTGTAGAAACTGTGTATTTTAGACCTGAAAAGAAAATATACAGTGAATCATTTTTATTGTATTAAAACATCCATAATATTTTCATGCAATGAAAATATTTGTATTCAAACAAAATTTTTTTTAGTATTGTGCCAGTGACTATCAATGAACCATGACATTGTGACCTAGTCATGAGAGGAGAGTCAGTGAGTAAATAACAGCTGTTTTCATATTACTTGGATGGAAAGTTGCAAAAGCTTGGGCTCCAGTAGTTTTTGTAAGGGTGAAAGAACATGAACTTGCAATTCATGTGTAGAAACTGTCCATAAAGAGGATGGTTGAAGGTGATCATAATTTGCAGGAGGAAAAACTATCCTAAGTAAAAACGACATTGACAAGGTACAAGGTAAGAAAGGGTACAAGTATTCTAAGAGAGAACACCTTTGAAAAACTCAGCATGCTGTTGGTATTCTCATTGGAATGCTAAGACATTCACAAGAAAAATACGACACATCCAAAGATGTAATGCACATCTTTCTAACTAATAATCCTGAATAATATGTTATTTTACATTCACCCAGCCCCATTCATCTGCAGGCTTAATCAGACCTTCCAGACAAGTGCCACATCAAGCTGGCTCCTTCAAGGTTATGTGTTGTCTTCTCATTCTCTTTATAATTTAAATAAAGCTGTGACCTGATCTTATAAAATTATGTGTTACAGTTTGCATTTCTTGGGGCGGGGGCGGAGTGCTTTGAGGATCTGCTAGGAAAGATTAAGAAGCAAAATGCATACATGTATCATCTGGAACAGTCTAGGTATCCTGGTCAGGAGTCTCAATATCGGAAACATAGTTGTTCTCTCTGACAAGAACTGATCATTGGAAACGGAGTCCTGTGGCTAGAGATGTTGCTCGGTGGTAGAGTCCTTGCCCAGTATGCACAAGGCCCTGAGTTTGATCCCCGAACTGACAAAAATAAAAACAAAACAAAGAAACATGTTTCCTCCTTATTTTTCCCCTTTTCTGTTATGATTAAGTGATGTATCATCCTTAAAGAAAACTAGGAGAGTAAAACACTGTTTCCAAGTGATACCTTCCTCTTCCCCCAAACCTCGCCAAGTTAAGGGAACAATGAGCGTGATCCTGAGCTGGAAAGTCCAGATACATATTGTCTTGAAGGATGCTAGCTTTCTCTTATGCACCCTGGGAACTAAGGCAACTTAGCATCATCTGTTTCTAGTTTCCTGTGTGTACACCAGGACAAGTGTTCCTTGAGATAAATGGTCATATAAGAAAACTGAGCAAGATGCTGCTGACAGTATCACTGTTTCTCCAGCCTAACATGTCAAAGCCCTCTCAGTGGTAATTGGGCACAACTAAGGGCACCATGGAGAGGATATGTTTCACCACTGGACAGAGTGCCATGAGGGAGAGGAGACAATGTTTGGCAAAACATGCTGAGGGGGATGGCTCTGCTATCTGTTCAGCAGGTCACCAGTGGACTCTTTTTGGACAGTCATTGGTCTCTTGTAAACTTTCCCCAAGTAATCACAAGTCTTGCATGCTCTCGCTGGGCACTTTCTTTGGCTTTCCTGCAATTTACCCCACTGCCCTGGCACAGCTGGGCTCTGAACATGACAAGTGGATAGAAGTATATTTTTAAAAAATGCAAGTAGCATCACAAATATACTTTGGAATAGTGTACCTACCATCTAGTTTGACAAATAGAAAGTTGTTAATGATATTGTAGGCCCTTTGCTTTTCTTATCTATTTCTGTACTTTCTTTCCTTTTTTATGACAAGAATAAAACCAAGGTTTTGTTTTTCTTCTATGTATTTTAATTTTTTGCCTAATACCATATTATTTTTCAAAAAATTTGTTCTTTTCAGATATACATGACAGTAGAGTGTATTTTGACATATTGTACATATATGGAGAATAACTTCACAATTTTGTGGTTGTATATGACATTTCCTTTTCCCATTTCTCCTCCCTTCCCTTCATTCCCCTTTGTCTAATTCATTGTGTATTAGCATCCACATATCAGACAGAACATTTGGTGTTTGCTTAACACTATAATCCTGAGAGTTATTTCCATTATTGCATGTAACTGTAGCCTGATCATCTTTACTTGCATAGTATCCACAGTAGGAATATATACAACTTATTGATGCATCTTATCCTTGGTGAGTCTCTTATGTGTTTCTAGGTATTGTTCTAAACAGGGTAGAAATTTTCTTGGATTAGATGGAAATGGAGGGCCATAGACAGGAACTTCATCAGCTAACTACTGAATTATTTTTATAAGTGGCTTATGTGTTTTTCATTTGTTAGTATTTATTTACATACTAAATCAACATTCATCAATTATTACAGAACTGTTTGATGAAAAGGTATCCTTTCTACATTGACTGGAAATGTCATCTCTATTGTATACCTAAATTATGTTTATGTGAGGATCTTTTTTGAGGGGCTCATTATTCTTTACCATTGGTAGATTTTTCTATCTTTCTATTCTGTGCAACTGCTATCAATTCAAAATAACTCTTGTTATATACTATGGCAATCCTCACTTTATTTTTGTTATGGTTTAGATATGAGATGTCTCCCCCCAAAGCTCCTGTTTCAAAGCGGGTGTTTGGAGGAAAAATTATTAAATTATGAGAGCTGTAACCTAATTGGATCAATCCATTGGATGGATTAATAATTTGAATGGATTACTGAGTGATGACTGTAAGCAGATGGAGTGTGGCTGGAGAAAGTAAGTGCCCTTGGGTATGTTTTTTTGTCTCTGGTTCCTCATGTGCTTTCTCCCCTCACCCCCTCTGCCCCCTTCCTGGCTGCCATGAACTGAGCACCTTTCCTCCACAACACCCTCTGTCACGGTGTGCTGCCTCATCTCAGGCCCAGAGCAATGCAGTAGACCCACCATGGACTGAACCTCTGAAACTGTTAGCCAAAATAACCTTTTTCCTTCTCCAGGTTGTTCTGTCAGATGTTTTGGTCACAGTAATAAAAAGCCAAATAACACAATTTTCTTCTCCAACATATTTGTTCTACTTTAGGCCAATCAAGAGAAAGTTTTATGTATCATGGCCTTTTACCTCAAATACTTCAATACATGTAATTATCACAGTCATGAGATTTTAATATGGATATAATACTATCATTTACTCTAGAGCCAATGTTCAAATTTCAAGAGTTGTCTCAAAAATGTCCTTCTAGCAATATCCTTTCCCTGTTTTCTAGATTCAGTCTAGGGTCACACATTACATTTGGTATATTTATTATATATATTTCATATATTTTTAATTTTCTTTAGTATGCTTCCACAGTTTATCTTTCATGATAATCACATATTTGAAGGATACTGGGAAGTTGTTTTGTGAAATGTCTCTCAATGTGGATCCAGTTGCAGTCTTACTTTCTTTCCTTCCTTACTCTCTTTGTACTTCTCTCCTTCACTCTATCTTCCTTCCTACCATACTGGAGATTGAACCCAAAAGTGCTCTACTAATGAGGTGCAGTCCCAGCCCTTTTCAAAATTTTTTTGATTTTGAGACAGTTCTTTCTTTATTTTTTATTGTAATTTGTTATATATGACAGCAGAATGCATTACAACTCATATTACACATATAGAGCACAATTTTTCTTATCTCTGGTTGTATATAAAATATATTCACATCATTGGTGTCTTCATACATGTACTTAGGGTAATAATATCTATCTCAGGCCACCATCTTTTTCACTCTCATGCCCTCTCCCTTCCCCTTTCACTCCTTTGGTCTATCTAGAGTTCCTCTAATCCTCCCATGCTCCCCCTCCCAACCCAACTAAGAATCAGTCTTCTTATATCAGAGAAAACGTTTGACATTTGATTTCTTGGGATTGGCTAACTTCACTTAGCATTATAGTCTCCAACTTCATCCATGCAAATGGCATGATTTTATTCTCTTTTATTGCTGAGTAATATTCCATTGGGTATATATACCACATTTTTTTCCCCCATTCATCTACAGAAGGGCATCTAGTTTGGTTCCACAGTTTAGTTATTGTGAATTGTGCTGCAATAAATATTGATGTGGCTGTGGTCCCTGTAGTATGCTGTTTTTAGGACGTGTGAAAGAGAAATGGATGGTTAGTAGTAGGTGAGTAGAGAGGAAGTAATTTTGGGTAGACAAGTAAGTGGGAAGACAGCAGAGTAGATAAAACAAACACACAAATATATGAAGAAAATGAAAAAATATTAAAATAGTAAAAATTGGAGAATAAAAAGAAAAAAGAGTATATTACACTACTGTAATGTTCTATTCAATTGTCTCAGTCCTCAATATCCTAATTCATGCAAAGTACTTGGTTTCACTTATGTTGGGGTTGTGAGGATAGGAGAATAGAGAGGGAGAAGAAAGAAAAAAGAAAAAATCTCAAAGGGAGAAACAAGGATTGTTTTGGTTGGAGATCGGTATCTTTCCTGCTTCCCTTCTCATCCAATAGGTGGGGTCGACTGTTGTCAGCTGCTATGTCTGCCCTCAGGATGGTAAAGGTAACCAGGGAGGGAGGGTTGGTCCTGGGTGGAGGGCACCTGGATGTGGGGTATGGTACCCATGGGTCCCCAAAGGGAAACTGCAACTCAGTGATCTCTTTTGAGGCCTGCTCCTGTGATATGGGCACCTGGGCTTATTTCCTTATCTCACATAAAGACCTCCCAGTTCCTGGTCTCTCTGTTAGTCTCTAAACTGTATCACACTCACCCTCTTGCTTACTGCTTCTTAATAAGGGACTTTTCTGTCTGGGGCTCTTGTGTGTGGTGCTTTGGGCGAGCTGTGCACCTGCCCTGCTGTGAGCTGTTTTGTGTTGGGCAGTCACTGAGTTGGGTTAGCAGCTTCTGGGGAGAGGGAGGAGTTAGGAACTGGGCTCCTGGCCATCCGAATTTCCACACTGGGAGTTGCCCCCACTAAAGATGGTGATGAAAGGGTCCCAAGATGGAGGCATTTGCTTTCAGCAATGGGGTGCTGGGTTCGGTGAGGGGAGCTGGGTGATGGTGTTGAATGATGAGTTCAGAGACTGGGTCTATGGAGTGCAGCGCATAGCTGTGGCTGTCTTCAGAGCCTGTGTGAAGTTCCTCAGTGCAGGCAGGCTATAGTTAGTGGGTAGCTATTGCTGAGCCCCAAGATGGCAGTGGCTGGGGAGCCCCATGTTGGTTGATGGGGGTCACCTGGAGTGGTGGCTGGAGATCCTGCATGTGGGTAGCTGCCAGGTGTCCTGTGTGGGAGCTGCATTCGAGATTTCTGCTCAGGTGGGGGGCTGAAAGTTTTTTTTGCGAGTGCTAATGCCAATGGTCCACTCAGGCACCGGTAGTCCTTGGTGGGCAAGTAGTTGGCAGACCTACTCTGATGCTGAGTCTTGCAGCCCTACATGGGGCATCATGGCCATGGTTTCTATGTGGAAGCAGGAATATCACTCGCAGAGAAGCAGTATTCTCACTTCTTGAGTTCTAGGTCACCAAGTGACACAGAATGCTGCCTCCCTCTGGCCTGCCATCTTGGATCCCCCCCCACCCTCCGATTTTGAGATAGTTATTGCTGAATTAATGAGGTTAACCTTAGCTTGCAATCCTTCAGCCTCAGCCTCCTGAGTAGCTGGGATTACAAGTGTGTGCCTCTACAGCTGGCTCCAGGTACATTTTAATGGGAATGCTATCTAAGTCATACTGTTCTCTTTTCAGTGCCTAATTTAAAAAATGTCAGTTTCTCTTATTATTGAGGTTGTTAATCTTGATAACCTGGTTAAGATGGTGTCAGTTGTTAATGAGGATTCTACTATAAGATTTTTATATTTTCCTATACAACTAATTTGTAATCAGTGGAGAGAAATTTTAGACTGTGTAGATATCCTGTGGTTTATCAAACTTTTGTCCAATGGTTTAAAAATCCATTGATGATTCCTGCCAGAACCAAATTTTAGTCTGATTTTTGGAGTGGTTTCTGATAAGTTATATTTTAACCATATCATTCCCTCTACATTTGTCATTATCATTTAAAAAGATAGATATAGGCCGGGTGCAGTGGCACATGCCTATAAAATCAGCAGCTGGGGAGGCTGAGGCAGGATAATTGAGAATTCAAAGCCAGCCTCAGCAATATCTAGGTGCTAAGCAACTCAGTGAGACCCTATCTCTAAATAAAATACAAAATAGGGCTGGGGATGTGGCTCGGTGGTCAACTGCCTCTAAATTCAATCCCTGGTTCCCAAAAAATAAAAATAAAATAAAAATAAAAATATAGATACAAGTTTAGTTTTGTTCTTTACCAAATCTTTTTGATCATTTTAAAATATAACTGTTACGTCTTACTTATTTTGTATCTCTTTTATTTCATAAAGTACAATAAAGTTAGCTTATATTTTACATTTATCTGTCTTTAATAATTTTGACATCTAATATCTTGAGTGGTTATTTTTCTGTATGTTTTATAGTTTTTAACTATGAACTCAAGTATTCTCATTTTTTTTCAGGGGCTTCTAGAAACTGCCATCTTAATACTACTTTGCATTAAATTATTTGTTGAAGGTTTTTAGACCATTCAGATAATATAGATTTGGGCTGTAAGAGTTTATGAAGGCTGAGTTGTAGTTAAGAACTTCTAGGGGGAATTTTTCCCTCCCTATTTAGCTCTGAAACTCCACAGCTGATGTTTCCTTATTTTATTTAGGGTGGGAGACAGGCAGTTTTATTTCACATTCACCCATTTCCTGTGGCCACAGCTGTTGGATAGCCAACCTCTTATGATGGGGTCCTCTGTGGGATTCTCTGCCTTCCAGGGCCCTATTTTATCTCCTCTCCCCAATCTTCAAAGAGGCCATGACTAATGAAGCTCAAATTCACCACCTTTTGCCTTGGGACAAAAATCTGGCTTTAGTATGTTGCTCATTTTTTCTGAATTCCTGTTTCCACTTTATTTTTGGCCTTTGAATATTTATGGTATTGATTATCCATCTGATGTCCCTTTAGAAAACATTTTAATAATTTACATAGCCTTTTAATTGTTTTTAGAGGCAGAGTTGTTTGGGGTATTAACCACCATACTTAGGAAAGTAGGGCCTCACAGTCTCTTTATCTTCGTATTGAGATCCATGTCCATCTTGCCTTTGGAAAGTTCACACAGACAAGAGCATGAACCTTCAAATATACCAGTGGGGTACATTTTAACATGTCTGTTTATTCTTCTCTTAGATGAAGGCATAAAAACCCATATAATATTCTTTGAGGTTATTTCATGTAGCTGATGCAGAAAATAGTTTCATTGGTAGTTTGTTTGATCACAGATGGATTTTTTAACTTTTTGGCTGAGTGAAACAATAAGTAAAATTTTCTGGTAGGGTATTAACTTAGGTTTTATGGGATAAAAAAATTTAAAGAATTTTTTATTCTTTCTTCTAAATATAGGAGAAATGATTCTCCTATAATAAATAGGCATTTTGTAAATATTAATTGAGTGGAATGAGAAATGAATGAATGAACAAATGAATGACTATTGTTCAATAGTTCAATCCCAGTTAATGTGCAGAGGGTAACTTTAAGCTGACCATCAATGAATGTCAGGTTTATACCTGGTTTCATCTATCTTTAGCTTCCACAGACTTGACAATGGGTTAGGGACCGAAAAAGAGGTTTTCAGGAAAACATTGTAAATGTTTGCCTCAGTCAGCCACTAAATTGAATTTCCAACATAAATTCCATCTTAGGCATCAACAATGAAGTATTATTTGGAAAGGTAGAATTGATGTAAATATAAGGGTTGACTATTTATCAAACCATACAGTTCTTTTTTCCGCCAAGAGCTAAATAGATTTTAGCGTTTGCCGTCATTGAAATACATTGAATTTTCAAGGACTGCTTCCTAAAGTCTGGTTATTTTGTTAGGAAATGTTTTGCCTGAAATTCTTGCTACTGCTGCTGCTGCTGCTGTTGCTGCTCCGAGCAGGATGGACTACAAGGTTAGTTCAAGATGGGTCCATAAATATAAGGCCCTTAAAAAACCTCAGAGGGGTGTGTCAGCTTGCTCTGGATAGTGGTCCAAAGTAAGACAGAAAGTGTCCTGGTCAGGACAGGGTGATTAGAAAAGAGTCATCTCCAACTTGGCATCAGATAGGCACCAATCATAGAAACAGTAGAAGTGGGTTTCCAGCACACAAGCAAGACTTGAGCATAGCTGGAGTTAGCAGTTGAACACGAACGGGGATCAGATCCATCTCAGCCGCTTCCTGCCAAGGTTACTCCATCCACCCATCTCTTGCTTCACTATGAACAGGAAAGCACAATTTTAAATTCATTATGTTCAGAAGCTCTATACATACATCTTTATTGGTAACAGAAGCCTTATTAATTCAAGTGTGTGTTTATGGTGGCCTTTTCTACAGAATTTCTCTCATATTAATTTGCAGCAAGAGGACTAAGGGTCCTTCAAGACCAAGTGTTCCACATTCTAGAAAACAAGTCTTATAGATTGCAAAATTCTTGACTATTAAATACTCATTTATTCATTTCAGTTTTAAATAAAAATATGATAACCACCCTCCTCCCTTGCCTTGATTATAGTGATTGACTAAGTGGAAAGGTATTTATTTGTTTGCAGATTGCCTAATTTATATTGCCTCTAGTGAGTCATTCAACTAGAGAGTGCATATTGAATTTGGTCAAGTAATTGATGAAGAATCTATTATTCCAAAGCTATTTAATTTATTATTTATCTATGCCAATGACTGAGCATTGGTGGAGTAATTATGTAAATTTAAAATAGCTATTTATGTTAAAATATTTTTGGTTCCATAACCAAGTCTGTAATCTGTTCAGTACAGAACAGTCTACTAGATGTTCCTTTTGACATCCAGTTGCTAAGCACGACGATGTTGTCTTCTGTTAGCAGCAATAATCACAGAGGTGTAAGGATCATCACTTTTTGTAATCATTTGGGTCCCTATCACCATTCACTGCTGTGGGAAATAAGCAATTGTAGGTGGCTTATGAAATTTAAAGAAGAGCTTTGAACATGAGAACGTTTAAATTGCTTGAAAATGTCATCCCAAACTCCTGGCACCATTTAGATTTAAGGGACAATATAATATGATTTGCAATTTCCCAAGAGGCTGTCAAATTGTCCTCTCAGGCTGAAAAACATAACAGTAATTAAGTGGCCACGTTGCATCCATTTCACTTGTTCTATTTGGTATCTCTGTTATGAATAGGTACTCAATATAGTGAATGACCATTGTAAGCATTCACAGGGTCCGGTTTAATTTGGTTTGGTTGTTTACAGAATAATTGACACTCCAGATTTTATGTGTTTTTTGAGAAATCACAGGTGTAAATCCAAAATCTGGACAAGATTATATATATATATATATATATATATATATATATATATATATATATATATATATATATATAATGTAATGTAAATGGCTAATCTATAAAATTCCAAACTGAATCCCAAGACAGAGGAGAAATTCTAAAATATAAGGTCATGCCCATGGAGAGCAACTTACATGATGCTAAGTGACATAATTGTCAAGGAGTGACAAAAATTGCTCAGCTACGTGGAGCAAACAGGTGACAGGAAAATGGCCACTTGGATTGTGGACAAGAAGTGATGCTAGCCAAGATTTTAACAACAAAAGCAGGTTAGCATGACAACTAGTTAGCATGTTGGCATTGTTACTAGTGTTATAACTACTAAGGGTTAGTATTTATGAAAAGTGTTGATATGATATGGTGAAAATGATATGAATAGTAACAATAACTAAATTATAGCTACAGATAACTTTCATTCAGAACCCAAGTTGTACTTGTTGTTACTATTTTCTTCATTCCTCATAATAACCACCCATTCTGAGGACCATCATATCACCTCTATTGTATTTATTTATGCACCTCTGTTTTAAAGATGAAGAAATCCATGTTTATAGATGCTGTGCAATTTTTTTCAGCTAACAAATAACAAGTAAGGTAGTAACGAAGAGCCAGGATTTAAAAACTGACAATTTATAAAATATTAGGTTGTGGAATCAATGGGCTTATCAGAACAGATTCCAGTAGTGGAGCACAGAGTACAGTTGGAGAGAACAGCTGTTTGCTTAGATGGCACGTTGAGAAGGATGAAGGAGCATCTGGAAAATGGTGTTATGGGCATTATTACTGTGTGCCAGGTGTGTGGTGAGCAGGAAAAGGATGTCCAGACCTGTCCATGGGCAATGAACTTCCAGCAGTGTGCTCTTAACAGCTGTGCCTCATTTCTTTTGTGTTGGGATGAATTAGCTTTAAAATGGCATATTTGATTACCACTGGCTGGGTGGGATGGGATTAATGAGTAGAAAAACTACAGTGGAAAGATAACAAGATACACTTTTGAACTGCTCTCTTCCCACCTGTTAGATCTCATTTCCCATTTCTTTTCCTTCCACCTCTCCTTTCCCTGTTCTGTGCTTCTAATAGCATCTTCAACCTACTTTCTTTTAAACATGTTGTTTCTTTTGTTTGGAGGCCGATGTTTCACTTTGCAAACTCCTCTCCGGGCTCCCCACTAGGAAAAGCTTCAATGTGCAAACTGAAGTTCATGCAGTCTTCCACTAAAGCAATCATGAGAGGATGTTGTGGTGGTTGGGTTTTTTTTTTCTTTGATCCCCGCCATATTGTGTACTCATTTAAATAGGAAGAGTTTTGTTTTGTATCTTTGTGGCTCCAGTGACTTGCACATGATAATCCCTAATAAAAAAAATGTGTTACAGCTCAATAACCAAATGAATGAATGAATCAATAACACTTGGGGGAAGAATAGTAAAGAGTCATAGTAAAGAAGTTAAGTAAATGAAATATTTCAATGAATATTCAAATATCTAAAAGGGGAGCTCGCTAGAGAGATATGGGAGGCATGAGAAGCAGAATGAGCATGACAGGCGTGAGAAGCAGAATGCTGTTATTGTGGAATTAGTTGATAGACCACACAGCCAGGCAGGAGTTATGAGTTGAACATACATTGCTCAGATTATAAAACAGGCAAAACAGCAAAACATACCCCCGATAACACAATTCAACTCTCTGGATAGCTTCTCAGAATTTTATTATGCTAAAAGCAGAATGTCTGATTAATATTTTACAATTTCAGCTCTCAAATGGCAGAGGGAGCAACAAGGGGAAGGCTGTTTGGGGCCTGGTGTTAACACGGTGCTGCTAGCAGGCAGGGTGAGAAAGAGTCAGGGGCTCTGGGAAACAGGAGACATGACTGTCTTTGCCATAAGTGATCGCTTTTATTGTTCTGGCCACTAACATTGTGCATATATTAATAAAAAAAGAATATAAATAAATGTAAAAAGAGAAAAGAAAAATGACCCCAAGCCTCCTTGGACCTCAATTACTGCTAACATTTGTGATATTTCTTCAGGTCTTTTTTTTTTTTTTTAAAAAATAAATATATGTATAATAAATTTAGTTTTAACACATTTTGGATATATGGGTTGAAAACCTATTTAAAAAATTAATATTATTTTGGGAATATTTGTCCTGCATTATTTCAAATTCCTTTATAACAGTACTTTCTTAAATACATAAAATTCTATGGATAGGTTTATCATAAATCAGAAACACATAATTTCTTATTGTTGAATACCTAATACATTTTCAATGTTTGCTATAATGAATAATGCCATAGTGGATAATTTGATCATGGACCTAATTCTTTATGTATACATTTTCCAGATGGACCTCTAGAAATGAAATTATGGATAAGTATGAAGTTAGGGCTTTTCATACATTCACTAAAATTCCATTGCACAATTATGCTCTACTAATGCAGTATAGAAGTGACATTTACACTTTATTATGGCTTCTCTATAAATACACATGTATGGACTGGGGCTGTAGCTCAGTGGTAGAGCGCCCACCTTGTATGTGTGAGATATGGGTTTGATCCTCAGCACCACATAAAAATAAATAAAGATATTGTGTCCAACTACAACTAAAAAAAATTTAAAAAATAAATAAATACACATATATGTACACACAAAAATGCATGTGTGCGTACACAAATATAAAATCTTAAACACTTATTCTCTTATATATGTATCCTTTGATTTGCATTTTGTTGAATCCTTAAAAGAGGTGAAAGACAATGGAAACTACAAGAAAAGAAACTGAAATTGAAGAAAACCTCAGAAGATGAAAAGATCTCCTATGTTCCTGGGTAGGCAGAATTAATATTATAAAAATGGCCATACTATCAAAAGCATTATACAGATTTAGTGCAATTCCTATTAAAATACCTATGGCATTCTTCATAGAAATGGAAAAAATAAATCATTAAATTTATTTGGAAACATAAGAGACCTAGAATAGCTAAAGCAATCCTTAGTAAGAAAAGTGAAGCAGGAGTACCAGACCTTAAACTAACTACAGAACTTTTGTAACAAAAATGGCATGGTATTGACACCAAAATAGACTTGTAGACCAATGGTACAGAATAGAGGACACAGACACAAACCCACATAAATATGGTTATGCCATACTAGACAAAGGTGCCAAAAACATTGACTGGAGAAAAGAAAGCCTATTCAACTAATGGTGCTGGCAAAACTGAAAATCCATATGTAGCAAAATGAAATTAAAAATCTCTCATCCTATACAAAAATCAACTCAAAGTGGATCAAAGACTTAGGCCCTAGAACAGAGACCCTGTGCCTAATAGAAGAAAAAATAGGCCCAAATCCTCACCATATTGGCGTAGGATCTGACTTCCTTACCAAGACTCTTAAAGCATAAGAAGTAAAATCAAGAATCAATAAAAGGGATAGATTCAATTAAAAAGCTTCTTCTCAGAAAAGGAAACAATAATGTGAGGAAAGGGCTTACAGATTGGGAGGAAATATTTACCACATGCACCTCTGATAAAGCATTAGTCTCTATGATATATAGAGAACTCAAAAAACTTAACACTAAAAAAACCAAATAACCCAATCAATAAATGGGCTAAGGAACTGAACAGAACTTCACAGAAGAAAAAATACAATCAATCAACAAATATATGAAAAAAATGTTCAACATCTCTAGCAATTAGAGAAATTCAAAGCAAAACTACTCTAAGATTTTATCTTACTCCTGTCAGAATGGCAATCATCAAGAATACAGAAAACAATAAATGTTGGCAAGGATGTGGGGAAAAAGGTACACTCATACATTGCTGGTGGGATTGCAACTTGGTGCAACCACTCCAAAAAGCAGTATGGAGAGTTCTCAGAAAACTGGGAATGAAACCATCATTTGAGCCAGCTATCCCACTCCTCAGTTTATATCCAAAGGACTTAAAATCAACATACTGTAGCCACATCAATGTTTATAGAAGCTCAATTCACAATAGGTAAACTATAGAACCAATCTAGATGTCCCTCAATATATGTACGGATAAAGAAAATGTGGCATATATGTATATTCAATGAAATATTACCCAACTTTAAAGAGTGAAATTATGGCATTTGCTGGTAAATGGATGAAGTTGGAGAATATCATGCTAAGGGAAATAAGCCAATCCCACAAACCAAAGGCTGAACATTTTCTCTAATATGCAGATGCTAATTCACAATAAGGTGGGGGACATTAGGGAAGAAGAGTATTACCTTAGATTAGGTAGAGGGAAGTGAAGGGAAGGAAGAGAAGGGGATGTGGGGATTGGAAAGACAGTAGAATGAAATATTATTGCTGTATGTGTATATGTGACTACATGACCAATATGATTCTGCAACATGTACACTCAGAAAAATGAGAAATTATATCCCATCTGTGTATAATATATCGAAGTGCATAGATGCATTCTATTGTCATGTATAATTAATTAAAACAAATTATAAAAGAAAAAATATCCTCAATTATTAAAGAGCTAGAGAGTGCTAAGAGTTTAATACACTTATCAGTCAGTGTCTTACCTCCTCAAGATTTTTTCCATTTTTTTTCCCAGTCAATTCCTATACATACATGGTGTATAACTTTTTCTAACTAGGATCCTATTCTTGCAGTTATACATCATGTGGAGTTCCACTGGTCATGTATTCATATATAAACATAAAAAAGTTATGGAAATTAGCTTCAATTAGGTAGTTAAGGTGACATCTGTCAGTCTTCTCTGCTCTCAAATTGTAACTTTTACCTTTATAATTATTACTTTCCTTTGGTGAGAAGTTATATTGCATCCCTGTAAGCATCCCATTCCTAATCACACCTTTAATTTATCCATTCATTTTTTTTCTTTAATTTTTATTGTTGGTTGTTCAAAACATTACATAGCTCTTGACATATTATATTTCACACTTTGATTCAAGTGGGTTATGAACTCCCATTTTTACCCCGTATACAGATTGCAGCATCACATCGGTTACACATCCACTGTTTTACATATTGCTATACTAGTGTCTGTTGTATTCTGCTGCCTTTCCTATCCTCTAATATCCCCCATCCCCTCCCCTCCCATCTTCTCTCTCTACCCCATCTACTGTAATTCATTTCTCCCCCTTGTTTTTTTCCCCTTTCCCCTCACTTCCTCTTGTATGTAATTTTGTATAACCCTGAGGGTCTCCTTCCATTTCCATGCAATTTCCCTTCTCTTTCCTTTTCCCTCACACCTCTCACCTCTGTCTAATGTTGATCTTTTTCTCATGCTCTTCCTCCCAACTCTGTTCTTAGTTACTCTCTTTATATCAAATAAAACATTTGGCATTTGTTTTTTAGGGATTGGCTGGCTTCACTTAGCATAATCTGCTCTAATGCCATCCATTTCCCTGCAAATTCTATGATTTTGTCATTTTTTAATGCAGAGTAATACTCCATTGTGTATAAATGCCACATTTTTATTTATCCATTCGTCTATTGAAGGGTATCTAGGTTGGTTCCACAGTCTTACTATTGTGAATTGTGCTGCTATGAACATCAATGTAGCAGTGTCCCTGATGCAATTGTGGCTAATATCTGACTTGTTTCTATCATGGTCCATTGTGCTGCCAATTGTGTATCAATTAGAGACATGAACTGAGGATGAAGAGCAGACTCAAGGGCATGCATGGGAAATAAGGGGAGAGGAAAGTAGTGGAAAACAGCAAGAGAGTTTGAAGAAGGGGTGTGGTCAACAGAGGTAGTGATCTGGAGCAGTTGTGGAAAGTAAGGATAGCAACAAAACAAAAAATCAAAACTGGGATTGTTAACGGTAAGAGTATCCATGAAGCACTTACTATGTGCCATTCATTGTTTAGGGATTTATATATTGTCCTCCGCCTTCATTCTTATAGCAATTCTGTGAAACACCATTACTATTATTTACAAATAACAAATAGGGAAACTGAGATTTATAGGATGATAAGAATTGTGCCCAAGATCACACCACTGGTATGAGCTTCATAAAGGTTTTCTGGTTTTGAATTAAAAATATTTCACCACTATGATTCATGGTTCCCTGAAGTGTGAATAAGGTCACTGAACAATTTTAGGATCTAGGTTACACAAAAGGTACCTTGAAGTGCTGAGGTTTTATTTAAATGGACATTAGGTAACCATCTATTAAGTATGTTATGGAAGGGATTCTCAAATCAAATGGAGAAGAAGATTTAAGATTCCCTTGAAAAAATGTAGTTGTTGTGTTTGGTGGTCTTCCCAAAGAAGAGGTAGACATCCTGTTAAAAGATACCATTTTGCCATTATAGATATCTTGTATTCTTTTCAGTGATATAATGTGTGCCTCTAGTCATCATCTCTACAGGTATTTTGCAATTTTTATGTGAAATATCTACATGTGAACTTTTGAAATCAGAGATGTAGGTCATTAATGTTCAGTTACTAGTTTACAGGAGAACATTTAACCTTAATGAGCTATTGACGCCGGGGACTATCAAATTCTGAAAAAGAGAAGATAATCCACACTTATATTCCAAGACACATTTATTTGGTTAACCTCTGCTGTACTGAACTTGCAGCAGGTCAAGTGTTTCATCCAGCTTTATACATGTCCCTGTGCACAACCATAATTTACGTAATGGTGAGTGATAAGTGGCTACACACTTACCGAAATTTGTGGCGGCAAAGACCTTGGCCTTCCTGTAAGTGGCAATTAGATTTCTTTAATCAATTTAAAGTATATTCTGGATTCATTGCTGTCTACAGACTCTGGGCTCTGTTCAGCACAGGTCAGAAAAGTAATCATAATAAAAATGTAAAAGACATCATTATGCGCACCATTCAACCCAATCAAATCAAAGCAAATAGCTAATTTCCATTTGTTAGGTTCAAAGGATCCTGTTATGAAGACTGTCAAATACATTTTAAAGCTGTAAGCTATATGAGAATCGTCAGGTATAATATATAGACAGCAACTACTGAAGGACAAGGACTGGGTCTTATTCATCTCTGTCTGAGCACATCACACAAATCCTGGCATAAACTAAGTGCCCAAAATGTACTGTGAAGGTAGACATACACACATACCTGTGATTTGGAGTCATGGCTACCATCTTGTGACTATCAAGAGTAGTGATTTGATTTGTGAGGGACAATGAACCTACTGAGATATCCATTGAATTTATTTAGTCCTGTGTTTGAGTAATGATGGTTAGGGAGACTTGCTTAAACAGACATCAATTGGTTATTTTAGTGAGGGTATTGTATCTTAATATTTAGTAATATTTCCAAATTACAATGTAAAAACATGGTGTGATTTTAAAAAAAACTTTCTGAGGGTAAGACAAAGTTTTAGACTTAAAAAGTTGAAAAATTGAAACATTGTTCCAATTTCCTGGGGAACCCACCAGGTTGATTGGACTGAAGGTTGTAGATGTTTGTAGGGGTACCGTTGGAAAAAGAGGGTGAGTGGATATGGGGACCCCAGGAAGGGCAGGGTGCCAGGAACAACTGATGTGTAAGCCTTCCTCTCTCTATCCCCATTTTTTTTCTCCTTTGCTCTCTCTCCCTACTCCAGTATCATGAAAATGGTCACCAACCAGAACATAAGTTTGATACCTCAACTCAATTTGGAAGGCAAGGAGGGCTGGAAATTCTGAGATTCCACAGCAAGAAGTCCAAATGCTCCCTCCCTGGTCAATGCAGATCCCTCGTTGAGCGAATGAAGCCATCAGGGACTGAAATCCTGCATAGTGAGCTTTCCTCATGAGCCAGACATCAGGCTGCCTTTGAACCAGAGAGGGTGAGCTGATATGTCTGGGCAGGTGCTACTTATCCAGCTCTGGGCCATTTAGTCTTCTGATCAGAGGGGAGTTCTTTCACTGACTGGCAAAGGACTGGATAGAGAGACAGCAATTAGGCACAGGGGAGGGGGCTTCTACTGAAACCAAGATAGAGTGTATAGGGCTTCTGAGTCTGGAACAATGACATTTTCTTTAAGGCACTCCTGGCCCAGTGAAACAAAGGTTGAGTTTCTCCTAGATATCTGCCTGGCCTCAGGTTGCCACTGCTTCCTCTGAGGCATTCATTATGATAGTTATGGACCTCAGTCTCCTATTGTGAAATACCATTGACTCTCAAATTTTTTCCTCTTCCAGTCCTGGGTGGAATCATGTTATTGTATAAGATGGAAGGAGGATGATATATAATATAAAGGCTTTATTATGCAATATTTCAAATAGTCAGTATAGAGAAAATCACCAAATCCTACCTATCTATTAATCAGATCTATTCTGTCATATTTACTAAGATTTTTTTTTCTGCAATTAAAACATACAGATAATTGTCATCATTGTCTGTAAGTTACAAAGAAAAATATTTTTTATGTTTTAAAAATTTATATATATTGAATCATATACAATTTTACAACTTGTTTTTTACCTCAACATTTTTGAAATTTATGCATGTTGATATAAATAGCTCTAGTTTCTTCCTGCTAGCTGTCATTATCTATATATTTCTATATATATCATTCTATGAATCATTAAAGGATTTTAATATTTGTTCAAAGGAGGATCAGTTTTCCCTCCTGCTTTGTACATTTTTTTTACTTTAAAATGCTCCCATATTACATAGCAGCATACCAGTAGAGGTTGATTAATTATTGACACAGACATGAATGCATCTGTTCAAGGAATATTTATAAAGTATTGTCGATCCCTATGTTCAATGCTGGGATATGAGGAAATATATGATATGCACTTAGGATACAGTGAAAGACAGGTACATGAACAAAGATTCTGCAGCTGGAGCTGTGTGATATGTGAGGACGTACAGTGTGGTTTGGGAAATCACAGAGGAAGGACAGAGGAATGAGGTGGGATGATAGCAATTAGGGAAGGCTTCACAGAGAAGTGGTGACATTTGAACTCCTTTGAAGAAATGAATTCCTTGGGAACCAAGTCGGGGAAGGACTAGCTTTATAATGGAATTAGCTTGTATAAAAAAAGGGCCAGTGAGTTTTGAAAGGTAATAGTCCTCCATCAGTGAACTGCAAGTTGATGGGTTGACAAAGTCCTGAGGAGGAGAATTGCGTGGATATTGTAATTTCTCTCCCTTCAGAATTGAATGGGTAAGGAGTCAATACTACTTGTAGCCCCTTTAGTTTCTTTCTGTAACTACTGAGAAATCCAGGTATTTGTGTCCACCTCCTCACTGAGATAGCTTTCTAAAACTCTCTCCTCTATTCCCATCTTCAGGGCTTAAAATCATGGTCTTTGAGGTCAGACAGACTTAGCTGCCATCCTAAGGGTGTGAACTTATCTACCTAAGTTGTTATTTTCATATTTTTGTTGGTACATTATAATTATACATAATAGTTGGATTCATTATGACATGTTTATACACATGTGACAAAACTTGATCAACTTCATTCCCCTTACCTTCCTCTTGTCCTTCTCCCTAAACTGCTTGCTCTATTGATCTCTCTTCTGGTATGATTATTGCTATTGTTATTATCATTTTAATGAGTGCATTATAATTACATATAAAAACCATATTCATTGTGGTATATTCATGCATGGGCAGAGCATAATTTGGTAGATTTTGTTTCCCAGTATATCTCCATGCCTCCCCCTCCTCTCTCTCCCTGAGCCTCTTTCTCTACTCTGCTGGTCTTCCTTCTATTTTTGTGAGAAGCTGTTTTTCTTTTTTGGTTTTCTTTTTTTTCCCCTCTTTGGCCTCCACACATAAAAGAAAGCATTTAACCTTTGACTTTTTTAGTATGGTTTATCTCACTTTAGCACGATAGTGTCTAATTCCATCCATTTGCCATTCTTCTTTATGGCTGAGTAAAACTCCATTGTGTATATATAATCTACATTTTCTTTATCCATTTGTTTGTTGGCAGACACTTAGGTTGGTTCCATGGGGAGTGAGATGAAATCTCAGTGGAGTTGTGATTTGCAGTTTCCTGATTGCTAAGCATATTGATTTTTTTTCATATGCTTGTTGACCACAGGCATTCCATGAGAAATGCCTGTTTAAGAACTCTTCCTAAATTTTCAGTTTACTCATCTGTGAACTGGAATGATGGTAGGCTTTTTGTGTTCTGGCAGCTGAATGCTTGTGTCTCCTCAAGTCCATATGTTGAAAACTAACCCTGCAATGTGAAGTGTTAGGAGGCACCTTTGGGAGGAAATTAGGTCTCCCTTATGAGTGGCACCCTTATGGATGGAGTAGTGTTCTCAGTAGGAGTTTCAAGGACTAGATTTCTCTCTTTCTACCAGGTAAAAACCCAGCTAGAAAGTGCCATCTAAGAACCAGAAATAAAGCCTCACCAAACATCCAGTCTGTGGGTACCTTGATCTTGGAGGTCCCACTCCATAACTTTGGGAAGTCAATATCTGTTGTTTAAAAGCTACTTAGTTTGTGTATTTTGTGATAGCAGCTGGTCAGACTAAAAAACTGGTTGCATTAGCTCAAAGATGCAACCACATCATATGATCACAGCCCATTTTGGAGCTTGGCAGGACTCAAGCTCTGCAGCACTTTTACAGATGTGATAGGAAAGACTTCAAAAAGTCCCTGTAATTCTCCCAGTTCAGTCAACAAGGGGGTGAGCTACTTGATACTAGTGACACAAATTTGAGAATATAATGTTTACAGGGATTCCATGGAAACAGCCTTTCTTACTTTAAAAAAAAAACTTTGAGAAAAGACAGGTTAAGTAAAGTGAAACAACTTTCTTGATTGCAAAAATTTAAAATATTTTAACATACTAATAGTAACATACTAATATTTTAACATACTAATATCGTAAACAAGGAGATCTTGGTGTATAGTATTTTTCAAATTTATTAGAGCTGGGAAACCCCTTCACAGAACACCTCTGTCACCATCTTCCTGGACAATAGTGCTTCACAGAGTATAGCTGAGAATTGACTTAACATACTGTGCTTCAGAAAAATATCTCTGCTTTTCCTTATTATGACTTCATTCATCCATCCTTCAATATCTCTTATCCAATAGAATCAAGAAGGAAAAACAATCAGGCTGAGTCAATAGAATCATAATGGACCAAAGAAAAATCAGAGATATTATTTAATCTATTGGATTTTTAAAAATTATAAATCATGTCTTAGAAGTAATGCAATTAAAAATTATACCATATTTTTGAATAAAAGAGTACTCCTTATTTGTCCTCAAGATCCCGTCTCAAACTTCATTCTACCTTGTTTGAGCATTCTATAATTCTCCATTGCAGAGTGTCAAATATGGATCCATCATTAAATCAATAAATGAAAAGATTAAAAATTTTTTTGAATCTTTGAAATTTTCCTGCTCCAGCGTATCAATCATGATATCATTATCAATAATGGTAATGATCTAATGAGAAACCAAGAAAGAAGTACCTGAAATATCAATTGATTCATGAAAAAAAATAAAATCTTCTACTTACAGTTTGTTATGGTTTGAATCTGGAATGTCTCTCAAAGAGTTCTGTTTCAAGGTCTTGGTTCCCAAAGCACCAATGTTCAGTGGTGGGGCTTTGGGGAATTGAATGAATCATGAGGGCTGTGCTCTCATTAATGGACTAGTTCATTGATAAATTCATACCTGAAGGGACTATTGGGAGGTGGTGGAAACTGTAACAGGTGGGACTTAGTTAAAAGGAGTGTATGCTCTGGAGGGTGTAATCCTGTCCCTGGCATTCTTCTTTCTCTCTGATTTTGGTTGCCATAAGGTTAGTAGCTTCATTTCACCATCCTCTTCCACCATGGTGTTTGGTTTCACCTCAGGCCCAAAGCAGTGAGTGGTATCAAGCAACTGTGAACTGAAACCTCTGAAACTGTGAGCCAAAGTCAATCTTTCCTCTAAGTTGATTTTCTCAGGTATTTTGTCACAGTTGATGAAAAGCTAAAATGGGAGAATGTGATGAGTTTCTTATTTGCTTCCACAAAATATTTGACATGTTTAAATTAAAAGATGTATTTGTAATGCCATTTTTAAGCAGAAAGAAGACAACAACAACAACATAGTATGCAGGTAAGAAGAATACATGTGCCAAAAATGCAGATTAATGTTTCAGAAACTGTAAATTAAATTTGACCCAAGTCTTCCTAGCAGTCAAAGGAAAACAAAAAGAGGGGAGATAAAACAAGGAATTTTGGGATTATAACATTAAAGCTTTAATCAGCAGAGTTATTCTTTGAGGTCTTAGCTAACAAGATAAGAATGCATTGCTCTCTGGTGGAATAACTTGGGCCCAGGAATAGAATTAAGAATCCCCCAAAGAATAAAAGGCTTATCATAGGCCCCCTTGGGCTTTCATAATTTCCACTAGTTACAATACAAGAAAAACAACCCAGTTAAAGATGCTTTTCTTTAAAAATCATCCTGTTAGATGGATTAATGCCCTTATGGGGAGCAATCTCATGGAGGCTGTGGACACATAACACCAGGGCAGGGCTGGAGTTGTGGCTCAGTGGTAGAATACTTGCATGGCACATGTGAGGTACTGGGCTCAATCCTCCGGCACCACATAAAAATAAACAAATAAAATAAAGGTATGGTGCCATCTATAACTAAAAATATTTTTTAAAAAGTTAAAAAAAAACCAAAAAGGGATATGATAGATTGGCTTAAGTTCATATCACTCAACCACTGCTTACTGTTGGAAGGTGTGAGAAGGAAGTTCTTAGGGGCATCTCTTTGCTTGTTATATTACCTATCGTTAAATAGGTCTCACAGTGGCTTGAATTTAAGTACAATTTAGTACTAAATTTTCTGAGGCTGCCAAGCCATTTTTGCATCCAGACCCATTTCCATGTTACCTTGGACCCCTTGAATGACCCTAATTACCGGGTGTCCTAGGAATCTTTACCTGCAGCTGAGAAGCATTATTATAACTTCTTGAGATATGGAAGGATGCTGTTCCCTAGCCTATTATTCTATAAATTCCTAATACCTTGAGGCTTAGAGTCACCTGATACTAAAGGTTTCCCTGAGCAGGACACATGGATCTCACAGTAGAGCAATAATCAATGTCCCTTGAAATGATATTCTTCCAGAAGTTTGTTATTTATGTAGAAGGGAGGCAGAGAATGTATGAGGGAAGGAGGAGGAGGAGTTCTTGGTGATTATACTCAACCTTTCCTCTGAGATAAGTTCTGGCTCCAAGTATTCATATCATACTCAACAAAACAAATCCATGTAGCCAAGTGGCCACATCAGATGCAATAGTGATTATGACTCTTTAGGTTTCTGGGGTGTGCCACATAAAGGTCTCAAGTCCCATCCCAAGTGGTTTATCTGAAACTCTTTTCAACTACATAGTGTTTTTGGAGTACTTTGAACAAATACTGACATCTTCATTTAATTACATTTTCAGTGATGTTTTAATGCCTCTATTGATAGGTGCCCTGGTCAGCTACCCAGTTGGCCCTGGTAAGCCTCAATGGAAATTTATTTGGGGTTTTTTAAATATATGTCTATGACTCTGTAGCTGGACTAAATGTTACTGAAATCAAACAATTTTCAACACAAGTTAATACTGAAGCCACATTTCAGCAAACAATAAAAACTTTGCTTGAGGAAAGTATGGAAGAAACTTGCCCTTTTTGCCCCTAATTTGCTTCTTTGTTGATGTAATTTTGATGAGGAAAAGAAACTGAAATTTTTGAAGTTATAAAAAAGAAGCAGTTTGTACACAAGTGTGGATGCACAGAATAGTCTAGTGCAGGGCTATTTCCCTCACTTTAGGGGGAGTGCCCCCCAAAGTGTGTTTAAGTCCCTTTTAACTATCTAATTGAGTATGCTGTCTTTGATGAATTGTGCTGATTGTATGTTGGAACTAGTTGTCAAAAACGTGTGAGCATTAGAACAAAGACAAGAGAGATATTGGATAGAAATTTTAGTTACACAAGACTTGGTAGGTTTCTTAAGCTCCACTCTCTAGTTGACCTCACCTGACTCTTTTCTTTCACAGAAATCAGATGAAGTGTGTTTTCTTTCATTACCACGAGTTTAGTGATCAGCAAGAGGGCCTTGGGTAGATGCCCCCTCTAGCACATCCTTTGTGTAATATGCCAGGAACTGCAAATGGACAAACTAATCAGTGACAAGAATAGCCCTAGGAAATAATGATTGTTGTTCTTGAGGGCTGCAGAACTAAGAAACATGTGGTGATGGGGTGATTAGATGAGAGGTGTATTACTTGGTCACAGACCTCCAGCTATGAGAAGGAGCCCACTACCACTTTGCAATTATCTATCTTTTATGTAAACCACCCCTAAATCAGAAGCATGGCTCTTTCAGGACTATGAGCCTCCATCTGCCGGTTAATTAGGTCATTTCAGAAGTTCTTTCTTTACTACGACCTTGCCTCTTGACTAACTGGCTTCTATCTTGTGGCCTGCCTACTGAGCCTGTGTGGTAACATTCAGTTGGAAAGGCCTTTTCCTATGGTCTGTCATCCATCACTGACATCTAACCATCCTTATCACCGGGGAATTCAGATTGTGTAGTCTGGATGATTAAAAACAAAAGGTACAAATACTTTCTGGTAGATTTGAGGGAGTGAAGAAAGAAACTGAACTGTGTATTTTTAACCTATAAAAGGAAAGGTGGTAGCCCAATATTTTCCAAACATTTTTTTCCAAATGTACAATTAGAATTTTAGGAGAAATAAAAGGACTTTTGTTTCATATAATGTATCAAGTTGACAGGTAATTGTCATCCCATCCATGAGAGACCAGAGGTATTCAGTTGTCTTTTCATTTATCACCTTACCCAAACATTCCTACCTTTGTTTCCTCATTATGGGATACTCTGGGACAAAGATCAAGAGTGCTAAGGCATAGATCTTGTTCTTAAAAAACCCACAACAAAATGTGTAACAGAGACTCATTAATGATGGTGCATATAATATTGCTATAGAGAACACAAGTGTAATGTTCTAAGAGAGAAAGCAAAGAGAATAGCTCATCAACTCTAATCAGCTGCTAGTGATTACTATAATAACTGTCAGAAGAATCATGTGGGTTATCTTGCTTTCATTCATTTATTTCTTTGTTTATTAATTTATTTCTTTGTTTCTATTTTTATAAAATATTTTCCCACTGCTGAGATTTGGATGTACTCAAAAAAAGCATGTGTTTGTATTTTAATCTGCAATGCCACTCGATGGGAGGGGCCTAATGGAAGGTGTTTAGGGCTACGCTCTCATGAATGAATTAATGTGAATTGTAAAAGGGCCTAATATGGCCAGATCAGCCTATTATTATCTCCCTTACCCTTCTACCCTCCATCATGAGATAAGACAGCAAGAATTTGATGATATGAGATGGTCATCCCTGGGAGTTTGAACCTATCATTTGATAGAAGTTGAATTAAGGCCCTGGGTTTGGGTTGGAGGTTGTAAACATATGTCTAGAGGACACACAATAGTTAATACAGCTTGGGTAGGACCAACTCCTAGTCTGAAGTTCTTTCTCCTCTTTTATACAAATTGCTTCAAATTAACTTTCAGGCAGAAAATAACACTGTATGGAGCACTTTCTGGAGCCTGATGCCTGATTACTGTAGTTTCCAAGATTGTAGCACGTTTTCTGGAATCTTTATGATGAAATGATATGAGGAAGTTAACATACATACCTAATTCAAAGGTGACTTCAGAGTGTGGTTAATCTCCTGTGTACAATGAGTTTTTTAAAAGATTCATTTTATTGAAAGCTGAGGCAATGCCGAGCAGTGAGTCTATTTGAACGCAATAATGCTTTTTAGGGAATCAGGTCCAGCCAATTTCTGATTCCCTAAGGCTAAATTCTATTAGGCATTAAAACTCAAATTTCAGGCACCTTGCACTGATGAACACAAGGAACATCTGTGGCAAGTTTCTGAAATTATAAGCATTGAATACTGATTGCTATAGGAAGAGCTAGGCAGATATGATAATGGATGAAAATGAAGAAGCATTGCTCCTAAAATATATAAGAGCATATGCCTTTCTCCTAACTTTCAGCTGGTAGAAAAGGATGGGTGATGACATGGATAAATACAGTATGGACGTTTTCAGTTTGATTTTGTTACTTCAGAGCATTTATAGGACTTTACAACAGACATGCTAATGAGTGCCATTAATTTGGTATCTACCACATTCTAGACACTTGATGTACATTATTCTAATCCTTATAGTCAGTTTGAGAGTCAACAGCATGATCATCATTTTATAGAAGATAACATTAAAACTCACAGAGTTTAAGCATATTGTCCCAGGTCAGTCCTTAAATTACATAGGGCCGATCAAACACAGTTGGATTGATTCCATACCCTTTATGCATTTCCAAGGATTGTTTCATTAGTTTTTGTATCCTAAGTTCCTAGCCAGTCCCTGGTATAGGTGTATAAAATTGGTTTTTGAATTAGCTCCAGTGAAACACTAAGGAGTTAGATATTCAAAAAGTTCATATCTAAAGAGATTAGCTGAGAATAGTGTGTGAGTTTTCAAGTTTGCTCAGGCACGCAGCGCAAACCGCCAGTGTTCGCCAGGAAGAGAGTGGCAACTTGACCAGGAGGCTGCTTGTCCTTTACTTTGTATTTTTAGTACTTGGAAGCTGGAGGCAGTCTGAGGTCCATTTGGGTTTATGCCAGTTAGAATGAAGTCAGTGACCTGCATGGGAATCTTTTTTTCTGAGATAATAGGGCAACTATCAGTGTAGTCTCTCATTGGATTTCCCAAACCATTCTGTTTTCTTTGTTTGTCCCTCCTGATGCTAAACTCTCCTTTTCCCCTTGCCTCACTCAGATTATGAGCTCAGTTTCACTAAGTGGTCTGAGTGGGTCCACATGCCCAATCTATTTGTGACCTATGTGTTTTTGCTGAGAGATGATTGGTCTCTGCTAGAGTCCGCCAACGTTTTTTGCTTTGTGGTTTCAGCCATTTCTAATTTGTCCCTCCCAGTAGTTCCACATGACCTAATATCAGGGTGACTAGAGGAAGGATTCATTCTCAGAATAATAGGAGTAGGAGTAATAGGGCAGGGATTTGGCCTTGAGTGGAGGCCAGTAATTGATTTTGGCCTTGGGGTCCAGCTCTTGGTCCCAGCTGCTTTTCTGGTGGGGCTGCTGGGCAGGTCCCCACTCACCTGTCCCTGTAGGAGTGTGGTCAGGGGCAGGGGGCGAGCAGGCTGACCCTGAAGCAATACTTCAAGATGGTGTGTGTCCTGAGCCTGGTCTGTGAGCAGGAAGGACTGGGGAGGTGGGGAGGGGGAGAGGAGGGGGGAGGGTGATAGGGAGGGGGAGGAGAGGGCGGGAGGAGGAGGAGAGGGTGGGAGGAGAGAGGAGAGGGAGGGTGAGGGGGGAGGAGGGTGGAGGACAGGGAGGAGGCTGGGGAGGAGGAGGGAGGACAGAGGCAGGGGAAGAGGAGGTGTGTGCAGCAGGAAGTGGGGGAACCAGGAGACGCAGCCTGTTCCATGGTGGAGATGTCCCCGTCTGCAGGGAGGACAGCAATAGCTGGTCTAATCCCAGTGGCCCGCATCCCAGAGTCAGTGATGTCTGGGTTTGAGATGAAGCACAGGCTCCTGTTGGCGAGGTCTGCCTCCCTCATTAAGATTCATTAAGCTAAAGCTGGGCTCAGTCTTCCCTCCCGAGAGGCTCCGGGTGATAGGGTGCGGGCCGCAGGGGAGCCGACTGGAATCACCCCAGAGGCCGCGCACAGTCCCTGGTGGTCTCTGAGCCCTCGTCCAGGGGCCTCCTGGGCCAGCAGGCTCCCTCTGCAGTGGTGGTGGGCCCAGGTGGCTCTGCTCGTCCCTGTGCCTCTCACGCTCCCTCCTGTGACTGACCAACGCTGAAGGCTTCAGGACGGTGCTGGCTTCTGGGCTCAGGTCTCTGAGCTAGGAAATTGCAGTCACTGGCTGCAAATGAACTGCTGTCCCCAGGCACCTTCTGGAGCCATATGGTGCAGACCCGTCTGGAGGGCTCTCTGGGGCAGGCTCTCTGGCATCCCAGCCTGTGCATGTCCAGTGAGCCTGTGCTGTGGGGGATGGCACCCAGGCCAGCACCTCAGGAGAGGAGGGGAGGCAGTGGGGCAGGCAGGAGCAGTGCCGCCCTCTTGGTGGGCAGGGAATGGAACCACGGGTCCTCAGACCCTGGGGACAGGCTCTGTGGATCAGGGCTGCAGATGCCTGCGGGCTCCCGAGGCAGCCTCTGAGGATGGAGGACCTGGAGGTGACAGGGTTGTGCCTCAGCAGGAGCCCTGGACATAGATGTGTCACACAGGGACTTCTGTGGGCTGCAGGACCAGGTGGCTCCGTGAGCCCTCACCTGAGGGCGCATTGGGCTTTTCCAGGGCCAAGGGAGGAAACTGTCCAGCCCCCACCCCACCCCAGTGACACATCTGAGTGGCCTCTGAGCAGCAGTCAGCCTGAAGGCCTGCACCGGGGCCGGGGACACGTGTCCTGGGTGGTTGCCAGCAGCTGGTGGCCAATGGTGATGGCCGAGAGTGGACAAAGCCAACATGTCTGCTCCGGTTTCCCAGGCAGGTTCTGGTGTCCTGGACGGAGTCCCTGTGTGCAGAGGTCAGATGTCTGGCCACTCCTTCCTGTTTGTCGGGGCCACCTTGTCCCCTTGGTGCTAGGCCAGGACTTGACTTGTCCAGGGCACTGGCATGGACACCCACGCTGGCTGTGACCATGCATGTGGCCCAGCTGCCACCTGGTCGTGTGTGCAGGGGCCTCCCCAAGCACCTCTGGCACCAGGCCCAGCAGCTGGACCCTGCCTCCTGCAGTGTCCATCCGCGTGCAGTTGTGTCTACCTCCCTGGGTGCTCATGGGTGCGCCATCATCCCAGAAATGCACCATGCGGGCCCCACAGTCCTAATGCCTGCGGGTCAAACTGCGCACCGCCTCAGAGGACCTTGGCTCCCCGTCAGCAGTGGCCAGCCAGAGTGGACTCAGGCAGGCGGCAGGGCAGACGTGGGGCTGTGGTCTCTTGGGAGTGGGGAGTCTGTGGGGCCTCAGAGGAGGCAGAGAGGGGAGGGAGGGTGAGACTGGGGAAGAGGGAGGCAGAGAAGGAGGGAGGGAGGGGAGAGGAGGGAGGGGAGGCAGGAGAGCCTCTGGGGTCAGGGCGCTGGTGGGTGGGCCGGGCCTCTGCAGGGGCACCCTGACATGCCCGGGGCAGCAGCACACAGAGGGGCCTTTTTCTGGAGGAATCAGAGGTCACCGCAGAGAGCATTTGAAGCAGAAAGAGACGCCACCCACTCTCCCACCAGGGAGGTGTGGACCCCAGGTCCGTGGTGAGCGCCTGCCTCGGGCCACGTCAAGCCGGAGGGTGACCTCTGGAGCTAGGTGGGCCAGGGGTCATAAGGGAGCAGGACGGTGCTGGGTGCCATCTAGGGCACAGGTGGTGTGGGGCAGGGAGCCCGCGGGGGCTGGCTGAGGACATTCCCTTAAAGCTGGGAGGGAGCCAGCGCACGCAGGTGGCCCGCAGTCTGGAGATGGAGACGCAGAGACCCACCCGCCAGGGAGGGAGGGTCAACAGGCCCACAGCGCAGAGGGGGTGGCTCCAGGGACAGGCCGAGTGTGGGGTGACCTGAGGCGGGTTCTGGGCTTCTCTCACCAAATCCGCAGCAAGCACAGAAGACGCGCAGAGGCTGGGCCCGGCTGTCCACCGCTGCAGGTGGCCTGGTAGTAGGGGCCTGATCTGATTAGAGACGCCCTGGGGCTCAGGGTGCTCAGCCCTGAAGTGGGGACGGTGGCGCCTCTGAGGGACACTTTCTGAAGTGCCAGGTGGACAGCTTGCGGAAGGCACCACGTGTTACGGTGGCACATGTCCCACCTCCGTGGTCACGCACTGGCTGGGGGCTGGGAGGACTGTGGCACCCACGATGGCTCAGGCTCTGTGACACCACGGGGACTTTCTGTCTCCCTCTGGCTTCTCCCTGCGCCACTTTGGTGATCGAGGAGAAAAGCCGGCCAGTCTGAGGACACACACGGAGAAGTGCGTCCCCCCCTGGTCCCTCCCCACCGACGCCTGTCCCAGAAGTCTCCATTTCCCACGTGGCCACCAGCCTCCTCTGAGAAGGCACCACACCACCCCGCCCATGTCCCCGCCACCCGGAGGCCTCCTCCATCATCTTCTCGCACGTCCTCTGTGATTGGCCCCTGGTCCCCGCCCCGCCCCCGGATCTCAGACGTTTCAGGTCCCTCCGTCCTGGACCTCTGCTTCCTCCCGGGGGACATGGGCTCCACCCCCTTCTGGAGCACTCCTGCCCACCTTCCACGCCTTTTCCTGACGGCCCACCTCTGGCTCTAGGTGGCACTTCTGGTTCTCAGTCCCGGTGCCCTCAGGATGCAGCCCCGAGCCTCACCCGTCACCCTCTGGCCCTGCGTGCGCCACTCGGAGGCTGCCCTCGGCCTTGAGTCTCCTCTCCCTCCCCAGGGACCCCTTGGCTCCCCCTTGCCTGACCTTCTTAAGTTTTAGGCTTATGCTCCTCCCTGAGAAGCCGCCGATGCCCCCCCTGGGTGGGGGGCCTCTCGCGGGGTTCCTGCGAGCCCCTGCCCCACCTGTCCCTCCGCACCCCGGAGCTCAGGAGCGCTGAGGGCAGGGGCTGTCACTGGATGAGGGGGACAGGGACACTGAGTGGCTTCCTCTTGGCACACAGCACTTGTCTGGATTGGCTGCCCTCTCTGTGGGCCCCATGTGCACGGACCGCTCTGCCCACGGCCTCTGCTGCCAGTTCTGCTCCTTCTGACCTCCCTGGGAGAAGTAGCCGTCCCCTCCTCGCATCTGAGGCCTGTCCTGGGGCTCGGGCTCAACAGGCCTCAGGGACGGTGGCCTGGGGCCAGGCCTCTCTTTCAAGCAGAGCTGGAGAGGCAGGGAGTGGACGAGACCCGCAGAAGCCATGGTGGGACCTCTGAGGGTCCAGAAATGGCAGGAGACCCCAGCTAGGTCCCCCTTCACTGGGAAGGAGGTGGCCTCTGTGGTTGGAGGCCCAGAGCCTGTGGGCCTCTGGCTGTGGCCTCGGGCAACATGAGCTGTCAGGTGGGTCTCAGGGTCCTCCTCCACAGAGGGAGGTGACCACACTGGCTGCTGGGTGGCACAGGCAGCTGTGGCCCTCTGTGTGCCTTCTGGACTTCCCAGGGGACCAGCCCTCGCAGACAGGCTTGGAGCCCAGCCCAGGAGGTGATGCCTCTGCACAGAATCAATGGCGGGAGATGGAGCCACTCGGAAGCGTTGCTGAGATCAGAGTCCATTACCCTTCACCAATCCCCAGTCAGACGCCAACACTCACCAGAACCACTGTCCTGCTCAGGCCCACTGCGTTCCAAGGTGGCCTGCCCCAGGTTCCCAGCAACTTCCCAACTGCCAGTTCACTCCTGAGGCTCTGGCCTCTGGAGACAGGGCTGGCTCCTGCAGCTGACACTGGTGACATCACTGCTGCTGTTCCCAGGTGGTGTGTCCGAGACACAGGTGTGCCTCCCCAGGGCAGGAAGCCCCTCCCTCCCCACACAGCGGCTGGAGCCCAGCCTGTTGTCAGCTGCCAGTCCTCTGTGGCCTGGTGGGGAGAGGGCAAAGGGCAGAGGTGAGAGCTCCGGTCTCCCCCTAGCCTGGCCCTCCCCGTGACCTCTGAGCAGGGCTGGACATCGGGGCTCTGGCCAGATGCACTCAGCTGACCCTCATGCTGTGGTCTTTGCCTAGTGGAGGCAGAGCTTTGCAGATGACCTGTGCCTGGTGCCAGTCCTGAGAGGCAGGCTGTCCAAATGGAGGGCTGTGGCCTTGGTGACTGATGGGTGACAAGCCCCTGCTCCACTGGTTGCTGGTCCCCTGACCTCACCCGGCCTGCGTGGTCATTGGTAACACACCAGGCCTGGTGAGGGACAGTTCTCGGGGGACATCTGCCCGGTGTGTGTCAGGCTAGACCAGATCTCAGCAAGGGAGGCTGACCAGGGAGGCTGACCAGCTGCTGTGCCTCCAGCCAGGCCGGACACCGGCTTTACTGGGGGATGCCCTGGGGCCATGGAGAGGATGACAAGGCCTCTGCCCCCTCTGTGAGAAGGAGGCCCTGCCCCCAGGACAGCAGATGGTGTCCTGCTGGGAAACAGGGCCAGGGTCTGCTTGCTGGAAGCCTTCAGGTGCTGGCAGGAGCCCAGAGGATGGTGACCTGCATGTGTAAACCAGGCGGGGCCCAGGCAGCCTCCCACCCTCCTCTTGGCTTCAGGACTGCTGCCCAGGGACCAGGAAGTACAGGACCCAACAGCGGGGCAGGGGACGGCCATAGCAATGGGCACCTTGGCAAGCGGCCTGTGCCTGGTGGGCCCTGTCCACCACCTAGGAGGGGAGGCTCCCAGGCTGGGAGAGGCCAGGATGTGCCCAGGGTCTCAGGGCTGAGGGTGGGATCTCCGTGTGTGTCATGGTCTGGCCATCACCTCCGGTCCACCATGCCAGGAGGAGCATGGGGGACGGTCAGGCCCCGGCCTGGGTCCCCTCAGGGCTGCCTACCAGCAGGACGGGCGTGGGGGTGGGGTGGGGGATCTGGCTCCTGGCTTCTCCGCTTTTTGGCAGAAACAGACCCGGCGGCTGGAGGGAGGTTTGTCGCCTGCTCCTCGTAAATCAGAGGCGTGATGTAGCTGCCAGTGCTTCCACTCCGCAGCTTCCGCGAGGCAATTAACTCGAAAATTGAATTGATGTGCATCGATTTCTCTAATAAAGTTATTGTAATATATTCCACTCATTAGAATCTGGAGCTGAAAGTAGACGTTCTGTGCCTGATTTTGCTGTCCCTGTAAGTCACTTGAGCCTGGGGAGGAGTGCTGGCACCCCTCTCGCTTCCTGTCAGGACCACATGCCTCTTCCCCCGTGGCGGGGCTCTTCGCAGGCCAGGACCCGGGGGCTTTCTCAGAACACGGGCTGCAGGTGGCGCCGGGGATGCAGGACCCGACAGCGGGAACTGACAGTGGGCACAGCTGGTCCCAAGGAGGCCCTGGTGCTGAGGTTACAGGGCTGTCAAGACGGGAGGAGGGACGGGCAGTGTTTGAGGGGACATCCAAACACAGGCCCCCAATTCAAAACCTCTGGAAGATCAGGAACTCCTGGACCAGAGTGGGTGGTGGAGCGCAGGACTCCGGCCTCCGGCCGATTCCCGGAGCAGCAGCTGCCCAGGCCTTCCCTGGGGACCTTGGTCACTCTGCCCAGGTGCCTCTTATCCCACACATGCAGCCACAGGCTTGGGATGTCCCTCTACTTTGCACTTCAGGAGTAGGACCTGGGGTGGCCAGAGACATGGCTGGGATCACCCGGGATCACGCCAGAATCTGCACCTCTGCTTCAGGGCTGAGCTCCAACTACTCCTGTCCTCTCGGGAAGAAGTGGAGGGACAGGCCCTCTGGGGCTCTGTGCCCCCAGTGAGCTGGCTGGGCCTCAGGAGCCCACGGGGCCTTCCCTGCTGTGAAGGGTCTAGAAGGTTCTTGGGGAATCCAGGGGAGCTTGGGCTCTGTGTGCCGAGCAGGGGGCCCTCCAGACACCCCAAGCCTCTCCAAAGTGCCCCGGGCTGGGAGTCTTACGCCATCGTGAAAGAATGGGACCAGACTCCATTTATCTCACGGAAAGTGTGCCCGTTCTTGACACTTTGTGTAGGACACATTTTTTAAATGAAAACAAGGCTTTGAGCAAAAAACCCAATTTGTTTAAAACAACCTGTGGAGTTATGACAGATGTGATTTTGACTAACGAGCACCAACGTGATGGGAGCCGAGTGCTCAATTATGGATGAGCTAATTATGTAGTGCGTCGTGGCGTTTGGATGGCTGAGCCGCCTTCCTCCCTGCTCTGACGGGCTCCAGCCGGCTAGCTGGGATAATCAGAGGGACCTGGTCTCGCGCTGCTCTGCTGAGCAGCACAACCACTCAATTTGGCAACGGGACAGTCGTGCATGGTGCGGGCGAGCCCTTCTGTCTGTGGCCGGGGTAGGGGCCCAGGAGGGACTCCAGACGTACTAGTGTGGGGGTGTCTCAGTGCACTGCAGGGAGAGCCCTGGGGGCTCGATCCCCATCAGAGGAGTGACCTGTGCCTCCGCTTTGCAGAGCAAGGTCCCCAGGCCCTGCTAGCCCTGCCCGGGGGTCAGTTCCCGTTGCTGGTGTGGTCTGTCTGCGGGGCGGGTCCAGGACTCGCCTCCTTTCCTCAGTCTCCAGAAATGGCCTTCCCTCCTTTCTTTATGAGGCGCTGCGTTGGCTAATCCCCGCCAGTGTCCCCACATCTGGGCTTGGTGCTGTTGCCCCGGGCAGTCTCTTTAGTCCTTACCACCTTCGTCTTAGGTGGTGGGAGAGTTGTGCAGAGGGAGTGGCATGATCCTTCAGTCTCCCAAAGCTTCCGGCCCCTCAGACTTCAGAGCCCACACCCCACCCGTCCCCGTGGGGCACTGCAGAGTGGCTGGGACCCTGTGGGGAGCTGGCCCCCACCACCTGCTCGCTCCTGCTGGCCACATGGGTGCGGACGTGGCATGGGTGTCTGCGCCTGTCCTAACATGTCCTGCACAGGAGGTGTAGCTCAGCCTCCAAGGTGTTACCTGCGGGTGGATGGAGAGCGGAAAGTGTTGGGAGACAGTGGTCCTGTGTTTGTAGCTGTGCAAATATTGCTCAAATATCCTCATATACTGAGACTTCTGTTTTGGACAGATTTCTCTCCCCAGGAGATTTTCCATCCTTCTTTCTCATGTGATGTGGTGGTGGGACACAGTTCCTCCTCTGCTCTCTAACAGTGACGGTCCCTGGATCTTATCTAATGTAAGCCCGAATGGCCTCCAGTCCCATCCACTTGGCTGCGGAAGACGGGGCACCATTTCTTCTGGTTTTCTTCATCTGTTCATCTGCTGATGGGTACCAAGGCCGACCCCGCGGTGGCTCCTGCAAGTGGTGCCGCAGGGAACGGGGCGGGTGGCATCTCTTCCACACCCTGCTGGTGTTCGCTGTGGGATCTTCGCCCTGAATCGAGGGTGCTGACTGCACAGTGTGCAGGTCAGACACGAAAGGACAGCTGCCCGGGGCCCAGGTGGGCAAGCGAGGGTCCGGGTATGTAGCCGTGCCGCTAGAGGTTGGAGTGGCGGGGCAGTGGAGGTGAACAGCGGCTTAGGGAGGAACCCGGGATCTGCAGCTCACTGGGGACATCGGCCCACAAGACCCTGCCTTGCACTTCATGAAGGACTGGGAGAGAGGGGGCGGAGGCCCAGCTCAGGTAGGACCACGAGGTGGAAGCGTCAGGGACCCTGACTCCATCCGTTCCGGTCATGCACACCTGTGGGAATATCACACGGCCCCCTGCAAGGACGAGCAATCGTCACGTGCTGATCAGAGGCTAGAGGAGTCAGGGAGGCAGGGCTGCCGCCCAGCATGACCACTGTGCCCTGGCACCCAGCCTGCACGAGCGCTGACCCCGACTGCGCGTGTGAAGGCAGAGGTCACGGGGCCAGCAGCGGCTGCCCCGAGAGGCCCTCCCGTCTGCACGCTGGTGGGGCTGTCCTGGGCCCTCCGTCCCCCGAGCCGGATCTGCCGATTCCGCCTGACACTTTTTCCTTGTGGGAGTGAAAGGGAGGCTACGTCCTCAACTGAGTTTTTCACTCGTGAACTTTGGTTCTGAGTGGGTTTCAATGGTCAGAGGAGGGGTGAGGCCGGTTCCGCAGTCCTGTGTCCCAAGCAGGTGTGTTCCTCGCTCAGCCAACAAACTCCCTGGGGTTATTTTTGACTGAAGTCCGGACATTTTTCCTTCCAGATGTCCTCAGTTTTAACCGAATGTCCTTTTTCTATTCCAGGACACGTCCGTCACGTTCAGTCCTGGAGCTCCGCAGGATCCTTGGGCTGTGACGGTTCCTCAGGCTCCTCCTGATGTCCTTGGGGTCTGCACCACCCTGGGGAGCTGCCCCCACCTGGCCCTTCCCCCGGTCACCTGGCAGGGATGGGCATGGCAGACAGCCAGGGGGGCGAGCTGCCCTCCTCCTGTGTCACATGCAGGCGCCTCCTTACTGGGTCACCTTGAAGGCCTGGCAGAGGGCAGTGGTCAGGTGTTGCCCTTGGAGAGTGACTCTGGGGGCTGATGCCAGATGCCACTTGCTGCCTCACCCTCTCAGCTGTCTCCCTCTTGTTTCCCGGTGTCCTCGTGTGCAGGGGGCTCCGTTTGTCAGTGTCCACGGCGCGGGGACAACCGGGAGGTACCGCGACAAGGCCCTTGTGCTTGCTGCTGTCCAGGGTCTTCATCCTGGGTTCCTCCCGTGCCGTTTCTCCTGCGGGTCATTTTCCAGCCCTCGCCTCCCCTGGGCTCTCCTGGGCCCCGACGTCAGGACGGGTGGTGGCGAGAGCCAGCCCACGGCTGCCGACCTGGAGCCTGGCTCTTGAACAACGCAGGGTGCCCAGGGGTCTCGTTCCTCGTGCCTGAGCCACACTGGAGGCTGATGCCCGACCATCCACCTCCACCAGGACAAGCAGCTGAGCCAGCAAACTCCCCAGTGCTGGGAGGGCAGGAGCAGCCCCTGGCCACACACCAGCCCTCACCCAGCCCCTCCGTGGGCCCTCTGGTGGGTGTCTCTGTGAGGTCCCCTGGCTTCCACTTGTGCTTTCAGGATGGACAGCAGGACCCGGGTGCTGGTGTCCGGGGGGAGTGGGCCACCTGGGGAGGTCCCTGTGCTTCCAGGCTTGTGGGGCGTCCCTCCTGCTTTGGCACACGGGGGGTGCTTCTCTTGGTGCTGACTCCGTGGACAGCAGCAGCTTGTGCCTCATGTTGTGAGGACTTGCCTCCCCCATGCTGGCTGCCCGGGTGGTCACTGCAGTCCTACCAGGGGGGGACACTTCCTGCTCATTCCTGGGGGAGAAACTGAGGCTGGGAGAGGAGGCAGCACCTGCTGCAGGGAGCTGGTGTGCACGAGGGACTTCTGCTCCCAGACAGCTGGGGACGTGCCACCGCCTGCCAGGCTCCATCTCTGACGCGTCCTTGCCTCTGTGTGAGCTGAGGTCTTGTTGGGGACCAGCATGGCCTCGTTCCATTTTTATGACAGATAACAGCAGAGGAGGCGGAGGGCAGCGCCAGGCTGTGGAGCTGCCCCAGGATGAGCTGTGAGGTCCCCTTCCCAGCAGGGCTCCTGGGGAGCCTCCTGGGCTCTGGGGGATGTGATTCTGTGGGGGAGGCTCACTGGGGTCTCTGCACCGCACTGGCCAGCCCTGCCCACTCCAAGAGCAGCCGGAAGCCTCCTTCCTCCATCAGCGGAGGGTGAGATCCTACCGGACTTGTTCTCCCGGTGAGTGACATCATTGAACATGGGAAAGTGTCACGCAGTGAACACCCGAGTGCGTCCCCAGCTCCAGCTACTTCTGAGGTTGAGGACTAATTAAGACTGTGGGGGATGGCAGCATGGTGACTTCTGACAAGCCTCGGTCCTGATGTCCCCCCGGGGGCTCACAAAGGGGACAAGGGCAGGATAGGGCTGAGCACACCGTGGAGGAGCCGACGAGACTCTTCTTAGGAAACCTGCCAACGGAGCAGGGTCCTGCTCTGGAGGGACCACTCTGCTCCACAGTCCTGAGACCCCAGGGGTGGGACGGGGTCACAGCGGCGGTCACACCAGATTCCTGTCAGATGCTTCCCACGTCACCCTCAGGCCTGGCTGACTCTGTGGTGGGGAGTTTCCACAGTGCCTCCTTCAGTTCTGCTGTGACCTGTGCCCCACACGGAAGCCAACAGGGAAGGCGGTCAGCCCAGCTTGTTGATCCTGGACCTCGGGTGTTTCCTGGCTGACCACTGGGCCGCTCCCTGGCTCTCACTGAGGCCGTGCTGGAAGGCTCTGGTCCCCAACCCTCTTGAGCCCACCCAGGGCTCTGGCCACCTGCACTCTGCCACACCCACCTGGGCGGTCCTTGTGGGTGGGATCTGGAGCCCAGGGCATTGCTGTCCCCCCAGGCCAGAGCTTTGGTGGCCACTGCTCCAGGAGGCGGCATAAGAAGGAATGTCACTGGGCGTGACAGAGCCAGGCTTGTTGCCTCCAGCAGGTCACAATGAGCACTCCCACCTTGTCTGCGCACCGGGGAACAATAACCACCGGCGGCGAGCTCAGACTCCAAGGAGAACAAGATAGAGAACGATCGTTTAACTTCACCCATCTCAAAGCAACCTCATAAAAATTAAGGAATAATTTTTCAAAGAGATAAGGGCTTTAGGGACATTAAAATCAAAACAACCAAATTGTTCCTGCCCGGAGGAGGTACACGCAGGCTGGGAAGGGATTTCTTTTCCCATTTTTAATTTACAAGAACCTTGTAAACTACAAATTAAAGAAGCCATAGCCATTCAGATGGCTTGATTCATTAAGGCTTTATTTACCCTTAATGCCTCCAAAGAAAAATAATTTGCCTACTGAACATGAGTTATGGGCTCAGAGCTGACATCCCCGCACAGATCCCCAGGCCCCCTCCAGGTGGGGGGCTGCTGTGGACGAGCAGAGGAGGTGCCTAATGAGCTATATGGTCATTGTCCTCAAGGGAGCCAGGGGGCAAGACCCTCCCTCAGACGCTGGTGCCCAGCCCTGGAGACTGTTGGTCAGCCACAGGAGTGCTGGACAGTCACGTCCTTTACCCAACCAGCTGTAGCTACAGTTGTTCCTTACATTCGCATGCCTTCGTCTCCCATGATTTCAGTTACCCGTGGTAAACTTCTGACCAGAAATATTCAATGGAAAATTCCAGATATCAACAATCGGTAAGTTGTAAACCGTTCTGGGGTTCTGAGCATTGGTTGAGATCTCGCAGGGTGCCCCCAGGTGTGAGCCATCTCTTTGTCCAGCGTGTCCATGCTGTATATGCTACCCACCTTTAGTCTTTAGGTGGCCATCTTGGTCATCAGGTCCACTATCATCCTGTCACAGTGCTGTGTCCAAGTGAGCCTTATGTTACTTAATCAGGGTCGCAAAGTATGAGCGATGATGCCCTCACTTCACTGCAGCGCACTGTTCCAGTTGTTCCACTCTGTTTTTAGCTGTTAATTTCTTACTGTGCCCAATTTATGATTCAGACTTTATATCCAGGGCTTGGTACTGTCTGTGGCTTTGGGCACCCACTGGGGGTTCATAGATGGGGTGCCCACTGCATCTGTGACCGGCACTCACAATAGGCACAGAGGAGAGGCCCGATGATGATTAAGTGAATGAAAGAAGAATAAATGGATGAGTGAAGGGATCTGGTGCTACACGGACCTTGTGCTGACTCTGCGATGGGGAGTTCCCACAGTGCATCCTGTGGCTGGCATGTGCCATGGCCATGGTCACCCATTCAGGTCAACCTATTCAGATTGTAAGACGGCCAGGAGCTGTGTCTGGGCAGGGGTCTTAACAGCTTACAATAGTGAAGACCCTATTTCCAATATGGTCCCGTTTACAGTGTTGGGGCCACCGTGCAGCCACTGGTCACAGGACTGGCCAAGGTTTCGCCCCGCCCAGCCCCGCCCCACGTCTTAGGTGGGGAAACTGAGGCACAGAGGCAGGCGTCAAGGCCTGTTGGGTGAGGGGTGGCTTTGGGGATGTCCAGTCTCTCTCCTGCCCCATGAGGAGGAGACTGAGCGCCGTGGTGCCCTTTGCTGGGAACCAGAGCACAGCCAGTGTTTGAGCGGCGTTGGCCCAGGCACGGCTATTCCTGTCACACGCTCCTGTTGACGCAGCTGGGAGAAGCCACAGCCTCCTCAGCTCTCGCTTGGGGACAGTTTTGCTCTGGGTGAGTGAACATTTCACTGGGAGCAGAGGGTGAAGGTGAAGTTTGGGGGCTCAGAGGAGAACTTGGCCCCTAAGAAAGTTGGGGATCCTCCTTTGACTTGTCCCCAACCCATCTGTGTCCTTCGTAAACCCTGATGTCAGGGTCCTAATCCCTGGGACCTCAGATCGTGACCTTATCTGGGGGCAGGATCTTTAAAGAGGTCATTGAGTTGAATTGAGCTCACTGGCGTCCTGATAGAAGAGGGGGTCGGGGCACATGGGGACACCAGGAGCGTGGTGCACAGCAGAAAGGCCGTGTGGAGACACAGCAGCAGCCAGCCCAGGAGAGCCGGGGGGGGGCACCTGCCCACACCTGTTTCAGGCCTTCACCCACCAGGACGGGGAGACCAGTTTTCTGGTGAAGCCACTCAGCCCGTGGCACTTTGTTACGGTGGCCCCGTCAGCACACCGATGCTCTACCCTGTCCGATGCAGGAAAAATGACGAGACCTTTGAACCCGGTACCTCTGCCCCTGAGTGCATGCGCCCCTCCCTTCCCGGTGTCTGCACCCCGTGCCGAAGTGTCCCTTGGGTTTTGTGACTGTGTCGTCTCAGGCCTCCGGAACAACGAGCCATGCTGGGGGGAAGGTGGCTGAGTCCTGTGTGCTCCTGCCGGGTGTCACCTGCTCCCAACGCTCCCCTTTGCTGGTGTGTGCCTGGGGCCGCCTCTTCTGGTACTCGCCGCCATGAGCACCTTCTCTCTCCAGCCAGCCTTTGAGCACCCGGGGCAGACCCCCAGCCAGAATCGTGGGGCACCCGTCAGACACAGAGCGAGGGGGTTCCACCAGGTCTGGCTGTGCCAGCTCCTGGGCTCAGCCTGTCCTGTCCATCTCTAAAGGGGGAGCCGTCCTTCCCCAGGAAGAGCAGCCTGGGGTTGGGAGGAGGCCGTGTGTTTGCCGACGCAGGGTGAAGAATTGTGATCCGCTGGGTATATGGGCCCCCTGGGGGGACTGGGAGACAGGGGAGGAGCCTGCACCTCACAGGAAGCCAGCCAGCGGTCCACCTTGGTAGGACGGTGTCCAGGGCTTGAGTCCCGGCAAACGTCCTGCCCTGGCTTCATGCCCGTGGCTCCCGTGAGTGGCACAGTATGTCAGGCCCCGTGGACGCTGGAATTTTCCAGGGAGCATAGTAGGTCAGAGGTAAGAGGTGGCCAGCTGTGGACAGAGACAGACCCAGAGCGTCTCTCACCACCTGGCCCCTGGGTCGGTGTTTATTCCTCGGAGCCTCCTCACCTGGAAGGTCACCTGCTGGTCAGGGTCACTGGGAGCATGGAGTCAGGTGGTGTGTTTGAGCCCCGCCTGGTGAGATCAAAGGGCCCCCTTCCCGTTGGGGTGGAGAAGCCTCTGGAGAGTGCTCTCTGGGCTTCCAGATCCCAAGGAGTGGCTGGGCCTCGGCCAGCTCCCGCCTTGCACGGCTGCCTCACGTGCGGTAAGTTATTTCCCCATCTGTTTTGAGACTCGTCTCAGCCTGTTTACGAGGGTTTCTCATCACTTCTGTGGCGGGACTCAAGCTGCAGCGCTTCCGGCTCTCCCGTCCATGCTGGGCCAGTCCACGGGGCCTGAGAACAGCTGGGCAAGGGACTGCTCACACGCCCAGGATCACGCAGATGCTGCACCTCCTTACGGTTGTCTAGGGACATGGCAGGTGCAGCCACATCCCCCAAGACACGCGGAGAGCACCCCCACTTACTACAAAAGAGTGGGGGGCCCCAGCCCACAGGCAGGTTTGAAACTCACTGGGACTCACGGTCGCCCCCAAAGCTAGGGCTTATCACGGTGAAAGGACACAGATCAAAGCCACCCGGGGAGACGTGTGGCTGAACCCAGCGGATTTCGAACCTGCAGCTCCAGCGTCTTCTCCCTGGGGAGTCCAGGGGACTGGTGTGTGACGCTCACCCTCTTCCTGGGTCCCACGGAGCTGCTCCTTCCTGGGGTTGGGCTGGTGCTGGGGCAGAGCGTGGGGGGCCGGTGCCCTCCGATGCCCCTGGTGGCAGGTCCTGGCCTCGCTGGGGACTTTCTCGAACAGCCCCTCCTGTGAGCAGTGCAGCCACTCTCTGGACCACACGGCGTCCCCAGCAGGGCTTCCTTGATGTCCACTGGGCTCAGGTGGACAGGGAAGAGGGACACGCCCTGGCCCCTGACACTGGATTCTGGGCTTGGAGGTCCCCTCTGCCCCATCTTTGGGGGAGTCTGTTCTTCCTGGAGAGAGGAGCAGCCCCTGCCTGTCCCTGCAGGCCCTGCCTCCAAACCTCACCTGAGTCCCTGCTGGGGCTGGGACACCTGCAGGGTGCCCCACTTGTGCTGAACCCTGGGTCAACACTGGCGCTGCCGGGGTGCTGGGCAAGGGCAGGGGTGAAGTCGCTGCCACTGACCGCTGACAGCTGACCCTCCTCATGGCTTCCTGAGCTGCAAACCCGCCCTCTGCTGCTGTGGAGGTGCTGGTGGCCTGGCGCCCAGCCGCGTCTGGTCTTCCTGCCGGGCTCGGCCCTGACTCCACCGAGCCGGGCGCCTGCGGGCGGCTCCGTCCTTCCTGGTTGCGTGTCTTTCCCTCATTAGTCACCGCTTCTCCACACTTAGCGGCTTCTCAGGTTTCAGGCATCATTGAATATGGGATAATTATTTTATCAGGCAATTTATTTCCCAGGTACATTTTTAAAGGTCTATTAATCAATCTAAAGGGAGGGGAGAAGGCTGGGGGCCCAAATCCAGGGGCACAAGATGCCGCCTGGAACACCTTGGGGGAGGGGACTTTGCTTTCTCCGCTGACGTGGGGAAGAGAGGTGGGGGGGCGTCCCGGCACCGAGGACAGTGAGGCCCAGCTCTCCTGACCTCGGGGACAGGAGAAGCCTGGCAGGGAGCTCGGATGGGGCGGGAGGAGGCTCTCTGGGTCCTGGTGCTGGGAGCTGGCCTCCGGGAGCTGAGGGAAGCTCACGCAGCTGATCCCATCCACACAACCAGATGGACCCCCAGCCTCTTCTGGGCCCCATCAGTAAAAGATAAAAACACGATAAATATTGAAGCCGGAAGAAGCCTGCTCCAGGCCAGAAGCGTGGCTGGTTTCATCTGCCACAGACGCACATGGAGTTCACGCCCCGATCTGTAAGTGGACCCAGGAGTGGGGGACATGGGGGCCCTCACTGGGGAGGCATGATCCCAGCTGTGCTTCCTAATGTCCCAGCTTGCAGGGGGCAGTGGCTCGCAGGAGTGACCGTGGCTTTCTTCAGGAGGCTGGGACGTGGCCAGGCAGCCACCTTGCAAGGCGAGTCTCTGGGATGGACGTTTCACAACTGGTCATTAATAACAGCAAGTGGCCAGGGCAGGGGCAGGTGTGCTCTGCGGGGATCCCAGGTGTGACCTCCTGAGTCCCTGTGGGTGCAGGGCCAGCCCATCCTTCAGCGGAGGGGCAGCCGCGAGCTCAGGTCTGCTGGCCCGGCTGGCTGCCCTGTGACGCTGCTCCTCTGCACTGCGGCTCTGGGGCCTCTGAAGGAGCAAGGCTGGCCACTGGGGAGGCCACCCCAGCTGAGGGGGAGGCCAAGGCTTCTCCCTGGTGGCCTGGTGACCCTGGTGGCCCTAGCAACTAGGCTCAGTTCACTGGTTGGTGGTTGTTTCAAAGACAGAGAAAGCAGTGAAGTTATTCTGCCACGTGGTGCAGACGCCCAGTGAAGCTTTATTTATTTATTCTTTTGGACCAGGGATCGAGCCCAACACGGAGCCACGTCCCCAGCCCATTTTATTTTTTATTTTGGGACAGAGTTTTGCTAAGTTGCTTAGGGCCTCACTAAGTTGCAGAGGCTGGTCGTGAACTTGTGATCCTCCTGCCTCAGCCTCCGGGGCTGCTGGGAGCAGAGCCACCGTGTCGGGCTTCAGTTGAGCTTTTGTACCTCTCGCTCTCCTAAAGGCAGGGCAGGATCCGCAGCCGGGTCGGTGCCTGCCCAAGCAGAGCGGACGCTGTTCCCACGGGTGGCCTCATGTAAAGTCATCAGGCTGTTGTTGTCCTTTGTTGGCAGACGGTTGTGCTCTCTGTCACTTGTTTGGTGTCATCTGTCCTGAGTTCACGGAGATGGACCCTGGTTGAAAAGTGGCTCGGGGAGGTACAGAAGCGGCCACAGGAGAGGCGGTGTAGACAGTCGGCCTCCAATGACTTAGACGGCGCGAGCGGTGGGAGCAACGGGGTGGGGTGGCGAGCGGGCGCGTGTGGCCAGAGCGGGGGAGACAGGCAGGGGCTCTGGTGCAGGACGCCGGAGGCTGGACACGGAGGCCTTTCCAGGAAGCAGGTTGATTTAGTTGCAGAGGTCAGAGGGGCTATGCCTAAAGCCCTCTGGCCCCAGGGCCTGGAGACTCTTTTAGGTTCGTACTCAGTGGGGTGGCTCCACGGCCTAGGAGTGGGTGGGCACAAAACGGTTGCTCTTTGTCCCAGATTTTAGGTCCCACAGAGGTTTCTCAGGATTTTACCAAGAAAACAGAGGAGTGGTGTCTGCCCAGCCACAGGCTTTTACGAGGAAGAGGAATCTGTCCTCCACCACAGAAGCCTCCGACCACAGTGGCCCTCTGAACACTCCTGCTGACCTCCTGGTGACAGTCTGCTGACCGGGAGAGAAGCTGCTATGCTACAGCGGGGGTCTCCTTGGTGTGGAGGGTACCTGGTGGCTGTGTCAGAACATGTGGAGAAGCTGGGGGCCTCCCGGAGTGGGCCTCCCTGGCCCCTCACCCCAGGCCGTGACCTGGCGGCCTGGCACTGGGAGGCCCACAGGTGGTCTCAGGAGGGCGAAGTGACAGCTGTGACCTAGTGAGCTGTCCCTGACAAATCCTGACTTACCTTTTCCAGTACAAAACTGAAGAGTGGCACCTGTTGTCCCTGCAGACGGAGAAGAGGCCCAACAGTAACGGCATCATTCAAAGCTGCTCACCTTGAAAAGAGGGGCGCACCCCTCGCCTGCCGAGAGCTCCAGGCCCCGGAGCCATGGGGAGGACTGGGCAGCAGTGCCGTGCGTTGATTTAGTGCTTTCCGTGAGTGAGGTGCCGAGCCACAGCCCAGAGGCCGCACGATTGGTCTATCTCAGGACGATCCCTGGTCACAGTGCACCTCCGTCGGGGGCCACCAGTTCCCATGCCCTCCTCCCTCTCCAAGAGGAATCCCAAGGACAATTCCTAGGACCGCTGCTTGCCAAGGAACGGGGCCTCCGTGGCCTGTCCCCCTGCTCCCCGCCCTCCTGCCCACCTGACTGGGCTCACCTGCTGTCCTGGGCCTCAGCTGGACAGGAGCCCTGACCCTGGTCTCAGGTGCCTCCCACCAGGCCTGGCCTGGGGTGCAGGTGTGACGGAGCCTGTGGCCCTGTGGGAGAGCGATCACAGATGGACGGTGGGTGTGCAGAGGTGGGCCTGGCCAGCTCCGCCTCTCCCTGGAGGCTTCTCACCTCTCTCCCTCATGTCTGGGGCCCACTACTCAGCATGACCCGACCCCAGCAGAGCATGTGGGGAGCCCTCCACCTCCAGGAGCACTCCCCCCTTCCAGAAACCAGTGGGGGTCCTGCCCCAGGGAGGCCCAGCCCTCTGCTGGACGCTCACTCACCTCAGCGGGAGGGACGGGCTCACTCCCAGCCCCTGGGCTGAGCTCTCTCGCCGGAAGCAGATCTCCCTTCAGACCATCGGGCACACACCCACCTCCGGGGTCTGCAGAGGGGCCGCTCTGGGAGCAGCTGTTCTGATGGAGGAAGGTGGGGCCTGGGCTCCGGCCCTTCTGCCCTGTGCAGCCTGGACGCTCCTCCGTGACGGGCTCCTTGTCTCACCCTCCGCCCTGCGCCACAGAAGGGACACAGCCTCAGAACAGGCTGTTCTCAGGACACAGGGCACGCCCCCCGGGAGGTGGTGGGCTTTCTGCGGGGAGCTTGGCCCCTTCCCATGGAGTGTTCCAGAGGCCCCTGGCGTGCCAGAGCTGGGCCACGGATGGCTGCGGGGGCCTGGGTGATGAGTCCCAATTTATATTAATGGCATTTTAGATGAGCCACAGCTGAGGCTGGCTCCACCCTGCACACTGGAGACCACGATGCCAAGGGAAAGTGAAACCATAAATAAGCAGTGAAGACCCCCAGCTGTGGTGCTGGGTATAAAGGAAGGGCAGGAAGGCGGGCAGCCGCTCCCGACCCACCCGCCCGCTCCATCCTCCACCCACAGGCCCTCCCTGTGGCCTGGGCACCCTGCGGCCTGGGCACGGCCCACAGGCAGGCTCCGGGGCTGCAGCCTGCGGTTTTCCTCTCCTGCCAGAGGTTGCTCTCAGGCCTGGGGATGCCGTGGCCAGGGGCCCGCAGCTCAGCCATCCTCCCCTTAGGGTTTCTCTGGACCAGCTGCTGCTGAGGGGAGGGTCCCAGGAGCTCGTGGGGGCACCCGCTGGGGAAGGCCCGCCTCCAGGGTCCAGCTTCCGCAGGACGCCCTCCGTGCCTGGCCGTGAGGGTCTCTCCACGCACAACCCAGTGTGGCCTTGTCAGAGGGCGAGGGACAGGGAAGAGCGTGAGCAGGAGACACAGGGAGACAGAGCCAGCCAGGTGAGGTCACCATGTTCTGTGTCTCGACCACGTAAGACCCGCCCCCGCCTGGCCCAGCCACACCCAAGGAGGGGACCCCAAATACACGGTTCCTCCTCTACCATTGTGTGGGTCGGGTCTTTCAGTGCCACAGAGAGAAAGTTGACAAACAGTGACTCAGGCCCACCCAATCCGTCCCCTCCACTTCTGGACCTCGGCACCGGCTGTCAAAGACCAGTCTGTCTCTCTTTTTGTCCCTTCTCCAGTATTTTCCAACCAAACCAATTAAAACCAACAATGCCCCAGGGGAGCACCTCACCCGAGGCAGCAGGGCCCCCCTCTCCTGGGTTCCTCCAGTCAACGAGCTGAGCCCTGAGGAGCACTGGCAGGGCTTGTCTGCACCTGTGAGCTGGGAGTGGGTGAGGGCCCTGCCACTCACCAATGGGCGTCCAAGGTGGCTGCTGTGCCGAGGTCCATCAAGGCCTGTGTGTGGGCACAGGGGCCAGGAGCACCCTGCAGGTTGCTGGGTCTAAACACGGGGTGTGTCTGCCCTCAGGCACCCAGCTTGCAGGTTGGGTCCTCCGGTCCTGGGGCTGGAGGGGCTGGGCACGCGGACACTTGGAAGCGCAGGGGCATATCAGGCCTGTCTCAGGGACTGAGAGAAGCCACGTGCCATCCCCCAGCACTGTGCTGGAGCTCCAGACAAGCCACCCAGTTACCATGACTTGGTGCTCGGGTCTGCAAAGCAGCGTGTGGCCCGTGGGGCCGTGGAAGCCCAGCGCTGGCACTTCACAGGATCCCAGGACCTCGGGCTTCCTGCAGACTCTGCTGGGGACCGCGAGCTCCTCTGTTCCGTGAGCGGGTTCTGCTTCTCAACCTGGCGACAGGGGGTGAGTCCACAGGGACCCTCAGCGGCAGGAGAAGGTGGAGCTGCTTTAATGGCCCCTGACTCGATGGGAACAGGAGAGACACCTGTCAGTCCGCTGGCTCCCAGGTCTTGAAATCCAGATGAGGGGGTGCCCGGGACCCTGGGGCTGGGTCCCTTGGGGAGAGAGCTGAGGAGCAGCACCCTGGCCCGGGCAGAGGAGGTGTGGACAGTGGAAGGACAGCGGGCATCTGAGAGGATGAAGATGACCTTGAGCCTGGAGCCTCTGCAGGACCCAGGGCTGCAGGCGGAGAGGCTGCCTGTCCTCTGTGGAGGGAACCCACCAGGCGGGGGCAGTTCTGGGCATGAGGGACAGGAGGCTGCAGAGGCGGCCAAGGACGTGGCCGGCAGCAAGGAGAGCCGTCAGAGCGTTTGTGGGACAGAGCTGAGCACGAGGCCTGTTTCTGTGGCCCTCTGACAGCTGGGAGCGAGGTGGAGCCGTGTCACAGAGCGCTCGAAGAACCCCACTCCTCTGCCCTAGCCGATGGGTCCTGAGGGGGCGCCTGCCCACGCAACGACATTCAGAGCTTTCCTTGGGAGCTGGACGTGGAAGACAGGGGCATTCGGAAGAGCCTTTCCTGGGGTGGCTGCAGCAGGGACAGGCGCCAAACACCAGAGCCTCACGCTGTCTTTCATGTGGACTGGGGAGCAGAAGAGGGCTGTCTCCAGCGGGGAGGAGATGAAACGGACATGCTCAGAGAGTTTTTAGAGAGAGGACTTGAAGCACTCTGGTCCCTGGATCAAGCAGTTCCTGAGGCCCGTCTCTATTCCTGCTCTTCCCACAGTTCTGTGATGTCTGCAGAGCCCTTTCAACTGTCATCTAGCTGTAGTGGGTTGGAGTTAGGTTTCTTTCAGATGCCACCTCACAAGGGAAGGCTCAGGCCGGGAGGCAGGAACCTCAGGAGCTGCAGCTCTTCATCTGAGGGGACCCTCACCTGCCCTGGCTGCCCGAGATGCGCTTCCCGCTCGCGCTCCACCTTGGCGGCTGATTGACTCGCTCCTCAGCAGGTGCGGGAGTCTCAGAGCTTCTGATTCAGGCTTGAGCTGGCGGTTGGACCTACGGTCTCCCTGAAGCTTTACCCAGGACCAGGAAAGCCGTCAAGGGCAGGGGCCACAGGCCAGCCAGGGTTCCTCAGGCCCAGGAAAGCGGTCAAGGGCAGGGGCCACAGGCCAGCCAGGGTCCCTCGGGCTGGAGACTCGGCAGCAGGGAGCCCCACTGTGGGGAGGCCAAGTGAGAGGTGACCTGAGGCACTTGGGAAACTGCAGCTGGACGAGGAGCTGCCTGGGGGACCAGCTCGAGGCAGAGGGGCTGGGGCACACTTGCTGGAGGCAGCAGGGGAGAGCCATGATGGCGGGCGGCTCCCCGTGGCGTAAAGCGTGCTGGTGAAGCCCGCTCGTGGAGCCCAGCCAGAAGGTCACAGGGAGCCCGGGAAAGACGAGGCAGGGAGCGGGCAGAGAGGCTCCGGCACCCTGGGCAGTGCGTGCCCTTGAAGCCTGGCCTCTGCCCAGGAATCCGCTGAGGTCAGGGGAGGACGGTGGCTGGACACCTCCGTGGCCTGCCAGAGTCGGCAGTGACCTTTGGGGTCACGTGACCCAGCTCTTGTGTTTTGCAGGCGAGGACGCTCAGTGAGGTGGGCGGTCATGATGCCGTGTGGGTCAGAAGGTGACCGGAACCCGGCCCACATTCCCCCAGGTCTCCCGTTTCGCTGGGCAGACTGAGCGGCCCTGCGCCTGTCGCCCACCGCCACCAGAGGGGAGCGGAGCCCATGGAGAGTGGGCACCGGTGCTCCGCCTGGGCCTGGAAACTGACGAGGTCGTGGCTGGGCGCTGGGGAAGCTCTCACGCCTGCCCTGCAGACGCCCTCTGTGTGTGCCTGGGCCTCAGCCCTGCCCCTCCTGTCCCCTCCCCTTCCCTGAGGACAGTGTCCCCAGGTTGTGGGTCCCCTTCAGCCTGGGATCTGGGCAAAGTGAAAGTCACTCAGGGCCCAGCAGAGCCCAGGAGGAGAGCAGAGCTCAGCCCCCTGTGTCCTCGAGTGCACGAGGAAGGCAGCTGCCGGGCGGCATGAGCGCCTGAGGTGGGGGCTGTTTGTCCTGCGGCCAAAGCTGACGATCACGGGAACTTTCCACATAACTAATGCCCGGGGAAGCCTCGGATGCTGGCCTTGACAGCGGTGCTTAGAAACTCCACCACACGCCATGAAAACAGGCTGTTATTTAAAGCACTATTCCTGCTGATAAGAGCTCGATACATGGGCTTTCCCACCACCTGATCAGAGACCCACACGGGTGAGGGCTCCTGAGACGGGACTCACGGAGACCCTCGAATCACTCACGGAGTTTCTGCCGGAAGCACTGGGGTGGGGGCGGGGTGCTCTGCAGGAGGCTCCCCCAAGGGCTGGAGATTCCCGGGGTGTCTGAGAGTAGGCAAGGTCCCAGCTGGACCTGGACCGGCATCGGGAGCAGTTGGCACAGCGATGCCCTCTGCTTCATCCAGGGTCCTGGGCATGACACTGCCTGGGGACGGCTCTCGTCACTGCCACCTATTGGGAAGGCCACCGAGTCTGTGTGTCCTGGCTCCCGGGCTCAGGAGTGCACTGGGAAGCCAGGCCTTTGACTCCCAGGGCAGAGAACTTTGCGTGGACAGGTCTTTGGGTGGACGGTGCACGTGACCTGCTGGTCCATGCTGCTCTGAGCTCTGCCTCACCATCGTGGGCTCCCTAGAAAGGCTTAGGAGAGGGGACACCTCCACCCACCTAGTGTGCTCAGCCTCATGGGACACAGAGGACAGGCCTGATGGCCCACCACTTCCTGCCCAGGGGGGCCCGACACCAGCGTCCCTCTCACAGGAGTGGACCTGGGTTCCTTGGCCTCTGAGGTCCTTGACTGTCACATGTGAGGTGAGCAGATGGCGACTTGGGACTCCCAGGGACTCCCCTGCCGAAGCTCCTGCCCACCTTGATGGACCCAGAGCCTGGTTCTGGGACGACGCCCCACTGTGGCTGGCGCTGACCCTCCAGGGCCTGTCCCTCTGACGGGTGTCCCCGCAGGTGGGTGGGGGGCTCCCTCCTGGAGCAGCCCAGCTCTGCTCTGGGGCTCAGGTAAGCGGGGAGCAGAGCGGGCCTCCTCCTGGGGTGGGCCACGGCGCCAGGCTGGAGGAGACGGGGGCTGCAGCGTGGGAGGCCATGGGTGGGAAGAGCAAGCCCAGGGTCCAGGGGGCAGGAAGCCAGGAGAGCCACCTTGCTCAGGGCTGGGGGCTCTGGTCCCAAGGACAAGGGTGGAGGAACACATATCCCCAGCAGGGTCAGGACCCCTGAGTCCTCCTGTGTCCAGCCTGGCTCTGGTGGCCACGCCTCCTTCCGGAGCGCCCCCTGCCCCTGCTCCCCGTGAGTGAAGGCCCAGGGCTCTCTGGAGAGCTGGGAGCCTGCAGGGCTCTGGGTATGATCAGAACCGTCAAATCAGGCAGAGGCCTAGGGTTAGCTGAGTGGGAGGACCAGCCTGTGGTGCTTGGCTGACCGGGAACAGGGGCTAAGAGCAGCGGACCCCTGTGAGGACTCGGGGTTCTCTCTGCGTCCACCTGGCCTAGCTCTTGGGGCTCGCCACAGGAAGGGGTTTTCTTTGCTCTTAAGCCAGAAGAGGTGGCCTCGAGGGCGTCATGTCCCCTGCCAGGCACGATCCCTGTCTGGGCAGCCCTCCCTTCACCATGAGGTGGGCAAAGGAATAAGGAATGTCTGTCCACAAGACAGGCCAAGGACGTGCTGACCCCAGGACCTGGTCCAGGACCTTCTACCTCCAAAGACCCGTCCTGAAAGCTGGGACGTGAGGCCCCTCTCCCAGGAGGAGAGCAGAGACTGAGACGTGGCCAGTCCTGGGCAGGGGGCCATGTAGGGAGAAGCAGGGCGGGGGTCCTGCCCTCCGCAGGGTCTTTGCCTCCTGGGCCTCAGCTCTCTGAGGTCCACCGACTGAAGTCTCTGTGGGGACCACGGTGTCCCGTCCACAGCTGCTTCTCCAACACGCCACCAGCACTGCACACAAGCAGGTGTGAGCAGGCGCTCCCAGGCTCCCCGCGGTCACCAGGCCAAGGGACAGGCAGACAGCGGGGAATGTGGCAGCCCACGAGCCCCTCTGAGAGCCATGGGGTGGGGGCCCTCTCGTCCTTCCTGGGGGTGGAGGGGCCTCTCTCTCCCTGGGCCCCTGGAGGAGCACTCTCTCGTCCCTCCTGGGCGTGGGTCCCCCTTTTCGTCTCTCCCGGGGGTGGAGGGACCCTGCTTTTCTCTATTGGGGATGGGGGACCCTGCCATCTCTCCTGGGCCACGGAGGGGGGTCTCTGTCACCTTTCCTCCTGGTCCTTGGAGGGCCCTGCTCCTCTCTTGCAGGACACGTGGCCACCCTGGAAGCCGGGAGGGTGCTATAATTTTCCTGTGGTTGCTGGGACAGAGGACACAGCCTGGGCGGCTGATGACCACAGCCATGTGTCCCTCGAAGTTCTGGTTCTGATGGCAGAACTCCGAGGCCTGTGTCATTGGTGGGTTCCTCCAAAGCCTGGGGAGACCCCTCTCCCCTCTCTCTGAGTCTGGTGGCCATGCACGGCCAGCAGTTCTTGGCTGTGGGTGCGTTACCCCGAGCTGCACCTCCCTGGGCACTGGGCAGACTCCGTCTCTGTCCTGTCTTCTTGTAAAGGACATGGGATCAGAGCTGGTCCTAATGCGACACGGCGTCCTCTTAACTCGTCACGTTGGAAAGGCCCTGTTCCCAAGCAAGGCCGCATTCTGAGATTCTGGATGGACACGACTGTGGGTGGACACCATTGGACCTAGCACAGGGAGCGAGGGACAGGAGCTTGGGGGGGTGATGGTGGGTGCAGTCTGTCCCAGTTGGAGGCTCCTGGCCTCAGGCTGGGTGCTGCAGTCAGTCAGGCCCTGGCCCTTGGGTCTCTGCTCTGCAACAGGGTCCTGATGCCTCAGCTGCTGCCTGGGCCTTAGGGAATGGAGGAGGAGTCCTGCCCTCCTGGGTGAGCGTCCCCGGGCCGAGCTTGTCACCTGCCAGTGCCAGTTTGGATCATGTCATCCCAGGCACCTCTTTGGAACTTATCAGAGAAGATCAATGACTAATTCTCACTTGAAAGCGGTGCCTGCTAAAAACCACACTTTGAGCTTTATAGTTCTCCTCTCCGGCTTTTATGATCCAGATTAGTTTCCTTGAACTGCGGACACAGATCGATGCGTTTCAGAGGAGTGTGGCACCGGAGGCTCCGCGGCCAGGCATCCCATCAAGCGCCGCTCAATCTTTTAGACACTTCACAAGGTGCTGGTGGCTGGAGGGCCCTCGGCGACTGATGGGGCTGACAGTGGCCAGGCGGGGAGGGAGGAGAGCTGTCTTCAACCTTTAGTTGAGAGTGTGGAGCCCCCGGCTCCGCAGGTGGCCTCATGTGGTTGAACAGGAGATGTGGGTTTCTCCCGAGGTACGGGCTGCTGGGGCTGGTGGGCATCTACCGGGACCTCAGTTCCAATGTGACATCTGGGATCAAGGCTGGTGACGCTCAGTAAGCTTGCTTGGAGCGGGGGCTGAGGGGAGATGATGGGGTCCGGAGCCTGGAGGAGCACTCGCCCCTCACCTGCTTTGGGGAGAGGAACCGGGTGCTGCTGTGCTCCCTGGAGTCCTGGATGGGATGAGAGGAGACGTGGAGGCAGCGGGCGGTGAGCTGGGCCCAGCAGCTGTCCTCAGGCTACCCTTGTGGGATGGGTGACTGAGCCCTGGCCCGCCATTTTGACTCTGATGCTCTGTGAAATCATTTCCCCAGAGCAGGCGACTTCTGCAGGACTGTTCTGGAAGGCAGCTCCAGCTTCCCAGACTGAGAGTGACTCAGAACTTCGGGTTTATCTCCCAGCAGAAGTGGCCCTTAGGAGCTCTGAGTGGACCGGAAAGGATCCAGCATCCAGCTGGCCCTCCCCAATTGGCTGGGTGACCTCAGGCAAACCAGTCCCCTCCCCAGGACCCCACTCCATCATCTGGGAGATGCGGGTGCAGCACCAACTGCTGTCCCTTCCCTGGGGTCCTGCAGCCCACGGGAAAGAGCAGGGTGCCTGGGACGCAGATGGTGAGTGGTGGGGGCCACTGGAGTGTGTCCTCTGCTTCTGTGTCTCTGTTGTGACCAGTAGCCCGTGTCTTGGAGGAAATGTTAGTTCTCTGGAGAAGCCAAGACTCAGCAGCAGAGCAGAGTCAAGCCCAGCCCAGGGAAAGCGAAGGTAGCCAGGGCTCGGGCCCCTGGTCACCAAGGGAGATGGGTCCCTGAGCTTGCTTCTGCAAACGCTGTGGGCAGCCTTCTTTGTGCCAGGCTCGAGCCTCAGCCATCACAGGACAGGCAGGAGGCCTGACCTCTTAGGGCTCAAAACTCTCCTGGGCCAAGCGTCCACTCTCCGACCTTCAGTGGCCGCTCTCGTTGGCATTGCTGGGATTGTCATTTGTGGCACCGGGGAAACACGAGTCACCCCTGGTCAAAGCCAACATACCGAAGAATCAGATTTGCCTTCCAGAGGGGCCTGGGGAAGCCTGGCCTCCTGCAGCGAGGGAGGAGGGAGTCGCCAGAACTGGGCCAGCCCTGCCCAAGCCCTTCCCCAGCTCCCAGGAAGCTTCTGGCTGTTAGGAAGGGGAAGCTGCAGGCAGCCTCACTGCCACTTGTGGTGGCCAGGGATTCCAAGGCTGAGTGTCAGCACAGGCTGAGTGTGGGGGAGCTGGCCTGGGCGCAGGCCAGCGGCGGCTTGGGTCCTTCTTCCCTCCTCCGCTGCCTGGCTGGCCTGGGACCTCACACCGTGTGAAGCTGGCTGGCCCCATGGGCTGACACCTGTTGACAAGAGCAGGTCTTTATGGCTCTTGCTGGACAGTGCTGAGCCCAGCGTGGCCACGAGCTTGGGGGGATGATGTTGAGGGGAGAAATGGAGCCCACCGTCCACTGTCTTTGTTTACACTGGTGTAGTGACCGTGGGCCTCTGCTGCAGGTGTGAGGTGGGGCTCCTGCTCCAGGTGTGGGAATGGTGGGGGGCCAGAACACCAAGGTCACCCCTCTACACTTGTGAAAACAGAGAAGAGGGCCCTGCACCTGACCGGGGGACCACAAGCCTCCCTATTCAGAGTGCCCTGTGGTGACATCCCCAGAGGTGGCCCCAGTGTTCGGTGCTTAGGGAAATGTTGAGGTCGGAAGTGGCTGTAGGGGTGGTGGGGCGGCTAGTCTAGTGTCCCCAGAGTGGCCTGTGCTAGACGGTGGAACACCCTAGAGGAGCTGGATTCCAAGGAAGCTGAGCCCTCCCCTCACCCACTGGAGTCTCCTGTTGAGAGGAGGCGGCAGAATCTTTTTGGAAGATGCTGAGACGGTGGGCAGAGTCGGGTGCTGTTCTGGCCAAGCCCCCTGTGGTTTCTCATTCCCTCCCTCAGCAGAGAGTCTCCGAGGCCCCCCTCCAGGGCCTCCTCGGCAGAGCGTGAGCCCCACGCATCGGCCGCTGTGTCGGGTTGATGAGGGCTGCTGGGAAATGACTGTGGGAAGTGGCAGGAGCTTCCAGGGAGGCTGCAGAGCCTGCTCTCTGGCCGGGAGGATCGGAGAGGGCGGTCCTGTTCCTGCAGGGCCAGTGGGTACAAACGCCCGGGAGGCAAGGGGCACAGCATGGCTGTTCCAGAGCTTGCCACAGAGGTGACAGGAGCAGGTGACAGGTCAGAGACGACTTCTGGGTGTCTTGTGTGTGGTTGGAGCTGGGATGTCCCCTGAGGGGTGCCAGAGCCTTTGGAGGGTTCCTGGGGATCCCTTGATCTGAGGGCGCTCCAGAGCACCTCTCGGCCACTGGGTGGCGCTGCTCCTCTCTGGATCTCTGCTTCTCAGAATGGGTCGACCTTGACCTTGCTCCCAGGGGCGATTTTTGGGTGTGTGAGATAATCACCCTTCTCATTCAGAGTTCACTACCCAGGCCTGCTGGAGGGGAGCTGGAACCTTCAGGAGAGCTCAGCCTTTGAGCTGCTGGAGGTGGAAGGATGGGGCCTTGGGTGTTCTCTGTGAGGGACAAATAAGGAAGAGAGTACTCGGGGCCAGAGCACAGGCTGTGGCCATTTGTGCAGGACGGTTGCATCTCCTAGCCTCCCTTTCCGCAATCTGGGACCCTGTGACTGAGCGTGGCCAGTGGGAGGTGGACGTGGAGGGAAGGGAAGGCCCTGAGATAGTAGAGTCCTGGACAGGGGGCCCCAGGCTCACGGGTACCTGTTGGCAGCTGGTGAGTGCCATCCTGACTGTGCGTCCCCACATCCTGCTCGTCTGAGACGGCAAAGGGAGCGGAGCGGATGACGTGGCCAGGCTCACACCTCCAGGCCACAGGAGAGACCTGGTCTCATGGTCTCGCAGGCCCGGGAGGGACTTGGGGTCAGCTCCTCTGAGCCTTGGCCTCCTCAGTTGCAGAAAGGATATTATCGTCCCTCAGTATCTGTGGAGTTCCAGGACTGATGTGGATACCAGCGTCCACGGACCCTCAAGTCCCTCTATAATTGGGGTGGGATTTACATGCACCCTGCACACGTGCCCCTGAATACGTTGACTCCAGGTGACCAGGTAAACAGGGGTCGTGATACACTGTTTAGGGACTAAGGACAAGGAGCAATCTCTGTCTTGGTGTAGACACAATCATCTTGGGCTAACAGCATGGGATGAAGCAGGGGCCCAGGGAGCCGTGGGGGGCTGTGGCGGGTGAGTGGGCTGCACTCCAGCGGGCTCAGGGCCGTGCTCGGCGTGTGATCAACTGAGGTTTCGCTTCTGAAAATTTTGGAAAAAATGTTTTGAGTAGTTTTGGCCTGAGGTTGGTTGGATCTGTGGACGGATGTGGGGCCCGGGCATGTGAGTGCTGACCTGCACCTGTCTCGTCGCTGCATGGAAAGGAAGCCCACAGAGCAACGGGCAGAGAGCAGTGCAGTCCCCCCCAGCCTGGGAAAGCAGCGGTCACGGTGGACGCCAAGCGTGCACAGAGGGGTGCTTTAGTTTTCGTCACAGTGGCCCCTCTCCCTGGTGTGGGCAGCTGTGGGCCCTGGGAACCCCCTGCAGGGGCAGCTGGGAGAGCCCTGCCAGGGCCCCCGGCCCCCAGGGCCCCCGGGAGGATTCTGGAGTGGCTCGGAGCAGGAGTCTTTAATCCTCCACTCACTGTTCTGTCGATCACAGCTCACGTGACTGTTCCAGGCCACTTCAACGCCACTCAGACTCTAATGGAGCCATTTAGTCCAATTTTCTCATTAATTTTCAAAATTTAAAAGGCACGTTAATGATTTCTGAATGGTTTTGATGAAACCGCAGTTAGAAGCTGGACTTTGTCTCCCGGGGGCCTCGGGGGTGGGGGGCAGGGAGTGCCAGGAGGATGAGGGGACCTGGGGCGTTGCTCTCCTCCCAGCTCAGCCCAGGAGGAAAACGGGCTCTGCTGACCTCGAAGGCTTGCCTGGAGGGTCCAGCCTCTCCCCAGAGGGAAGCCCTGCTATACGGAGGCCTCACCTTCTCACTCATGGTCCACTCACCTGGCGCCCACCAAGGCCATGACCCTTCATGGCCTGTGCAGACGCAGGATGTGACCTCAGGACCGGATGTAGGACCGTGTGCGGAGTCATCAACACACTTGGAGATGGGCTTCCTGCTGCCATCTGCCTACATTTGGTGGGAGGCAGAGGGCGCAGTGACTGCGGGACTACAGGATGAGGCACTGTGTCCTGGAGAGCTTGGGGACAGCCAAGGGGCTGGGCTGGGTCCCCTGGGCAGCCAGGAGTTTACTTGGCACCAGGGAAGGTGGCTGGGCTGTGGGGGAGGCTGGATGGGCCCTGTGTCTTGGAAGGAGGGCGGGATGACGGGGGCCAGCATGGGAGGAATGGGGGCCCGTCATCAGGTCAGGATTCACAGACTTGGGGCCCCAGAACCCCTCTGTGCTCTTTCTTCAGAAGTTCCACGTCTGGTTAACGTTAGCTGTGCACGTTGGAGGGGTGCAGCGTGCTCTTTCCTCTCGGGAGGACACAGCGCTCGCTGACCACGTCCACGCAGCCTCACGCTCCCTGGAGGCCCAGAGAGCCCTCGTTTGCTAGAGTTTCTGCACAGAGACGGCACTGGAGAAATTCAAGACTCACGCGTTTATTGATCCACTGAGAACAGCAGCAGTGAGCCTGCAGCGTGAGTAGCAAGCAGGGGCTAAGTGGGGTTACAGCCCTCCCTCCCCAGACAGTGAGCCACGGCCTGGCCACCTGTCTGTGCGTGTTGCTGTTGCCTTACCAGAGGATGGCTGGGCTCTCACAGCTGCTCCCCGGCTGTCCCCACATGCTGTTTGTTTTGGAGTCAGACGAGGCTGTGGCTCCACGGATCCGCGGTTGGCAAACAGGGCGTTCAGGTGCCACAGCGGTTCTGCTGCGAGACTGAATGAAGACAGGTGAGGGCGAGACTCTCAGGTCAGCAGCCAGGTGGACTCGGCAGCCCTGTGGATGACCTTCCCTCCCGCAGTGGACTCGTACCTGTGTGTGATTTGGAAGTGCCACCCATGGGCCACTGAGGTGGTACTTCACTGTATTCTGCAGGTCCCCGGGACGGGGCGCAAGTCCTGGCTCAGCTTCGCACTCCTCAGGCCTCCTCCTTCCCCCTGTGGCAGCCATGGAGCCCCTGTGGGTGGACACCAGCCTCCCTCTGCCCACCTCTAAGAAAGTGACCTTGGGGACACCCCTCCCTCTGCCCACCTCTGAGAGAGTGACCTTGGGGACACCCCTCCCTCTGCCCACCTCTGAGAATGTGACCTTGGGGACACCCCTCCCTCTGCCCACCTCTGAGAGAGTGACCTTGGGGACACCTCTCCCTCTGCCCACCTCTGAGAATGTGACCTGGGGGACACCTCTCCCTCTGCCCACCTCTGAGAATGTGACCTTGAGGACACCCCTCCCTCTGCCCACCTCTGAGAGAGTGACCTTGGGGACACCCCTCCCTCTGCCCACCTCTGAGAGAGTGACCTTGGGGACACCTCTACTTCCTTCTGGACCTTGGTTTACTCCTCTTTGTGAGAGGGTCAGCTGGATGTCCCTGAAGCCCTTCTGTCCCTGTCACACCGTAAGGCTGCCTGATGAGCCTTACGGTAGTGTTTGTAGCATGGTGAGTGACTGTCCACCAAGATTGCCCCCACCACGGCCTAGGAGCCGGCTGTGCCCTATGCCAGGCAGCGCTGTCTCTGTGCTATCCCGTGAGCACACTATCCACTGACCGTCCAGGCTTGGGCACCTGCCCATAGGGGTCTACAGTGAGTGCGGGGTCCTTGAACCGCTGGAGGGGACCTTCAGAGGGCAGGCTCCTGGGAGGCCTTCTGTGGAAGCAGAGGGTCTTGGTGCCCGGCAGTATCAGTGCGGAGGAGGTGCAGGGGGGACAGTGAGGGGCTGTGGATGATGCACCCCGTGAGCCGGGTCTGAGCCTGCGTCCTGCCTGGTGTCCCCTCAGGCAGGCCACAGGGCCCCATCAGCAGCAGAGCAGAGGCTGGCCCCCAGGAGCCTTCTGCATGCCACCTCCTGCCTGCCTCCCTGCCTCCCGGAGGGGCCCGCAGGTACCGGGGTCACTCCTGTGGGGATTCCGCCGCACTGCCCCCTACTGGCCTCGGAGGTTCAGTGGGCTTCTATGTGGCTCTGCTCAGCTCCCTGGGGCTCAGGGCAGGTGACTGAGCTTCATTCCTTGAGAGGGAGGCTCTTCCTGGGGGGCTCCCGATGAGCAGGTGGCACCTGGGGACGAAGGCAAAGGGTGCAGAACACGGGTGTCCAGACGCCCCCAGAGCAGGGCTTTCTGGGGCCTGAGAGGGGCTGGCGCCGCCAAGTCAGCATCACGGGCTCCACAGCCTGCCTCCAGTGTCCCAGGGCTGCTCCCTGCCTGCCCTGGGCTGTCCCCCTGTGGGTCAGCCTAAAGGGCCCTGAGAAGGTGGCATCCACCACCGAGGGGAGTGCAGGGCCGTCCCCTGTCCTCGGATCTCGAGCAGCACCCACCTTCGCGGGAGCATTTCCTCCTTGTCCACAGTGTGGCTCAGAGCAGCCTGTGGAGCCCCTCTCTGCCCACATGTGGCCCCTGGGGCCCCAGATGGACGGTGCTTCGTGAATTAACTAAGGCCACCCAGGGGCACTGAGTCCTTTGCGGAGGCTGAGCCAGGCCTCGGAGCTGCTGTAGGGACCTCAGTCTGTATCTTATGTGGGGAGAACAGCCAGGAAGAACGGCACGCTTGCCATTTGATGTAACTAAATGTCATCGCCCACCCCGGGTTGCCGCTCCACGGAGAGCAGCCTGCGAGGGTGGGGGCGGGGAGCGACCGCGTCACCTGACTCATGACCCTCGCCTCCTGTTTATCATCAACCCATCCTCAGCTCCACAGAGTGCGCTAATTGGGGTGGCTGGTGATGTAGGCCTGTGATTTGGGAGCTGACACTTCTGTCCAGGGGCTGCTCGACCTGGGTCCTGCACGAGGATGGAGAGGCCACGGCGGGTTCCCACATGGTTCCCCTTGGCAGGTCCCTCCTCAGGAATCGAGCCTGTGGGCGTGGGTGTTCTGGGTGCATGGGGGGCACTTGTAGGTGGTGGCCTAGAGATGGACAGTGTTTTCCGCGACTCCCCTCCAGGGCACTGGCTGCTTCCTGGGTGACTACTACCCAGGAAGTCCGGGGGAGGGGGTCGTGGGCAGCACAGGGGGGCCCTGCCTGCGGACCCTCGAAGCCTCACCATGGGACCCTCCTATTCCTGGGAGGAGGGCGGGCTCAGGGGGCGTCTGCAGCCCCCACCTGGCCCTCCTGTGGGCACCTTAGTGATAGGCTTCCTCACTCCCAACAGGCAGGCAGAAGTCAGACGGCCACATGGACAGGTCATCTGGGGACCAGTGGCCTGGGTAGACAGATTGAAAGTAGGTGTGGCTTTGGGAACAAAAAGAAGCAAAACTTGGTCATGGAGGGGCAGATGCTGACCCAGGCGCAGGACCGTCCCCCACCAGCGGAGAGCAGAGAGCGTGCTCAGAGAAGGGCCCCCTCACCCGCTTCCCCGCCCTCCCGCTCCTGCCTGGCTCTCCCTCCTTTCTGTGGCTCTTTTTATTAATTTGAAAGGTAAAAAGCCAAAGCTCTATGGAATCCTACCTTCTCCCCACCCCCTATCGTTTATTAAAAAACCCCACGCCTAGCAAATCACTCTGATGAGCAACTGCGTGCCCTCCTGTGAGTCTGTGGCGGCCCAGCTGACAGGCGGTGGGGGCTGGGCAGCCCCTGTTCCCCCTGCCCCATGCCCAGCTCTGTCCGCGACGGCTGCCCCCTCCCGTGGACGAGGTGGTGTCTCCATTTGTCAGTCTCGGGAGGAATGATGGTTTATGTTCCAGCACTGAGTGTTTTTATTTGCCAATATCTTCTCCTCTCTGTAAGAACCGTTGGTTCATAACTTCTGTTATTGCACAATATTATTTACCGACCTCGGCGTAAGGGACGCCAGCTGGGGGAATGTTTGTTTGCACGCCCCCCCATCTCTAAATAGAGTTTCCTGGGGGTTCTGAAGGGCAACATCCATCAGGCTCCGCCGTGGTGAGCGGGGGCAGCCGGTCTCTCTTTTCTGAGCATTCGCTCTCCATTGTGTCCACGGTGTGGTCCTGAGGATGAAGAGCTCTTATCCCACTGTCCAGTGCCCCCACCCAGGACCCACTTGAGTTACCAAGCAGCTGGCTCTCGAGAGGCGGCTCCCGAGAGGCCTGCTGTGCTGCCCCTGCTGCCCCCTTCCACCAGCTTCATTTCCTGCTGCCCCGGGGGTGTCCAGTTCTGCCAGAGGTGGTGGACCGTCCAGTCAGTGTTGACATGGCAGGCTCCTCCTCTGGAGGATGAGGTCACCCGGGTACTGAGAGCATCCTTTTCTTTAAAAAGCTGAACACAAAGCTCATATCTGACTCTGTTCTCCCTGAAGTTGAATTTATGGTACAAGTGGTCTTACGAGAGTCCAGATTTAGCCATCCTCATGACGGATCCCTTATTTAAAAGATTAAAGCCACGGGGGATTGGGAGCTGTGCCTGAAGTCGGGATCCCGTGACTCTGAGGCGGTGGGAACTCAATCACCCACAGGGACTCGCGGCTCCCAAAGTCCAGGGAAGGTGGCTTCTTCATCCAAGGGGCTTGTTCGTGGCCACCAGAGAGCAACTGAAACCACATTTGTCCCAAAGGCGGAGGACAGGAACCGGCAGTGTGGCAGCTCAGAGCTCTGGTGGCTTGGGAAGGGCTGCTGTGTAGTGGCTGTGGGGACAAGGTCTGATTGGAACAGACTGGACCCCATTCCACAGGAGGAGAGAGGGTACATCCCGGGGGACCCTGGGGCTGCTGGTCCTCTCCCTACGGAGAGCTATTCACCGAGTCCTGTGCCCCTCAGTCCCCAAGCACAGGGCCAGCCACACAGTGGTCATCCACAAACACTGTGGAAGGGACAGAGGGGGAGAGTGGGCTCCTTTCCTTCCCAGTGTCCAGGTGGCTGCTGCCCTCCTGCATCTCCCTCCTGAAGACAGCGGCCAAGGCCCCGCACGTCCGGGGGCTCTGATGTCGGCCTGTAGCCCACTCCCTCGGGAACATGGGGCACTAGGAGAGTGCGACTCCTCCCCATGGAACAGCTCCCGTGGCCGTCTGCACCTGCCGGGCGGGCGGGTGGTGTCGGCAGCCGTGCTGGGCCAGCGTGACGGACACGTGTGGCTGGGAGCCGCTGCAGGCCGTGCTCTGGGCACTGTGCTCACTGTGGTTGGGCCTGGGGACCTCCTTCCTGCTGACCCCTGTGGCTTTAACCTCACTGTCTGGTCTTGGAGTCCCAGGAAGAAGCTGAAGTGATGGGAAGCCCAGGAGATCTGGGATGTTGTGGTGGCTGTTTTTGCTGCTGCTGCCTGACATGAGCAGGTGACAGAGCCAGTAATGGACAGAGCCCAGCCCTGGCCTGGTCCTGCGGTAGAGGCCTCTTCAGAGCACAGCGGAGCAGGCTGGGCCCAGAGTGACCTGGAGACCCTGCGGGTCCCAGCGGTGGCTGAGGAGAGGTCAGGGCCAGATAGCTTCCATCCTGCAGAAGTGAGAAGGACCTGACTTGTCCCAGCTCTGGGACCCTCCTTCCCACTCCTTGTCCTCATGTTCTGGCCAGCCTCAGCACTTCCTGCCTCCCTCCCTCCCACGGGCTCAGCCCCTGATCTCCTGCTTCTCTCCAGAGAACCATCCCAGGTCTGGTCTCAGACCTGCCGTGGCCCACCCTCCTATGCTCCACCTGCTGCCCTCCTGGCCTGCAGCCTCTCCCCTGGCCCCTCTGCTCCAGGCCTGCTGTGCTGCCCCCGCTGCCCCCTTCCACCAGCACTTCCCGGAGCCTGGGCCTGGGCCTGGTCCTGGGCCTGGTCCCAGAGCCCCCCACTGGGATCTTTCAGGCCCTTCTGCCCCAGCCTCGGCCGTTGTCTGCGTGGTGAACCTCTTCCTGCCCTCCAAGTTGAGTCTCAGGGCTGTGTGTCTGGTTTTGACCTTGGAGCTACACTCCACCCCCTGGACAGCTGGCCATGGAACATTCTAGCAGTCTCAGTCCTGCCTCTCCTTGCCCTTCATGCTGTCCTGGAGGACAGGAAGGAGGAGCAGCGGGAAACTTGTTTCTGATTGGTGCCAGCCTTCCCCACAATCACCGAGCTCTCAGAACTTGTGCACTCAGAGATGCCCACAGGACTGGCCTGCGCCGGATGTGGGTGTAGGGCTCTCCTGGGAGAAACCAGGGAGCAGACCAGATGGAGGTTGGAACCATCAGGTGGCTTCAGCAGACAGGGGAACCTCTGTCCGCACAGCCAGCCCTCCTCGCTAAGGGCCCTGGGGACAGGGGCAGATGAGCTCCTCTCCTGCTCCTGGGCTCAGGGCAGCTGAAAGAGGAGGCAGACCCAGGGAGACGCCCACGTGACAGCCACTTCCTGGAGCCGTGGCCCAGGTCCACGTGGGGAGTGTGAGGTTTTGTTTTGTCATGGCTCTGCTAGAGCCGAGGGCGTCCGTGGGCCAGGACGTATATCTGCAGAGCAGACAGGTTCTGATCTCCACCCAGCCCCCATTCTGCACCCTGGGGGTGGGCCTCTGAGCTCAGGTCTGACCTGGGGGCTGGCGTCAGGTTGGGGCTGAAGCCGGAGGTGGGCCTCTCGAGAGCTGGAAGGAATGTATGCAGAGCGACCAGAGGGCAGAGGGCAGGACGCAGAGAGGCCGGGCAGCGGGCAGGGTGGGGCCTTCTCCTTGTGCAGCCCCCTGCAGGCCAGGCCCACACTCCCTTCCTGGAGGGCCTTCCGACCCAGGATGTTTGGTCTCCCTGCGGGGCTTCTTCTTTCTGAAAACCCTCAGGCTCCTACCCAGCTCTGGTTACCCTCCTGCCGCTTGAGAAGCTCAGGAGACCCCACTCTTGAGAGTAGACAGAGGTCTATTTGGAAAAGATGGTCCTTGTCACTGCCTGGACAAAGTCTCCCACAAAGGTGACCTTCTCCCAGCAGGCTAACAGCACCTTCCTTCTCCTTCCCGGTACAGGCAGTGGGATGGCATGAATGTCCAGGGAGGAGCCGCACGGAGACCCTGGTCTAGGGGGACAGCACGGCGGCCCCCTGCTGATGCTGCCCCCAGCCTCGAGGGCCATGGTGCTTCAGAGGGTCACTGTGCTTCCCCACGTGTGGAGATGAGGACCACTGCCTGCTCCTCTCTGGCTGGGATGGGCCCTGAGCAGCACCCTGCCCTTGAAGCGCCTCTCCGTGCCCCAGACGGGCAGCGTGGCAGAGCCTTCCTCCTGGGAAGGGGAAAAGCCCGTGGGCCCCAGGGAGCCGGGTGGGGAGGATTCTGTTGGAGGGAAATGAGGGCTTGGGGTGGGAGGTGCTGGGAATAAACAGAACAGGAGGATGTGGCGGATCCAGGAGAGCCCTGTGGGCAGCAGAGGGACGCCAGCAGGAGCCTGGCAACGGGTGGGCTGGATGCAGTGACTCCTTTCCTTTTTAGTTTACTCGGCAGCTTTATCGTGATCTCGCTGGAGAGCCACAGGATCCACCCACCTGAAGAGCAGTTCACTGGCGCACAGTGTAGACTCAGAGCCATGTGACTGTCACCGCGATCCACTGACAGCACCTCCAAGGAAACCACCCGCCCATCAGCGGTCACCCTCCGTCTCTCCTGTCACTTCTACACGGACGCGCTTGTCCCGGGGTTTGCCTGATCTGACTTCATCTCCGGGAGCTCGGGCTGCTGTCCTAGGATTCCTTGGATGGGGTCACGGATAAACAGCAGGCTCACCTGGCTCCCAGATCTGGAGTCACCCAAGACACAGGCCCAGCAGGTCTGGTGTCTGGCGAGGGCTCTGCTTCACAGGGCTTCCTCCCGCCCCGTCTTCCCGTGGCACAGGGAAGGCCCCGGGCCCTTCACCGGACACTGCCCCCGCCCCAGGCCCTGCCTCCCAGCACCGCTGCCCTGGGGGTCAGGCTTCAGCTCGAGGGGGGGCAGAGACCTGCAGGCCACAGCGGCATTTCTTACAGACTCGAGGACGGGTGTGGCTTTTCAGGAGAGATTTCTTCACAAGAGACAAAAAGCACAAATGAGAACAGAAGACACACTCGCCGTGTTCAACAAGCCAACAAAAAAGCAAAACCGGGAAAGGCCCAAAGATGCCCCAAACGGGAGAAGACTGAGGGCTGGGGGAGTGGGTGGACGGAGAGAGAAGTCTGGTAGAGCCCAGTGCTCCCAGGGACGTGGGGCACGCATGGCCCTGGGCTGGCCCGTGTGGGGTCCCACACCAGGTGCCTTCTCAGGGCTGCACGGACGTGCACAGCCTTCCCTGAAACACCCGAGAGCGAGAGCCGCCAGCTCCAACGTCCTCAGGCTTCTCTGACAGGCGGTTTCCATGTGGTGCCTCACGTGGTAGAAAGTCTGTGGGGCCTCTGTAGGGCGCCATCCCATACCCTGGTGGGCCTCTGGAGTCCCAGAGGTCCCACCTCCTACACCATTGCAGTTCAGTCCACGGCACCTACCTTCGAGCACTATTTTAAAAAAATCAGTATATTGCTCCAACTGTAATAAGGAGGAATGGGAAGAGAGTAATGTAGAAGGCAGGATCTTCAGTGTTTCAACATGGATCAGCAAGACCGCGAGGGTGATGTCCCCAGGTTGAAGCAGGCATGCTGTGTTAGCTCCTCGAGGACCCGGGGCACTGCCCCTTGGGTGTGTGCTCTCTTCCCAAGGAGGAGCCAAGGACACCGTTGCTGCAAAGGAGCTGGTGTTCACAGGAGATCCATCAATGTCAGCAGTGCTGTGGTCTTAGAGCCAGGAGTTACGCCCTGGGGAATGAGGAAGACACGTCACCCTGCAAGCACGTCTGTCCTCCAGGACTTGCAGTAGAGGGGAGGGGACGGTGGCAGGGCTCTGGGTTCCGGGTGGCACCTCTTCTCCCTTAGTCCCTCCCAGGTCATCACAATCATGGGAGCGCGGAGTTGTCTGGGTCTGGGTTTGTTTCAAGTTTCACCAGCAACGCCTATGGCCCTTGCCTGGGGCCAGGATGGGAGCCTGGAATCTAGGACACTGGCTGGGCCTCATCTCCACTGGAAGGTGCAGAAGGAGGGCCGGCCGCAGATGCACACGCCTGCCCGGGTAGTTGCTCCGAGCTCTCGGCCCCTCCTCCCTCCCTCCCAGCTGTCTCCAGGCTGGAGCTGCCACCCAGGTTGTCAGGATGAGGACAGCTTCTCTCCGCAGCTTGTCTCCGTGGAACCCTTACTGTCCTGTTTGTGAGCACGGTGGGGTGGGGCAGGTGTCCACACGTCCACTGGGTCCTGGAGCCGCCTTGGCCACAGGCTTCGTATGGCCTGCTTTACCTGCTGGGAAACGGGGACCCCTGGGGTGGACCTGCTCCACACACAGCCAGAGCCAGGGGGGCCAGAGGGAGCCTGGCTCCTGACCTCACCCTGCTCTCTCCAGGTCTCACCTGCCTTCACCACCTGAAGCCTGCCGATGGCCCCGGCCTGAGAGGCCCCACTGCCCAGAGCTGGCCCTGGGGGGCTGGGCTGAAAGACGGGTCCCAGGAGGTCTGGGGTCCTTGCTGCTGCCCTCGCAGGAGGCCCCCTTGGAGACCAACCAGATGTCGGGTTTCCAGGGAGACACCGGGTGCTGGCCACGGGCAGTCAGGAGAGGCAGCTCCGCTCTCCCCTCTCCGAGGCCACCCTCCTCCCCGTCGCTGGCTCAGCCTGAGCCCAGAGGCACTGCATGCTGGGCTGGGGCTTTCTCCTGGCAGAGTCCTGGGTCTCCCCGGCCAGGCAGGGCCCCTCAGAGCCCAGCAAAGCTCCCTCTGTGGAGGGGCCTTTGGGCACCTCCTGCCACACCACCCTACTCCTGGGATGTCTGAGTGGGGGCATGGGGCAGGGCCCCAGCTCCCATTGATTCTGTGCTAGCCTTGCATGGCCTGGGGACTGGGGGGCGCAGGGATGATTGGGACCTTGCACACAGTTGGCCTTGTCACCTGGTGGGGCCTGGGAGCAGGCTGTGGGGGGGCACGGTCCCCTCTCGTGGTCCACAGCTGAGTCCTCCCCTGTGGCTTAGGGGCTCCCTAGGTTCCGTGGGCTGGGCCTTCTGAGCGTGTGTCCCCCATCCAGGGCCCCCTTCTTCCCTGGCTGCCTCTAACTGGGTTCCCAAGACCCCCAGCTGCCTCCTGTACAGATATTTTTTGGGGAAAGGGATCTTCTACAGCAGGTGGATGGAAACCCAGAGCCTCAAGAACAGTGTCCTGTGGGCAGACAGCCTCCTCTTGGGGAAGCCTGGAGCAAGACTGAATCCCTGCTCTGGGTCCCACCACCCCAGAATCTGGGGCCATTGTCCCCAAGGCTCTGGAGACCCCTCCTGCAGCCATGCTCTGGGGTTCTGTCCCCTCTCCTGCCACCCTCAGCCTGCTCCCATCTGTGTGGGCCTTGCCCACCTCATACCCCAGCCATCCCCTCCATATGCCCCCGCCAGCCATGGAGACACTCTGCAGGCGGTGGGCAGAGGCTCTGCACACAGCACGCTGCCCAGGCTGCGTGGCCCTGGGCACAGCAGGAGCCCTGGGCCTGCAAACATCATTCACCACTTTCATGGCAAAGGGGGTTTTGTGGATGTGATTAGACGAAGGGTCTTGAATGGGAGCAGCCTGGACCAGCTGGTGGGCCGAGTGCCATCCCAGGAGTCCAGACCAGGAGAAGCAGGAGTTGGAGTCAGCTCAAGGCGGCCGTGGAGAGGAGCTGGAGGGCGGTGCCCTGAAGGGGAGGCAGGGCGGTCAGTGAGGGACGGGGCCACCTCAGAGCTGGAGAAGGGCCGGAGGGGCAGTACAGTGGCAGAGCACTTGCCTGGGGTGCTCAGGCCCGGGTCCGTCCCCACACTGGGCAGAGCAGGAGCAGCAGCCGCTGGGGCAGACAGCGGAGCCCCCCGGGTCTGGGCGGGCAGCACCTGTGTTAACCCGAGTAGCTCGTTCTGACCTGCAGCACTGCCGGGGGATGAATCTGCACCACTGCCGGCTGCTGAGCTTGAGGTGCCGTCTCGGCAGAGCCACGAGTGCGTGTCCAGTGTCAGGACCTCCCCAGGACACCCCTGGCAGGGCATTCGCTGATGTTTCTTGGAGCACTTCTTGTATCCAAGACTAAATCCTGGGTCCTGGTCAGGTGGGCAGCAGGGGTGCTACCCTGTAGCTTTGCCAGGTGACTGAGAGACCCTTGCTCTGGCAGGGAATAGGCCTGGTTGACCTAGGTGCCACCAGGTCCCATCTCAAGGGACAGCCCCGTAGCTAGCTCCCAAGGGCTTCAGGCCGTTGGTCCCCAGGGAGAATAAAGTTGCTGGCAGAGCTCTCGAAATGACAGTAGGGAAAGGCGGCCACAGCCTCCTGCGGCTGAGGATGGTGTAGACAAAACAGCAGAGCGCCAGGCGTGCACATCACGTGCAGGGTGTGGGTGTATACGCGTGTGTATATGCCTATGTGCAGTCACACACAGGTGTGCCTTTGCATACGTGTGAGCCTACATCTGTAAGCACCAGCACTTACATGTACACACACCGTGTGAACATGACATGTGTGCACACAAATGCTTGCATGTATACATCCACACACGTGTGCAAACACCAGCACATATGCACACACATGTCCTTGTGAGCATGTGCTCACTGGAGCATACATGTGTACAAATATGTGTGTCTGTGTGGCCATTCAGGTGAACATTGTGCCTGTGTACACACGTATGAGATGTATGTGAGCACAGCACGTATGTGCCCAGGCATGTTCATCTGAGTAAGTGTGCATACACACTTGTGCTTAAGCAAACATGCCTGTGCATGTGGCTATGTGTACACATTCATGCAAACACTGTGTGTCAAAAATCACTCATGTGATCGCATGTTTGCATTTTTGTGCACATTTTGCACACAAATATTCACACGTGAGCACTGGAATGCACATGTGCCCTCTTGTGAGTATGTGTGTGTGCATATGTCTGGTGCTTTCAGGAATGAGCGGGGAGGTCCCTCTTCTTATTTCCAGGCGTCCCAACGCTCAGCACGGCCAGCCAGGAAGCACACTGCTGTCTGGGTGCCGCTGTCCTGGGCGCACCCTCCCCGCACTCCTGCCAGCCCTGTGGCAGGTGTGTGCTGGCCCTGTTCCTCGATTACCCCAGGCCCTACCCCAGCCGAAGAGCCCTTAAGGTCGCATGCTTGATGGGTTATTCTGAGCTGAGTAGATGACCTGCCTTGTGAGAAGCCCGCTGCCCACAGGTCACCACCACCACAAGCCAGGTCCATCTTTCACCCTCCATTGGGTCTGAGCTGCAGCGGTGCTGTTCTCACGGCTCACAGTGCAGGGACGTTTACTCTGGATTCCTTTGAGAGAGTGTAAAGGACGCTGCACTACGAAGTAAGACGAAGACCGCGTTACAATACTATAATATGAAGACTTAAACCAAAGGCGAGGGGCTTAGGACAGCTCACCACTGACTCACAGGTCGACAGAATGTGACCCTGAGAACTGGCTTCTTTCCTCAAGTTTCTGGGGACACAGATGAGGCATCATCCACCCGTATCAACCACAGAGCTAAACTCCTCCATCCGCCACTGTTCCCTTCTCACAGGAAAGCCTTGCTACCGAGCACTGGTCGGGGAACCCGTGGCCACCGGCAGCTCTTTGAGCAGCTCACTGCATTGAGGAAGTGGTGCTGGAGGTCGGGCTGTCTGGGGCCTGAGTTCACTTAGCCGGAGCCACCTGCTGTCCCCCAGGAGAGCGCACACAGGAGTCTCCAGCTCAGCACGGAGGAGACCCTGCCTTGGACATCCAGGAGGACAGCAGGCCTGTGGCTGAGGACTGCAAGGAGAGGTGTGCACGGTAGCCTGCGTGGCTGCCTCGGTCTGAATTCAAGGTAGGCCACGTGCCAGGTGGGTGGCCACTTGCTGCGTACCTGGCCATCATGATTACCACCAGCACTAACATCACCACCATCTCATCATCGTCACTACCATCACTGCCACCATTATCACCATAACTGCCACCATTATCACTATCATCACCATCACCACAATCACTGCCACCATCATCACCATCACTGCCACCATTATCACCATTGCCACCACCATCATCACCATCACTGCCACCATTATCACCATTGCCACCACCATTATCACCATCATCACCGTCACTACAATCACTGCCACCATTATCACCATCACTGCCACCATTATCACCATCGCCACCACCATCATATTCATCACCATCACCAGCATCAGCATCACCACCTTCATCATAGTCATCACCATCGCTACCTCCATTAAGATCACCACCACCACCATCATATTCATCACCGTCACCATTACCCATGATCATCACCATCACTACCACCATTATCTTCACCACCACCATCGTCATTAACACCATCACCGCCACCCACCCCCATCGTGATTCTCCTGGGCATCACCTGACTCAGCAGTAGCTGCAGAGGTTTAATGCACCACGACTGTGAGAAATGAAAGGCGTCCGGATGCGCTGGACCCGATAAAGGAGATGTTAATGGTGGCCTCGGGTGCTATTGCCAACCCTGCTCCACAGACAGGAAGCTGCAGCCAGGAGGCTGTGTAACCCGCCAGCGTCACACAGAGTGACAGGATTCAAAGCTGGGAACCCCGATGCAGCGCTTACCCTGGAAACACGGAATTCCCAGAAGGGGGTGGTTTTGTGGTGTGACTGTGGAGGGCTAAATCGGGCTGCGGCAGGTAGGGGACTTTAGGTCATGATTTTACGGGCAGTGTTTATTCAGGGGACAGATTCTAACATGGAGAGTGGACTGGGTTAAATATTTCGGAACACGCTCACAGATTAGTAAATAAAGAGTAGGATGCTCTCGGGGAGAGCTTTGACGATGCCGAGGTGGTAAATGGGATTCAGTCTCCGGCACTGAACTCGGGCAGTGGCTGGCCAGGCCCCGCCCGGCTGGGCGGGCCCTGAAGCCTTTCCCGGAGCCCACAGATGACTGGCTGCCGGCAATCACGTTCTAATGCTTGTCTAAATGTTTCTCATCTGGTCCTTCTCCTACCGGAGCGTGGAGAGCAGTGCTGAGCAAGCTCCCTTTAGGGCAGCAGACTCCGGGAAAGAGCCAAAGCCATTCTCTGCTCCCAAGCAAGCCGGATCCCCTCCCCCTCGTTATAAAACACCTATTATCCCCTTGATCTGCAAAGCGGGCAGCGTTATTTCAACTTGACAGCGCGTGAGAAATGTACCACGATATAATAAAAGGACCAGAGAGGCACTATTTAATGTCAGAATGACAGATGCTTCAATTAGGCAGACAGGACGATTTCTCCCCAAAATAGATAAAGATGAAATTTTTATAAGATTGGGCTGTTTGTGTTTATGGTACGGTACAGTTAGCTTTCATTACAATATAAATTAAAATAAGAACTCCTATTTCAACGGAGCCAACCATCTTGCTAATGATATTTCAACTCAGAGCCACCATTTATGGAAGCCCCGTCCCCTCGCTGGGGAGGAGTGGTCTCCCCAGGGTTCACTCTGGCATTCACACACCCTTTCCCACCGGAGGCAGGAGGGTGTGTCCAAGTTCATTCTGACTAGAACTCTCGAAGATATTTCTTGACATGTGAGATTTTCCTCTCTGCCTGGTCCAGGTTTCCTGGTGCTCCACACAAGGTACCCAGCTGGTGATCAAAGGCTGGGTGGGGTCCGGGGGGAGTGGTCAGGATTCTCCAGGACTGGATGTCACTGGCTGCAGGTCCAGGGCTCTCTACCTGGCGGGACCTTCGACTGTTCACAGCGCACCTCTGGCTGCTGCAGAAGGTCACACGTTCCTCTCCATCCTTCCTGCCTCACTGCTAGGAAAGAAACATTGTTGCCAGTGATCGCCAGCCACGGTTCCTGAAGCTCTATTTCCAATCGCTTCTCGCTTCTGCATTTTAGGGTTTTACATTATCCAAACAGGATGGGAACACACTGTGTTTGATAATTGGAAAAAGGCACCAGCTCTGTGAAAACATTTGGAATTATACAACCAGACGCCTGATTCCAAGAAAACAGCAGACCGAGATGACATGGAGCTTCTCAGACGAAAATCGCACAGAAGTAGCAGATGAAATGGAGCAGCTTAGGGTGGGGGTGGGAAGGGAGGAAGAGGGGAAGGGGGCGGGGGGCAGGCTGGGGAGCCAGGGCCGGGTCTGGGAAGGGTAGTGCTCACTGGGTGGGTGTGAGGCTCACAGGGTGGGAGGATGACTCTTAGACCTTTGCAAGAGCCAGGCCTGTTAGGAGGGCCGGTGTTAGCAGGTGGGATGGGGACAGCTGTGTCCCCCCAGGAGGTCACAAGAGCTGGTCTGTGCCCAGATTCCCTGTGGGGGTGGGGAGAGGCATGAAACTGAAGCGTGGGAACGCAGCCTAATCCCCTACACCGACCGTGTGGCAACCAAATTCATTTCACCAATGTGATTCTTCATTTGGAAAACACATAGATGTCTCCGCAGTGGAAACCACATGCCTGAGAATCTCAGGAGCCTTGTATTCTGGAGGCTGCCTCTAGATTTTTGCTCTGCAGTGTCCCTTCTGCTGGATGTCACCTACTTGGGACCAATCTCTCCGCTCCAGATGTCCTGACTGCCCCTGGGTCCAGCCTCCTGGCATCCATCCTGCGTCTCTGGGCCCAGCTCAGCGCCCGCACCTGAAGCAGCCCCCGTACTTGGTGGGTTCCGTGGACACACCCCGCCAGGCTCCTGCTGGGCTCTGCCCCAAGCTGTAAGCAGAAACTCACTTTTAATGAATGGACACAAGAAGGATGCGGACACCTTTCATCTGGTCAGATTTTAAGAAATTAGTAGCTGATTGAAGACGCTTCCCCTCTGGGCCAGGGCACCTTGTTCTCTGTGAGGCTGCGCTGTGAGGCGGAGCTGATGCTCCTAAACAAAGGACTTCAATGGAGAAGGTTTATCACTCCAGCTTCTGTCCCAGCCTCAGGCCCCTGGGGAGAGCAGGGAGCTGCTGGTTTCCAAAGCCCCTTTCACGGAGCTCTGAAGAGATAATTAGAACCTGGGCGGAGGAGGGCAGAGGGGGACCCAGAGAGGAAGGAAAGGAGGAGGGAGAGATGAACCTCCAGGGGTGACGGATGGTGGGGTGACGCCTCAGTGTCACCATGTGTGCCGGAGAACACAGGGGCCACCTGGCCTCCTGCTGCACCTGCTGCCCAGAGAGGACAGCTGGGAGGGGCCGAGTGGAGTCTCCCCTCAACCTGTCCCCCTCCAGAGTGGTTCCTCCTCGTCTTCCCCGGCTGACAGTGTTGTGGGGACAGACGAGGCAGGCCACCAAAGACGGCAGGACACAGTGTTATTTGGCTGCAGCCAGGTCCAGAGGGTACAGCCTTTGCTGTCATCAATCCATCCCCTGAACCCCGAGTTCAGGGAGTTTCAGAGTTTCATACCCAGGTGTAAGGGGAGGGGCTCAGAGGTTCACAGTCTGCAGAAGTTCACATAAAGCAGCTTTTTCTCTCACTGTTCTGAGCAAGTTAACCCTTCAAGGACCACACCTGAGAAGGGAGAGCTGCTTCTCCCCTTTCTTTCCTCCCCCTGCCAGCTGTTACCATGGAGCCCAGTTGTAACTTACCTTAAAAATGTAGACATCCCTGTGAAGCCCAGCTCAAGGCCAGAGGCCTGGTTTGCACACTTCTACAAAGTACTATACCGGATACGTTTGTGAAAAACTGGTGAGGGGTGTCCAGCACCTGGAGGGCTGGTATCTTCCCGGCCAGTGGCCAAGTAAGCAGGGCGACACGGAAATAGGAAGCTTATCTACATTGGACTCTCTTGCTGACAGTCCTAAATCAGCCCTGGTGAAGAGGGCTTTTCTGTGGAGAAAGGGGTGCCCCTTCAGTAGGAAAATGCAGCTGCCCAGAGAGGCCAGTCCCCCGGGCCCAGGCCGCATAGCCGCAAAGGCAGTGTGCAGTGGGATCTGGGGCTGTGTGGGCTGCGTGGAGATGACAACAAGGTGCAGTCGCCGCCCGGATTTAAACGTCCCCAAAGTTTCCCCCTTATCTCCTTTCTGAATACAAATGTCGGTGGGCCAAGCAACAAATTCAGGTGTGGACGGAGGCTATCCTGGAGGAGCAGTGAGCCAAGCCGGATGAACGGCACCTCCAGAGGTGGTGCTGCCCTGCACCCTGCCCACCGTCCCCTCTGGAGAAGCCCAGCCGGGCAGCTCTGTAGTGTCTACTGGGAGTGGATAGGGCTGTCCCCAGGGCAGGGGGTTCCTGAAATGCAGGGACTTGGGGTCAAGACTAGGGAAATCTTGGGCACAGCGAAACCTGGGGTAGTGGTGAGTACAGAGGCTGAGCTGCCCAGCCCAGCCCGAGGCCCATGGGACCAGAGAAGGGCGCTGGGAGGCACCGAGTGGACCAGGGAGGGCAGGGGCGGGCTGGGAGACCCTGCTCTGTGTGAACTTGATCCGGCCTAACCTTTCTGTGGGCCACCTTAGAGCTGACCTTGCACTGAAATATTCAGTACTACAAGGCGGTTCAAGGGACACCAGATCCCCTGCGTCACACCCGAAGCTGCCCAGAGTCACTCCTCCCTCTTGCCATTTCCCACACATCAGGGGCCTCTTCCCTACACTCCCCGCTCCTCACTGGACGGGCAGAGCTCCTCCTTCCAACAGAGCTGGACGGCCAGAGCTCCTCCTTCCAACAGAGCTCCCCGTCACCGCTTGACTTGATCCTAAAACGACCAAGATGTCCCCAGGGGAGGGAGCAGCCTCTCCAGAATCGGGGTGTTCAGAAGACCCGAGAGAGGACGGGGATTTTCCCAAGGTCACGTAGCTTCAGGGAGGCAGAGTCAGCTCCCATGGTGTCCAGGAAGAGGCCACCACGTGCCAGGCAGGGCAGCCCAGGGTGAAAGGCCAAGGGAAGAGCCCGGTGGAGCTGGCTGCTACCTGGGTCTGGACTGGTACTCCCCTGGGATTTCGCTTGCCCACGTCCTAGAGCGAGGATTGTTACAGAACAGTGGCCTTCCCCAGGGAAGAAGAGCGTCAGTCCACCCCTGGGCTCCACGTCCCTGTCCCTAGTCACTGTGGCAGAGCTCACGGTGATGGGCAGGTGCTGATGGAGCCTCGGGACGCTCAGCGGACTCCACGTTAAATGCCCTTCATGGAGTCCGTACGGGCTTCTGCCAGGGAGGGACCTCTTTAGACCCCACCAGGACCCTGCCTTGTGCCCCACGCTGGGCGTGGCTGTCGTGGAGCCCGCCAGGTGAGGGTGCCACCAGAGTCTCCCTGCTGCTGGAGGAGGGGTCTTCCGAGTGCTTCCCAGGGGCACAGCCACTGGCCATGAGTGCTTGTGGGTCTGGGGTCCCGGCCCTGGAAGCAGATGAGTGGGTGAATTTTAAAGTCTTGTACTCCCACGAGGGTTTGGACGGTGTTCCTTCCAGAACAGCACCACTGAGCCGAGCCTGCAGCGTGGTGGGGGCAGAGGGAGTGGCCTTGGCCCAGCTCACGCCCAGCAGCAGGAGGACTGACCCCAGGGAAGCCCCAGGCCTCACAGGAATATCTGCTGGACCCGGAGCCCCCAACACCATCCTGTATCCCCCAGCAGGGACGGCTTCCGCTGTAGCCAGTTCCTTGAGCTGAATCTGCCCTGCAAAGATTAGTGTTCGAGGAGCATTTCCAAATGCCTGCCTCTGCTTTTATTTAGCTGTTTTGCCTACGAATCAGATCTAACGATATTCTATTTAATTTCCCTCTCTCAAATAGCATGATGCTTAATGTAAACCAATTACTACAATTTTGCTTTCTAAGAAATCAGGAAATGTAATCAGGGAGAAGCAACTGGTTTGCTTTTCATGAAATTCCATGTGCAGCAGCGATGGCAGAGGCAGGGGGTAGCCTTGGGGTAGGGCGGAAGGCCCGCAGTGGGCGCGTGTCAGAGTCGTGCTCTGTAGCCGTGAGGGTTGCGTGTGTTTGTGTGTGAGATGGAGCTCCCGGGAAGATGTGCGGGCCTCTGTGTGCACCTGCACCCACCCCCCTGCATGTGTCTCCGAGTGAGCCCTGGGCATTTATCCATACCTGCCTTCGGGTCCCAGCACTGAGAAAGCGGGGTACAGGCTGGAAGCCAGGGTGGGCTTGGTGGCCATCTACCCAGGCCCAGAGCATCACGCACTTGATGGAAGGTGATCAGACACAGCCTAACTCAGAAACCCAAGGGCCCCGGAGATGTGACCACAGCTGAGCCTCTGGGAAGCAGTTGGCTTCCCATAAAGGTTGATTGGGCATAATAATAGACATTTTATTTTGAGTCTCCTTTTTTATTATAAATGATAATCATCCTCTGAAGAGAGGTGAGCGCTCTAACTTGGAGCAGTGGCCCGGAGCAGCCGCGTGGAGCTCAGCCGAGCCTGCGGGGAGGAGAGGAGGCTCCTTCCTGGGTGTCCAGCTGGTCTGGGGAGCTCCCGACACACAGTCTCCCTGCCACTGGGGGGACACTAGCCGCCTCTGCCTCACTGAGAGAGGGATGCTCCAGCAGTCGCCCCTCTGGCTCTGACTGTCCTCAGCTGGTCCTCTCTGCGGCGCTCTCCTGCTGGGTCCCTGCTCTTGGGGGCAGGGCGTCAGCGGTCCAGTGGCCTCATGGTGGTCTCCCTCCTCAGGCCTGGCCAGGGCGGGTTCTCTCTGGTCTTTCTTTTTTCCCTCCAAATTCCCTAATTGTCCTTGACAGTGTACCCCACCTCCAGCCTCCAGGAATGGGGACTCAGCGGCCAGCCGGAAGAGCTGGCCACCCTCACCTGGGTGTCCACAGGTACTCACACCAACCCAGGTGTCCTGGGCTCCGACACACAAGGTCCTCTCTGAGAGGGTCACTGCTGTTCGTCCTAGGGGCTTGGGTCGGCCCTCGACTTTCCTCTTCATCTCTCCATGAAGTAGAATTTGAATAACATCCCATCAACTCTTCCAGCAAATCCAAAAGTTAATTGCTTTCCCAGTTGAGCCATGAAAGGATGTGGGGCGTGATGTCTTGATGGACGTGCATTGCGCACAGTTGCTAATCAAGCCGCCAACATGCGCGCTGCCCCCTGATGCCTGCAGCTCCGTGCCAGGCCAGGCGTCTGCCATGCTTTAGGGACCCAGCTGGCGGTAGCTTTAGACCTTGTCAAGGCCCCAGAAGAGGCCTGGCCCACTCACGACTCACCTCCCTTCGAACCTGTCCTGCGGAAGCCTTCTGTTAACCATGCGGCTGTGACAGAAAGACTCAGAAAGAGCAACTTAGGGGAGGGGGGGGCGTGGTTCAGAGGCTCGTCCATGGTGGGCTTGCTCCGTTGCTCCAAGCCTGAGGTGAGGCAGCCCATCACGGTGGAAGAGAGAGAACCGGTTACAGCCCCAAAGCCACGCCCCCGGTGACCCACCTCCTCCGGCCATCCCCCACCTGCCTGCCGTCACCACCTCGTAAGAAGTCCTTTTAAATCAGTCCATCAGATGGGTCAACCTGCTGGTTAGTCCCAGCTCTAGCTGCGTCATTTCACCCTGAGCATTCCCACATGGTCTCGCGCTTGAGTTAGCCACAGCCCCCCTGCCTGGCCTGTCGGGGCTCTGCTCACTCCAGGCCGCACCCCCTGGTCAGAAGCTGCAGCAGAGGTTTCCTGCTGAAGGTCCCCCTGGGGCCCCTGAGATGGTGCTTCCCTGGGGAACGCTGTGGAGGGTGGAGTCACAGGTTCAGCCATGTCCACGTGGGCTCACCTCTCGCTCTGGGGGGCAGCGGAGCCCTGAGGGCTGGTCAGGGAGGGGGGCAGAACAGGAGTGCCGGGAACCTACTAGACTGGGGGGAGCTCTCGCTGCTGTGTTGGCGACTTCAGTGGAAAGGCCCGGGCCACCCCCCGGCAGTCAGCCCTCCTGTCCCCTGCTGGGGAGGCCGTGGTCAGCAGGGTCTTCCTCTGCTTGGTTGCTGCCATGCCCGAGGGAACCTAGGGGCCTCCGCCCACGATCCCCTCCCTTTACATTGAGCCTCTCAGGCCTGCTCCCAGGCTGTGCTCGGAAACACCCGCCGGACTCCGGCCCTGCGCCCCTGGGTGCCTGGCATCACCAGCCCTGCTCTCTCAACACCTGCGTCCTCCTTCAGAGTGGACCTCAAACTGGAGGCTGAAGACCTCCTCTGAGCTGCTCGGTGCCACTGCCCCTGAGATGCCGGGAAAGCCCAGGTCAGCGCCAGGTTAACAAGCCTCTCCCAGTGGAGACACTGGGCCATGGGTGAGGCCGAGCTGAGGGCCCCAGGAGCTAGTGCCTGCCTCCCAGGAGGGTGGGTATAAGACACCTGTAAAGCAGGGTCCTTGGGGGCTGCAGGAGGAGGGCACTCAGGGCGCCCATGTCAGCCCCCCCAAGCTGGCATGAGGCCACAGGAGGCCAGCTGTACATCCTGACCACTGGACTCCTCCTTCCTTCTTTCCCCTGCCCCAGAACCACCCTCTGGGGCCACAGCACTGTGGAAAGGGGCTGGCCCAGCAGGCACTGGGCTCCGTGGCCAAGGTCCTCTTCCCCGTGTACAAAGCCCCAGGATCCTACTTGAAAACCAGACACAATCTCTCCCTCGGAAGGAAATGATGACTTGTGTCACATCTCCCCCCCGGATGCTGCCTGGGCTTGTCCAGCTGTGTCTATTCAGAATGGACATTATTGTCTTGTCACTCATGGTTCATTTGACATGACTGTGGGACCTTAGTCACAGGTTCGGCCTCACAAGCCATCAAGGAGAATCAAGCTCACGACTTAGGAAAGACTCAGGTCCTACAAGATTTCCCGGGCTGTCTGGGATTGTCATCTCGTAGCGCCGCTCCCCATCAGAGTGGTATGTTTAGAATGTCTGTATTCTGCGACCTGCGTCCTGTTTACTGAATGGTCTCTGGGGCACGTTCTGGAACAAAACGCACGTGACTCTCTGGGCCCTGCTGTGAAGGCAGCTCGCGTCTCGGGCCTGGTGAGCAGGGGACCGGGACCTGGCTTCTGAGAGCAGGCCGGGCACCTTGGAGCCACCTGAGCTGCTTGACTCGGAACACGCCGCAGGGGACAGCTTCCTGTCATCACCACCCATGGGAGCAGGACTAGACGAGACCCCAGGGCTGCAACACCCTGTGGCTTGGGTGCACGGAGGCCCACCTGCCTCTCAGCATTTCTTGGGCCTGGCCAGGCCTCTGTCCACTGTGGTCCCTGGTCTGCTGGAGGCCCGTGAGGCCACTCTGCTCACTGGCCCCTCTGTCCTGGAGACGTGCATCTATGGGTCCTGGCTGAGGCGGGGGAAAACGCCGGGGCTTCACAGGTCCTTCCAGGGGGCCAAGGCCAGCAACAGTCTTCGGTGCAGGTTGATGGACGGGAGGCCCTGAAGAAAGCTGAGCCCGCCAGCACCTCCGTCTCCTGGCACCACAGGGTCCTCCCAAGGGGGGCCTCAGCCTCGGGCCTCGGCCCCCACTTCCATCCGTCCAGCCCTGCTGTCTCCCGCCCTCCACAGGCTGCTCCCGAGGGGCCAGCTGAGCTGCTGAGCCCCGGGCCTGCACTTTGGCCTCACAGGGAGGCCCCCAGGCCCCACCTCCTGAGGCCTCCCCTCCCTGACAGCTCCCCCTGCTTCAGCCCAGCTCACCTGGGCCTCCAGCTCAGCCTCCTTCTCTGACTGTCCCTCTCTAGTGACCTCACTGTGTCCTGTGGTCAGTGGGATGATGAACCCCAAGATGTCCATCTTAATTCCCTGAATCTACACAAAGATGGGACTATGTGAAGGGTCCTGTACGGGGGGTGACCCTGGTCCGCCTGGGTGGGCCCCGGCCACACGAGGGTCCTGGGCAGGTGAAGGAGCACCAGGGATGGGGAAGGGGCGGAGGGAGGCTCCTGGGAGAGGCCACCATGTGGTCCTTCTGCAGAGTGGGCCTGGACTCCAGGGGTGGGGCTCGCAGCCAAGGCCCAGTGGGGACACTTTTTCCTCTTTTATATCCCCAAGAACAAAACAAAGCCGTTTCTTCCAGCAGCTCCTGCAGAAGCAGAAGAGGCATTTTCTTCCCCAAAGTCCTCTTTCATCAGTCAGGGATCATGTGAGACTCTCTGAACCAGTCACTGCTGTAGCCGTGAGACTGGATACAGGGCTGGCTGACCGTGGCCGCGGTGGAGTCTCTGGGTTTGAGAGGGGCCAGATCCCTTGGCAGAGAGTGGAGGGGTTTCTCCTCCAGAGACAATCAGCCCAGCTGGGGAGGGGGGAGTGGACACTCCTGTCCACTCAGCTGTCCCCTCTGCTCTGCAGGTGGCCAAGCTGCTTCCCAGAGGAGACCTGGACCTTCCTCCACATCCCTCCGGCCCTGCACGGCCTGTTTCCAGGTTGGCCCGACCACAGCCACGTGGCACAGCAATGTCCCCGCGAGGAGATGGGTCCTGCTGTCTTCTGCCCGAGGTGAGGCCGTGGGCAGGGCATGGATGAAGTCCTGAGGCCACCTGGGGGGCTCAGGAGCTGTGGCAACCCGACGTGGCCCATGGACACTGGCGAATCCCCCTGTGAGGACCCACATCCTCAGTCCTCACCCAGGGCCAGAGCCGCCCGTGGAGGGAAATGTGTTTGGCAGCGGGACTTCCAGCGAGGGGCGGAGGTGACCGCCATCGTGAGGTGGCCTGCATGAGCCTGCTCCTCTTGGGAGCCTCAGAGTGGGGGCCTGTCCCTTGCCACTTAGGCAGCTGAGAGGACCCCTCCAGCCCCAGAGCGAGGTCTGCCGGAGCTCCTGGGCTCCTCTCTGGCTCCGTCTAAGGTCACTCGAGGCCTGCTCGTGTCTTTACTGCGGTCTCTCTTCTGGCTCTGGATATTCTTTGGCATATTTTTCTGTCTTCATAGGATAAACCGTCGGGCATTGATTTTTAAGTCTTTCTTTAATATAATTTAAGGATTTAAAGCATTGCATTTCTTCCCTAGGCACCATGGGCTGGGTATTTTCACGTGCCGTGTGGAATTTTCACTGCTTTTCACTGGTATTTGAGAGACTTCCTGTTCCCCTCCTCCCTCCTCTGTCGGATGGTGAGGGACCCAGTCGGCCTTGTGCTAGGCCGGCCCTGTGCTGCCAGCATGTCTCCAACTCCGGGTTTCCCTCTGCTCTGTGGACTATGAGAAATCATCTTGTTTCATTTCCAAATATTTAGATCACCCTAGATTTCTTAATGAATCTGTGTTTAACACAAATCTTTGGTGCTCAGAGAAGAATCCTTTAAGACTTCAGTCTTTATGATTCATGGCGATTTGTTTTCTGTCCTGGTATAAAGTCCATCTAGGGACCTTCCTAGAGCGGGTGGGTGCTTTGCAGTGACTGGACACAGTGTTTATGCCTGGGAGCTCCGTCGAGGGCTTGTCTGTCTTTTCTGTCCGTTACATCACTCTGTCAGCTGCTGAGGAAGGGCCTTATAACAGCCTGTTATTACTGTAGACTCCTCTATTTTTCCCTGTGATTTCGTTAATTGGTGCCTGGTGAATCTTGGTGTTGGATGAATGAACATTTATGATTATGATGGCTCCTCAATGGTCAGTCCGTTGGTCATTCTGAAGTGTCCCCCTATCTTGGCAACATTCTTTATCTCGAAGTTCATCGTATGTGATGTCACACAGCCACTCCGGCTTGTGCGCCACACTCAGCGCACAGTGATGTGCCTCTAGTGTTGGTTGGAACTTCCCTTGGGGAGTGTGTGTGTGTGTGTGCACGCGTGCATATGTACACACACACACGCGTAATGCTTATATTTCCGACAACATATTGAGTCTCTTTTACCCATTCTGAAATTCTGGCTTATAAAGAGAGTAATTAATTTATGAACATGTCATGTAATTATCGATGTCATTGAATTTAGGTTTTCCGGTAATTTGTCTGTTCACGTTGGTCGCAGGCTGTCGGTGTCTCTGTCCACCTCCCTTCTCCCCTGGGAGGGTTCGATCATCCGTTAGTCTTTTGAAGATGCCTTTCCACTGTTGAGTGGCCGCCATAGTTTGTGGGGAAATCTGCAGTAATCGAAATGATTTTTCTTACCCGTGTGACTGTCTTTCTTTCTTTTCACTCATTGCTTTTAAGACTTTCAGGTCAGCTCTGTTATTCAGCAGGTTGATCACTGTAGGACTGGGTGTGGTTTTCTTTGTATCTCTGCTCTTTGTGGTGGCCGACATTCTTGAGGTTGTACATTTCTCTCTCCAAGTTGGAGAGCTACTGGTCTTATTCCTCCAATGCTTTTCCTGCTCCTTCTCTTTCTGGTCTCCAGTTACTCATATCTTACAGCCACTTCCTGTGGCGCTATTCATTTTGTTTGCAATATTTTTTTCTCTATTCTTTAGCGGGGGTAATTTCTATTGACCTTTTTTCAAGTTAATTGACTTTTAAACTGTTTTTCTGAGTGCATTAGAGTCATTCATATTCCGGGGTTCACGTTGACATATTCATTCTTGCATGTAATGTAATTGCTCTCCTTCAGTCTCCAGACTTCACTTTTCCTCCCCGCCCTCTCCTCCTCTCCCTCCCCGCCCCTCCCCTCCCCTTCCGGTTTTCAGGAACATTTATTTATTTTTGTTATTTATGTGGTCCTAGGAATTGAACCCAGAGGCACTCTTCCACTGAGCCACACCCCTATCTCTTTTTATTTTTTATTTTGAGAGAGGGTCTCACTAAGTTTCTTAGGGCCTCACTGAGTTGCTGAGTTTGGCCTCGAACTTGTGATTCTCCTGCCTCAGCCTCCCGAGTCACTGGGATTATGGGCGTGCACCACCACACCCAGTTCAAACACATTTTAACCAATGAAATTTGTACAATAAAATCATACTTGAAGTGATCATACATAAAACAGAAAAAAATCCAATTCGCTCCATTTGAAGCAGATGCTAATTAATGAGCACTTTCTCTGTGTGGTCCTTCCCAGCCCTGCCCCTTCCTTGCCTCATTCCAATCCTGGCAGGATTTGAGGCATGTGTGCCCAACTCCCAGAGGTCTGAAGAGAAGACCAACTAATTAATCACTAATTAATTAACAGAATTAAATGTTTCCTGAGGCCGTACAGTACAGTGAGTTCCCCATGAGCCCACCTCCCACAGAGGACATCTCTAAGCACTGGGCAAATGTGAAATCAGGGGAGAAAGACAGACGCGTCCTCCCAGCCCTGGTTCCCAGCAGCTTCTGCAGATGAACTTCTCCCTCTGCCAACCAGGGCTCGCCCTCCCCCTGCTGTGGCTGTGGCGGCCCCTGGGTCTAACCCTTTGCCTGCTTCTGGACCCACTCGCTGGTTTGGAGGAGCTTTCCACGTCATCCTTTTGCCTTCACAACAGAATGTCTGGGTCCGTCCAAGGTCCACATGCTGCATCTTGACTCCCAGAGCCTAGGGATTTGGACCTGGGGGTCTTGAGGTTACCAGACGATGAGGGTGGATCAGTGCCCTTGTAAGAAGAGTCTCTGGCCTTCTCCTCTCCTTCTGCCTCTCCCGCCATCTCTGCTGGGTGACGACCCAGCGGGAAAGGTATCTACAAACCGGGAGAAGGACCGAAGCACCCTGGCACCCTATCGAGTCTCGGACTCCCACCCCAAGACCCTGAGCGTGAAATGCCTGTTGTTTGGGCTGTCCCATCTGCATTGCTGAGCGTGGCCACCCAAGATGACCAAGACAGGGTGCACTAGCCACCAGGGCCATCGAGCTCACTGTGGCTAGCCAGCCAGGCTGCCCAGGGCGTGGTGAGTCTTGTGGTGGGCAGAGTAGGTAGCCTTCCTGGCACACAGAGGCAGGTGCAGAAAACTCTGGGGTGACACTCAAGAGCCCCAGTGCTGATGGCTGCCAGGTCCTCAGGATGGACTGCTCACGGCCATCATCTCCCTTACAGACTGCAGGTTTCAGAAGTCTTGATCTAGAAAGGCAGAGTGGCACCATCAGCGCAAGAGGCGCTCTCCGTTGGCCAGAGGGCTCTGCACATACCCGGGCCTGAGAGGCCCGAGTGGCCAGGTCACCTCAGACAGGCTGGTGTTAAGGAGGCTGAGGTTTCAGGGAACGCATCGGAAGTGCCCCCGCTGCCTGTTATTGGGATTGGGTATCTGGAAGTGACCAGCCCTGCCCACGTCCTCCCTCCCCAGGAGGTTGGAGTGGGATTGGAGAAGGTGGAGGTGCTGGGGAGGAAGGAGACAGCACAGTGTCTGCCCAGGTCCTGATGCTCCGGCATCGTCATCAAATGTGATTTCCAAGTGCCACCTTGTTGCTGTGGGTGCAAATGAGAGTCTTGGAATCTATGGGAAAGTCGTGTTTTGTGCCAGGCTCCTGACTCAGGGCTTCTCCCGCCCCTTGGCAGAGGGGCCAGCCTGGCACAGCACCTGGAGGGCTGGACCTTGGCTCAGACCTTCAGGGCTGGGCAGCCCGGGCTGTCTTCACCTGGGAAGCCAGGTCAGCCTTTGTGTGGATGTAGGTGGGGCCCAGGGGGAGAGGAGGAGGGTCTGGGCTCAGCACCAAGACCCCAGCCCTGGGGGCCCAGATTGGCCCCCCAGCCCACTCCGGCCCTCGGCAGGATCAGAGGTTGTCACTTACCGGGGAGATCTCTAGGAGAGGGGGCTGCTCAGCTTCAGGGCTGGGCTCCTCCAGTGCCCACATTGCCCCGGATCCTGCGCCTGGCAGGGAGTCGCCCAGGCTGACGGCTTTGTTTTCTGCATCAGCAAACCTCCCTGAGGGCACCTTCACTCCTCCATCTCCACCGAGACCAGCAAGAGTCTTTAACAGACCAGTGAGCACGCTCCTGGAGTGGAGCACCCCTCCTGCTTCCAGACAGCCATGCTTCTCCTGTGTGCACGTGTGTGCGAGTGTGTGTGAGTGTGCATGTGAGTGTGTGAGTGTGCATCTGAGTATGTGAGTGGTATGTGTGTGAGTGTGCATGTGTGTGAGTATGTGAGTGGCATGTGAGTGTGCATGTGTAAGTGTATGTGAGTGCATGAGTGTGCATCTGTCTGAGAGTATGTGACTGGCATGTGTGTGGGTGTGAGTGTGCATGTGTCTGAGTGTGCATGTGTGTGAGTATGTGAGTGGCATGTGTGTGTTAGTGTATGAGTGTGCCTGTGAATGAGTGTGCATGTGCATTTTTGTGTGTGAATATGCCTGTGTGTGAGTGTGCATGAGTATGAGTGTACATGTGTGTATGAGTGTGCATTTGTGTGAGTGCATTTTTGTGTGTATGTGTGTATGAGTGTGCATGTGAGTGTGCCTGTGTGCATGTCTGTGGGATTCTGTGCTCCTCGTTGCTGTTGTCATTAAACAATGCACGTGCTCAGCGGTCATGGTCAGGACAGGGCTGGTGTCTGCCTGGTGGACGGCCTGGGAAGAAGGAGGGTCAGCCACAGATCGGCTACTCCCAGGGGGAAGCGCTGCTGGCCTGGCAGAGGGAAAAGCAGCCGGTGGAGGTCAGGAGAGCTCTGCACCAGGCCAGCCTTGGGGCTGTGGGCCAGCAGGGAGGCCGCCGAGCTTCCGAGCACCCGGGATCCTTGGAGGATGATGAATGAGTGAGTAAACGCAGGAAGGGGGTTTGGCAGGGTGTCATCCTGTCTGCTTACCCCACAGGTCCTGGCCCCGGGATGGGCACAGGGAGCACTTGGCAAATGCTGATTCGATGCAGGGGTGCGTGTGGGTGCTGCCTTGCTGTTCCAGAGGCTACGCACAGGCCTTGGCTGCAGCTTTGGCTTCTCTGTAGGCAGCTGGCTCCTGTCACACCCATCTGAAGCTGAAGGACCCTGCCTGGGCTGAAACTGGAAGTAGATTTTCACAGGTCCTACTGTGCACACCTGTCTGTATTCCACTTCATTCTCACAGACCTGCTGGGTAATTGAGCCAGTCTAAAGGACTCACAATGAATAACATAGGGTGGCAGAAATGCAGACGTTTATCTTCCAAAGTGTGAATACTTGGGAAGGTTTAGAATCTCCAGGAGGGATTGGGGGTTTGGGAAGATTTCAGGGCAAGTTTGGTGGCCACAAGTCACAAGCAGAGAGACCTGGCTTAGGTGGCCCAGAGACCTCATGTGACCCCACCCCCTGTGCTGCAGGCGTGCAGCCAGATGGGCACGAGGGCTTCCCTGCGTTTGCTTCTGACGCTGAGCTTCACCATGAAAGTCGAGGAGACTCCACCTGAGCTGATCTTCCTCCAGGCAACTTCATTGGAACAAAGTTTTATGTGGTGGATAATGAGAAAAGCAGCTGTAAAATCCTAAAGGAATGAAAAATAATTTCCGAAGAGATGCTGAGTGTCTCTTAGAATGGGAAAGTCGACTTGATTCCTTCAATTATGGAGAACATGCATCTGGAACGCACATTTTAATAGGCATTAAAGACATTTTAATGAGAAAACGATTTAAAAGTTGGTAAATGTGCCTTTTGTGGGCGCGGCGGGTGCCAGGCTCACCAGCTCAGGTTGTGTGTGAGGTGCTGCTCTGCTCTGCCTGTGTAGCAGCTGAGGCTCAGACTTGGTGCCTGCAGATTGGGGTATGATTACAAATGGGCTTGGACGTGAGGAAGGAGCCGGAGCAGCTACCCAGAACTGGCTCATGTTGAGCTGCACACACTGCGCCAGCAACCAGCATGGATGCCCAGGACTCGTATTTCTTCTCCAATACTCTGGGCTGGAGAAGCAGCAGAGCTGGGCTTGGCTGCCACGGGAGCTCTGGCTGACGGGCGAGAAACCCCTTGTGGCCTGTTGCTGGGAGGCAGCCTGCGGCACTGGCTCTGGAGGTCCATCACCAGTGTCCTCTCCTGGTGTGGCAGTGAGCTGCCCAGCACCGACAGGAGCACCAGCTCATGGCCCCCAACAGTGCACATTCTCAGGCCAGGACAACTGCACATGGCCTGCAGGAATTGTCCCTCTGTGCTTTCACCCAGTCCTGCTGTGTGCGGGCACCGTGCTCGGCACCTGTGTGGGCTACTGTGCACAGCCCCAGCCCCAGGCTCCTCTCTCCAGGTGAGGACCCAACGCTTTCCTTCCTCACCTGCAGGAAACGAGGAGAGGACTATCGTAACAAATCCCAGCAGGCTCTTCCCGGGGCTGCAGGACCCCACCCGGCGTCCTGCCCAGCGTCACAGGGTGCTGAGAGGCCACAGGAAGTGAGCTGGACACTTCTGAAGGAACAGGAGGGCTCGCGGGACCCAGCTTCCCTGGCACCCGCAGACCTGTGCCTGTCCCTAAGCTCTGAGCCTCAAAGCCAGCCAAGCTGTCAGCGCCCCTCTGCTCTGAGCGCCCTGCTCCGTGGAGCGGCTGGTGACTTCCAGGAGCTGCTCGACGCTGTCATATTTCAGAGGGACCACAGCTTCCTGACCTGCCTTCCTTGCCTCCTCCCGTCCCTACGCCACCTAACGTCATGGGACAGAGAGGCGCATGGCGAGAATCCACAGCACCGGGCTCCGTGTCCAGCCTTGCCATGGCCCCAGGCGACCTTGCCCTCTTGTTTCTTGCGGGCACGTGCCTCTGTGATGCGCAGGCTTGGAAACCACCATCAGCAGCTGCCCGAGCAGGCCGCAGGCCCCCAGCGCCCCGCCCGCGTCTCCCTCTGATCCTTCTAGGCAGCCATGGGCTCCAGCTGTGATAGATGAAGCTCAGAGCTCTGCAGAAACCCTCCTGGTTGGTGAAATAAAATCCAAAGACAGGAGCGACCAGTATTAGGTGAAATTGTCTAATATTTCAACTCCTAAATATGGCACTGGCACCTGGGGGACGCTTAAGCACCTGTAGGGACATTTCTATTACTGGAAGATTACATGCCCACGCAGCGCAGGCAACGTGGCGTTGGGGAGGAAATTGGGTGGCCCTAGCTGCACATCAGCGATTCATACCTCCCACACCCTGCGAAGGGACACATGCAGCTAGTGGGCCCACCCTCCCTCACACACAGAACCCGGGTTTGTTTAGGTGACACGTGACCATAGAATCTACAGCTCTCCCAGCTTCTTCTGAGAGTTCTGCTCAATGGGACCCAGATGTAAGTTACTGGACAAGACACAAGACATGCCCCCACCCCTCCATCAGACGCAAAGGCTCACTGGGTGAAGCCGCTCTGCATTTCACTCTTCTCTCTTCTTCCTGCCGGAAAAATAGAGAGTACTGGCTGGAGGCAGAGCAGCCGTCTTGGGGCAGTGAAGAGAGAAGCCACAGTGATCCTGGTGAGCAGAAGGTTCAGCCACTGCAGAGGTGTCCTAGGACCTGCGGCTTGGTGTGGTGCCACGTGCAGCCCAGTGGCTCCTCCTGTTCCTCACATGGGCTGACATCACTCATCATGTCCTGCAAATAAGAAGGTCACAACTCAGAGAAGTGACAGGACATGGCTGAGGTCAGAGCCAGCAGGTGGAGACCTCGGCCTCCATTCTGCACGTTTCCAGGTGTGAAGAAGGGAAACATCCGAATGAGGGGCCGCTTCCTGCCTAGAGGACCTCCTCTGCTGACTGCAGGTTGCTCAAGTGCTGTCCATGGTGACATCCCATGATCACGCCCCGCCCACCCCTGGAGGATCTCCCAGCCTCAAGGCCTCCCTGCCTCCCAGAGGCTTCTCTCTGGAGGATTGTTCTGCTCTATGTGAAGGCAGGTTCCGCCCCTCCCCAGGCCCTGGCCCCCTCTGCCCAGGCCTCCTGTGACCAGGCCCTCAGTGCCCCTGGGGAGGCTGCAGCAGCCTCTGGAAGTGAGCGGTGAGGGGAGCGGGGGCAGGGAAAGGAGCCGTCACCATCTGCCACCTGCTGAACCAGGGACACTGGCTGCCCAGGAGACCAAGCGGACCCGCCCTCTCCAGTGAGCAGAACACCCGGGGGATGGGCATCCCCACGTGGCACAGGAGTCCCACAGAGGGAGCGGCTGTGCTCCTGTGTGCCACTCACTGTGAAGCCTGTCACCTTTATGTGCTGCTGAGCCGTGGCTGAGGGCTCCGTGGGAGGCAGCGAGCTCGCAGCAGGTGGCGTGGCTGCTGCAGGGTAGGTTCCCTGAGCATGTGGCTCTGCGCTTGCTGCCCAGGCTCCCGGGGTGGCCACCGTGATGCCATTTTGGAAGTGAGGAGGAGGAGGAAAGGGCCGGGGAGGCCGAGGGCAAGCTCCAGGTGGCTCAGGGCTGTGCCTAGAGATGCTCCACAGGCCTCTTGGGTGACTCTGGGCGGGGAGAACCCAGGTGGGGCCGCTGAGAAGGGTCAGTGCTTCTTCCTAGCACTGCACCAGCTCCCCAGGGTGCTGGGGTCCAGAATCCACGAGACAGACTCGCTGGAAGGGAGGAGATGACAAACCCACCAGGAATCAGACCAGAGGCGGTGTGCGGAGAGCTTCCCGAGCCCTCTGCTCACGGCCCGTACGTCCCGCAGTGTCACCCAGTGCGGGGCTCCTGACTTCTCCAGACCAACGACACTCCAGGTCTTCCGATCTTCCCGTAGGCCAAGCTCTCCTCAAGCGAGCGCACTCGACCCTGACGGCAACCTGGGGGGCTCTTGGGCTGTCCCCAGAGCAGGCCCTGAGTGGCCTATCCCAGAGCACTTGCTTATTTGAGAGGGTAGGAGGAAGGCAGAGGGGAACAGAGCATTTGGAAGGGACATAGCAAGCCAGTCCCCACTGTGGTGTCCAGAGCTTAACCCCACAGGGGGCCTGTGGAAATGGAGCCAAATGCTGATAAGGTGGTGTACTATGATGGCCAAGAAGACGTGTGGTGGTGAAGGTGGTGGTGGTGGGAGTGATGGTAGTAATGATGGTGGTAATGGTGATAGTGGTGATTATGGTGGTGATGGTGATGGTAGTGGTGGTGGTGGTGATGATGGTGATGGTGATGATGCTGATGAATGTGGTGGAGATGATGATGGGGTTGTGGTGAACATGGTGATGGTGATGACGGTGATGGTGATGGTGGTGGTGGTGGTGGTGGTGTTGATGGTGGTGGTGGTGGTAATGTTGGTGGTGATGGTGGTGGTGGTGATGGTGGTGGTGATGGTGGTGATGATGGTGATGGTGATGACGGTGATGGTGATGGTGATGATGGTGGTGGTGGTGGTGGTGAATGTGGTGGTGATGATGGTGATGAATGTGGTGGAGATGATGATGGGGTTGTGGTGAACATGGTGATGGTGATGATAGTGATGGTCATGGTGATGGTGATGATGGTGGTGGTGGTGGTGATGGTGGTGGTGATGATGGTAATGGTGATGGTGGTGATGATGGTGATGATGATGATGGTGGTGGTGGTGGTGTTGATGATGGTGGTGGTGGTGGAGGTGGTGGTGGTGGTGGAGGTGGTGGTGGTGGTAATGTTGGTGGTGGTGGTGGTGGTGGTGGTGGTGGTGGTGTTGATGATGGTGGTGGTGGTGGAGGTGGTGGTGGTGGTAATGGTGGTGGTGGTGATGATGGTGGTGGTGATGATGGTGATGGTGATGATGGTGATAGCGATGGTGATGTTGATGGTGGTGGTGGTGGTGGTGGTAATGTTGGTGGTGGTGGTGGTGATAATGTTGGTGTTGGTGGTGGTGGTAATGGTGATGATGGTGATGGTGATAGTGATGATGGTGATGGTGGTGGTGATGGAGGTGGTGGTAATGGTGGTGGTGGTGGTACTAAAAATCTCTCTTGTACGAGTTAAAACATGTGGGTTTAGGTGGGACTGCTGACTCCACAGACTCAATGCTTGGCTATTGAAAGCCCAAACAAGAGACTCTGTGAAATTCTTAAAGAACTGCCAATATGAGAAGACACAAATACATCCAAAGATCGGAGCAAATGTTGGTCTTGTGGATGTCCAGCCTCCCTTGATCTACCTGCGTGGGCTCTGGGCATGTCTGAAATGTGCTGGTTTTCCCAGAGGCCAGGGTCAGAGTGAGAGATGACGAGGTACCCCCAGGGGACAGGGCTTCCTGAACACAGGCCCTCTGCTCACCAGCACCTTGTGACCCTGAAACCCCTCTCCAGGGCCTTGGGGTGCCCTTTGAAGGGCCCCTGATGGAAATCTCTGCTGACACCCTATTTGCCATCTACCTGAGGTTTCAAAGTGCCCGGGAGGGCAGTCCTCCCAGGCAGGCATCCATCTCCCTGGGTCTGAGTCAGTGGTCGCAGGACAGGCCGGCCAGCACTTGCTCACTGGTGGGAGCTGGGTCATGACCTGGGGCGTGAGCGAGTGTGCTGAGGACCAGGTCAATCCTGTGCTGCTCACCAGCCATGCAGCAACAAGGCCTGGCCACCTGGAGGCCAGGCCAGGCGGGGCCCAGTGTCCCCAGCCAGCCTCCGCTGCCAATGTGGAGCTACCAGTGTGCAGCCACCAGCCCTGGTCAGGGCCAAGCTCCCTGACCTGGGAGTCAAAGGGAAAAGCCTTCAGGGTCTCAGAGGAGATCATCAGCAATTGCTTCAGGGAGTGCAGAGAAAAACGTCTGCGACTAATAAAGAGAAAACCAGCCGTGAGAGCCCCGGAGAGCATTCAAGCTGCCCCCGTCTGTCTCCTGGGACCCAGGACAGTGCTGAGTCCAGGCCCATCAGCCAGGATGGTAGTCCAAGGAGCAGAGGGACTTGAGACACTGGCCTGGGGGAGGGAAGTGAGGCTGAGGGAAGTGAGCTCTGGGTTTCTTGCAGGACAGGGGCATAGGCTTCCTGGACACAGGCCCTCTGCTCACCAGCACCTTGTGACCCGAAGCCCTTCTCCAGGAAGGCCTGCAGCAGAGTGACCGGCATCCTAGTGTGCCCAGTCCTCAGGGGACTTTAGGCTATGGGACTTTCAGTTTCAAAGCTGGGGCAGTCACAGGGAAGCCCCAGGCTGCAGGACTTGGGCTACAGCCTGGAGTCCTGGGGCTCAGACAGGCTGGTGGCTGGCAGCTGGCTTTCCCCCACTGTGGCCAAGACTCCTGACGGGAGCAGCTCACAGGAGACAGGCTGACTTGGGGCTCCTGGTTTCTGAGATCTCCCACCATGCAGGGCCACTCCACGCCACTGGCCTGAGAGCATGGCAGAGGAAGGCCACCAGCCCCTGGTGGCAGGGAGGCGAGAGCAGGTGCCAGGGACAGGTGCCAACGCCAAAGGCCCCCAGTGACCCTCCTCCTGGGGGCACCTCTCACTCTAACTGAGGACAGAGACTGAGCTCTCCCTCTGTGGGAACACCATGTCCCCAAGTGGCTCGCCCAGCCCTGCCCATGTCACGTCCACTCGGAGTGTTTGGTTCTGCATGAGCCTGGTGAGCCCTTCGCCTGGGGCTCCGTGTTTGAATCAGCCTCCTACAGGGGGAAGGAAAAAGGCCAGGTGGACCCGCCAGAGGGTGTAAAGCAGCCCTTGCCAGGTTGCTGTGGTCCAGCGGGAGAGTGCCACGTTCCCTGGAGGAGGACCAGGCAAGGGTTCCTCTTCTGTCCCTGCCCCTCGGCCTCCCAGGAGGAAGCTTATGCGGAGCCGTGCCCTTTGCAGATCTTCCTGCCGGCATCTGCCTGTGGACGTGTGGGAGGGAGGGCAGCCGCTGGGCTGGCCTCGGTCTGGTTTACTCAGATGTGAGACTGACAAGGAGAAGACTGAGGAGAGAACCCGTCACACACAGAGACGCAGGCAGGGCACCTCGCATACGGACATGCTGGGAGGGACGAGGACAGAGCCACCTGTACTGAGGTTAAGGATCCTGTGTGGGACAGGGTTGTTTCTGTATCTGGCCTGGTACGCCCAGGACAGGTGGACCTTGGCTGTAAGTCAGCAGAGCAGGTGGGGGTGGGCTCTTGGGAAAGGCCTCCAGGGGCTCCTGGTTTCTGAGGTCTCCCATCATGCAGGGCCACTCCACTCTGCTGGCCTCAGGGCATGGCAGAGGAAGGCCACCAGCCCCTGGCGGCAGGGAGGAGAGAGCAGGTGCCAGGGACAGGTGCCATTGCCAAAGGCCTTCGCTGTCTCTAGGTATTGGCTGCATGTAGGGCACGTCACATCAAAGAAATAGAAACCTACGATGGAGAAGAGGAAACCTGACTTGCAGACTGATGCTCACTTCCCAGTCCTGGGGCCACACATGGCTAAGATGGCGTTATCGTGGGTTATGACGAAAAATCGGACCACCTCTAGGATAGGCTCAGAACCCTTCCGCCCTCTTGGGCAGCTCCGTCTCCCTCACTGCCTGTAGGATGGGTGTACATGTGAGCTCTCCCCACCCTGCTGACCTTTATCCTGATTGGCTCCTGGGCCTCATATTAGCTGTGTGTGCTTCCTCAATAAACGAGCTCCAGCCTTGATGGGTATCCCTGATGCGTCTGATTGTCCTCTGGCGAGGGAGGGCTGAGTGCGGGTGGTCAGTCGGCCCTCTCCTTTCTTGGCTCATCCTGGCCAGGGCATGTTCTTCCCATCTCTCCCTCAGGTCGGGAGGGAACAAGGGCTAAAACCCCCGACATCTGGCGCCCGAACAGGGACATGGAGAAGTCGGTTCACCAAAGTGAAAGTATCGGGGAGCCAAGCCAAGCGAGTTCCGAGGTCAGGGTCTCCCTGAAGAGATGGGGAAATCTCACACTAAGCATGGTGCTCCGGCTCTTAAAGCGCTGAGATTCAGGCTCAAAAGGTGAGGTTTAGTGATCTCAGATGCCCAGGCCGAAAGGACTGGGAAACCTTGGCACACACTGCACCCAGGTTGGTGGATGCCAGTCTTTTGGATTGGCCACCTGGGACCGAGCAGAACAATTGGTGAGGAAGAGGGAGATTACCTTAAAGGACCAACTAATAAAACAAAAAGGCGGAAGCAACCCCCATGAGCGATTAAGTTCAGCCATGCTTACATTATTTCAAATTTTTCCAAAGAGCAACCTCTGACTGCTTTCCAGAGACATTGGTCTAATCAGACACCTTATTTAAAGGTATAGGTCCGATGGAGGGACCCCTTACTGGATCATAGCACGGTGCTGATCCCCTCATTAGTGTAGGGAGGGGATTTGGATGTGATTCCCGATTGGGGAGCCAAGTCCAATTTGGGTCCCCGCTAGAGATCTAAAATACTGTTTGCCAGAACAAAAGTGATTTCCCAAGAGCACCCCCTCTTGAGGTATGATTCTTTATTTTCTCATTTGAAATGAAAAGACCATTCTGGACGCTTTGCCTGGTTGTGACTGGACTCCTCATTGTCTCCCTCGTGGCATTCATGTTTGTTGGGGGATACATGCTGTGGGGAGGCACACTTTGATGCTGTAAGTGGTGGTAAGCCAATTTGTTGGTCCTTATATGCCCCTGCCCCCAGGAAAGAATGGACCCTTAAAGGCTACTGCCATTCCTGTTTGGTGGAATATAACCTCACCTCTCCCTAGTAGATGCCCTATACTCCCACCCCACTCAGAAGTCCTTTTGCCCTTGGTGACCATGCCTAATGTCACCTGTCTCACTAGAGACAGCACTCTAGATGTGGGGACGTTGAATCCCCTCTGGTGTGGAGGCAATAGGTTTTTTGACGGATCAGTAGGTGGTATGCTCTGTCCTCCTAAGGGTACTGCCTTCCTCTGTGGGGATATGGCGCACGGTGTCCTACTGGGTAATTGGAGGGGGTCTGCACTGTGGTCCTCCTCCTCCTGACACTGGGATCTTCCCTAATGACCAGTCCCTGCCTATACTGCTGGTGATGATTCCCTTTCCAGGCCCCAAAGAGCCATTCATGCTGTTCCTTTGCTGTTGGGCCTGCGGGTGGCCACAGGGATGGGTACTGGACCTCTGGCCTCGGTACTTCTTCGCAGATGTACAATAAGGTTTCTCAGCGGATGATAGGTGACATGCCCCATGTTGCAGCCCTATCTTGGACCTGCAATCTCAACTCGACTCCTTGGCTGCAGTAGTCCTCCAAAACCATCATGGCCTGGACCTGCTTATGGCCAGAGAGGGAGGACTGTGCCTGTTCCTTCAGGAGAAGTGCTGTTTCTATGCCAGTCGCTCTGGTATTGTTCAAGATAAGATTAAAAGGTTAAAAAGACCTTGAAAACCGTCGGAATGAGCTGCAATAAAGCTTTCTGTGGACTGGGCTAAATGGGTGGCCCCCTTACCTTCTCCCCTTGGTAGGCCCCTTGGTCACTATAATGCTTGTGTTGACATTTGGACCTTGTGTAATCAACAGGCACCTCCAGTTGCTCAAGGATCGAGCCAAAGCTGTTCAATTGATGGTGGTCTGGCAGCGATAGGCCGTCTTACGAGATACTGACTGGGAGCCCTGTGAGGTTGGCCGTGGGCCCTACCAGGATGTGCAGGTCTAAGTCAGAGGCAAGAGGGTCTTCTTCATAGGCCTAAGTCACCTCCCCTCCTTGAGGTTTCCCACTGGGTCTGCCGATCCTGCAGATGAACTGCCTGAAGAGCCAGAGTGGTAGTCAGTGACAGGTAAGAGCCCCAGAGGGGGACAACCTAAGACAGGCACACTCTCCAGTGAAAGGTAGACACCGGCCAATAAAACAAAACGGGGAGATGTAGGGCACGTCACATCAGAGATGGGGAAGAGGAAACCTGACTTGCAGACTGATGCTCACTTCCCAGTCCTGGGGCCACACATGGCTAAGATGGCGCCTGGTGACCAGCCAGAAGGCGTCATCATGGGTTGTGATGAAAAATCAGACCACCTCCAGGATAGGCTCAGAACCCTTCCGCCCTCGTGGGCAGCTCCGTCTCCCTCACTGCCTGTAGGATGGGTGAACACGTGAGCTCTCCCCACCCTGCTGACCTTTATCCTGATTGGCTCCTGGGCCTTATATCAGCTGTGTGTGCTTCCTCAATAAACGAGCTCCAGCCTTGACGGGTCTCCCTGATGCATATGATTGTCCTTCAGCCAGGGAGGGCTGGGTGTGGGCGGTCAGTCGGCCCTCTCCTTTCTGGGCTCGTCCTGGCCGGGACGTGCTCTCCCCATCTCTCCCGCAGGTCGGGAGGGAACTAGGACTAAAACCCTGGCAGCCACCCTGGCAGGGGCAGCTCCCCAGGCCCCCTCCCTTCCTGGGCACAAGCTGCACTGGGGTCTGCACACGGTGGCTCATGGGGTGTGGGTAGCATTGTGCCCTGTGCCGAGGAAGACGCTGTCAGTGGGCTGTCCACAGTCATATTGCTACAAGTGGCCCCTCAGGTCTATTGTTGGTCCCTGTCCCCTGCCTGGAGTCCCCGCCAGTGACCTTCACCAAGGTCCTGGACGGGGAGTCCACCTCCCCCCCTGCTCCACCCCTTCCCATCCCACCAGAGTCGGGGTTGTGCTAAGCTGATTGACAGCTTGGTCCCCTCTGCAGAAGGGCTCCGAGTGGCCCCCAGGTTCAGGCGCTGGGAAGCAGAGCCACTGCTTGTCGAGTAGGATCTGGGGCTGCCGGTGCCAGCAGGGACCTGGGCTGGGAGAAGCACGAGGCGCGTCCCACAGAAACAAATACCTCGCTGTTAGATAGATGTGGCCTTTTAAGTGCAAGGGAGTGGGACTCGTTGCTCCCGGGGATCCTGGTGAGGATGAGATGCTCATTTTTCCCAGGCTCGCTCGGTTCCTGTGCCTGGAATTGCACAGATGGATGGGCTGCGTCTGGACAAAGGCACAGCAGGCCTCCAGGGCATGGAGCACCTGAGCCACCACCTGAACTTCATTTCCAGGCTCCTCCATTCACCACCTCCGCAAAAGCGCAGCCTCCTGTGTGCCTGGTGCTCGCTGGTTTCTCCATAGGCGCCCCCACCCTCGGGGAGAAGCAGGGCAGCAGCTGACACTTGTCCAGGAAGCCCAGGGACGTAGGACGTGGGGCCGCTTCCCCTCCTGGCCGCATGTAGAGCCCTAGCCCTGGCCCCCCACTCCCCGCACTGCAGCCCCACCCTGGAGGAAGGAGGGGTGACCCAGGGACCCGGGGGCCATGAGTCTGCCACCTCCCTGTCCAAAGAGGCAGCTGGAGACTGGACCCTCTCCTCTGACCACGTCTTTGCTGCTTGGGCTTCCCTTGTCCTCAGGAGCAGCTGCAGAGCCCAATGGCACCGATGGTTCTGGACGTCACAGGCCCTGTGTCTGGGAGTGGCCCCTGGTTGCCTCTCCAGTCCCCACAGAGTCCCCCAATGGTGACGTCCTCACTGCCCTCCATTGAAACAGAAACTGAGGGTAGAGGGACAGCAAGGTCAATGCCAGTGGGGTGGACCCACGGGACCAGCTCTGATCCCTTCAATGGCCCTGGCTTGGCCCTTGTCACTGGCTGGGTCACAGGAGAACAAACACAGGAGGTCAGGGCCACCCAGCTCCTTCTGAGACCTCTGGTCCTGTCACCTGAAGAGCTGCACCCTGGGGGCCTATGAGCGGTCAAGGTCTTGTGTCTGCCACGCGTGGTGAGGGGGCCTGGCTGCTTAGGTCACCTGGAGGGGCTTCCTGCAGCCCAAGGCCACCGTCTCCACTGACCTCCAGGCCTGTGGGCAGGTCACAGCTTCGGCCTGAGCTGGCTGCCCTGGTGGCTCTGCCTCCCAGCCCTGGAGCCCACACCCCAAAATAGCCCAGGGTGCAGGCCACTGACCAAAGGCTCGCTCTAGGGCCCCAGCCACACAGGACAGGCAGGGTGCCCTCGTGGGATCCCTCTCCACACGAGGCATTTGAAATGACTCCTGTTTCTCTCTAAGCAAAGGCCAGAATCCCCACGTGGCCAGCAGGGCCCCATAGCATGTGCCACAGCTGCTGTCACAAGCTGCCACAGGCTGAGGGACTTGAAGTCACGGGGGCTTACTTTACAGTTCTGGAGGGCAGAAGTCCCAAGACCAAAGCGTTGGCAGGGCCAGTGCCTTCTGGAGGTCCAAAGGGGACGCGCCTCCCGCCTGATCTGCAGCCCCCAAGGACACCAGTGCGTCCTCAAGGCCAGCAGTGGTGTGCCCGCGTCTCCCAGGCTGGCTCGGCTCCCATCGAGAGACCAGGAAACAGTCTCTGTCCTCAGGTGTGGTTTCTCTCTTCCTCTGCTGTGCCGGGAGGCCATCACACACTGTCCCATCCGCAGCTAAACCTCCCCGCCTGGGGCCAGCCGTCAGCATCGATGTCCACCTGGGAGTGAGGGTCCCCCTGTGGCCATGCTGGCTTACTCCTGAGTGATGGGCACTAGGTTCTCCTAGACCATCATGGTCCAGGGCAGGGCATGGCCCACAGGCACATGGGGGACAGGGGATTTGCTCTATAGAGTTCACGAGCTGCCAGAGCTGGGGGACATCCGAAGTCCCCCAGGTGGGAGCGCCCAGAGAGGGCTCCAGGGGGTGGGGTGCTATAGCAAGGACAGAGGCAGCCTGCTCGGGGAGGCCAGCTCCAGCAGGTGGACCCAGGCTCAGGCCAACCTCCAGGGATGGATCAGCTCCCCGGGTCTCATGGGCTGAGGGCCTGAGGGTGGTGGGCTACTTCCCCCAGGGTGCCCCCCGAGGTCTGTCTGGAGGTGAGAGCAAAGGCTCATCTCTCCCACACTGCCTGGACGTTGTCACTGGGTTGGCAGATTACAGGGCATAGTGGATTCTCTGCGCCCACCAAGGTGCCCCCTCTCAGGAGGGGGCCCTGGTCCCGGAGCCTGCTGTATGCTGGACCCTCATGGGCTGTTACTTCCTATGTATAGCAAATCCCATGTTCCTGCAGGCACGAGTGTGTGTGTGTGTGTGTGTGTGTGTGTGTGTGCATGTGTGTGTGTGAGTGTGCACACATGTGCATGTAGCTCAGTCTAGAATCAGGACATGGGCAGGGCAGTCACAGACTAGAATGGTGACTACCTACATGTCGCATGGCTCTGGCTGCGCAACACAAGGGTGACTTTCCCCACAAGATGGGGGTCTGCTGCTCCCTGAGCATGGCCCCACAATGTCCCGGGCTCTGATCAAAGCCAGGCGTGGAGGACACAGTGGAGCTGGTGAGCTAGGTCTCTCCCTCCCTGACCCCGCAGAAGTGCAGTCTCTCCTGGTGGTCAGCCTGGCCAGCCCGGCCTGTGGCCTCCATCTCTGGCTCCGGCTTGGAGGGAAGAAGGGGGCTGGATGCATGTCACTCATCATGGTGCCCATGAGTGGTGGCCTGGGCTTCAGTCTGAGCAGGAAAGATAGGCAAGGAAGAGGAGGCGTGGGGGCCTGCTGTGTGTGGACCCAGAGCCAGGCAGGGGCCACAGTTGGCAAAGTAAGTGCTGCCCTGGGGTGCCGCTGGGCTGACCGACAGTAACCCCAACTCTCATTTTGCTAAGGGGTAGAGGCCAGCTGCAGAGAAGGGTCCCTTGACCCAACCAGGGTCAAACAACTTCCAGGATCACAGGAAGGCTGGCTCCAGGGGGAGCTTCCAGGCCCGTCTGCACAGTCGTACTGCAGAGGGACGGCCAAGCCCACTGCTGTCTAGCATGGTCAGAGTGGGTCCACACCTCCGCTCCCCGGTGTCCCTCTCTGCTGCTGTCTGCAGCAGCCCCTGGCCCTCGGCACTGACTGCAGACCACAGGAGGCCCACCTGAGCTCTCACCTGCAAGGGGTGCTGCATCGCACTAGCCTTTCTGGCTTGTAGGCACAGTGGACTCTGCAGCAGCCAGTAGGCCATGTCCACACAGCAAAGTCTCAGCTCTCAGCACCTGGAACACCCGATGGCATGTGGCCCTTGGGCACACAGGAGGGCAGAGCAGGCAGCCCTGGTGTCCCTGGACTGGAGTGAGCAACTGAGGCCCAGACAGGCCCCTGAGCCTGCAGCACCGGGAGGTCTCAGCTGGCCTCCAAGCCACATGCAGAATGCAACCTTCAGGCTCCCTCCTACGGCGGGGAGGGCGAGAGGGACAGAGAATCAAGTGCCATTGGGCACTCCTGGCCCCCGGGGTGAGCTCCGGAACACAGCACAGACAGCCATCATTACTGTGGCAGAATCCGGCTGCTGGGAGTCTGGGGCAGAGAACGGAGACAGCGCTGGCCAGAGCAGACCCAGAATGGGAGTGGACACGGGCGCTCTGCTTCTGCTGGCTCAGGAGCTGCTGGGGGGCTCCGTGCAGCCTGCACCCTCCCAGAGCCGCAGGCCTTCGCGCAGGGCTGCCGGGGGAAGGACCTGGTGCTGGGAGGACAGCGTGGGCCTCAGGTCCTCCAGTGGCGTGGCCGGCTTCTCCAGCTCCCTCCTCGTGCCCTTCCAGGGCTTCCGCCAGCCTTTCTCCAAGTGACGTGCTTCTCTTAAATCTGGTCCTGTTCCTCCATGGCCCCTGGTGGCTGTGCCAAGGCCCTTGGGCATCGCTTGTCTGGGGGGTGGTTTAAAGGAGGGCCTTTCTCTGTAGTCTCTTCAAGAGCTGCGAGACCTTGGTAGAACCTACCAGAACCCACTGGAACCTGCGTCTCTCTCACCTTCCCTCCAAGTCCTCTCAGCAACCATCTGGACCTTTCTGTAGAATGTGGACACTGGGCCCCTCTGATGTGGGAGCCAAGGAAGAGCCTCCCTGGCCCTTACGGATGCGGCCCAGGCTGCTTCCTGTCCCCATGGAGGAGGTGACAGGCCTTTGGTGATGGCAGCACGTGGCCTGGGGGTTGAGGGGTGTTCATCTGGTAAAAGGGACCCCACATGCAAGTTGCCCGCTCGGAAGCCAAGTGCCAGCGTCAACCCGGGCCATGACTGGAGGAGGCAGGGGCCGGTGGGAGCCAGCTGCTCTCTCAGCAGCGTGGGGACCCTTCAGTGGCCCACAGGAGAAAGGTTCCTCCTGCTGCAGCTGCTACAGCGTCTTTAGGGTGGAGGGACAGGGTGACGTGTCCCCAGCCCCTGCTGTCCCCTCTCCTTTGGTGGGGGTGCAGCTTTAGATGGGAGCATCCTGTGTCTCAGGGCAGGTGCGCCTGGGGGAGAGGCTGGGGGGCCTCCCTGGGGAACAACTCCACTTTCTGTGACTTTCCTGGATCTGAGAGACCGTCCTGTGCCTCCCATTGACAGGGTCAGTGCCGGGGAGGGACACAGCGGAGACCACGCCTTTCCATTCCTGAGTGGAGCCTGCTGCGGGGAGCCGGTGGCAGAGGGGACATGAGCCAGCTGGAGGCCTTTGAAACATGGGCTGGAAAGGCCCCAGCAGACAGGGCCTAGCCAGGCTGTCACCGCCTGGGCGGGTGTCCTCAGGGACAGAGACGCAGCCCTTCCCCAGAGCTCACACCACAAGGGGGCTCGACAGGGAGGGACGGGGAGAGTGTGTCTGACCTTGTCTCTCGCGGTTCAGTACAGAACTAGGGATACAGGTCCCTCTGGGCTTTCTGGACAGGGCTCCAGGGCCCTGCCGTCCAATATGGTGGCCACTAGCACAAGAATTTAGATGAATGAATTAAGTCAAAATTAAACTCCTCAGCCACTCTGGTGATGCTCGGGGCTCAGTGGCCAGGTCGTCTGGCAACAGCGCTGCGTCCTAACCTTCCTCCCCACCTGCTTTACAGTCCCTGACCCCCCGCACTGCCCAGCCAGTGTTCAGAAGATTCTCTGATTTCTTCTAAATTCAGGCCTCTGCTCACACACTGATCTGGTTCTAGTTCCGTCTCTCTTTGCACAGTTCTGTGGATTCCAGTGATGAGCCCTACACACCTTTTGCTACGTCTAGTGTTATTATAAATGGTTCATTTTAGTTCATTTCCAGTAATTGCTGTAAGTTATAGAAATGGCAGTTTTTGTATATTAGTCTTATATCTTGCAACTTTACTGAATTTACACCTTGATTTTAGCAAATTCTCTGGGTTCTGTGTATTCCATCAATCATCTGGGCAGGAGGGCAGTTTAGCAAGACATTGCCAGTCCTCGTGCCTCGGCTTTGTGGGATGCTGTTGGCAAACCTTCACCCCTCCTCCAGGCACTGAGAGAGAAGAGGACCTCCCTGCCCAGCTGGACTTGGGCTTGGCCACAGGACCTATTCTGGCTGACAGAATAGAGTGGACCTGAGGCAAGCTGAGGCCAGAAATGCACTTGTGCAGTTAGGCCTCTGTGGTCTAGGATCTCAGGAGAAGAGCTTTGAACTTGCACCTGACCCGCAGTCTCCAGCTGCATGAAGCAGAGAAGTGGAGCCATCTCCTGGTTCCTGGCTGGGTCAGCCAGACCAGTCACCCTGTGAGGTCATGAGCTCAGGGTATGTGCTGAGCTGAGAACCCAGGGGGGTTTGTTACACAGCATTTATGTGGCTGTTGCTGACTGATACAGCAAAGCTAGACTTGAGTCTTTAACCTATTATGTGTTTAAATGGGAGCGCCTGGTGGGAGGGCGCTGTGTGAATAAGGAGCTCAGGGGAAGAGGAGGAGGATTTAGCCCCAGGAGACCTAGAAGGGGCAGCAGGTGAGTTATGGGGCCGCAGGCTGTGGTGCTTTCTAGTCTTAAAGAAGAAATTACTTCCTAAAGAAAAGGCACCAACTTAGGAAAGCAGAAGATCAACCTCTGCCACAGGCCTGAGCTGTGGGATGAGGCCCCAGGCTGCCGCTTGGCTCTCTGCCTCCCCCTGCCCTCGCCCCCGTGAGGCGACTGGTTCCTCTCAGCAGTGTCAAGCTCCGTGCCCTGCGCTGGAGCTAAGGACTGGGGCCTTCCGGAGCTGGTGCAGGCAAGCCAGGGTGCCGCTTGGCAGCTGGCAAGGGACACGAAATGTGGGGTTGCATCCTGTCCTGTGTCCAGCCCTCAGTGATGCCCTGGGCAAAGCCGGGGCCTGGTCTTTGGAGGCACTCAGGCCCACCCCTGCTACCCAGAGACACCGTCACTGATGTGCCCCACCTGTGCAGCCTTCTGCTTCCAGGGGCCAAGTGCACCCTCCCCTGGGCACACAGGAGAAAGAAGTCCTCCAGCAGGACACCGAGGTCCCTCTGGGTGAGGCGGCTTGTGCCCACCCACCTTTGCTTGGCTCCCTCGGTGTTTGGAACTGCCCAGCTCTGCAGTCCTGGCTGACGAGACTGTCCATCTCTGTGCCCTGAGACCTGCCCCGTATCTTTCATGGTCCACTCCCAGAGGGGACGTGGAGGGGTCACCCACATGTTGATGGGCATCACAACAGCGTAACGAAGTGGAGGCTGGTGTGTGAGATGCCACCTGGAGACATGGCTCCCGGGGAGTGGGAGAGCATATGGAACCAACCTCCAGGACAGGCCAGTGTGGTGGGTGGGCGGCCCTGGTGACCACGGGGGGCCTAAACTGAGCACTTCCACCTCAGGAAGGAAAGCGGGTGCTGTGGGACCATCTGTTTCCAGCCAGACAGAGTTGTCCGACTCAGCGGGAGATAAATACAAGCCTTCACACTCCAAAGCACTAGTCCTGCTCATAACTTTTCAAACAAGGAATAAAGACGAGGAGACACATAAAAATGGTTCTGTCAATTTGGCCCAATTTCAAATTATCTAATTAGAGGAGAGCCAGAGCTTCCTATTTCTAGAAGCGTTTACTGAGGTTGTTTCCCAGCGAGAGGGTGAGATGAACAGAGGGAGGGCCGGTGGCACAGGGTGGGGACAGTCAGGACCAAGGCCCTGGGCAGCCATGGCCCAGCACGTGGAACCACCAAGGCTTGTGACGCCAGTCAGGGGTGATCTGTCCCTCTGCCAGTGAACAGCAGATGGTTGGCTGGGACGATAACGCCCTGCTGGTCTGTTGCACTTAGACGGAACATTCTGGATACCCGGTATTCTGCAGCCTTCTTACTCTTCCACGACACCTGGGCCACTCCCTCTCCAACTGTACCCTTCTTGGGACAAGGTGACACATGCAGTGAGTAGGAGAGCATTCACCATGCGCAGGTGAAGGGCCTCACCCCCGTTCCCGTTAGGACCCCCTCCAGGCGCCAACCTGCGCCCCATTCCCTCCCGCCATCTTCCAGGCTCTGATTCACCCCAGCAGTTGGGGTGTTGAGGGGCGTGGGGTGACAATGTGTCGGGAAGTGACAGCATCGGTCCGAAGAAGCCCTTGTCTCAGGAGGCTGTTGGCCATGGCCTGACCACACCGGGCGGCAGGATACTGCCACGTTCCTTCTCCGGAGTCCAGGCCCACGGGGCGGTGCAGACCCAGGTGGACAAGAGCACCCCTCAGGACCTCTTCCACGGTCTGACAGCAGCTTCCACATGGCACAACTTCAGACGCCAAGGGGGTCTGTGCTTGTGGTCACCCTCCAGCTCAGGCAGAGCCCCGGCTGCCAGTCTAAGCCACAGTGTGTGCGGTGCCCACCTGTGTGCCCTCTTCCTGGCAGATAGTCCCTCTGGCCTTGGAAGAGGGACCTGAGGCTCCCGGTTGAGCCTGTACTGCTGTCTGGGGGCCCTGCTGGGGGGTGGGGGCACACTCAGAAGGCTGCCCACCCAGACCAGGTCACGTTCATGTGCTGGGACAGGTGCTGAGGCAGAAGCACTGGACACAACGGTTCCAAGGACAGGCTGCTCCAGCTGGGGCCGGAGACAGGTCAGCGGTTTCCAGGGTGGGTTCCGTGTGCGGGAAGCGCTGGGCGTGTGGGAAGGCCTGGTCCCTAACAGAGCAGGTGTGGGGCTGTGCCAAGTGACAGCGGTGGCTCAAGTGGGCGGAGCAGAGGCTTTGAGAGCAAGGCAGGCCACAGCTGTTTCCCAGAGGTTGTGGGAGGGGAACCCTGGTGGCGGCCCCCACCCTCACCTGCCTGTCTCATCTGCGCCTAGCAGCTCGCTGCACACCTGGGGGTGTCCTGATGTGAATGTCACCTGTTACATTCCCAGTGGGGTGGAAGGCTGGGATGTTGTTTGGTTAGATAGCTCTGGGCTGCAGGGGTGAGGTCAGAGGAGGGGGCAGGAGATAGCGGCCAGGGCTTTGGGCAGCCCCAGGTGAGCAGGGCAGGGGACATGGAGGTCGAGAAGGACCTGGGAACGTCTAAGAGGGAAGACTGGCCTCCTGTGACCAGGGTCCGGGAAGGAGTACTCAGGGAAGCTGAGGAATTGGAAGCCACATCTCCGGTCTGGGGCTGGCCTGAAGCAGGCAGGGAGCCCAGTTGCTGGCCGAGGCCCAGGGTGCCTCTCTGAGGGCCCTGCGGAACCACGGCTCTGGCTCCTGGGGGCCCACGGCTGCCTCTTGTTTCTGACCCTGAGGAGAGCTCCTTCCAGAGGACTGAACCCCACTTTAGCCTCTGCAGGGATCGTACAGCCCACCCCCAAAGTCCCTTCAGTGGGAAAGACCCTGAGGCCCTCCTGGGCCTGTCCAAGTGACGTGCTTTCTGGGGCTGGAGGGACATTCTGCTCCGTGGGGCGGGTGGTGACTCGGGACTGAGCGCGCTCTGCCGGCTGCAGGAGCAGGGTCGTGTCATTTCCCTCTGGAGTCTGCGTGTCCACTGTGGGCAGGGCTTAGAGGGGCCCTGCTGCTGTGCTGGGCGGCGGGAGGGCAGTGCCGTCCTTCTCCTTCAACAGGGCTGCTCCACGGCGTTTCCGAGGATCAGTTTTGAAATGTGCAGTGATTAAGGACTGTCCTGGCCACGCGGCTCTTCTGCCAGCAAGACACAGGCTGATAAAGGCCATCTGTGGAGGTGATTCCAGTGGGCCCCACGTTGGCCACCGCAGGGCCAGCCTGGCCTCATCCAGTCTCCAGCCCACTCCTGTGGTCAGCCGAGCCAGCCTGTCTCTGTGGTCTGAAGGCACGTCAGCAGAAGTCACCCAGGGGCACGCAGGGAGACTCCTTGTCCCCCTAAAGGGTATTTTAATCCTGCAAAGCCAACAGCCCGGGGAGGGGCGGCCACACAGAGCAGGGGCCTCGCAGCCAGGGCTGAGGCACGTTGTGCAGAGCCTGCCTCTGAGGAGAGAAAACGGGCAGGAAGAGAAGGGGACGAGAACGAGGGGGACAGCAGAGAAACAGGAAGGGGACCGGCTGAGTGGCAGGGTCTGCGAGACCAGCTGAGGAAACAGTGATGCGAAGAGCACCTTATTCCAGATGGGATATGAGACAGGTGACAAGGAGGGCACACGGGGTGGGAGTGGGGGTTCACTCTGCGTGTCCCTGGGGGTGCCGTGCATTTGGTAGCACATGGCTTTGGGTGTCTGTGAGGTCTTATTTTAGGGGATCAGCTCTTGAACTCTCTCTTGGTGGGCCTCACCCAATCAGTTGAAAGCCTGAAGAAACCTAAAGGGTGAACCTCCCCTAAATAAGAGGGGATTCTCCTATGCCTAAGAGCCTCCAGACTAGGTCATCAGATGTTTTCCTGCCTCAGACTCGAAATGAACAATAGCTCTTACAGGTTCCGAAGACGCTGGCTGAAAAACACTCACACTATCACTGTCCCTCCTGGATCAGTGATGGCCGAGTCCCTCTCCAGATCCCGGGTGTGCCTGCCTCTGTAACATGGAGCCCGAGGCTCCCGTAGCTCTTTCTGTGAGTACAGTGTATAGGGGAAAGCATTTTAACAACGCGTCTCAACTGAACGCGTGGACATCTTCCGGCCACTGTTTCCCAGACCGCGCGGCACCTCAGCTCTTCACGACCCCCGCTGCGTGGGGTGGTGCAAGTCATCAGAGATGGCCTACTCTTGCGGAGCTTCTAAGCCAGCGCTGTGCCTCTTTACGTGACGGGCCTGCGCCTCGTGGACTTTGGCGTCCACAGGGGTCCTGGGACCAGCCCTGCAGCCCACCAAGGGATGGCTGTGCCCGCTCTGTTGTGGGCTCGGTGTCTCTGGGCCATGGCTGCTGAGGGGGGCGGGGGAGCAGGTCCACCCTCAGGCCATGGGGAAGGCCCGACAGGACGGGGAAGCTGCTCTTCTTGGGGAAGAGCCGGCCCCCCAGCACCATTGGAGAAGGAGGGTGAAGCAGGAGAGCAGAACACGGAGCTCCGGAGGAGACAACAAGGACAAGAGCCTTTGTCCCCCCGGCGGCAGCGCAGCGGCCAGCCTGCGGGCAGGGCGGAGACTGGTTTGGGGATGGTTCTGTTCCTTTGCCTTCCCAGAGAGGAGCCAGCCAGTGGGTAATGGCCACAGGATACAGAGTGCATCCTCCCGTTCCACGAGGGCCTCGTAGCTGAGGCTCCCTTCAGTGTGTCTAGTCTCAGTCATCCTTCTGTCAGGAGGAGGGACAGCACTGGTCGGCAGGCGACGGCCCTGCAGAGGAGCCGGGAGCAGGGCCTCCCGTCCCTTCCGGCCTCCTCCACAGCACACGGCCCCCAGGACCCCCCTCTCTGCACCACTCCTCAAGGGCCCAGGTGGTCTTTGGGACTGGGGGGCAGGGGACTTTCCCAGGAGCAGCTGGAGGCCTGGCATGGTGCACCTCCTGCCCAGTCCACATGTCACAGCTGCGGGACCGGCCCAGGCATTGGTGACGACCCCCACAGCAGACCCCCGGTACACGCCTGGAAGAGCCCTGCTATCTGAGTGGTGGCAGGCTCTGGGGCCAGAGGGACAGGAGCAGCCTGGGGTGCTATCCACAGTGACCAGCCCAGGAGGCCATCTGCCTATGATGACCAGCTCTGAAGGCCAGCCTATCCACAGTGACCAGCCCTGGAGGCCAGCCCATCTGCAGTGACCATCCCAGGAGGCCAGACATGCCCAGTGACCATCCCAGGAGGCCAGTCATCCATAGTGACCACCCCAGAAGGCTGATCTGTGACTAGTCCAGTGGCCACTCCAGGAGTGGCTCTGGCAGAGGAAGGAGGGAGGTGGGCCCAGGTGCAGCAGGGGGCAAAGGGTGGGGGAGGTGGACGGAAGCTGTGGGCTTAGGTGCGTGACGAGGTGGCCAACAGGTGGGCCTGGGGCAGCAGCGAGAGTCCGGGATTCCCGGGTCCCTGGTGAGGACCTTTGCCAAACTGAGGCCTGTGGAAGCCAGGCTGCTCCAGGCAGGTGGCTTCAAGAGGCCTGAGCTCTCCTGGTGGGGATGGCCTGTCCCTGTCACCCTCGAGGGGTCTGGCATGTACTGGACAACAGTGCTGCAGGAAGCCAACAGTCCTGTGCTGTGGGGGACGAAGCTCCCCGGAGCCGGGCGATGGCTAGCAAACCCGTGTGTAAAGGAGACCGCATCCACCCAGTGGGCTGGGGAGGCGTGACACCAAGCAGCCAAAATCGAGCCTGGGGCAGGCTGTGGGCAGCAGGGGCCAGCGCTGCGTCCACTTCTCAGGCGGTCAGGCCTGCTCCAGCCACACAAGGAGCCCAGTTGATTGGACAAGCTCCCAAGAGCGCTAAAGGAGAGGCAGGCCTGGCTGCCCCGCCCACTGCCGCCCTGCGCACAGCCAGGCCTGGGGGCTTCTGCCCGGGCACAGCGGCAGTCCTGTAGGGCCGAGGTCATTTTAGATTAGGAAATTGAGGCTCAAGGGTCCAGACTGTGCCTGAGATTCACTTCCATGGCTTCCCGCAGAAGATCCATGCCTTCAGGGAGGGGGTGCACTCAGCTGGGGACTTGTCACCGGCCTCCCTGGACTCCTGGTTTCCCTGCAGGAAGAGGGAAAGGGCTTTGAGGGGGCGGGGAAGGGCAGACGGGCTGCAGTGTGACCATCCCCAGGAATCTCTGACCACGGCATAGGTCATCCCTCCAAGGCCAAAGGCCTCTCCTCCCCAAGAGCCCCACTTTCTGCTGGCTTCATATGGAGCTCACCCCGATGTGCCTCCCAGGTCTGTCCCCCACGCAGCCTGGCAGTGAGGGGCCGTGGTCTTCTGCCTCGCTGGCACAGAGGGTCCACTGAGCTGTGGGTGAGTTTTGATCTTGGACAGACGACGTCCACTTCCTAGGAGCAGAATCATCTAACGGCTCTAATCTCCAGTCTGTTGGTTTCATTATTTAAACCAAAATGAAATGTGACCCAGAGTGAGAAACAAGAACAAATGTGCGGCCGAGAGCCGCGACGAGGCAATTACAGCCCAGCCGGCGAAGCAGGGCCCCCTCCCGGGACAGGATCAGGAGTCCCCCAGATGGGAAGGAGACATAAATGGCTATTGCCAAAGCGAGCCTGTGGGAAATCTCACCATAATGGCTCATTTGGGGAGAACAAATCAACTCCCAGGCTGTTCCGACTGCGGCAGTCCAAAGCTGGCGGCCTGGCAGCTGCGCCCTGCCAGCTCATTATCACACGACTCTCATTTCCAGCCCTGGAAGGCTTTGTCGTCACTCTCCAGAAGCCCAGGATGACTCTCTGCCAAGCCAGAGGGTGAGGCCGGAAGTCCTTGGGGGGCATGTGCCTCTGAAAGGGAGGGTCATTGGGGTGCCCGGTGCAGAGGTTGGGACCTCTGCTGTGGTGTCCCACACGTCATTTCCAGGTGGTGGTGGGGGGCCCTGGAGGTAGAGGGTGACATGGCGGGAGTGTGGGGTCTGAGGAAGAGCAGGGTGGAGGCAGGGAGCCTGGGCGGGGAGGAGGGGCCTCTGTTCTCCTCTAAGGGCAAGTCGACTTCAGCTCACCTTGACCCCAGGGTCTTTATCCAGTTGGTCCCCAGAGTCCTCTGACTTCTACTGTTCTCCATGTCTCTCTCCACCTGCCTCATGGGCCTCCCCATCCCTCTCTCCAATCCCAGTGTAGCCCGTCTCCCAGAGACTAGCTCAATTTCTATCTTCCAGGATACAGCAATTATGATAATACTGAAGATGATAGTGATGGAGGTGATGATGTCAATCAAAGTGGTGGTCATGAAGATGATGGTGGTGGTGATGGTGGTGGTTGTGGTGATGGTGATGATGAAGATGATGGAGGTGATGATGTCAATCAAAGTGGTGGTCATGAAGATGATGGTGGTGATGATGGTGGTGGTGGTGATGCTGATGATAAAGATGATGGTGGTGATGATGGTGGTGGTGGTGATGAAGATGATGGTGGTGATGGTGGTGATGATGGTGATGGTGATGATGAAGATGATGGTGGTGATAATGGTGGTGGTGGTGGTGGTGGTGATGAAGATGATGGTGGTGATGATGATGGTGGTAGTGGTGATGCTGATGATGAAGATGATGGTGGTGATGATGGTGCTGGTAATGATGATGGTGGTGGTGGTGGTGATGAAGGAGGTGGTGGTGGTGATGATGATGGTGGTGGTGGTGATGCTGATGATGAAGATGATGGTGGTGATGATGGTGCTGGTAATGATGATGGTGGTGGTGGTGGTGGTGATGAAGATGATGATGGTGGTGATGGTGAAGAAGATGATAATAATTACACTACTAAATCCCTGACACTGTGCTTACCAGGCGTTCTGTGTAAGACCTCACTTAATCCTCATATTATTCCTGTTTTACAGGTGAGGACACAGAGACCTGTAGAGGTGACTGCCCATATTCATCTGACTCCCTGCTCTGATGGCCTGTCACCCACGGGCACTTACTCAGGCTGACCCTGTCCACCTTCTGACACCGGGAAGCGTGATGTGTATCTTTGGTGGCCAGATCTTCTTTCTGCTCATCTGGGGTGCCAGTGTCCCGCCCACTCTTGCACCCCACCAGGCTGTGGGGGTGCCTTCCTGCGTATGTGTCACAGGAACAGGGGCGATCTTGACCAGAGGGGTGGAGCAGAAGGGGGGCGTTGGGGAGCAGAAGATGGTGGCTTGTGCCTGTACAAGAGGGCAGACCGTGAGGCTGGGGCAGCAGGAAGGGCGAGTGCACATGCGGGAACCCAGGGAGGGGAGGGCTCCCTGGGTGGCACGGCGGCAGCAGTAGTGAACTTCACCAGGGGCACCTTTACCCCAGTAGGCCCGGCCCACCCTGCCAGCCTTCCTGGGGCTCTCAGACGCGGGCTTCTGGTTTGTATTTATCTTCCTGTGTCCTGGAGAGGTGACTGAGGGACGCTTTAGCCTCTCCGTCCCTGGGGACAGGAGGACTTCTGAGTCGGACAAGAGGAACCATTTATTTTGCTTTGCTAAATGCCATGGGCACCTTCCCGTGCCCACGTTGACAAGCATGTGTCAAGGTAAGCATCACAACAGTGCTGGGCATGGAGGGGGGAGGGGAGGGGCTGCCCCCGGACACTAGAAACCTCAACGATTTCGGGAAAAACTCACTTGAAACTGTCACCACCAGAAAAGCACTCGTTTTAATTTATTCCTCACCTGAGTTCACTGGCTTGGAGAGCCCTGCTGCGTCAGACTATTCCTGGTGCCTCAGAGCAATCCTGTGAGGGACATGAGCATCACGTCCGCTCTACAGAAGAGGACGCTGGGCCCAGAGAGCTTCAGCAGCTTCCCAGGGCCACAGAGCTGTCGGGGCAGGCTCCTCTGAAGATGTGCCCCCCACCATTCCTCTCCGAGGTGCCTGAATCCAGGCACAGGGACTCCTACCTCTAACTGGAGGGACCACACCTTAAAACACAAGGGGAGTCCTGAAGGACAAGCTACGGGGGAGGGTTGGTACCAGCCGGCTGTCCAGGTCAGGAAAGCAGAGCCACCAGCTGGTCCTGCAGGAGCCGAAACCAGGCAGCCCTGCAGAGAGAAGCCTGGGCCTGGGGTCTCCTCCTGGGAATGGAGACAGGAAGCTCAGAGCGTGTGCTCAGGGAGGGCAGGGCAGAGACTGGCCACTCCTGACCTCCAGACACTCCTGCTGTTCCTCTGAGGCCACATGCCAGGGGCCATCTCCTGGGTGAGGTCAGTAGGATGGGTCTCCAGAGACTCTGGGCTGGGAGCCACAGGGCCTTGGAGCTTGACATCTTTGTCTCCCCCCCACTGTGGTCAGGCACTGGCAGGCAGAACTGTGATTCTCCTGAGCCACGTTGCCCCCTCCTCTCTCCATCTCTTCTCTGCCCTCACCCTGAAGGTTCTCCCGAGGCTTCTACCTCTGCCTGCAGGGGGAGTGCTTGTTGGGGCTGGTGGCAAGGGTAAGGAGACTCTGGGCAGATGGGCAGTGGGACGGGTAGGTAGCTGTCCAGGGGGCTCCCTTAGTAGGGACCTGGGACTGGCAGGGGATGAGAGGGTGCCTGTTGAGAGAGGTATGGGGGGACAGAATTTGGGAGAGCAGGTAAGAGAGGAGGAGCCTGTGCCAGTGACTGTGGAGGAAACTGTGCCACGGGAGCCAGAGGGGAGGGGAAGGGATTGAGTGCTGCTAACCGTCTCCAGAGTCCAGAGGCTTTGCTCTTAGCACGTGCTGGGGTTTGAATGTTTCTCTCTCCAAGCTCATGTAGAGCCTAATGCCCACTGAGCTGGTGTTAAGAGGTGGGTCCTGCCTTTGTGAAGGGGATTTATGCCCTCACTGAAGTGGCTCAGAGAGGCACTTGGCCCTTCTAACTCTCCATGTGAGGAACAGCGTTTGCGCCTCCTGCCACGTGAGCACGTAGCAGAGGGGCCACCGCGAAGGAGAGCAGCCCTCAGCAGATGTAGGAATCATGTCTTGATATTGGGCTTTTAAATTCCAGAACTCTGAGAAATAACTACCTAGATTACAGGATTTTGTTAGGGCAGAAGAAACAGGGTTTGTATTAGACTGAAGGGTGTCCCTCTAGACACTGGAACCTCAGAATGCGGTTTTATTTGGAAAGAAGGTCTTTGCAGAGGCAATTACGGCAAGGCTTGAGATTACATCATGCCAGATTAAGTGGTCCTTAAATCCAATAACTAGTGTCCCCATAAAAGCTAGAGAAGAGACCACAGCGGAAGGCATGAGAGATGAAAGCAGAGGTGGAGGTGCTGTGCCTATAGCACAGGGCGCCGAGGATGGCCAGCATCCTACTTGGGGTACACTGCATACGAGCTGTGCTTCTCTCCAGAAGGATACCCAACCCTAACTCTGTGTCTCACTTCCTGCCTGTGAGATGCAGGATCCATATCACTGAGTCATTTTGAGGGTTAAACAGATTTTTTTTTAAATCTATGTACAATGCTCAGTGGGCTATCTCAGACTTAGCAAGAGTCCCCCCCCCTATTGTTCCACCATGTGCCTCAGGAATTATTCATCCTGTTTCACTTTTGATCAATCTGGGACTCGGGCAGGGTACCTGAAAACCCCCACAAGATCCCTTGTTCTTCTCGAGTCTGCTCCTTGGAGTAGAAAACACCTCATGGGTTGGCTCTGACAGGAATCCTGTTGATAAATTTTGAATGCAAAGAAAAACCAACACATTGTCTTCAGTAAGTAGCCAGGTTGAAAGTAGAGACGTGTGGAGCCAGAAAATGCTCAGGGGCCTTTATTGAAATAGATGACTGTTGGGGTTTGCATCTCACATGTATCCCAAAGTGCATGTGTAGAAGGCTTGGTCCTCAATAGAAGGTGCTGTTCACATGTTGGAAACTTGAGGAAATTAGGCCATTGGGAGAGTGCACTTGAAGGGGCTATTGTGTGCCAGTCCCTCTTCCTCTCCTGCTCTCTTTTCTTCCTGCCCGCCATGAGATGAGAAGCCTTTCCCCACCACATGCTCCCCACAATGATGTCCTGATTCTCTAGAGACCCAAGGCAATGGGGCCAAGTAACCCACTGGACTAAAACTTTGGAAATCATGAGCCAAAATAAACATTTCCTCTTTGTAAGTTAATTTTCTCTGATATTTTATCCGAGTGTTGGAAGCCGACTAACAGAAAATCAGTGCCAGGAGTGGGTCTGTGGCCTGATCATGTGTTTCAGAAAGTGTTGGAAGTGGTTCTCAGGAGGAATTAGGAAATATTGGAAAGTGTCCTAGGAAAAGTCTTAGATGCTGGAAGCAGAGCTTAATGGTCATGTCTGTGGGAGCTCAGAAGACCAGGATGCTGACCGAAATGTGGACAATAAAGACTGTGCTCATGAGGTCTCCTATGGAAAGGCAGAATCTACTAAGAATTAGATTAGAGGCCATCTTCATTACCTTCTGGCAAAGAACTTGTCTACATGTCGTCCAAACCCTGAGACTTTGGGTGAAGCTAAATTTAAAGGTGATGGACTAGTTTATTTGCTGGATGAAATTTCAAGGCAGCCCGGCATTCAGGCAGTGACATGGATATTGATGATATCATTTGGCCATATTTACAATGAGAATCAGGAACAAAAAGAAAAGCAGAAAGATTTGAAAAACTTTCATTTTTGCACACGTGTGCACACACACACACACAAAGTGTATATATAGTTGCAGATAAGGAGAATGTGGTACTAAGTATATTAGCACCATTAAAAGGAAAGTGATTAATTTACATCAGGACAATAGGAAAGAAGCTTGGAGGGTGTCTCAGGAATCATCGAGACAAACAGTAGGCTCAAAAACTTGTTTGAACAGAGAGCTCTGGGGCACCCTGCGTGCATGGGGTTACTAGGAAGCCCTTGTGACTCTGGTGTGCTTGGCTTTGCTCAGCCACCTGGGCATTCAGAGTTTGCTGCACCTGTGATCCACAGAGACCTGGCTACTGCTCCCACTGGTGCTGGACATTCGTGTCATCTATTTGATAATTGTTTTGCATGAATGAGGAATGCAGGAGTTGTAGGGTCATGGAGATTTCCACCGAGATTTCAAAGGCAATTCTGGAAAACCAGGCAGTATGTGATGGGGTTGGAGTGCCTGTGGGCAGTTCCAGGCAGGGACATGCATGCAGCTATGGGAGTGAGGCCAAAGCAGGGACCACGAGAAGTTAGAGATGCAGGAACATGTGACATCTGCCAAGGGAGACAGTGGGCACGAGCAGAGCAACCTGAGAAAGAGCCAGAAGGTTGTGGTGGGGGTCTCTAAGCCCCTTGGCGCTCACATGACACCACTGTGTGCCATGGGTGACAGATGTGGAGCGACAGGATTCAACATTCGCCCGCTGGGTTTCAGTCCCACCCTTTCTCTCTATGCCCCATTCCTCTCTTTGGAATGGGAATGTTCACTTTGTCCCATTGGGCATGTAACTTGTTTTTTTTTTTAATATTTATTGAGGCTTGTAGCTCAGAGTTTTCCTTGAGTCTCAGAAGAGAAATTGAGTTTGAACTTCAGAGAATGCTGGAACAGTTAATAACGTGGGAACTCTTGGAGGTGGACGGAATGCCTTTTGCATTTTGAAATAGAAATGAGTCTTTGGGGGACCAGGGCTGGGAAGTTATGGGTTGGATTTTAAATGTCACCCAAAGGCTCATGAATTAGACTTGGCCTCCAGCCAATGATGTTCTTGGGACGTGCTGGTAATTTCAGGAGGGGAACTTACTGGCAGAAGTCGTCACTGGAGGTGTGCCCTTGAAGGGACCCTGGATCCTTCTTTTCATTCTCCTTGCTTCCTGGTCACCACGAGGTGACTTTGCTCTACCACTTGCTCCCTGCCATTCTGTTCTGGTTCACCTGAGGCCCAGGGTGACAGACAAGCCACCGGGGTGTGAACCTCAGGGACCAGGGGCCAGAATGACTCTTTCTTCCTTTAAGTGGATTATCTCAGACATCCTGTGATAGAAAGATGACTGACAGGGACCCTCAAGTCAAAGGTGGGCCCTGATATGCCCACCTCCTGCCCCTCCAGGCCTGGGGTAAACTGAGGGGGTAGACCCAGGAAACCCACCCCAGAGGAGACTCCAGCGAATGAGGATGAAATTCTGGCCTCAGTCCTGAACTCACTGGTGGTGAGTGTGGGTCTGCTCGTGTGGTCAGCTGGCCCATTTTTTCTCTCCCCCAAGCTTGGGACTTGTGTGACCACGTGCAGGAGTTTGGGGAAGCTGAAAAGACCCAAGAAGATGGAGGCTGAGTAGCAGAGGCTCCCAGGGGCAGCCATGGAGCACGTGGAGACGAGGGTCTTGTCTGGGGCGGGGGAGGGGTTAAGGGAGCCAGGAAACTGCTCTCTCCTGGAGCAAAGGGTGAGCCATGCAGCTGAGCACAGGAGCTGGGGTTTCTCTTCCTCTAGAAGCACCTCTGTGAGCAAGGAAGGGTGTGATGGGGGAGAGGCGTGTCTTTCTCTCCCTGACCCCACCCCCTCCCCGCCCCATGGACCCAGTCTTGCAAATTTTGCCTTCCCACTTGCTGTCAGCCCTGAGCTGCTGCTGAGAGACCTGGCATATGCAGAACTGGGTTCTGGGACCAAAATTTGTGGTGCCAGTGTCATCGTACCAAGCTAAGAGGGAGCTGTGGCTTGATCTATTTCTTTCTGGCTTCTTGTTAGGGCCAATGTGTCCACCAGAGTTCACATGCTGAGTCTTAACCCTGGAGCTCAGACTGGACTGCAGAAGGACCCAACCTCGGAAGGTGCAATTTACACATTAAACTCCGTCATGCTGCAGAGTTGGAATCATTCGGTAGAAGCTGCACTTGGAACATTGAATCTGATCCTTCCTGGGTTGGTGGCATGGGTGAGGTCCTGTTTTGCACAGCTGGGCAGTTTTCTCAGCCCTGCCACCACCAGGGGAGCAAGTGACCCTCTCCAGCGTGCCGTGCTGCTGAGCAGGCTCTTGGGTGGATCCGGGGCATTTGATGCATTTCGACTCAGTGTATTTTCAACTTACAATGGACTTATTGGGGGTGACCCCTTCATACGTCAAAGGGCTTCTGTATTTGGTGTCTTTCCAGAAATGATTAAGCGGTCACCAGGTGGCCTCACCCTACAAGACTGGTGTCCTAAGAGGGACAGCCATGTGAGGGCTCAGGAGGGGATGTCCACGGAGGGGCCTCAGATGAAACCAGCCAAACCTTGATCTCAGACTCCCAGCCTCCAGGACTGGGTTGTTGAAGTCATCCAGACGAGGGCACTTGGTCATGTGGCCCAAGCAGATGGGCTTTCCACCCCCCCCAACCCCCACAGGTTGAGGCCATTAGCTCTCAATCTCTGGTCGACACCATAATCACCTGGAGGCTTACTTAAAGGGCAGATGCAGGGGCCTGGGGCATGGCCAAAACCTGCATGCTCACTGGTGCATGCTACTGATGCTGACACTGGACCTCGGGTGGGATACCCTGACATGGGACGACAGGGACTTGCCGGGCCACCCTCATGTCCCTGGTCCCCACAGTCCTGCCGGCTCCTGCCATCTCAACTTCAAAACGGTGAGGCTGAGTGTCTTTAGACTCTGTTGGTTTTGCCTGCAGGGCCCCGGGCAGGGACAGGGGATGCTGTGGCCAGCAAGCCACGGGCTGAGGATGCGGTGGAGGGAGCAGCTTTCTCTCTCCCTCAGGACACTTTGTAAAGTCAGAAAGCAGGAAGGGGTGAGAGAGCCATGCTAGGCGCAATCCCACACGGAGACCCTTGTTTGTTGACGGAGGGGTCAGACAGGGGACAGGGGGCTGTTATCTCTGGAGACCTTTGACAAAGCACACGTTTTCCTTTGAGGAAGCGCTCAGGGGCCGGGCCTGGGTTTAATAATGGAGCCTTCACACAGGAGAGGTGAGGTCTGGACGGCTCTGTCTGCTGAGAGCTGTCTAATCTTGATAAACGGAGCCCCGTCCTTCCCAGTGTGAACAGTCCTGGCGTTAGATTAAACATATCAATCCTGTTTGTTACCTTCTCTGATCCGCCAGCTGGCACCTGGCCGGCCCCTGGGGATCTGTCTTCGATGGCCCTACACAGGAAGTGACAGGGTTCAGCAGCAGAGACCGGGATAATTGCTTGTGGTGCGGCCCCGGGGGGAGGTGGCCACAGAGGGTGGATGCTGTCACAGAGACGAGGTCGGGGAGCTGCAGCTCACTGGGGATCCTGTGATGCTTTGGCAGAAAAATGTTTCTGAAATAGATGCTGCTCCTGCCCCTTCAGGCTGGCAGCTGTCTCCAGGCTGAGCTGTGCGGGCCTGGAGCACTGCTCCTGGGGTGGGAGCTGCCTGGCTGCAGCCCCCCTGCAGGGTACATCCCCGTTGACCGGTGGCTGACTCTGTGGCCTGTGTCAAAGGGCCAGCATTGCACCTCGGGGTGTGGCCAGTGTGGGCAGCTCCCACTCCAGCCTCCAGTCACGGCCTCTTCCTGCTCAGGCCCCTTGCAGCGCACCTTCCCCTGAGAGAGGGACTTGGTCACAGGCACCCAGATTTCTCTCCTCCCCATGGCAACGGCCCCTCCCTCTTGCATGGCCCCTCCCATGGCAACGGCCCCTCCCACTGCAAAGTTGCCCCTTTCTCTCTTACAATCATCCTCTGAAGCGAGTTGCTCCTTCCAGGCAAAGATGGTTTCCCTGGGCAGGTGTGTCACGGCAGGTGTGTCCTAGGCTGCTGGCCCCGCCTGGTCACTGTTTATGCTGTACCTCCAGGTGTGCCCTCCCTCAGCCAGGCCCGGCCCCCTGGGAGGTCCACACTGGGACAGCAGCTGGCCGGATGGAGGGGTTGGGCCAGGGGCTCTCCCCATCCAACTGGAACCTGTCAAACCGGGAACGGAACCTGCTGTCTGAGTCTTGATCTCAAATGTGAACACAGAAGCTTGTCCCCAGGGCCTGGCCCCTGGAGGGACCTGGTCATCACAGGAACTTTTAGGTCCTGATCAAAGACACTGAGGGCAGCATGTCCTTGAATTAGCCACCCAATGTGTGCACGGTCCTGGGCGGTTCGTCCTGTAGGCCTTGGCCTGGCTTCCTCAGCTGCCCTGTCCCCAGCCCCCTGTTTCCTCCTGACCCACTGACTCCAGCCCAAATCCAGTCTGTGTGGATTCCATCAGGGTCTCCGCTGTGATGGGGGCTGGCCTGGGACAGGGGATGGCCTCCGCTGTGACGGGGGCTGGCCTAGGACAGGGGATGGCCTCCGCTGTGATGGGGGCTGGCCTGGGACAGGGGATGGCCTCTGCTGTGATGGGGGCTGGCCTGAGACAGGGGCTGGCCTCTGAAGCCTCAGGGGCTGGCAGGAGGTGCTTCCTGAGATGAGGGACAGCTGAGGGACACTGCCCTGACCCCAACAGTGGAGCGCTGCAGAGGCCACCTGCTGCTTCCCAGAAGGGCAGTCTGTGCAGCCTCTGAAACCCATATGGAGACTTGCGCATCCTGTGAGGGGTCCCCAGGGGGGTGGGGGGACAGGGCTTCTGTCACCCAACAGCAGTGGGTGAGGCTCCCTGTTGACACTGGTCATTTTGACTCTCTCATAGCATGGAGGCAGTGAAGATGGCGGTGGACTGGTCATCCAGGAGTGACGTGCACTTGTGATTTCCCTGTGCCTGCCTTGGGGGATGCGGTCACCCTACCCCTTCCCTGGCTCCAGGACCCCACGTAGAAGTCGTGAGTATCTGGCCCTGAGCCCTGGTCTTACTTGAGGCAGACACAGGTCTGGGTTCAACTCCTTCCTCCTTCTGGGTCTGCCTGACCCATCTGGGCTTGTCACGGGCACTGACCGATGGCCAATGGATGGCCACCTTCTCCTGCCTCCCTGGAACGGCTACAGGTCAGCATCAGCCAACAACTTCCAGGGGCTCTTAGGGCTGAGAAGAGGAGCCTGGGGTCTTTAGTGACCTGCTGGTCCTGTCCCGGCACTACCCGGGCATTGGGGCCCTTCTTCCTTCCCGGACGCTTGGTTCCCTGCGGGTCGTGGCCATCAGAGGGGAGCAATTCCTATTTTTTTATTATTATCATTTGCTGCAGACGGACCAGTCACTTCATAAACGTTAACAATGACAGATCACCAGTGCCAGCAACACCACAGTCACATGATGACGGTCATTACCCAAGGGCGGCTCCATGGGCCAAGCAGCAGGAGCCGCCACCTAGCCAAGGCAGGATGGGTGCCTGAGCAAGAGCCCGGGGATGAGGGGGCTTGGCCATGCCAGGGAGGGTCCCTGTCCTCCACCCTCGGGGACAGATGGGGAGTAGGCAGGGGAACGGCCACCAAGGTCCCTATGCAGGTTTCCTGAGCTGCCATGTCAAGTACCCGTGCACTGGGCAGCTCACACCAGCAGAACCCATTCTCAGGACCTGAAGCCCCGGTGTGGGCTGGGGTGGTGCTGCCGAGGCTGGGAGGGAGGATGGAGCCCTTTCCCAGCCTCTCTCCGGGTTTCAGGTGGCTGCTGACATCTTGGAGACCTGGGCTTGAAGAGTGTCACTCCTCCTCTGCTTCTGTCCTCGTGTGGCCTGCTTTCCTGGGTCTCTGTGTCCTTTCTTCTTCTGAGGATGCCAGTCATTGGGCCAAGGGCCACGAAATCCTTTATGGACTCAGCTTGATGACATCCACAAAGACCCTGTTTTCAAATAAAGCCACATCCTGGGATCTGGGTGGACATGATTTTGTGGGACACTGCGCTGCCCACTACCATCACTGAGTTAAAAGACGTTCACCTGTCCACGTGGGCACCATTGCCGGCCACATGAGCTGGTGGTTTGCTCTGTTTGTCACACGGGGTGGACATAGTGGAGGGAGGCCCTCCCAGTGTCCGTCCCTCTTGCCTGAGTCCAGGTCCTCTGGATTTTGAGGAGGCTGGGAACCTCCTCCCTTGAGGATTTCTGGGAAGACCAGACACACAGGCTGGGGAGGGGAGAGGCTGGCCAGCCACCCCTGGGACCACAGGGTCTGCCCCGTGGGGGGACACACAGGCTGGTGGGGGGGAGGCTGGCCAGCCACCCCTGGGACCACAGGGTCTGCCCCGTGGCGGGACACGCAGGCTGGTGGGGGGAGGCTGGCCAGCCACCCCTGGGACCACAGGGTCGCTGAGCAAGGATCCAAGTCAGAAGCCTGTTTAGTGGGTGGGGGACCCTCCAGAGACCCCAGTGACTACAGCAGCAGGGTCTATGGGAGGGAGGGGCCTCAGAGTTCTCCTGCTCTAATGCGTAAACGGTCACTCCATGACCACTTTGAACACAGGTCACAGAAGGACCAGTTGCCCCAGCCTGACCAGTAGGAGTGACAGCACATTCTTCACCAATCAAAGCTTCACCCTCACCCACTGTCCCAACCTTCTACATTCAAACAATGAAGACAGCAGACACCAAATTACCCCCACTCTCCGGCAGCACCTAATCCAGAGCAAAGCCCTGTGTCCCCCAAACCCTCAGATCTCCTAATGTGACCTTAAATCTAGAAGGCTCTCTCCTGACTCTCAGGGACGTGCCCCAGGGCTCCCCACGGTGTGTGATCCTTCTGTTGCCAGGAGCCATAAGCCCACGCTGACCATGGTGAGTTCCTGCTGGTCTGTGCTGGCAGGACCTAGACCTGGGGAGATGGCCATGTGGGCCCTGCGCTGCCTCGACGCTGACCCATGTCCTGCATCACCATCTTGCGGGATCCTCCTCCACGGGCTTCTGGTGGGTGATGTAGGTGGGAACCCGAGGCACAGGGGCCACTCACACAGGGCCTGTGTGTGCTCAAGGCCACCTGGGCCACTCGTGCCCACATCTACATGGCTGTCTGTATCTGTGCTGGGTCACCTGTGTCTGCACCTGTGTTCGCACCTTTCTTTGGTTGTGTGTCTGTTCCAGTGTCCACGTCTGTGTTCGTACCTGTGCAGGTGTACGCACACCTGTGCAGGTATCTCTACTTACATGTGTGTTTTAGAATTTATCAAATACCTTAGATGGGGACACTGAGGCACAGAGCTGTGCCTGGCTCTCCCCAGGGCAAACCGGTCAGCTGTGGGCCTGTGGTCCAGGAGGACAGCCCGGTGTCCACTCTGCCTGTCCTGTGCTGGGCTGCTCAGCACCTGCGGGTCATCTCCTGCTGGTAGGAGTTAAGTAAGCACTTGCTGGACGAGCGGAGGCAGGAAGGCGGGCGGACTCTCCACTCTGGGGCGTGGAGTTGATGCAGCTCCCAGGAGAGTAACTGGATTATGGGCAGTAAAACTGAAACCGCTCACTTACTGCCACCCTTGGCCTCTCTCCTGGGACAGTGACCAGAGGCACATCCACACGCCTGCTTAGAGACCCGCAAAGAGCAGCCTGGCAGCCCCGTCTAGGGAGAGCCGGGGTGCCAGGCCGGGCTGCACCTCTGCAGGCGGGGAGTGGAGACGGTGGGGGCTGGGGGCTGGGCGAGGAGAGGGAGGGGCATGAGAGACAGGAGAGACAGTGTCCGCCCGGGAAAACACACGAACCCATGGACGTTTATCAAGGTGGATGGGCCACAGTCAGACCCTGACAACAAAGCAGCTTGCTGAGTAGTCGCAGGATAGGGTGCTGTTTGTGAAACTTGCTGAGTACTCCTGACACCCCACGGGGCAGAAGGAAGAGGCAGGAGGAGAGTGAGAGGTGGAAACAGGGGCAGGAAGGAGGCAGAGGGGGCAGAGGCTGGCCTCAGGGCTCCCTGTGCTGCACTGGGGTCCCGGGCGGGGTCTGAGGCAGGGGGTTCTCTTTCATGTGTTTAAGTCTTTCCAAGCTGAAACCCTGTTAGAGAGAAAGGGACAGAGTTGAAGGGGAGTTTGTGGGCAGCAGGGAGGGGAGAGCCATCCAGCAGAGGGGCCGAGTCAGCACTGCCTCCATGGCTGGGGCCAGCAGGAGAGGGACCGGGCTGTGGACGGCGGCCACGCAGGGCCCTGGAGACTCAGCGCCTTGAGGATTTGATCTTTATTTTGTGTGTGATGAAAACGGGAGCACAAGGGCCAGGGGGAGATTGGCATTTTAGGGTTTATTCTGCTCGTGTCCTGCAGCTGCTGGAACCAACGTCCACACCAGGGGACTCTGAACCACAGAAGGCTCTTCTTTCAGAGGCCCAGAAGTCCGGAGTCCAGGTGTGCAGGGCCAGCTCCCGCTGCAGGCACTGGAGGGTCCTCCTGCCCTGCCCAGCTTCAGTGGCCATTCCCTGTTGCTCTTGGTGAGGAGCTGCGCCGCTCTGCTCTCTGCCTCCTCTGTCCTGTGCAGGGCCTCTTCCCTGGGCCTCTTCCCTGTGGGTCTGAGTCTTGTGGATCCTTCATCTGCCCAGAAATGACCCAAGTGTGCAGAGCAGGGAGGGGCTCACGGAACCCGGAGGTGACTTAGCTGTCCTTCGGGTCCTCTTGGCCAGCTCTTGAGAAGGACAAGGGGTGTGGAGAGCAGAGAGCAGCTAGAGAGCAAGGAGATGAGGAGGAAGGGAGGGAGGGAGGGAAGGAGAGGGAGGGAGGGAGGGAGGGAGAGAATGGGAGGGAGAGAATGGGAGGGAAGGGGAGGGACGGCTCAGCGCTGGCCGAGGGGCCAGGTTGGGAGCTCCACACAGGAGCCCCCTGCAGCAGGTTGGGTCAGGCTCGGGAGGAGCCGACCGGCCAGCCCCTGGCCTCTCCCACAGGAGGCTCCTCTCAGTCTGTCGCACCCTCCCTCTCCGTGTCCATGACATTTTTGGGTCCTGTTCCTTTCTCCAGGGCCCCCTGAGCTGGGGTACAGTCTGGGCCAGCCACCAAGTGCTCCCTTGGACACGTTGATCAACTTCCTCCAGTCTCAGGAGAGTTTAAGCACCTGGGGTCAGAGGTGAGCAGGACCAAGGCCCTGGCTGGAACTGGGGTCCAGGTGTGTGTGGGCGCTGGACAGATTAGGGGAGGTGGGACTCAGCAGGGCAGCCAGTGTGGGCCAGAGCCTTGGGGCCGATGCTGAGAGCGGTGGGTCTGGAGGGGTGGGTAGTTCCCCAGAACTCCACAAGGACAGGGAGGCAGGGATGGTTTACTGGCTACTCTGTGTCTAGCACCTAGAACAGCACCTGGGACACGCGTGGTGAATCATCCTAAATGTCAGCTGACCAAGCCAACGAATGGGTGGAGAAGGGGAGTGACAAGCCGCCCCCACAGGCCAAGCTGGGCTGCTACAGGTATGCTTGGACCTGGTGGGAGTGGACAGTGTCCAGAGAAGCAGGGAGAGCTAATGCTAGTGGCTGGTACAGGCAGTAGGGAGCTGTGGGAAGTGATGGAGCAGGGGAAGAGCAGAGCTATGCTTTTAGGTGACAAAGGAGTCAGAAACCTGGCCATGAGCTGTTGAGATGGCTTGGATAGAGGCTCTCAAACCTGCGCCCAGGTGACACCGGGAGGCTGGCAAGTAACAGAAAGCCCCATTCCACGCACCATGGCAGCCACCACCTCTGCCTGCCCAGCATCGCTGCCGGGACCTGGAGGAGGACTCTGGAGGCGTTTCTTGGACACCTGAGTTTGCTGGCTACTCTGTGTCTTTGCAAACGTCCTTAGGAAGGGGGGTCACACTGGATGAGAGGGGCCCTAATCCAGCGACTGGTGCCCCTTTAAGAGAGAGGAAGGGGCGCAGAGGGAGAAGGCGGTATAGAGACGGGGGCAGGGGCTGCAGTGAGGCCCATGGACAGGGCGGGAAGAGTCCTGCCCAGAGCTGTCAGGGGAGCCGGCCCTGCTGGCCCTGGACGTCAGAGGCCCCCCAGGATGCAGGGCGGAGCTTCGCTGTTTTTAGACCCCCCACCCGCCCAGTGCAGGCACTGACAGGGCCACCTGGCTGGTCACAGCCACCGGAGGACCCTGCCCTGTGCTTTGGGTACTGCTGTCGGGCTCTTCGTCTCCTTTGACCTCGCTGGGTCCTGTGCGCAGTCTGCAGGCTGTTTTCTTATCTTCTTCGAGGCTGAGGAGACGCAGGGAGGTGCAGGCGGGCCCCGGCCATCCACCCTGGCCACCAGCTTGGCTTGGCACACAGGCTGCGGGGAGCTGTTGGATCGTCGGCTGCGAGTCCCCCACTGCCACGGGTCACAGGCAGGGCTGTGAGTCGACTGTCCGTGAGGATCGAGTGGGCCTACAGAGTCACAGTCTGTTTTGCAGGGATGCCCTGTGAGGTGCCCCAAGGTGGGGGGCCGCGTCCTCCCCTGCCAGGTGGCCCAGGCACCCGCTGATAGTGGAGCTTGCGCAGGCTCGGGAGCCTGTGATTATCATTGAAATAGCACTGTGTACTTGGTGGTTGGACACGGCCCCACTGTAAAGAAAACACAAGGGGCCGTCAGTCAGCACGCGGGGCGGGAGGTGCCTGCCCAGGACAACCGCGGGGCTTGGAGGAGGTTCCTGCACCCCTGCTCCAGTCTGAGGGTCTTCCTGGCAACCTGGAGGGACGACTCCATATGGGTTGGAGGACTGACAGGGCAAGGTCCACCCAGGAGACTCAGGCCCGGGGCCTCTGGTGGGCGCTAAACAAGGGTGGGCGGTGGAGGGCCCTGGAACCCGGCTGCCCTCCGACCCTGTGGCCCAGGGCCTGGGCCAGAGGGCGAGCCCAGCACCTTCCCAGCAGGCTCCGCATGCTCACTGCCCTCCGCAGTCCTCTCCTGGTGTCGTTCTGGGGCCCAGCGGCTTGGTTCTCTCAGGGACGGGGGAGCAATGCAGGCTCCCAGGCCTGCCCTGTCCAAGCCCTGGGTCAGAGTGCTCCTGCAGGGATCGAGTGGCAGGACTCTCCTCACCTGTTCTAGACACACCTGGACCAGGTGTGCGGGCTCTTCCTGTCAACGCCACAAGGTCATGGGGACACATCAGAGTCAGGGCCCTGGACATGACCTGGGCTGGTAGCCACGGCTGAGAAGGGCTCTGGGCAGTGCCTGGATGGGCTGTGGCTCCTCCCGGGGTCCCTCAGAGACAAGCTGACCCCTCCTGCTTAATCCCAGTTTGGGCTCATCTAGAACTTTCTCGTAACTGTGTTCGTCAGGGCCTTAGCCGGCCCCCGGCTGGCCTCGTCAGAGCTGTGTTCCAGCTCCTGCGAGCTCTCCATTGCTCTCGGCTCAGGCTCAGACCACCATGTGCCCTGCTGTAGGGGGTCCCTCTGGCTCTCCGCCCCTGCTTCCCCTGCAGAACCGAGTCTGGGTGGAAGTGAGCAGAGGGCACAGTGGATGGCGCATGTCCTTAAAGAGACAGAAGGGACACAGACACAGAGGAGAGGCCAAGAAGATGGAGGCGGAGACAGAGTGAGGTGGCCACAGGCTATGCCAGGCCTGGACCCCCAGGAGCTGGAAGAGGCAGGGGACTCGTCCCTGGAGTGTCTGGAGGGAGCATGGCCCTGTGACACCTTGATTTCAGACTTCCGGCCTCCAGGCACCAGAGGAGGGCTCTGTGCCGACCAAAGGCGACACGTTGGTGTGATGTGGTGCAGCAGCCTCAGGACGCTGACGGGGCTCTGTGCTGCTTTGGCCAGGACAAGCCCTGAGTGACGCTGGGAGGGGCAGATTTCAGAGGAGGCTCTGGAGAGGGCCTGGAGAGGCATTTCAGCTGCCCCTAACATCACAGGACGGGACAGGAGAGAGGTCTGAATGGAGGTGACCGCATGTCCCGCCTTTCTCGTCATGGGGTGGTGACACTGTGAGCTCTGGACTTGGACCCTGCCATGCTTCGGAACAAGCATGGGTGGGGGCTTGTGAGCCTGGGTGTCTCTCAGGCTGTGAAGAGCTGCCCTCTGGCCATGTGAGCTGGCCCTGCTCCCGTGGGGTTTTGCTTAGTTAGGGGGTGACTTGGGTGCCAGCTCCCCTTGCAGCTGATGTGGCCCCAGGGCTGTGTTAGAGCCTGTGGAACATTAGTGCATGTGGGTGGAACCTCCCAGGAAGTGACTCTAAGGGAGAGGCACACATTCTTCCTTTGTGCCTTCTTCATGCTGGCTTAGATGCAGCTGAAATGGCTCGAGCTAGAGCAGCCATCTTGAACCACAGGGCTCTCTTGGGAGACAAGACTGTGGCGAGCAGAGCAGCAGCAGGCAAGGAGGGTCACCCCGGGACCTCATGCAGCAAGGCTGCCAAACAACCTGGGCAGCAGAAGTAAAGCTGTCCCTGTGCAGCCTCTGCTGTTTGTGCTGGACATCGGGGGCTCCCAGGACCTAAAATCATGAGCGTCCTCAGCCCTCAGAGCTAGGCTGCATGCAGTAGGGTCTCAGAATACTTCTTGGATCAGTGAAGGAGTGCACAGCGTCAGGTGCTGCCGTCTAACCACCGGGGATATTTCCGCTGGGCTCATTTTGCCTCTGTGTGTGACAAACACCGGGTCACGGAAGCTGGATCCCCGTGAGCATCGTGAGGGTGGCTTGTGGCCCTGAGAGGGGAACTGACCTCACAGGTCCGTCCAGGGCGGCTCTGGTCAGGACGCATTCTGGACTCTGGGATGCAGCTCCCTGGCCACTGGGGAATGGGGGTATCTCCTGGCCCCTCCCGCCAGCCCATCAGCTGGCCTGTCCCGATCTCCAGGTCCTGGGATAGCTCCCTCCTCTGAGCTGCTCTGGGGGCATCCGCTGGGTGTCCCACGGGCTGTGCTGTGGCTGGACGGTGTTAGCCAAGGCTGGGGCCCCATGACTCCTGTGACCTTCTTCCTCCCACCAGGTCCCCCCTGAAGGTTCTGGCCTCCAGCAGCACCACACTGGGGACCAAGCGGTTCCAGATCAGACCCTAAGAGACAGTGTCCCCAGGGGATTCCGCATCTGGAAGTCCCTGTGACTCTGACCTACTGGGGACACCATACAGAGGTCAGCCAGTCCCCTCTGTGGGAAACTCATCAGGCCCGTGAGGGTGGCCCTCCTCCCACATGAACGAGTGCCAATACAAAGGGACATTTGGACACAGACGACTGGGGAAGAAGGACTTCAGCCATGGCCACTGTCAGGGCCCAGGCCACTACGGCCCCAGATGGACCTCCCCCTGCATCTTGGCCTTGGACCTCTGCCCTCCAGGCTAGGACAGGAGAAGTTCCTGAGGTCAAGCCCCTGGTCTGTGGCACTGGTTTCTCTGGCCCTGGAAACTCACAGGGACACCTGGGAGGGTTCCATCCTCAGCCAGCCGGGAGCCCGCAGGACGTCAAGAAATGCAGGACGGACCGCTCTGGGCTTCCCCCGTCACGGCCTTTAGTTCAAGGTGAATGACAGGACACAGCGGAAGCTGCCCTTGGTGAGGGAGAGGGGCTCCATGGCCCACGTGTCCCTGTCCCCACCTCCAGTGGCTGCTGAGGCCATCTGCGGTCTCTGGGCTACTGGCCAGCGTGGGCAGCTGTGTCTGGGACACTCTGGGAGCCCTGCTCATCTTTTCCAAGCACAGGAGTCACTTGGAGCACCACTGGCAGAAGGAGCGTCCCCTCCCCCCGCCATATGGCACCGTCAGGTGACAGGTCTGGAAGATGACGCCAGTTCTCCACGGGACATGGCTTCCCCTCAGCTAGGGACGCCTCTTGCCACACGCCCTGTTGACAGAGGCCCTGGGCAGGGCAGGCATTGCTGTCCAGCTCTGGGTTCCGCTCCACGCTGATGCTGCGCTGGACGTAGCTGGGGTCTTCAGGGTCTGGTTTCTGCAAATTGAGTTCTGGAACCATCTGCGCCTGCCCAGGCCAGGAGGGCCGCTTGGCCAGTGCGGCTCAGGCTGAGGACTTTGTAAAGTGAGGTTCTAGCAGCTTTCTCCTTGGGACGTGTGGCCAGGTGCTGGCCAGGGGCTGGCACACAGACAGATAAGAGGAGGGCCCAGCGGGTTCCGTCCCCTCCCAGGTACAAGTGGCCAGCAGTTCTCAACTCAGGGCCTGCTGGGACGGCCCACAGGGTGACCCACAGTACGAGGCCCTGCCCAGCTGGTGCCAGGTTCAGGGTCAGTTTTGGCAAACGTGTCTGGCTTTGCCCTGTGGAAGAATTTAAGAATAAACCAGGGACCATTCCAAGAATCCAGGTGGGAGCGGCCATCACCCCACGCCGGGCGAGGAGGACCCAAAGCAGGAGAGAAAGAGGAGAGCTGGGAGGTGGGCAGGACCCACCCATCTGTCTCTGAGATTCTGGGACATCACATTCCTCCTCCTGCTTAGTCCCCGAGGATGGCTGTGTCCCTGGGGCTTCTCCAAAGGGCCAGGGAGTGCTCTGGCCTCCCCACCTCTGGGCTTGAAGGCACCGAGGACTCAGCTGTTCTCCTGGGGTTCTTTGGGGTGTTCCAGGGACCCCAGATGCCCAGAGCTGTGTCCAGGACACAGGCATGGCATGCCCCAGGGAACCAGCAGGGTGATCCCCGGGAGGATGTGAGTGGACACAAAGGCCCATATAGAGGTGGCCGCTTGGCTGCCCCGTCCAGGGAAGGGTTCCTGAGGGGGCAGCTCTGCTGAGGGCCACAGGCGTGTGGGGGAGGAGGAAAGAGCGGTCCAGGGCCAGCGTGGTGAGACGGCCCATGCTGGGCTCTGGGGGGTGGGAGGGCCGCGGGAGGCGGGAGTCTGTCTCCCTGCAGCCGGTTCCCAGGGCTCTGTGCCGGAGGTTTCTGAGCACCTCCGAGGCCAGCCCCTGCCTCCAGGGTGGAGGACAGACTTCGGGCTCCCTCCCTCCTCAGGGCCGGGGATCCCCTCAATGGGGGATAATGGCTTTCTCTCTCTCCGTCTCCCTCAGCCGCCCAGGCCCTGGCTGCACTGCCTCTCCACTGTAATCAGAACTTTAATCTGAACTACTTCAGAGCACTTCCCAGCCTGCAGACAGGCTGATTTACAGAGGAGCAAATGCCACCAGAGCCTTGGTGGCTGCTCTTGGAAGGCTGGTCTCGTAGACCGCGTAGACCACACTCGCTGGGCAAGCAGCAAGCTGGCCGGGGGGTGGTGATTAGGATACTGGCCGGGAGGCGGGCGGGGAGGGGTGGCGAGAAGTCTCACATTTCCTGGACATGGCCTCGGCAGGCTGGAGAGGAGGATGGGGTTCCCGAAAGGACAAGCCGTGGGGATCACAGGAGCCTCGTGTAGGGCGTCTGCCGCTTCTAGAGCATGGACAGAAACCAGAAGGTCTTCCTCCTCTCTGAGGTCGCCTGGAACAAGAGCCGGGAGCCAGGTCTTGGTGGTTCGCCTCGTGCAGTGGTGGGCGGGGCCAAGCCCTTCCCAGAGGACCCGGAGGGAGGTGCTCGCCCCTGAAGGCCTCAGTGTCCTCGTTAAAACCAGCCCAGGGCCTGGCTGACCCGTGTCCAGGACTCACTCTGCCAGGTTCTACTCCAGTTGCTTCATGGGCCCACTCATGGGGTCCTTCCGAATCAGCGAAGCGGGTGCCATTATGTCCCCACGTTCAGGGGGGGAAGCTGGGGGACAGGGAGGCCAGTGACTCACCCTCAGGTCCCACAGGTCCTCTGACGGCCAGGAAGCCTATTGCAGAGTTTAGGCAGGTTCACTCGGAGCTGGTGGGACGTGGGTTGTGCAGTCAGGGCAGCAATGTCCTCCTCACAGAGGGGTGCGTGTGTGTGCGTGTGCGTGTGTGCGTGTGCATGTGCACGTGTGCGTGTGTGTGCGTGTGTGTGCATGCGTGTGTGTGCGTGTGCGTGTGCGTGCGTGTGCATGTTTATGTGCGTGTGCGTGTGTGTGCGCGTGTGCGTGTGTGTATGTGTGTGTGTGTGTGTGGCCAGGAGTGGGGGTTACATGCGATGGGGGGATGTGTGGAAAGCACCTGTTATGGTTTGGATCTGAGGTGTCCTCCCAAGCTCACGGGTGACACAACGCAAGAAGGTTCAGGAGACATCACTGGGCTGTGGGAGCCTTGCCCCAGTCGGTGACCTCATCCCCGAGAGGGATGAGCTGAGTGGTTGTCGAAGGCTGGCGGGTGTGGCTGGAGGAGGCGGGCACTGGGCTGCGGCTGGGGGGTGTCTGACTTTTATCTGGTGAGTGGGTCCCCTCTCTGCTTGTGTACTGGTCACCATGGGAGCCACTCCTCTCCACCACACTCTTCTGCCATGATGTGCAGCCTCACCTGGAGCCCCGAGGAATGGAGCCTGCTATCCGTGGATTGAGGTCGTGGAAACCATGAGCCCTCAAATGAACTGTTCCTCCTCTGCAGCTGGGCTGGTCGGGTCTCCTAGTCCCAGCAGCAAAAAAGCTGACTCAAGCAGTACCCAGCCCAGAGTCTGGGGCAGGGTCACCCCTTGAGACATGGTGGTGATGGTGGGATGTTTATGGTGATGCTGGTGGTGACAATGATGATGCTGGTGGTGATGGTAATGATGATGGTGGTGATGGTGACAGTGATGATGGCGGTGATGTTTATGGTGATAAGGTGATGATGGTGATGCTGGTGGTGACAGTGATGATGCTGGTGGTGGTGGTGATGATGATGGTGGTGATGGTGGTGATGGTGATAGTGATGATGGCGGTGATGTTTATGGTGGTAAGGTGATGATGGTGATGCTGGTGGTGACAGTGATGATGCTGGTGGTGGTGGTGATGATGATGGTGGTAATGGTGGTGATGGTGATAGTGATGATGGCGGTGACGTTTATGGTGGTAAGGTGATGATGGTAATGCTGGTAGTGACAGTGATGATGCTGGTGGTGACAGTGATGATGATGGTGGTGATGGTGATGATGACGGTGGTGACACTGATAATGGCGGTGATGTTTATGGTGATAAGGTGATGATGGTGATGCTGGTGGTGACAGTGATGATGCTGGTGATGGTGGTGATGATGATGGTGGTGATGGTGGTGATGGTGACAGTGATAATGGTGGTGATGTTTATGGTGGTAAGGTGATGATGGTAATGCTGGTAGTGACAGTGATGATGCTGGTGGTGACAGTGATGATATTGGTGATGGTGATGATGACGGTGGTGACACTGATGATGGCGGTGATGTTTATGGTGATAATGGTGATGATGGTGATGCTGGTAGTGACAGTGATGATGATGGTGGTAGTGGTAATGATGGTTGTGGTGATGGTGGTGATGATGATGGTGGTGACAGTGATGATGGTGGTGACATTGATGGCAATGATGGTGATGATAGTGATGGTGATGCTGATGATGACAGTGATGATGATGGTGGTGATGGTTGTGGTGAGCCGTTCCTGCGGACTGTGGTCGCCATTACATGATGGCGCTGGCTCCATTGTGGTCTGTGAAGGACAACTCCATATCAAAGAGAGTTGGCGTGTTCCCAGCTCCTTATCAGAGAAAGTTGGCGTGTCACTTTCTAGCACCCTGTGAGGAGGGTACACGTGGCAGCTTTGCATTGGGGTTCGAGGTGCTTTATTAAGGCTGGGAGGGGCATCCAATTATTATTCCGAGTAGTAGAAGAATTATTAGAAGAATATCAGGGGCCTGAATAAACTGCTGAAAGAAGATTCCTGAGTCGCGTCTTCCTTGCGGGCAAGGGGGGTCGTGACAAGTGGTGCCGAGACCCGGGAGAAAAGAAACAAAGAAACACCCAGGAACCAGAACTTTCAGCAGTCAGGGAGGCGTGCCGGTAAGTCCCAGGTAAGGTGAGACCCGCTGTTAAAAAGCGGAGGCTCCTCTATACATAAAGAGGGAGCATTAAAAGGTACCTGCTCCTCTGTAAAAAGAGAGGGCGTTACATCTCATAGCAATTGCACTCTGTATTTTCGTTTTTGTTTTCTGTGTATGTTCGTTTTGTTTTGTGTACTTTCACTTTCGATTTCTGTGTTTTCTTGTGTTGCGTTATGGGAGCTGTGACTTCAAGTCCACTCCTTCTGGCCCTCGATGGCCTTTTACGTTCCAAGGGACTGGAGGTGAAACGCAGTACCTTAGAGAAATTTTTACAGAGAGTAGATGTCGCTGCACCGTGGTTTGCATTTTCAGGCAGCCTCACTACACCCAGCTGGGATAAATTAGGCAAAGACCTTGACTTTGCTCGTGAGCAGGGCATGCTAGAGGGCGGGGTGATACCCCTCTGGAAGATGGTCCGTAGTTGTCTTACGGATGGCCGATGCCAAGAAGCGCTTGTTAAAGGGCAAGAAGTTTTAGAACAATTACATGAGGAAAAATCAGAAACAACAGAGAGCGAAGTGTCTCAGGAAGAGGGGAGTGTGCGGGGCATGGAGAACGGGAGGAGACTGTATCCAGATCTCAGTGTGCTGCGCACGCCCCCATGCGAAAGTGGGTCAGAGGCAGAAGACGCTGAGGAGGAGGAGATAAGAACGCTGTTCCGGCAGTTAGGGAGTTTAGGTAGAGGGAACAGAGATAAGCAAGGGCTCAAGAACAGACAGCCTCCCGATCCGCCTCCGTATGGCGGGGGTGTTTCAGGACGAAGTTTCCACGCCCATTCAAAGAGGGCTGCCGCTGCTTTCCTCTGTTCCTCAGGGCTGGCATATCATTGCTATTGACATTAAGGACTGTTTCTTTTCTATTCCTTTGCATCCTAAAGACTCACAGCGTTTTGCCTTCACCCTTCCCTCGTGTAATCACGAGGAACCAGATCAAAGGTTTGAGTGGGTTGTTTTATCACAGGGAATGTCTAACAGTCCTACGATTTGCCAGATGTATGTAGGGAAGGCACTCGCACCTCTCAGACAACAATATCCTTCCATTAAGATTATTCATTATATGGATGATGTATTATTGGCAGCCAAATTACAACAGTCAGTTTATGAGGCCTATAAAGACTTGGTGAAGTTGTTAGCTCAGTATGGATTACATATTGCACCTGAGAAGGTTCAAACAGGGGATTCTATTCAGTATTTGGGAGCAACGATTGGATATGACATATTAAAACCACAAAAATTTACTATAAGAACTCAAGATCTCCAAACTTTAAATGACTTTCAAAAACTGTTGGGAGATATTAATTGGATAAGAGGTTATTTACATATTCCTAATATCGTGCTCCAGCCTTTGTATGCTATTCTTAAGGGTGATCCAGATCTTACTTCCCCTCGTACCCTCACTAAAGAGGCCAGAGCAGCCCTTATAAAAGTAGAAGAAGCTATACAACATGCCACTCTATGCAGGCTCCAGAGTGATAAACCTTTCCAGTTATGTGTGCTTGCCACTATGCAGCAGCCTACTGGAGTACTGTGGCAAAATGGGCCTTTACTATGGATCCACCCACATGTATCCCCAGGAAAATATTTAGAATACTATCCTGATGCTGTTGCAGCATTAGCACTTAGAGGGATTTAACAGAGCATTCAATTTTTTGGACAAGCACCTTCTTCTCTTATCATACCCTATTCTAAAGTTCAACTTAATGTTTTGTGTGCTACTCTAGACAACTGGGCTATTCTATGTTGCTCGTTTCAAGGGGATATTGATAATCATTACCCTTCTCATCCATTACTCCATTTTGTTAAAGAGCATCCTATCATTTTCCCTAAAGTAACTTCACCCACTCCAATTCCAGGGGCTGTTAATATTTTTACTGATGGCTCTAAGTCTGGAATGGGAGCTTATGTGATTAATGACTCTCCCCCTGTCCAGCATCAATTTGCTCCTGGAAATCCGCAATGGGTAGAACTACAAATTGTCACTGAAGTTTTTAAACAGTGTTCTTTTCCTTTCAATCTCATTTCAGACTCCATCTATGTGGTGCAGGCGCTCAAAATTCTGGAGGCTGCAGGAGCTATTAATGACACCCATACTGTGTCTGCTTACTTTAATCAGCTTCAACAACTTATCCGTAGCCGTACTGCGCCCTTCTATCCAATGCACATTCGGGCTCACACCTCTCTTCCTGGCCCGTTATCACAGGGTAATGCCTGTGCTGACTCGGCAACTAGAAGCCAGTTGGTATGCTTGGCCTCCTCCTTAGAAGAAGCTAAATTGTTTCACCACAACTTTCATGTCAATGCTATGACGCTGCGTAGATGTTTTTCCATCTCCAGAGCAGATGCTCGTCAGATAGTATTACAATGTCCCCATTGTGTCACATTTCTTCATCCTCCTACTTATGGTGTAAACCCATGAGGATTAAAGCCATTGGTCGTCTGACAAATGGACGTAACTCACGTGCCTGACTTTGGTAACCTCAAATATGTACATGTTTTTATTGACACATACTCTGGAATTATTCATGCTTCTGCTCTATCGGGAGAAAAGGCACGTAATGTTATTACTCATTGCTTAGAGGCATGGGCAGCATGGGGCACCTGCATCCCTTAAGACTGATAATGGACCTGCTTATACTGGCAGACAGTTTACATCTTTTTGTTCTACTATGGGAGTACAACTTGCTCATGGGTTGCCTTACAATCCTCAAGGACAAGGCATTGTTGAACGTGCCCACCGCACCTTAAAAAAAACCTTGGAAAAACAAAAAGGGGGAATAGGAGTTGACCACACTCCTAAAGAACGCCTGTCCTTAGCTACCATTGCACGCAGATGGGTTTCTACACTAGTGCCTTTGACATGGTCGTTGCACCCCAAGTTATTATAACATTGCACTGGGTACGACATGTCCTTCTTTTGTCTTTCTCTTAGTGCTGGAAAGCCCTTGCACTCTGCAGGTCTTATTGCCATTGCACGCAGAAGGGTTTCCACACTGGTCTTTATCTATCACTTTAAAGTCCGTGCCTTTCTTTCAGGGTGCTGCCAACTTGTTTGTAGTTGTACTTCTGCATGGCCACAGTTCAACCTCAGCTATTCCCTCTTACTCACCATCGTCACGATACAGGATGCGAGGCAAGGCACTGCACTTGAGTGATCCATTGAGAAGAGGGACCTCAAGGGGAGCATGTCCTATTGCATGCGGGTTTGACGTGTCTCCGCCCCGCCCCACAAAAAAAGGCGTCGGCTGATATGGTGTCAGGTCTGGGGAAGGCGCCCCCTGGGGCTGGCCCATACTATGCAGCCACTTTTGCACAGTGGGATAGGACCTCTACTCTCGCCTGTATTGTCTTAGTGAAACAAAAAGGGGGAGCTGTGGTGAGCCGTTCCTGCGGACTGTGGTCGCCATTACATGATGGCGCTGGCTCCATTGTGGTCTGTGAAGGACAACTCCATATCAAAGAGAGTTGGCGTGTTCCCAGCTCCTTATCAGAGAAAGTTGGCGTGTCATTTTCTAGCACCCTGTGAGGAGGGTACACGTGGCAGCTTTGCATTGGGGTTCGAGGTGCTTTATTAAGGCTGGAAGGGGCATCCAATTATTATTCCGGGTAGTAGAAGAATTATTAGAAGAATATCAGGGGCCTGAATAAACTGCTGAAAGAAGATTCCTGAGTCGCGTCTTCCTTGCGGGCAAGGGGGGTCGTGACAGGTGATGGTGGTGATGGTGACAGTGATGATGGTGGTGATGTTTATGGTGGTAAGGTGATGATGGTAATGCTGGTAGTGACAGTGATGATGCTGGTGGTGACAGTGATGATATTGATGATGGTGATGATGACGGTGGTGACACTGATGATGGCGGTGATGTTTATGGTGATAATGGTGATGATGGTGATGCTGGTAGTGACAGTGATGATGATGGTGGTAGTGGTAATGATGGTTGTGGTGATGGTGGTGATGATGATGGTGGTGACAGTGATGATGGTGGTGACATTGATGGCAATGATGGTGATGATAGTGATGGTGATGCTGATGATGACAGTGATGATGATGGTGGTGATGGTGATGATGATGGTGATGATGACGATGCTGACAGTGATGATGGCGGTGATGTTTATGGTGATAAGATGATGATGGTGATGCTGGTGGTGACAGTGATGATGATGGTGATGGTGGTAATGATGATGGTGGTGACAGTGATGTTGGTGATGATGACGATGGTGATAGTGATGGTGGTGACAGTAATGATGGTGGTAACTATGGTTTGGGGATGAGTTGTGGGGCTGGGGTACATGCTGGAGGTGACCTGTGGTTGTGTTGATGGTCTGGAGTAGGCAGGGCTCTCAGCCTCGGCACTGTCCACACTCGGGGCTGGATCTCTGTCGTGGGGGTCTGTCCTGTGCCCTGTGGGCCGTCTAGAAACCCTGGCATCTACCCTTTCCCAACCAGTAGCATCCTTTCCTCCCCAGTTATGACAACAAAAATTGTCTGCAGGTCTTACCTAATGTTCCCCAAATGACTAGTCAGCCCTGGTGCCAGGACGAAGGGACAGCAGATGATCCTCAGGCCTTTGACCTGAGGAATGATGGGTGCTGCTGACCACTGCTGGAGGGATGTTGGTCTCTTATTCACTGCAGTGACCACAGCACCTAGAACAGGGCCCATTCCAGAGGAGGTCCCCAGTGGGTGAGGTCCTCAGTGAGTGGGATCTGGTGGACCAAGGGCTGTGTGTGGCGGGGCCACTGGAGACATCTGTGGGCTATGCGTCTCATTTGTCCCTCAACCTGATGGGAAGCTGTGAGTTCATATGCTCAAGGACACCGTGAGGTCACACTGCAGCAAGTGGCAGGGCTGGAACATAAATCCAGGTCACACAAGGCCCAGGTCTGTCTCAGACACTGTGTTTTATCCTGGCCCAAAATCATGGGCATGAGAAACCATGTGGACATAGTGGTGTCCCTGGAGGCTGCCACAGGAGACCACTGAGCTGGCCGTGCCCCTGGCTATATGAATGACACCTGCCCATCTTTCCTTCTAATGGACGGTGGCCTCCTGGAGGAAAACCTGCTCCTTTGAAAGCACCTGGAGCTCTGGCCAGGCTGACCGTCCCCTGTGCCCAGCCTCTTTTGAGTCTCACAACCAGGGTTGGTTTCTGGAAGCTCAGCAGAAACCTGCTGTTGGTCAAAGAGCAGAGAGACTCGATCCCCACCATGTGTGACCAAGGACGTGGAGCCAGGCAAGAGGCCGCAATGGCAGTGAATGGGGCCATTGTCGGGGGTGCCCACATGCCTGGAAACACCTGGAATCTCCCGTCTTTACTCAGGAGCCAAATGCATTTGCCTGCGGAGAGCAAAGTCTGTCTCCTGGCAAAGAGGAGAGGAGCCAGTGGAGAGAGGAAACGCGTTTCTGTTCGCCCGGATCGCGCTTACACACAGCTCTGGACAGCACGGGGGCCGAGGGGTCTCTTCCCAGGGCTGGGTCCAGGTGGGCACTGACCAGGCTGTAGTTGAAGGGCCAGCACAGGCCAGTGAATGGGCTGTCAAGTGCACAGACCCTTCAGATGACCTCCAGAGGTGCAGACGAGGACTGGAGGCGTCCTGAGCCGATCCCCAGCTCCGGCCCTTGGCAGCCGCCCAGGTGTGACTACTTTCAGAGACGAGTGGGAAACTCTCCGGTCTACTGTTACCTTGCTCTAGCCTGGGTCAGTGGGGGGCCCTCCTGGGCACTGCTGCTCTCTGGGAGCAGGGCAGTCTTCCCGCTGAGCGACTGGCTTGAGATTGGTGACTCCCCTTCTGGGGATCTCTCCCGCTGACATGAACCTAGAGGCGAACCAAGCTTTGGATGGGAACAGGGTCAGAGCAGCGTCCCTTAAACCAAGGGCAGAAGTGAGAAGCTGATTCCATCAACCGGCTCCTTCCTCCTTTTCCTGGCAGAGAGACCTCCCCACAGCACGTCTAGCTCACCAGCTCACCGTCCTGCACTAGTGCCCTAAGCTCATCTCCATGAGGGTGGATGGACTTCCCAGCACCCGCCCGTCTCCTATGAGCCTGCGCGCTGCTTCTGTAGTCAGAGACACTGTGGGGTGGCACCCATCAGGCCGGGCTGCCTGGTCTCCAAGCTGGCCTCTCCGGCCTCCCTGTTTGAGGGCTGGAAACACACGGTCAGTTGAAACAATGATCCTTGGAATGGACGCGATCCCTCGGTGCCTGATTCTCCAAGTGACGGATGGTCAATTCCTCTCTTTTCCCACTTTTCAGAACCCTCTTCTCTGGGTGGTCCCTGGGCTGGGTGTAGTGATTTCATCATGGCCTCCAGGACTTGGGGTGGGGTGGGCTGCCCAGGTACACCCCAGAGTTGGCATTGGTCAAAATGCCAAGATGAGGCTGCGGGCAGAACTCAGGTGAGTGATGCCCCACCTCCTAAATCAACAGGTGGAGCATAGAGGGTCGGGCCAGGGCCTCTGGGGGCTCACCCTGGATGGGGGCTCAGTGCTCTTTCTGCCAATCTCTCTGGGAGAAGCCAGGTTCGTGCCAACAGGGCATGGTGTGTTTGTGGGACGTGTTTTCCCTCCACCCGAGGCCAGTGCCCCTGACCCCGCTGCCCTGGCACACTGGGGGGCGGCCTGGGCAGTACCGTTTGCTTCCTACCACCTGGAGGCCAAGTCCAGGATGTGGGGGGTGCTTCATCCCTGGGCCTCTCTCCTCAGCCACAGACAGGGGCTCACCCTGAACCCCAGGGCCGTCCCTCCGTGAGCCTGGGTCCTGGTCTCCTCTTCTGATAAGGGCTCCAGGTGGACTGGTGGGGGCCACCCTAGTCCACATGACCTTGCTTAAACTAATCTCCTCTACACGACCCTACACCCAGCAGGGCCTGGGGGTTGGGAACTCAGCCTAAGAATTGGGGGGGGCACAATTCAACCTGTAACCCCCACTGAGCGTGTTTTGATTGTTCAGCAACGGCTCCTGGCGCTTCAGCCCATCTACTTAGGTAGATAACAGCGCCTTTTGAATATTTAAAAATGGATTTGCGAGTCTTCAGGTTCCTGCACAAGGCTGGGGAGGAGGAGCTCTCATCGGGAGCAATGTTTGATAACCGACCCTGGATTCTGAAGGGAAGGGGTCGTCACGAGGCTCACCCCTCCCTGCGGCCTGTGGCTGCCATTCACCGGGACTGAGGCCCTATGCTGTGGGGGTAGCTCTCTGTCGAAGGAGACTGTTGGAGACAGAATGTCTCGGGCAGCCGTGTGTGGTCACCCATGTCCACACCTCCATGGTGTCCAATAACTCTGCCACAAATTCTCCCACGCGTCTCCTTAGGTGTCCAGAACACACGCACCCTTCACACGGGAAACGCAAGCTGAGGTCACAGTGTTGCGAAGACTGCGACCCACCTGAACACAGGTCTGCCCGTTGTCCTAGTCCTGGGAAGTGGCCTCGGCCCCTTGTCATGTCCTGTGCTGACAGCCTGACCTGTGGCAGGCCCCTGGCTACTCCATGCTGATGAAAAGACTCAGGAAGGCCACTGGTCAGGCCAGAAAGACCAGGATGGAGGCTGGGGGTAGGGGACAGGGGCTTCAGCTGACTTCCTGGAGGGGAACGGCAGGAGTCAGAGTGGCCACGTGGCTGGTGACCAGCCCATTGAGTGCTCGGGAACTCTGTGATGCTCAGGCAGGCTTCCCCGATGGGTGGCACTGGTGTGGAGGGTCACACCTTGGTACTGGGGCGAGAAGCCCGGGGGACACAGGGCTTCGCACTGGGCACTCTCCCACCCTCCCTCTCCACCACCTCTCCCCCAAGTGCTTCTAGACGGTATTTTTTGCTGTCACAAAACCCTAAATGCAGGCATTGCTGTCCTGTGCTTTGAGTGTTCTGGGGAGTTACATGATAGTGCTTTTGGGGACACTTTCACATCTTCAGCCAGGGGTCTGCAGTGAGGGTGCCCAGGGACCCCTGCTTTGTAGCTGGCCTGTGAAGCAAGGTGGCCACGGAGGACTCTTCCCTCAGACTGCGCAGCTGGCCTCAGTCCCTTGAGATGCCTCTTCACAGAATTCATTTTAAAAAATTTATTCACACACTTGTTACCATTCATACTCAGGTTCATAAAACCAAAAACGTTTTAATTATGAAACATAAGAAAAGAATGTTTAATTTCAAGGCCAGACTGGCCTCTGATCCGCCTGTGTCGTCCAACAGTATTCAGCAGGTGCCTACTCAGGCACGCTGGTCGGTAGGTGGGGGTCAAGGCCAGTGGGCAGGAGGCAGGGCCCCGCGGGGGACTTGAGAGCACGTTTCTGTCACTCAGTCTCTGAACAGACATTATGGTGTCATTTATTTTGAGCTGCACGGCTTTACCCATCTGTCATGGGCTCCCAATTTATGGTGCTGTGCTCAGATGTGTGGGGGGCGGGGGGACCAGGCTCCTCTCCGAGCTGAGGCGCCCCTCCCTGTCCCGGCCTTGCTGGGCGGCTAGGGGCTGGGGGGGAGGAGCGAGTGGAGGATGGGCAGGTGGGTCTTGAGGGCTGCCAGCAGGAGCCCCAGGGTCAGGGATTCTCTAAGGGCCGGGCGGCTGCTGTCCCTGCACCTGCCTGACCACCAGTGAGGCCATCAGGCTCTGGGTTACCCGGGGGCCTCGGGGCGTGTTCAACTCGGGCCCCACCTTGGCTGTGGCTCTAAGTCAGGATCCTGGTGGACCCCCCCAGCTGCCAGGGCTCCCGTTCTGTTCTTTCTCTCTGACTCGTATTTTCCTGCCAAACCATCCACTTGTTCCTAAGTTGGGGGTGGGTGGGAGGGTGTCCCCAGTAAGACAGGTTGTTCCTGACCCCCCATAACCTTCCCTGGAGAAGAAGTCAAGCTGAATTGAAGTCATCAGGGTGGGCCTTCATCCCATGTGACTGTCCTTATGAAAAGGGGAATTTGGACCCAGACCCACGCAGGGACCAGGCTGTGTGAAGCCAAGGGCAGAGGTGGGGGTGAGGGTTCTGCTACCAAATCACCAGTCACCACCAGGAGATGGGGAGGGGCCTGGGTCAGACGATCCCTAGAGCTGTTGCCTGCTGGCCCTTTGTCTTGGACTCCTTGTCTCCAGAGCCGTGGGACAATACCTTCTGTCACCTAAGCCACCCACTCTGCCATGTTTGCTGGGGCATCCCTACAGGGGTGAAGGAGCGGGTGTGTGTCTTCTGAAAACCTCCCACCCTTCAGGTGACTCCCAGGTCCTGCTGGCACCAAGAGCTGGACCCCTGAGGTGTCCCTGCTGGGCAGCACTGTGGTCCATCTCCCCACCATGGAAGACCAGGAGCCTCCCCAGCCAGAGGGGGAAGCCATGGCTCAGGCTGCTCCTAGGTGACCAAGAAAGATGACGTAGCAGGCACGGTTACCACCTCAGTGTCACTTCTGCGTGGCTGAGAGTTCTAACAGACTCACTCCAGGGTTGCGAGGTGGAGTGGTGGGCTCTGCACCCCGGGGGCCAGGTTCCCCAGAACTGCCGGGCCAGGCTTGGGGTGGGGAGCTGCAGAACAGGACTCGGGGTGACGAGGGAGGTGACTTCCTGTTTTCCTCCTGCCCCTCCTTAGGGTCTGCTGTGGGCTCTCCCTTGCCCGTAGGTCAGGACCACGGAGAGCATCCCAGCAGCTCCCTCAGGGCAGGCCTGTCCCTTTTGTGCACCTGGAGGCTGGGAGGCTCTCACTCCTCACAGAGACCCACTGGGGGAGCACCCAGGACAGGCGCGTCACGTCCCAGGAGCCAGCAGTCAAGGCTGGGTCCAGGGTCTGCCGTTTCAGCATCACCATCGTGTGGTCTAAGGCCCGCAGGCTTCCATTTTCCTTCTTCCACCAACTGCACAGCAGGAATGTCACCATCCAGGGACAGAGGCCACCTGTGGTGTTCCCAGGCAGACCTGGGTCCACGTCCATTCCACCGGGGCGCAGTCCTGTGCCCTAGCTGCAGAGCTTCTGCCCAGGAGGAAACAGGAGTGGCCTGGGGACAGGACACGGCAGTGTGTCTGCCCTGGTGGACGTCTCGGGGGCTGCCTGGGGCCAGAAACCCCGGGAAAGTGCTCAGCTCTGGGAGCCTGCCCTGGCCTTCAGGAGTCCACCGCTGAAGACGAGCCTCATCAAAACGCTCCCACAGTGAGCTCCTGCTGTCCCCTGCCACTTCCACCCTCAGAGGGTGCCCACGCCCAGCAGATGGAGAAGGGAGCTGGCTGGACATGAGGGAGTCCAGGGGAGGGCAGGGCTGGTCCCTGGAGCTGTGGGGAAGGGGACAGGATTTGGGGGCCACCAGGGTGCCCGGGCTCCCCCTCAGCACAGCTGGCTGCTCAGTGCTCCAGCTTGAGCTGCACAACTGTCCCTGGCGGCCCCCAGGCCCTGGAGCTTTGGCTCTGCCTGAGCTGCAGGAAGCTGTGCCTGCTCCATGCCAGATGGTGGCTCACAGGCAGCGTCTGCTCTCACTGTCTGGAGGGCAGAGGTGTGAGCGGAGGTGTCGGCAGGGCGCGTTCCCTCCGTGGGAGGAGAGCGCGTCCCGCCTTCTCTCCCAGCTTCTCTCCCAGCTTCTGGCGGTCTGCTGCAGTCCCCAGGATGCCTGGCTGGAGGGACAAGCAGCCTGCCCTCGCCTTGGTCTTCCCCCGGCTTCTCCTGGGTGATGGGCTGTGTCCCGTGAGCCTTTGAGGAAGGAAGTCTGCATCACTCCTCTGTGACCTTGTCCTGGTCAGTGACATCTGTGAGGACCCTATTTCCAAACAGAGGAACATTCAGAGGCGGCAGGGGCGGGCGAGGACGTCAATGGTGGACTTTGGGGGAATGCAGCTCAGTCCCTACCACAGGCCAGATCCCAGGAAGAACTCCAACTGACATGATGGCTCGCCCTGGTCACCAGGCCCCAGGACTTGAACATGCAGTGGGAGGGGACAGCAGGCACTTTGCCCCACGCCCCTGTAGGGAGAACCCCCTTCCACTCGGAGAAGCCAGGACTCCCGTGGACAGTCCCCTGGGCCTTCTGCTTGGCAGGCAGGGCTCTCCTGGATGCGTTTTGGCTTTGTCCCCTGAGAGCACTGGGGTTCTGGCCTGGAGGGGGGTCCCTCCTCCCTCATGGCTCCTGGCTTTTCTTCTCTGAACAAGGATGTCACCTGGGGTCCAGATGAAGTTGGTGAACACCCACTGACTTAGCTGGTGACCTCAAACAGGAGGCTGGAAGCCCCGTGCCCAGCCCCTTGGCCTCGACCCTGCCCTTGGGGAGAGAGGAGGGACAGCCCCCTCTGGGTCAAGGCCCTTGGGCAGCGGATCTTCCCTGCTGTGCTGCGGAGCAGTCGCCTGAGCGCCTGTGCTTAGACTGACCCGGGAAGGCTGGTCCGGCCCAGGAGGGCCATCCCCAGGGTCTGACGAGGCCCAGGCTTGAGCAATTTACAGCCGTGGAAACTGAGGCACGGTGAGGTTAGGGACTCGCCTGGGTCACTGGCTGTGTGGGCTGGAGCCTGGTCGGAGCCTGGATCCTCTGTCCCAGGAGTGAGGCTGTGAGCCCCACCTTCCCTTGAGCCTCCTGGGCCTTGGTGTCCTTGTCCCCGTGGGCTTGCTGTGTTGACCATGCGAGTCAAGCTGCCCACAAGCCACCTGCTCCAGGCTGCAGTGCTCCTCTTCACTGGGGCTGGGGGCCGCTCCTGGCCTCTCCAAGTGGACCTGCCTCTGAGAAGGCTGGGGTTGGCTTTGGCTTCCTCGCTCCCCCAGCTAGAAGCCCCTCCTGCCCAGCCACCAGCAGGCCACCTGGAGCCACCAGCTGTTCATGGCTTTGCACCTGGGCTGGGCAGGTCACCGGTACAGCCTAGAACTCAGTGCCAACAGCAAGGCTGGGCAGTCGACTGGCTTCAGAAGAGGCCATCCCCTGCCGACGCTGGAAAGGCCACGTGATCTGGTGGCCCTGGGGCTGCAGGTGGGTGCCTGGGAGGAGGAGGAGAGGGTGGTGGCCTTCCTCATCACCTCCCAGTGCGAGCTGCCCCGGCCTGGGACCCGCCCTGACTGCTTTCTCCTTCTGGCCTCCTTCTACCCATGACCAAAGCTCGTCCAGAATATTCCATGCTACACCTGCTGCCCCCAAGCCCACCCCTCTCCAGCTGTGTGGTCAGCTAGAGCCGAGGGCTCCCCGTGGGCCCATGAGGGCCACTCCTCTCTCACCACCCCCTTCCCGAAGTGTGCCTTCAGGGGGCTCAGCACCTCACTCCAGGCAGGTGACAGACTGTGGAAAGAGGAGAGTCGCCAGCGCTCCTGCTGGGCCCTGTGCTTGGCCCTCTCTGGGGGGTGGTTGTCTAACAAATCCTCACAAGAGGGTGTGTCCTGCACCCAGGAGCCACAAGGCTCCGTGATGCTGTGGTCCTAACAGATGTGCTGTGACTCCCCAAGTGGACTTCTCGGGGTGCCTTTGGTCACCTGCACTGGCTGTACTTCAAGTGTTCACAGCCATGTGTGGCTGGTGCCGCCATGTTGGACAGTGGCCACCTAGGTGGTTCCACACCACAGGAAGTTCTACTGGGCAGCCCAGCCCTGGATGGCCCAACGGTGCCACTGACTTAGCTGCAGAATTCTGTGAGTGTGCATGGGGTAGCCCTCCTGGGTAGCCATCCAGGGAGTCCACGGTCATCTCCAGCTACCCAAGGGCATCCCCAGGTGGAAGATCCAGCACCATCAGAGCTGGCCCCATGCTGTGTGACCCAGAGGCAGGCCAGGAAGGACTCTCCTGGGGACACCTGGGTGTCAGCACCAAGCTACTGGGCCATCTCTGACTCTCACCATGGAGAACGAGAGCAAGGCTTTGGAAAAGTCCTGACTCCTGATAAAGAGGTCAGACTCCTGATGGAAGGCCAGGGGAGCCTGGAGGGGAGTCCCCTATGTCCCTTGGTGATCAAGGGTCTTTCTTGCCAACTCTTGGTGGACTTGAAGGGGTGTCTTCTGGTCCCACAGCCCTCCTGGGAGAAATACAGCTCAGGTGTTGGGGAGCAGAGGCCCCTGTGTGGGGTAAGCCTCTCTCTTCCCTCTCCACCAGAAGAGAGCTCCGGAAGTCCAATAATGGAGAGCTTATCAAGCTCTTGAGGTCGGGCTGGGTGAGGGTCTGCCTGGAGCACAGGCTGCTGCTAAGCTGGACGTGAGGTCAGGAGATGCCACAGATGGAGCTGAGACCTTACATGCTCAGCCAAGAGGCGGTGGGGCAGGAGGCACAGTGGGCAGCCCCATCAGCGCTCACAAACGCTGTCCAGGGCTTTCCTCTCGGGGTGCAAACCACCCAAGGGGTCCATGCGGGGGCCCCTCTCAGCAGCCTCTCTGTGTGAACAGGCCTTCCTCGACCCCTGAGGCTGTGGGTCCCCAGAGCACACGCACACACCCACACGTACACACACGGATGCACACGCCCATATGCACACACACAGAGGGGTGGAATGCCAACTCACAGAGGTGGAAAGGCTCCGATTCCTTCTTCCGGTCCCCACAGCACACGGCTGGCGTCCCACTTTGATTTGGTAATCATCTTTTCTCCTTTCAATAGCTGTCAACTGCCAGCTGGTCCTTTGAAAATAATACTGAAAAAAAAATGAAAAAAAAAGCACATGAGACTTTTCAGAAAGTTTTCCCTGGACAGCCCAAGCCGATCAGTGGCCCATGAGGGGCCACTCCTCTCTCACCACGCCCTGCCCAAAGTGCACCTTCAGGGCTCATCACCTTACTCCAGGCAGGTGACAGAAGGTGGAGGTTGGACTGTGGTAAAAGGAGAGTCCTACGCGCTCCTGCTGGGGCCTGTGCTTGGCCGGCTGGGGGGAGGGGGGGTCCTCTAACACCCTCCTCCTCACCTGCTGCCCCACCTGCCCTGCAGCTGCCCCCCTGAGCCGCCTCCTCCCTGTCTGCACCCCCTGGCATCCTCCGCTCCACCCTAACTTCCTGGATTCCTTTCCCGGGTCCAGTCCACTCCGGACACAGCCCACAGCTGAGAAGCCCCAGTCCTCCCAGTCCTTCCGGGTGAAGTCCAGGAAGGAGCTGGCCTGGTCCCAGAAAAACAACTGCACACCTCACACCTCACACAGCAGCTTACCCGATTCTGACTGAGATGTTAGTGGGATCACGGGGGTTTATTTAAATTGTAAATGACAAATAATTGACCGCATTGACTTCGCTGCTCTTCCTGGAGGCCTCCCTGCCGACTATTTTGGGGTCCCCAGGCCTCAGAGGTTAATTATTCAGGATGCTCCTCCTCAATATGCAAGCCCCAACCTCAGTGCCCGGTCAGTGCTGAGTGTCCTTCATAAACACCGCCGCCCATTCAGGTTTCTCAATCAATGTCACTTAGAAGACCAGGGACTGCGGCATGAGGAACGCTTAGCTCACAAAGTCAGTGTGTGGGGAGCCTGTGTTGGAGGAGGGCTGGAGGGAAGCCAGGACGCCCCGACCCTGCAGGGGGCCCCCAGACCCTGCCTCAGGCTCCTCTGTGACCCCCTTTCCGAAGTTCAGCTGCCTCCCCTCCGGGCCTCCTGCTGGTTTTAGGGGAGGAGAAAGAGAACATTTAGAAACAGCACAGTTCTGACCCACACCAAAAATACCCACATCAGAGCCTTACCCGTGACTCGGCTGGTGTGAAAGACGGCCTCCTTGTCACGGCTCAGTCACATGAGCTCAGAGACCAAAATAGAATGTTTGGCAACTAGTCAAGTATCATCCGCCGCTGCACAGGGAAGGAGGGAGCGCCAGGAGCCGGGTGCAGGGGTGGGGGCTACGGGCTGCCTGCCACCTGCCCTGCGCTGGCCCCAGGGCCTGGGGCAAGGCAAGCCCTGCTTTCGTCAGGACAATGGAGACCGAGGGTGGGTGCCCTCCACGGACCCGCAGAGGAGGCTCACAGTGGGGGATGCCTCGGAACGTCTCGGGCCGGCATCTTCTACTCCCGTGAAAGAGTCGAGAACCCAGGTCCCACGGAGACAGGGAGCCACCTCAGCTCCTGAGAGCCAGGCCTCTCCTTGCCAACCGTGCACAGCCGTCATCAGTCCATCAGCCGAGAGGGTTGAAGACCCAAAGCACAATGAGGTGCTCCTGCTTTCCAGAGGGCAGCTCAGCAGCAGGGTGACCACTTCCCCCAGTCCAGCTGCCCTGGCTCCCCTGCCCTGGCACCCAGTCTTGCCTCTGGACACCGTGTGGCCTGTGCAGGGGCCCTGCACCCCAGGGCTCCCTCTTTCCCCTCCAGCACCTCCTGGCTTTCCCCATGGGGCCCTCTGCGTCCACCCCACATGCAAGCGGCCCCCTTTCTTCTTCCTCCGGCTCCCGCTGCCTCCTCATGTGGTGCAAGGACGAGGGTCTCTCGGGCCTCTTTTATCAGGGTGCCGAGCCCTCCTGTGAGACTCCTGAGCCACCCCCAGAGCCCCACCTGCTTCACCCCTGCGTGGGGTCAGGGCTGCACATGCTGAGGGGCCGTAGTGGCCCTCACACCCGCCCACTGCTGTTCTCCTGGTCTGCTCTTCCCGTATCGTCACCTGTGAAACCTGCCTGTTGGGGTTGGATGGAGTGGCCCCCCGGGTGGATGTGGAACTGGTGGGGGGTCCTCAGGTCGCTGTGGTGTGCTTGACCCTTGCGAGACCAGGTTACTGGTAGAAGCCTGTGCCTGGCCCTACCCAGCCTCCCAGGCCTCCCATTTCCAGATGTGATGGCTCCGCCATTGCCATTGCCGAGAGGTGGCACAGCCAAGAAGGCCCTCCCAGAGCTGGGCCCACGCAGGAACCCCATTTGAACCTCCCAAACTGTGAGCTGAACAATCTCCTTTTATCAGCAGCCCGCCTCAAGTATTTAGTTATAGCAACAAACACTGATGATACGCTGCCCAATGTCTAGACCCAGTGACGGTCTTTAGCGGTGCTACCGACGGGAGCTCCCTGGTGAGATGTCCAGCCACCGTCTCCACACCCCAAGCACAGAGGCTGAAAGGGGCTCCCGGGTACAGATCACTGCTGCAGCTGTTCACTCACAGACCACGTACGCCCTTGGGAGGGTTCTCATCCCTCAGTGGGTTCTCATTCCCCTCCCGCAGGCCTGGGCACAGGGTCTGCGTAGCTGGGCTCAGCCATGACCCAGGAACCCAGGTCCACTGGCCCAGCCTGAGCTGAGCAGAGGGTGAGCCTCGCAGGGCCTGCTCCTGGCCTTGTGATTGGTACCTGATGACGCAAGGGTCCGCCCCTTTCCCACTCTCTCCTGCAGTGCGTGAGGGTCCTGCCGCTCCACATCCTCGCTGGCCCTGGAGCGGCGGTGTCTTGGATCTGGTCGCCCTGATGGGGCTGTGCTGGCATCGCACCGGCACTTCCTTGGTGCCCTGCATGTCTGGTGAGGCGTTGTGCAGTTTTCTTGTTCTCTCCTCATTTTCTTACTGCTGAATTAGAGTCCTGGGCACGACGTGGGTAACGGTCTTTTATCAGATGCATTTTTTTGCAAACATTTTCTCCCGGTCTATAGATGGTTTTCTCGTTTTTTGACATGTTTTTAATCTTGCACAGGTTTTTAATCTTGATGAAGTCAGCTTATCGGTTCTCTCTTCCACGGATCGTACCTTCGATATTGCTGTTTAAAAAGTTACCACCACACCCAAGTCACCTGGGTCTCCTCCTGTTATCTGTGGGGAATTCTGTAGTTTTACATTGCACACCTCGACCCCTGATCCATTTGGGGTTGATTTCTGTGGGGGGAAGGTCTGTGTTCACATCCAGCTGTGCCAGCACCATTTTGAAAAGACAATCTTTGCTCCTATTTCAACTCTACCCTTTTGTTAAAGATGAGCTAACTGTATCTATGGGGGGTCCACTGTGGACTCTCTATTCTGTTCCATTTATCATTTGTCTTTTGTTTTTCCAATCCCACACCGTCTTGTAGCTTTATGGTCAACCTTGGAGCTAGGTATGGACAGTCCTCAGACTGTGTCCCTGTTGCCTCTCCAGCTAAACTCTAGGATCAGTGTGTTGATGACTACAAAATAACTTGCTGAGTGTGCCATCACATTTCCATGACTGTGACAAAAATACGGGAGAAAACCATCTTAAAGGAGAAAGGTTTGTTGGCTCACAGCTCCAGAGGTCTCAGCCCACACTTGGCTCCACGCTGCAGGCCTTTGGGGAAGCAGCACTTCATGGCGGGGAGTGTGCAGCAGAAGAGATGAGCTCACCTCCCGGCAGCTAGGAAACAGAGAGGAAAAGAAGGAGAGATTAAGGGAGTGTCCAGGGACAAAGTGTGGTTCCCAAGGGCACAGTCCCCAGGACTCTCTCCCCTCCACTGAGCCCCACCTCCTGTAGCTTCCGTCACCTCCCTGTATCCCATCAGGTTATGGGTCCATCAATGGGTCAATTCATTGATGATGTTAGAACCCTCATGATGTCATCATTCCCCAAAGCCCCTCTTCTGAACTCTGCTGCACTGGGGACCAAGCCTTTGGGAGTCATTAGAGATTCAAGCCACAACACTGAGGTTTGAATTGTGATTGTTCAAATCCGTAGATCAAGTTGGGAAGAACTGATGTCTTGGCCACATCGAATCTTCCTATCCATGAAAATGGGATGTCCACTGATTTAGTTCTCAGGAGATGTCCTTCTCTAGAGTCACATAGCGTTCCTCATACGGCTCATGTAAAAATGGGCTTAGATTTATCACAAAATATTTCCCTTTGCGAGTGCTCATATACATGGTAATGTGTTTTTAATTTTAAAATCCATGTGTTCTTTGCTGGAATATAGAAAACCAATTGGCTTTTGCAAATTAACTTTGTGTTGTGCAATGTCTCTATATAATCAAGTATTCACTCCAGGAACTTTTGTCAATTATTTGGGGTTTTCTACATAAATGATCATATCTTCTGTACACAAGGATAGTTTTATTTCTCCCTTTCCAAACTGTGTACCTTTAATCCCTTTCTTGTTTCCTTGCAGTGTGTAGGCCTCCCATGTGATGTTACAGAAGACGTGAGAAGGGGAATCCCCCCCCTCTTGTGTCTGATCTCAAAACCATTCTAGAGTCAAGGCTTCCTGTGGAATGCTGGTTCTTAGAGTCTCAGCAGAGCAGAGGCGAAGAACTGGCTACTGCTGCTTAGTAGGTGAGGTGACGCACGGCTTGGCTCACCAGTAGCCAGGCTCATGGACAGGGCATGCTGGGCAGCACGGTTAATTAGCCATCCACTTTGCCATAGCCAACTGGAAACTTAGAAGTGTGAACTGTGTGGACTCAGGGGGAAAACCCAGCTCTTGCTCATGGGAGGGCTAAGCAGGGAGAAGGCGGGCAGGATTGACAAGCTCTTGAGAGGTTGGTGTGACTTCCCGTCCCTGGTTGAATCCGGGAGCTCAGCCCCAAAAGAGATGCTGGCCCCTCTGAGGTGAATGTAGGAATGGTCAATGGGAGGGAGGGGACCCTGGTGGCTCAGGGCACCTTCTCGAGAAGAGATGTGGAGGGGAAGATGTCCAGTCACAGCACCCTCGAGGGCAGCCAGAGGGCAGAACCCAGTAGCTGGGATGCTGAAAGGGTGGACACATGGGGCAGTCCTCAGGCCTGCTCCTTGTGTCCACTCACTGCTCCTCTGGGGAACCCTGGACATGTGCTTGAGATGGGGGTTCTGTAAATGTGGGGGGCAAGGGACAAGGTGTCAACAGAGCCAACAATTGGAAGGAATAAAATGAGATTCTTTTTTTGAGGTGGGAAAATCAGTGCCCGGCAAGGACCTGACCAGCCCTCCTCAACATTGTCAAGGTCACAAGAGACAAGGAAACTCTGAGAAACTGTCCCAGCCTCAAGAATCCTAGGGAGGTCTGAGAGCCGAAGGTCATGTGGACCTGGGAGGATCAGGTGAGGCCTGAGGAGGTCCCGGTTCAGCCTGGGCCTCAGTGGATGGTATCCCATCTGAAGGGCCCCTTCTGTATCGCAGATCGGCAGCCGACTCCTGATGCTAACGGCAGGGGACACAGGCTGTGAGGTGCAGGGGAATCGCTGGTCACTGTGCAGATTTTCTGTAAGTTCATGACTGCTCCGAAATAAAGCGTTTCTTACAAATCTCCCTCCGTTTATCTAGAGTGTTCAAATTCATAGACGCAGACGTAGGGCAGTGGCTGCCAGGGGCTGGGGAAGGGGCACCGAGAGCTAGGGTCTGATGGGGACGGAGGAGTGCTGTGGGTGGAGTGTGGGGACGGGGCACAGCAGCTGGGCCTGCTGGATGCCGCTGAGCTGTGCAGGCAGCCTTGGCCGAGGTGGCCTGCTGCACTCGTGTGTGTGTGTGTGTGTGTGTGTGTGTGTGTGTGTGTGTGTGTGTGCCGTGATTGATGGTTTTTAATTCCCTCCTTCCTCCCGCTGTTGCAGTCCCACCCTGTGTTATGGGCTATTCTGGAAACCCGCTGGCTGGCATCTGTCCTCCAAGCCCTGGGGTCCTTGGGGTGCCCAGCTCAGGAACGAGCGTCTACATCCAGTGCTGTCTTGTGCTGGGAAGGCACGTGCCGGCCAGGTGTCTGCACCCCTGTCTGCAGGTCAGCACCCCGTGGACCCAGCCTGGTGCTGCACTTGCTGCTGGCCACAGCTTCACAGCCTCCCAGTGTCCTGCGGAGCATCCAATAGGTAGGTATGTGGCTGCCTGTGGTTGATGGTGGCTTCTTCAGGACCTTCATGGGGGGACTCTGCTGGGGGACTCTGCTCTGGGCCTCTCCATTCCTGCCACAGAGTGCGGAGACCGTTTTCCTCACAGTTTCCCTTTCCTGCTTTCACGGTGTCTTTCCCACCCAACGTCCCCTCCCCTCTGGTGACAGCCGTTCACTGCTGGTGGCAGGCTTCCTCCCGGTGTGATAATTCATCCTCATTGTCTTTCCAACAGCCCCACAGCCAATAAAAAGCAGCCAAACAGTGAAAGGAGACTCAGACTGGTCCCCAGAGGGCCATGCAGACCTGAGATGTTGCTGGTGGTGATCAGGGGTTCTGTGCCTTTAAACAAACAGCCCAGTGACAAGGAGCCTTCAGTGAGCAGGGGCAGCGCCTGGGGGCAGGCGGGGATGGGGCTGGGTGCACTGGGAGGGGTGGGAGCTGCCTCGGGGGTGGCCTAGGACACAGGGCTCACCCAGCCACTGAGGGGCAAGGACTGCTCTTTCTGTCCCTGACTGTGTACCTGTGGTGACTGGGCGTGGCACCCCTAAGTTCCCAGGGAATGTTCACAAAACCCACGTCCAGGTCTTGGTCTCCTCTGCTCTGGGGCAGGTGCTTGGGGTGGGAGGCGGGACTGCCAGGATCTGTGGCTTGAAAGGCAGGGTCACCAAGGGCAGCCAGGTGAGGTCACAGAGCAGCGACCTGGGGCGGTCAAGCTCATCTCCCTTCTCAGGTGCCTGGCTGTCAGCTGCTCCCCATCTTGTCCCCCTCAGCAAGGGACAACAAGCCCTTTCCTGTCTCACCAGACGTGGGAGGGGAAGGAGAAAGTGCAAGCTCTGCCCGATCCCTGTGCCCGTCCAACTCCTCTCCCCTCCCAGTCCTCCCTGGGCCTGGATACAGAGGAGGACCTGGCAGGGCAGCACACCCAGGTCCCTCCTGGCCCTGCAGCCCACACCTGTCCACGCTGGGGTCCAGGATGAGCCCTGCCGGGGTGGGGCCAGCAGAGGCTGCAGCAGTCCGCCAGCCGGGCCTTCCCGGGGTGAGCGGCAGAGAGGGCTGCTGGGGGCAGGCTCGGGGTGGGACCTGAGGTCCTTGGAGGGTCCAGAGAGGGCAGGGTGGGGGAAGGGGCTGGGGTGGGCATGAGAAGAAGAGGAGGGGAGCTCCAGCGGGCGGTAGGGGTTGACGGCAGGCCATCTCGGGGCACGAGGACACCCAGAGAGCTGTTGGAACACTACTTCCAGGAGCCTCAGTGAGGGCGCGTCCCCAGGAGGGTGGCCCGGAAGTTGTGCCCTGAGCAGGGCCTGGGTCTTGCCCTGCCATTGCTGGGGTCGGGATAGAAGGGAATGGCAGAGTTGGGGCCCTCGTCCTCTCCTGGCCTTGGACATCAAGAGCTGCAGAAGTGTCGTCCCCCTGGGCACGGCCCATCCGAGGTGGCTCAGTGGAGCCACTGCCCAGTCTCTGGCACTAAGGACTGCCTCGTCACCCAGGGCTGCGGGCTGCACAAGTCCATCTCCCTGGGGGGCGCTGAGCCCTGGCTTCCTTCCCCCTCATAGGACTCAGAGGGACACGCAAGCTCCAAACAGAACCCCGAATAGAGACGGTGGACAGAGGCTGCTGGGCTGCTTCTAGGGCAGGCAGGGCCACAAGTCCTCATCTTTGTGGCCCTGCCTCTGGCCTGTGCAGGACCCTGGGCCAGCTGCGTCCTGCTTGAGGCCACAGCAGTGGCCCATCGATTCCATCTGTCCCCGGAGTCAGGAAAGGACCTGGGACTTTAAAAATCCCCAGCAGTTGACACAAAAGGCCCTTTCAGGGCATTTCAGCTAATGAGGGACCTGAAGTCCAGGTCCTGAGTGGCCGATCTCTGTCCACACTGCCCTGAGAGAAAACAGACATCAAAGTCAGCCAGGCCCATGCTGCAGGTCTCCCTGGGGGCTTCGACCCCGGCAATTGCTGAGATTTCCCCCTTCACCACACAAGCTGAGTGTCTGGATGTCAGCCGCCCTGGGCACCCACCTCCATGTAGAGCAGATGTGCAGACTGGTAGCCCAAACGAGGTCAGGTCAGCCACCTCTGACACCGTAAGTGCTGCCTCCAGTCAGGCTGCTTTCTTCTGCGGGATTTTTGGGGCCTCCTTTGATGTGGCTGCGGGCACAGGGCTTCCATCCCACAGAGACGAGCCAGCATCCAGAAGGCAGCTCTTGGAGTCAGTGATGGATGGGGTCATTTCTGGAGCACCCCAGCTGGCCCAGCTTGGCCTGGACACGGGCCCTTCTGCCTCCCCATCAAGGGCATTGGTGGAGGCTGTGGGATCCACTCAGGTATCCAGTCATTGGAGCTCACGGGGCGTGGTGATGCGGTTCACTCTACCAGCCCCTGTTGTGCACACGGTGGGCGTGGAAGGAGGTGAGCACAGTTCTGCCCCGCTCCACGTCTGTGCGCAGAAGACGGGAGGCCATTAAAGCACACCAGAGACGAGCCGGCTGTTAATGGAGAGGCTACTCAGTGCTCCGCACTGTCACAGGCAAGTGGCCTGAGGTTTGGACACTTGGCTCCACTTTGTAGGTGGGGTTTGAAGACCCCAGAAGTGGGTCGGGACGTGGCCTCTGCCCTCACTCTCCCATCAGGGGTGGCTGTCGCTGGGCTGTCTCCACCGTCAGCCGAGGGAAGCCCCGGCAGGGATGAGGGCGGGCCCAGGTGGCTCTCGGGGATGAGCAGAGGCTCCTGGCACTGCCAGCACAGGGCACACGCTGGCCCAGGGTGGGTAGGGTTTGGACAAGAGGAGAGGGCCACTGGATAGGAGGCGAGAGCCGAGAGTGGAGCCGGGGTGGTGCTGGCCGCCGTCAAAACCACAGGCTTGGAGTCCCCGCTGCGTGCAGAGAGCAGCCCAGGAGACCAGGGAGCCCTGGCTCACACCACGCAGTGGACGCCCCCACTGGCCACACCTACTGGACCACGTCAGGACTCTGCAGAGCTGGAGGACACAGAGCCCTGGCCCCGGTGGGGACCCACAGCTCAGGTCCCAATTCCCGCTGCTCTGCCCCAAGACTAGAAGGGTGCTCTCCAGGGAGTTTCCCATGGGTGGAGACCCTGCCCAGGGCCTTGGCCACAGCAGCCAGCTCCTTCCTGCCTTTCAGCCTCCTGCCAATCCAAGCCCAGTCCCCGGGTTGCCGTCTGCCACAGCCGGCCTGCTCCCCACTGCAGGCTGCTGGGTGCTGGGCTGTTAGTGCTTTACGTTAGTTTAGTGCAGTTGGAGTCCAAGTGAAAGGAAGCTGGCAAAGCTGAAGCCCCAACTCTGCTTTGGATAAAAGAGGCAAAACAATTAAGTTGTACATAAACGTCTCAAAAAAGTGCAAATAAAGAACTTCACAATGATAAACAGTTATTAGATCTGTGGTTAGGAATGACCTTCAATATTGCTACAAATGATGATCTGTTAGAACACATAAAATAAATACTTAACACTTAATATCTATATGCAACACATTTAAGATATTATGCAATATATTAATATATTAATAACATTAATATATTATGCAATATATTATAGTGAATTTAATTTGATCATATAATAAAATACTTTGCATAAGAAATTGCTGTTCTATATGAAATAACTAAATTTGTCTGACTTAAAAAAATAAGTTAAGAAAACATCTTCACAAAACAAATATCCTTCAGTTTTCCTTTTTTAAAATATTTCATTGCATATATGACATACTGGGGTAATAATGATGCCTGATACTGACATACCCCTGAAGACTGCAGAATACTATTTGGTCATGATCTTACACAACATATTAGATACGTAATCTCAATTCTAAGATTTTTCTGGCTCACTTTTCTTCAAATTTAACTACTGTTTAAATTTAAATTTAAAATTTTAGCTGATAAAACAAAAAGCACCATCAGTCAGAAGTTCACAATGATTTCTGATAATTTTTCATTTTAGGATGGATTTTCCTAGTGGTACAACTGTTACTGGCACTGTGACAACATTGGGATAAGTTTCTGATATTTTATTTCAAAATATAACCTTTAGTATATCTAGCGCCGACGATTCTCACACAATTTTTCTATCAAGATTTAACTCTCCATACAAATCAGTTTTAATTAGATTCAGTGTGAATCTGATTTTAAATATAAATAAACACAGTAGCATTTTCCCTTACAGATACTTATTTTTCTTACAATTATTCAGCCACATTGATTGCACAAATCAGTGGCTTCCACAGCTGTATATGACCCTCCCTCCAGCCCTCTCACCCCCTCCCGTCCCCTCACTCTTCCCCAAGACTCTCTCTTCTATTTTCCCCACATATGAGAGAAAATATGTGATATTTGGCTGTTTCAGGTTAATTTTTCTTAATATGACTTCCTCCAGTCCTATCCGTTTTTCTGAAAAAATGACAGGATTTCATTCTTTGTGGCTGTATCATACTCTATTTTGTACATTTACCATTTTTTTTGCAAGAGTTAAAAGAGTAAGATTTATTTAAGAATAGAAATAGGAGCAAGACTCTCGCAGGGTGAGAGGGGACCCGAACAGCAGGTTTCCATATATATATAAATGTGAGTGTGTGTGTGACTGTGTGTGTGTGTGTGTATTCGTTCAATTCCCATCATATACATATATATATGATACTGGGAGTTGATGCCAGGTATGCTTAGCCATGGAGTGGCATCCATAACCCTTTTTAAAATTCTATTTACAGACAAGGTCTTGCTGAGCTGCTTAGGGCCTCGCTAAGTTGCTGAGGCTGGTTTTGAACTTTCGATCCTCCTGCATCAGCCTCCTGAGCCTCTGGGATTACAGGTGTGGGTCACTGTGCTCGGCATACCATATTTTTTTAAAGCCATCCATCTGTTGATGGGCATTAGGCTGATTCCATATCTTGGCTATTGTGAATTGTGCTGCAATGGACATGGGTGTGTAAGTGTCTCTTTTGTAAATTTTTTTTTAGTTGTAGATGGACACGATTAATTGATTGATTGATTGATTGATTGATATTTATTGGCCATTTGTACTCCTTTGAGATGGGCGCTCAGATCACTTACACGCTCTCATTCTTTTCAGCCTTTTTGAATCCTTTGTATCCTCTGGATAGCAACCCTCTGTCAGACGAAGGGCTGGCGAGATTTCCTCCCCGTGCAGGCTCTCTCTGTACTCTTTGGACTGTCTCCCTGGCTCTGCAGAAGCTTTTTAATTTGACACGATTCCATTTGTCAATTCTTGCTTTTAGATCCTGAGCTGTTGGAGTCCTAGTCAGGAAATTGTTTACTGTGCCTACATCTTGAAAGGCTACCCCTGTTTTCTTCCAGCAATTTCAAAGTGTCAGGTCTTACATGAAGGTCTTTGATCCATTTTGAGTTTACTTTTGTACAGGGCGAGAGGTAGAATCCAGTAAGGAGAAGAAATTATGTACGTCCCATCACCAAGCTCATCTTTGCCAATTTGGTTCCTTTTTATTAAGTGAAGGGTTTCACCCTTCTGTTATGGGTTTTCCAGCGGATTCTGGTTCCTGGCTGTTGTCCTGCTTGGCTTCTTACATGTGCTGGACACTGAATCCTGCAGAGGACTTGCCACCTGTATTCTCCTCATCAACAAGAGTCCCAGTGCCCTCAGTTCTCTGTCACCTACCTGGAGAAACAAGCTTGACTCCGGACTTGTTACTACGTTGTGAAATAGGGTTTACTTTTTTTTGTCTTTTTGCACCTAGATTATTGGTGAGGTTGGTCTGGGATTTTCTAGTCTCACAGTGTCCTTGTTCAATCCTGATCTCAAATCATGCCAGTGTCGAACCGAGTCAGATATTTTGTTTGTTTTATCTATTCTCAGGTACAAGCTGTGTAAGGGAAACAATTCTCTGTTCATTGAAGCTTTCATAAAATTCTCTTTGAAAAAATCACCAGAACCTGGCATCCGAATGATTTTTATAAATTTGGTTTTGCTTACAATGCTGTGTAAGTTTTCAATTTTACTACCAGAAACAGCTACTGATGACGTTCTCGATGCCTAGCGTTCCTGATGCGTCTGTGAACCCTTTCTATACTCCTCCTGTTCCTGCGCTTCCTATTTTATTCCCTTGACCTTGACCTTCCTACTCAGTCGATTTTTTTTTCCATTTGTTTCCAAAGAAATAGCTTTGATTTTATGGATCGTCCACAGTTTGTCTGACTTTTTGTTTTGTTAATTTCTGCCCTTATTTATTATTTCCTTTTTCTCTCTAATGGATCACTCTGTTTTAGAAGGTTCTGAAATCAAATAATTAACTGGTCGGCTTTATAGCCTTATTTTAAAAATGCATCAAGAGCTATGAGTTTACTTTTAAGGGCTGCTTTAGCTATGTCTCAGGAGTTCTAATGCCAAGTGGCACTTCATCCCAGCAGTTTTAGATATTTGGTTATTGACACCCTGATTGGTTCTGTGATCCATGAAGTATGGTTTAGTGAATCTTTTTCTAATTATTGTCAACTTTCTCGGCTACTTGGATTCCAGCATTTCTCCCTCCAGGGGCACATAGAAGGTTCGTGCATTATCTAAGTAGGTAACACAGACTCCAGAGGCTTTGGAAGGTCATTTGGCCGCATTGACCCTGCTCTACCCAGTACTTGCTCATGTTGTCTCCCTGCCATGGCTCTGGCCGCGGGGATGCAGTTTTAGTGATCCTGTCTGGCTCTGGTTTGGGAGCCATTGAACTACCTCTCCCCGTGTATTCAGTCAACTACAACACAGGGTTCTACCCAGCGTTTTCACGACTGTGACTGAGAATTCTGACAAGGGCCATTTTAGAGGAGGAAACATCTATTTGAGGCTCGCCTTTTCAGAGGTTCCGCCCACAGGTGGCCAGCTCTGCTCCTCAGGGCTTGGGCACGTCATGACGGAGAGCGGGGCGGAGGGAAGTGCTCCCAGGGTGATGGGGAAACAGAGACTGAGCTCAGCTCACCCATATAGAAACCCCAAAGCCACCCCCAGGGACCCACCTCGCTCAGCCACACCCAGTCCATCCTATGGGGGATCAACCACTGACGGGTCAAGGCTCTCCTGACCCAGTCATCTCACCTGGGAACCGGCCTCACTGTCTCTTCCATGAGCTTTTGGGGGGCACCTCTTACCTAAACCACAATAAACACAAGCTGTTGATATGACAATGTTTTATTTTCCTAATTCAGTCTCAAGTTATTTCATCTTTACCTCCTTCTCTCGCTGCTCTCACCCCATATTTTGACTCAATTTTCTTAAATAAATAATTCTCGTCAGGGGTTCAATAGATTGGCCACAACCCTTTTCTCCATTCCTCTGCCTGGGATTGTCTGTAGCAGGCTGCTCTGTCCCCTGCGGTCACTTATCTTCTGGCTGGACTATGTCCCCTAGCAGCTTTCTCCTTAATGATCTCCAAGGGGGAAGCTTGTTCCCCTCTCTGAACTCTGAGGACCTCCTCTGCCCTTGCCCCTGAACAGCAGTTTCAGGGAACTCCGAGGACCATATCCACAGTCCTCCTGGCACGTCGAGGCTGCTCACTCCTTGTCCTCACACACACATCGCAGCTGAGGACGCTGTGTTGCAGTCTCGTTGCTCTTCTTTTGGAATGCCTTTTCTTCCTCCTTTCTGCACTGTAACTGTCATCGTGACCGACACACTTCCTGCCTAGCACTTGGTCTGCTCATTAACTCAGAGCTCCTGATTCTTTGTCCAACCTTGAGGATTTCTGGCCACCTGTCTTCAAATGTCGCTCCTTTGCTATGTTCTTATTCTTTTCCGTGTGTACGTTGGAAGCTCATTTCATTTTCTGTATCTCTTCTCTATTTGAAGTTAAAAAAAAAAATCATCAATTAGATATGAACTAAATATAGATCCATTATTTTAAGAAGCCAAATTAAGGATCCTAGGAATAAAAAATAGAATCATTGGAAAATCATTTTTTAAACCCCAAGTGGAAGTGAAAGAATTTGTGAACGGAAAGCGGCCCCTGAAGCTCATTCTGAATAAAATACCTGGAGGCAAACCTCAAGACGTGGGGGTGAAGAGATCCAGAAAGCGCACTGGGCGGTCAGTCCCTGGCCCTCACTCCTGGTGCTGGGTCACTCTCGGCTTCAGGTGGACTTTTGTCGGAGCCCTTGTCTCCTCTCCACCACGTGCTTCTTCTTCCGGTCCGGGGAGGGCCGTCTTCGCCGTCTGAGTGTCGATAATCCCTGATGTGTGTAAATGATATACATGTAACATATGGCAAAGGAAAGGTGTTCCAAAGAGCAGCGACGGGCGTGCAGACGAGGAGGGAGCAGCGTTGGAGAGGAGGCACAGTTCCAAGTCTGAACTGGATGCCGAGTGTCATGGAGTCCAGCCCCATGACCCTAGGCCTGCTCACTGGAGGTGTCTGGGCTGAATGAATGCGGAGGAGCCACTTCTCCAAGCCCCTGACTCCAGAGGCTCTGGGTCGACTCCCTCTGAGGTTGAGGCTGCAGAGAGCCAGCCTCCGGTGCCAGAGGGGACCAGGGCATGGTGCATGTCCAACCCCGAGGCCACCAGGAGTACAGGACGGGGTTTCCTGCCTGCGTCTTGAGAGCAGGCTGCTGGGCAGCCTAATGAAGATGGGGTGTGAGGCTCTGCTGCAGTGGGACCCAGCGAGGCTGCATGGACAGGCCAGCCAGGCCGCCTTTCCCATGGGGCACAGTGAAGCTGACCAGACCGACTGCAATGACCTGAAGAGGTGGTCAGCCAATTCCCGTCTTGAAGTCCACGAATCAGCTGCTGCCTGGTAAAGAAACACTTGATCTGTCAGTGCTGTGGGCTGGCCAGAAGCGGCCGGATGGCTGAGGGTGTCCGCCATGGCAGGGAGAGGTGGATCCCCAAGCCGGGCATGCTGCCCCTCTTGGTAGAGGTTGCAGTTACAGATCAGCGTGTCCCACCTGCTTAGAGACAAACCCAGGACTTCGTGGAAATTGGTGAAATATTTGTGCCAAGGGGCCCCTGCTGAGTGCCCTATGGAGACAGTCTGCCATGGGGCAGTGCTGCCCTGACTTCAGGGGACGTGGGAGGGGGGATAGCAGCACGGGCACCAGGTACCTGCACCATGCATGCTCAGCACAGTGTGACATCCGTTCTCCATGCCAAGGGGACTGACAGGCATACGTGCAGCAAGCGGAGGCTGAGTCAGTGGCCAGTGAAACAGTGGCCACACCTTGGCCTTCTAAAAATCCCATCAGTTTAATCTCATTTAACCCAAACCCCATCCTGGGAGGTTCTGCAGGCAACTGAACGGCGTTAGGCTGTGCTGAGCCGCGAATCTGACTTAGGGAAAAAGGTAGAGGCTGCCTCAGCCAAAGCCCAGCCACTTGCCCCCTGCGAAGTCCTACCTGCACCGACTCTGGTGGACGAGGACCCGTCCCCTGGAGCATACCTGCAGCTGGAGCTCATCCTCTCAGGAAATGATGCTGAACCTGGGTTCTGTGTTCTAAGATATGCTCGACAGGCCTGACGCGCTGGTGCTCTGGTCACTTGGCATCAAGCCTGGCCCCAGCAGGTCACATCTGCAAATGAGCAAATCGATGAATCAGTGGGTTGTCAATTGCCTGGTTTGGTGGTGACTTTGAAATGACCTCAGCCATTACCCTGGGGAATCGACCTGCAATGTCTCCTGCTCCTTTCATGTACCCTCAGGATCTGCCCCGCAGGGGCCACTTCCCGAGGTCGGGCTGTCTTGTGGGTCATCATCCACTGCGATGCCCTGGACGCCCGCGTCAGCACAGGCTGCCGTTGTCTTGGAAGTGCGTTGCTCCCTCTGCAGTGAGATAGCGGCTTCTGTGTGGGTGCCTGAAACCCCCAGTTCCGGGCAGTGCCACCTCATGTTGGGGTGGGCAAGCCAGGCCGGCTTCCTCATCTGGGGTTCCCTCCCTGATCTCCCTCCTGCAGGTGCCATCAGAAAATCTGGGCCCCTGAGAAAGCAGGAGGAGAAGGCTTCTCTCCGTCTCCCAGGAAGCCCAGCCGTTGTTCTCATCAGGCTCAGAAGAACAGGACCCAAAGGCGCGGTGCAGCTCCTGCTCAGCCCTCTCCTTCCCCCTCCCCCCCCCCGGGGGATGATCAGCCCCCGATGGAACAATGCAGGAGAGGACGCCCCAGGTTGCACTCTGACCTCCACCTGTACCTGCAGTCACTGACCTCCACTGGCAAGTCAGGGCCCCAGGCCTGGAGGGACTTTCTACAGCACTTTCCGGTAGACGGGGTCTCATCAGTGGACGTGAGACAGAGCATGTGGCAGCTGCGGGCCATGTCAAGGAGTGACTTAGAGACAGCACAGGGGACAGAGGGTGGAAATTCTTGAGTCCGCACCCTCTGTCCCCATGGGTAACTCCTTTGGCCCTTCTTTGCACGATGCCCTTCTATGGGCCGCCAATGCACCAGAGCTGCTGCTCTTACCTGCAGACTTTGAGTCCGGGTCAGGCAGCACGAGGTGGCTGACCTCCTCTCGGAGCCCTGGGAGCTTCTGGCTGAGCGGGTACGGCTTTCCCTGTAGATCATGTGACACACCGTGGCAATTGAGGGTAGAGCTCGACTGTGTGCCTCAGGTCTTTGACCTTCCATTTCCTCTTCTGCAAAAGGGAACACGGACCCCGAAGCTCACGGTTGCAGAGCACCTTGCGGGTTTGACAGTGTCCCTGAATGCTGGCCGGCGATGGCAGCTCTGGTGGCGGCTACCACGGGGGGTCACTGGGATGACACAGTGCTGTCACTTTGTGCAGGTCCTGTTGGTGAGGAAGGCTCCGTCACAAACATTTATTGATAAAATACCTGCTTCGTGGGGACAGCACAGGGTGCCCACGCCACCAAGCCAACATTGTCCTCTTCTTCTTTCTCTCAAAAATCTCCAGTTGGGTCTGATGATAGAAATTTGCTCGGTAGATAATGATCCTCCAAAGACGCCCAAGTCCTAATTCTAGGACTACCTTGACTCATGCGGCAACTGGAGATGATCCAGGATTCTCTGGGTGGTCCGGCGGAATCTCAGGGTGCTCACAGTGAAATAGGGAACCGGAGAAAGTCTAAGAAAGAGGGCGGCAGGAGAGACGGGCGGGTGTGCTGCCTTTGGATGGAGGAAGGGCCCTGAGCCCAGGGTGTGGGCACCACTGGACGTTGCAAGGGCTGGGGGCTGTGTCCTGCCCCGGAGCCCCCAGGAGAGGCTGCCTGCCCCACTCTAATGTAGCCCACCAGGACCCACCTCTGACCTCTGACCTCCAGAGCTTTGGGCTGCTTTGTGCCACTGTTTTGGGGCACTTGGTTACAGCAGCCATAGACACGAACCCACTGGGAATCTGACACAAGTTCCCTATGTCCAGCCAAAACTGGCCAAGTGCTTGCTATAGCAGCCGCCGTAGCAGCTGCTGAATTCGTGGGAGGAAGGGGCCGGGGCCAGGCTCTGAGCCCCCGCCTGTGTGGAGCTCACGGTGCCACCGGAAGACCGTGTCCAGCACGTAGTGGGACATCTGGGAGGGATGTGTGCTGGATTAGGGCGTGGGGAGTCTTCTGTGGTCCCAGCCATGCAGCAGTCACTGAGACACTGCGGCCCCACCCGGCCACCTTCCCTTGCTGGCCACAGCAGGTGGGCAGAGTCGGGGCTGGAGGCCACGGGTCCCGGGTGCTGGGAGCTGAGCAGGGGCAGTGCTCCATGGAGCCCAGCACCTGGCCGGTCGCCCCTGACTGGAACCCCTTCCTTCTTCTCCCTGCGCTGTCAATCAGTAGAGAAGACACAGAGACATCTAGGGAGCGCGGCTAATCAGCCAGGCACTCCATTAATGAGGCACCATTTTCTGCACTTGATTCTCATTAAAGTGAGTTTATTTTCGTTTCTTGTGTAGGAGAGAAAAAAAACAGGTGCTCACATTTAGCCTCATCAGCTTCCTGTTACTGTTTGATTCACTTATTATTTTTAAAATAGGTCTATTTTGGAGGAAATGTGACCTGGAAGAGACCCACAGTATTTACTCCAGCGGCTGCTGGGCTGCTGCGGGAGGGCGTGTTCCCGGCGGGGGTAGGAGGAACCAGGGAGCCAGCTGCAGCTGGCCACACACACTGGCCGCCGCTGGTGTCCTTTGTCTGTCTGCACAAGTTCCTTCTCTTCCTTTCTCAGAGGGAAGGGCCTGCGTTGACATCTCCAGGTCAGGTGACCAGGGCAGGCCCAGGGCAGGCTGCTGTGTGTGGAAGAGTTGCACCAGTTCCTAAAACGGGACCCTTTGTTCCCAGTCAGCTGGGCACCCTCCCTGAGGGCTCTGAGCCCACAACTAACCTCCTGCCCTCACCTGTCCCTGTCCGCAGTCAGGGTCTCTGTCCACCTGCAGATCCCAGTTTGGAGGTGCAGCTTAGGCACTGCGGTCCTCCCTGAGGGGCAATGGCACACAGTGACCACAGCTCAGAGTCTTCTTGCAAACAGAAGGGACGCCCCGTCTGCCTGCCCATGCAGGATCCGGGACGCTGGCCTCTCGTTGGAGCGCAGATGCGCCATCTTTCAGCCTCATCCCAGGGTCGTCCCGGCCTCCCGCCTGCCCTGTCCGTTTCCTTCGTGAAGGGCGGGCTTCATATAAAAATAGCCCTCCCGGGCATCGTGGGGCTCCTCGCAGGTTCCCATAGAAACCAGGCAGTGCAAACATGTGGAGGATTTTTTCTCAAATGAGCCCAAAATTTTATCCTCCAAAGATTCAGGGTCATTCTGTCTCACAATTTGGAAGAACCCTTGGCTGCTTACAGAAGGTCTTTTAAAAGGAATTGATAAAGTGCCCTTGTCCTCTCCGTTTCTCCTGCACTCTCACACACTGGTTTTGTTCCATTTTAGAGGAGCCACAAAATGTCACTTCCTGAGGTTTCCAACTCACCCCTCAGGAGCTGGGAAAAAGCCCTTTTGAGATAGAACTCTCCCTCCCCAGACTCGGAAGGCAGAATGGGAAGAGATGTGTCACTCCTCCCGTTTCAGAGCTTGGCCTCGCCCGGGTTAGGTCACTGGGAAACTGTCCATCAAGGAAGGGAACCTGGCCTCCAGCTCTGAATGGGTCATGGGAGGCAGGTGACACGGAGAAGCAGGGGCTCCCTCACGGCCCGGGGCACCCTGCCTTGCGCAGCCCAGTTCAGTTGAGGTCAACTGCGCTTGGTCAGCGGAGGCCTCTTCAGGGCGTCGAGCTGGAGGGTCAGGAAGACGTGGAGCCAGGGCTTTCGTCCCTGTCCCTTGGTTTCCTTGGATCTCGTGCTTGGCACAGGCGTGGGGGGCCGGGCCGGCAGACAGGAGCAGAGCCCAGCAGCCAGGCCATGAGGTCATCCCTCCAGGCCCAGCCGTCACTGGTGGAAGCCGCTCCTTGCAGGGAGGACAGCCCTGCAGAGGTGTGCTCCGGCTTTTCCCTGGGACCAGGCCAGGGCCACGCTCCTCTGAGTCCCCCTGGCCCAGGACAAGGGCATGGCTTCCCTGGACAGCAGCCCCTGACTGAGTCCAGCCCTGACCTGCAGAGGTCCTCCCCATGGGTATTTTAAAGGTAAAGGAGCTCTCTCTTGGGTGGGGTGGCTTGCAGCCCCCGTGAGGCGGAAGTCCTGGCTCCCTGGACCTGCAGCTGTTCGGAGAAGGAAACAGGGTCTTGGTAATGTCAGGTTGGGCCCGTCTAGGGTGGCCTCAGCCCAGGAGGACCCAGTGTCTTGGTCAAGGCCTCCATCCTCCACCAGCCGCCAGTCACACTCCTTCCATGAGTCCTGGTCACCCTGACCTTGACCGTGGCTCTGCCTTGCCTGCAGCCTGCCCGCCCACCCTGCTGTGTGCTTTCTAGAAGTCTCCATCCACCAACCCCCTGAGCCTCTCGCTCCCCCTCCCTGAAGGGTTCTGCTGCCCTGGGTGGGGCGCAGCCCCTCTGTGTGGGCACCTGGGGTCTTCTTCTCTCCTGTCCACAATTCTCCTCTGACACGGAAAGGGCACAGAGGGAGAAGGACCCTCACACACCCGGGGAGGACACCATGTAAAGACAGCCATGGCTGGGTGGCAGCCCTACAGGTAGCAGGGCCAGCAACACGCAGAGCTGGGGGGCTCGGGGACAGGCGCTTTCTCGTGGGCTCACAGGGCCCAGCCTGCCTACACCTTGACCAGGGACCACAGGGCTCCAGAGCCTGGCGAGGACCCATTCTTCTGGTGAAGCCCCCAGCCTGGGGTACCTTTGATATGGAGCAGGGCTTGCCTGCTGCCCAAGGCACCAGACGCCTGCAGGATGCCTGCAGCACTCGGTTCTGCACAAAGAAAGAACTTTCATTGAAGGCTGACACAGGAGGGGGGAACACTGGGGCCGCCTCCCTCTCGGCTGGTGGTGGAGGAACTGACACATGGGGAGGGGAGTGAGTGGTTTGAACAGGAGTCCTGGGAGCCGTCCATCCCCGCAGCAGGAGGTCGGTGCCCAGTGTGCCACTGTGGTGGGACTGGGGCTACTTAGGGTCCCTCTGCAGCTGTTGACGACACCCCCTTCTTATCCCCCCGGGGACCCGCGCTCTGGCCTCGGGTCCCATTCGTCAGAGACCTCAGGTTCCACCCGACTCTCACGTCACCCCAGGCCAGGCCTGGGTCTGAGCCTGGTCCTGAAGACGCTTCTCTGGGCGTCGACGTTGCTGTTTCTTGCTCGAGCCTGGGACTGTGTCTTTCTTCTGGCCTGTGCATCCCGGGCATCATGCCTGGCTCCCAACCTTGGCCCTTCTTGGGTAACTCTGAGCCCCGGGTCATCAGTGCCCAGAGCTGCATCCCCGCAGGATGTGGGTGGGGGGCAGCAGGATGCTCAGGGAGCCCAGGCTGTTGGAGGGCTCCACTGGGAAGAAGGGGCTGCCGGCTGTGTGCAGAGGGGCCTCGTTATAAAGCCCATCTCCCCCTCTGCAGGTGTGCGAGGAGCACTCACCTGGGGAGACCTTGAGAAACCATGTGCAGCCCGAGTCTGTCTGGAAGGAAGGGCGGGAGGGTGCCTTCCCTGCCGACTGCTCCTCAAGGCACTTCCTCGACTTGAAAGAGACAGCGCCCAGTGCTGCACTGCGCTGCCCGCCCTTGGAGGCACTTCTCCAGGGGAACGGCGATGCTCAGCTGGCTGTCAGTCGCGGCCCGTGATGGGCCAGGGAAAGCGCTACGCTGTGAATTAAGCTGACTGATGGGGACGCCAGTTTTATTAGCCTTCTTCCTTGGGTGATAATTTCCATCTAGGAGGATGAGTTACTAAAGAGATCCTGCAGGCGCCTGTTTGGATGATGGAGGCATTTTAATAAAGCCTGCCTTTCCTCCTTCGCTCTGGTTTTGAATATTTGATCTTTGTTGAGGGAATTGTTTCCATGCTGCTGGCCCAGGATTGGGCAAGAAGTCGACAGCGCGGGCCATTGGGCGTCTGGCCACCTCAGCGTCGAGACTCATGGCTGAGGGGCCACGGTCCTGGGCAGGGTGCCTCTGGAAGAGGGTTACGGGAAGTCACAGGAAAACGGAGAAGTGGCACTCAGACATCAGCGATTGGCCGCAGGGACTCAAGCCCAGCCAGGAGTGTCCTGTGTAGTGAGAATATTTCAACGTGTGCGTCTACCCCCCATTTCCTGTGTGTCCCAAGCCAGGAACCCACTGAAGGCTCTGTGGACCCCTCTTAACCCCTGCAGGGACCCCTTGCTGAGCAGACCCCACACCTTCCCCTCCAGAGCCGTCCGCTCCAGTGTTGGGCTGTGCTGGTGACCGTGACTAGAGCCTCTAGTAGTTACCAATCCCCCGGTGATCACCCGAGTTGCCCCCAGCCAGCCAGAGGCTTCACCTGCCCCCTTCCAGCGCGGTATCTCCTGAGGTCTGCCCCTGGGCCTTTGCCCTTGCTCTACCCTCCTCCCTGTGCACCATCCCCGGAAGGCTCCATGGCTCCTCCCTTGTTGGCTTGGTCAGTGTCCATTGTCCCTCAGAGACAGCCTCCCTGAGCTCCATCCCACAGCTCTCTGCTGTCGGGAGTCACCCCAGATGTGGTTTGCACCCGTCTCCTGTGCACTGATTTTCTGCACATGCTGGAACACCCTGGAGGGGTGGGGGGACTTGGCCCTGGGTCAAGGACTGGAGCAGAGCTGGCACCCACGGGAGCTGCTCATAGGTCCTCTGCAGGAAAAGCCATCCTGGGGGCCTCAGTGGAGGACAGGACCCTGTGACGATGTGACCTGGCTGCTCCAGAGGACTTAGGTCTTACCAAGAGCCCTAAGCTTCGTCCACGAGAAGAGCAGATGCCCTGCTATCAGAAGGGCAGCCGGCCCGCTCTGGTCCCGGGTCTGTCCCCTGACCAGCCCTAGGAACAAGGGCACAGGGATCGACACTCTGGGCTCCTGAACCAAAAGGCCTCTACCCAATTGGCCTCTGGCATCATTGTCCCCCCAAACCGAAGCCTAGACAGTGCGTGTCCCCTGCTCAGGGTGACCCTGTTCACCTGACCCCGTCCGTCAGCCATGATCACTTCTTTGATCTGCACACACGGCTCAGCTCTGCACGTGTGATGGTGAGAGGCCGTGAGCATGTGTGAGAGCCGGCGTGAGTGTGTGCAGCAGGAATGGGAGGAGAGGAGAGTGCCAGGTGTGAGGGCTGTGGGTGAGCAGGCGGGTGTGCAGGCCCTCTGGGTCTCGGCAATCTTGGGAAGTGTCAATGAGGGCGTGTGTGGAGTGAAGTGTGGGTGGGTGTGAGGCAGTGTATGTGTGTGTGACAGCCTGGTGTGTCGGTAGGAGTGAGAGATGCTGGGTGTGATAATGGAGGTGTGAGGAAGGTGTGAAAGTGCGTGTAAGGTGGGTGTGTGCACTGTGCCAACGTGCACGGTGAGTGTTCACCCAGCATGGTGTGCATCCTGCCATGATGTGTGTGTGTAAAACAATACCCTGCAGTGTGAGTGTGCACATGGTGTGGGTGTCGATGTGTGTGCATTGTGTTACACACGTGTGTGCACAGGTGCGTACAGTGCGTGTGGCCATGGGTAGGATATACAGGTATGCATATGTGGTCTGTGGATAAACGTGGGGTGTATGTGCAGTGTGCATATAAACATGCCTTATGCATGTGTGGGCACATGCTGTGTGTGAATGTACATGTGTGAAATGTGTGCACACATCAGTGTGTGTGCAACCCACGTGTTATCTAGGTGTGCACACGTGGTGTGTATGAGCATAAACTTGTATTTTAATACACATGGTGTGTAAGTATGTGTGACTGCACACGTGTAAACACCACATGATACACTTGTGCACACACCTGGTGTGTGTGGGAGACCCTGCTGCTCGATGCACAGACGTCTCACTCCTGCCCCTGCAGAGGAGCAGTGGTGCCGGAGAGCCTTGTGCCTGGAGTTCCGTGCTGTGTGCCCGGTGCTGGGCCCGTGGCAGGGTGGGCTGGGCAGTCCTGATGTGGCTTCTCTGGATGCTGAGAGAGCCGCGGGCTGTCGTGTGCCTTTGTTTCCAGGAACTTCACAGTAGACACAGCAATTGTGCCTTGTGAGCAAAACCAACTGTCCACATTCGGTACTATTTAGTTATGTTGAAAAAGTCCAGCCTTTTGCACTGGTGCACTGGCGAGTGCCCTGTGGTCCTTGCCCGGTCCCCACGCTGCAGAGCAGGGGCTGCCCCTTGACATGCTGTGCTCTCTGCAGTCAGGATGTGCACGGCGCGGCTCTGCAGACAGGGCCACCTCTGCACCCTCTGTGCCCTCTGAGCCCTCTGAGTCCTCTGAGTCCTCTGAGCCCTCTGTGCCCTCTGTGCTGGGTGCACCCTTTAGAGGAGCAGGTCCTGCCTGTATCGTGCAGCCTGGGGACGGCTGAGGACGTTCCAGGGATCATCTCTGGCAGAGAATTGTGACACCAGCCAGGAAGGGACTGGGAGCTTTGCAGTCTGGTGTCGAGTTGGGTTTTCAGCTTTTAATCTCACAAGATCTCTGTGAAATAAGAAATGCATCTGTGCATACATCTCTGTCCCCAGTTCCTGTCACACTGCACCTCACTTGTCACTCCCTGAGTGTCAGGGGCCAGGCGAGCCTTTTGTTGGATAGTTGGTCTCTGCCCTGGTTCCTGCAGCAGAGCTCCCGACCCCGTGCTGGTTGCCGAGTGCAGGGAACATTTTCCATCCCCGTGAAACAGGGCTCCTGGGCTCCTGGGCTTTGGCTGGCCCTCCCGGGCGTAGCCGGCCACCACAAGAGCCCAGCCGTGGCTAGAAGCCTGGAGCCATCAGGGGCCCACTGGATCAAGGGGAAGGACCATTCTGGTGGGTTCCCAGGTCGCTGGTGGGTGACGTGTGGGTTTCCAGGCTGAGGTGGCGACAGGCGCTCGGCTCACTTTGGGAGAACTGGGGGGCAGGCCAGTTCCTGCCTTCTCCCACAAGGGTCCTGTCTTAGGACAGGTCTCCGGGACTCCAGGCGGCCAGCAAGGGTGGTGCCCCAGGTCCTGGCGTGATGGGACCAGAGTCTGCGCCACCCAGATTTATGGGAAAGCCTCACCCCGGGAAAGGCTCCGGCTGTCGCCAGGGAGGAAATTACAGAAGGAGCAGCCCAATAACTCAGAGCGCATGAAGGGTGACCTATCGAAATTTGTGCTCCTTCTACCCGCCACTCCCTGGCCTTTCCCCCCCATGGCTTCCAGGGGGCCATTTTTCAAATATTCCAAGCACCTTCAGACTTGCTGCATCTGCAGTCTCTGGGGTTAGAGGACGGAGGGGAAGAGAAATGGCCGAGCTGCCCCTTAGCCCCAGCCCCGGGAGAGGCGCACGCAGGCCGGCCCCACCGCAGCATGTCTTCAGTCATTGACGTGGAGGGGCCGGGCAGGGTATGGGGAGGAGGACGAGAGGCCCGAGTCCCTGGTTCTGAGAGCAGCTCTGACCCGGGCAGCTGGTCCCCATAGCGCCCTCTCCTTATTCTCAGAACGTGACTGTGTTTGGAGGCCAGGGCCACAAACGGTAAGGAGGTCTGTGGTGTGGCCCTCTCCTGCAGGACCGATGACCTTAAAAGACGGGATTAGCACACACGGGAAAGACCACGTGAGGACCCAGGGAGAAGACGGCACCGCAAGCCCAGGAGGGACCCCGGAGACGCCCGTCTGCTGCACCTCGATACCAAACCTCCAGCCCCCAGATGCGTGGTCGAAGTCCCCTGGACTGTGGCTTCTGTGGCACCAGCCGTAACCAAACCAGGTGGAGAAGTGGCTGTAATTGTGGAATCGCCCATTAACACAAGAGTGAGCCCAGGCTCAGCTTCCTTCTGGCCGGGTCCCCAGGGCCTGTGGCCTCTCCACCAACCCCCAGGCCCAGTGGCCTCCTCCACCAACCCCCAGGCCCAGGGTCAAGGTTCTGTTGACAGAAGACTCAGTGGAAGAGGCCAGCTGTGAGGACGCCCAGCTTCATTTCCATGGACGTCCTGGCGAGTCCAGCCTTCAGCCAGCCCAGCCCGGGGCCAGCTGGGCCACCGTGGTTTTGTAAGGCCCCGATGACGGGAGGGTCCTGAGCAGCTGGCCCCCGTGGGAGTCGGCTTCTTTGCCAGGCATCCAGCCAGCTGGAGGCTGAGGGGGACGCGTCAGTGCCCCCCGTTCTGCTGCATTGTCCTGGATCCCACCACTCATTTGCTCAGAAGCTCCGGGATCCTCCACCAAGCCCCAGTCTAATACCCACACCGTCTGCGGGATGATGGACGGTATGAGAGCTCTGGTGGAATACAGAATCCAGTGACCGTGGGGTCTGCACACCAAGGGAGGAGCAAAGGACGGTGTCCACAGAATGGTGTGAGAAAGAGGTCAGAAATCTGAGAGCCCCGGGATAAAATCACCACTACAGCTCTCGGGTCTGCATTTTACAAGGCACTCGCTGGCCCAGGTGTAGACAGGTGCCAACAGCTCTGCCTCAGTCCCTTAGGGCTGTGAGGCCTGGAGTGCCATCCTCACCCGGGGCCTCCCCTCTCAGGCCCAGGGAGATCCCTGCCCCCAGCAGGCGCTCATACGGAGGCTGAGCCCGGGACAGGGTCGGCCTTTCACTGCCCGTGTCCTCCCGTGTTTCACAGCAGCCTCGGGAGGTCCGCGGGGCAGGGAGCAGAGGGGGAAGGCCTGTGACCAACTGTGCCCAACATCACCCAGAACAGAGCCAAGTGGGCCGAGGCTGAGTCCTAGGGGGTGCACCTGGAGCCTGGAGCCAGGGAAGCACAGGGAACAAGAGCCACTGCCCGGGGCTCCAGCCCACAGAGATTCCTGGCCAGCGGTCACATGGCTGGGGGACAAAGGAATCCCTGCCAGCTGCCTGGGCCTCAGAGTCCCTCCACCTCTTTCCTGGATGGTGTCATATACCCGGAGGCCGACCATCCCCGACCTCAGCTCCAAAGCACTGGGTGGGCTTCTGGCCCCCAGCGTCTCTGTGGCCTGTCCCTAACCTCTCCAGGGTGACCCACAGATACTCTGTGTCTCAACATGTCACCACGTCCAAAACAGTCAGCGTCCCCCACCCCCACAGGAGGCCTGCCTCTGTCCCTAGGGAGGGGAAAGGTGTGTGTGGCCATGTGCAGGACATACATGTATATACATGTGGACTGTGGGTCAACGTGGGGTGTGTGGAGGGCGAGTATAAACATGCCTTATGAGTGTGTGGACACGCACTGTGAGTGAATGCACATGTGTGACATGTACGCACATATCGGTGTGCGTGAAACCCACGTGTTATCTAGGTGTGCACATGTGGTGCACATGTGAGTGTAAACGTGTATTTTAATATACATGGTGTGTAAGAGCGTGTGACTGCACACGTGGGGGGAAGGGCACCACCGTCCACAGTGGCTTGTGCCAGAGACCTGGGGTTTCCCTTGACCCCGTATCTCCCTTGCCCCAGAGTGGACCCCTCTTCAGGCCTTGCCAACGTGGCCTCCTACTCAGCCTGGATATTGGCTGGGAGATGGTTACCTGTGTCATGGACCAAGTGCCCCTGTCCCCAAGGCCACATGGTGAAGCTGGGACCTCCAGGATGGCCGTGTTTGGAGATGAGGCCTCTGAGGAAAGACTGAAGTGGAATGAGGATGTGACAGTGGGCCTGCATGACAGCACTGTGTCCTTACGAGAGGGACTTCCTGTCTCCCCAGGTCAAGCACAGAGAAGAGACAGGACTGTGACCGCCTGAGGTCTGGGCATGGGTCCGCAGCCCCAGTCATGGCAGCTGGAGTGGACAGACAGAGACAAAGGTCAAGCTGTGGTTTTTTTATTACACTGTCTCGTTTTGTAAGAGAATCTTTCCAGAAGCCTCGTATTCTAATGTCGTCAACGTATCCATTTCTTCTCAATGATTTTCCTCTTGCGTCTCATTTAAAAACACTTCTTCTCTGTGTGGCATGACCCTCTGTGTTTCACTAGAGATTCTGCTACCAACTCTCATACCTCTGGGATCTGCCTGAGGGGTGTGTGTGTGTGTGTGTGTGTGTGTGTGCGCGCGCGTGTGTGTGTGCGCTCACATGTGCATGTGACAGAGGGGCTCTTCTCCCACTGTTTCTGCCCACTGCCCCCTGGGTTGGGTCGCTTTGCCACCCCTGTCCCCTCTGTAAGTTTGGGGCCGTCTGATCGCAGGTTTGGAGAGCAGCCCTGTCTGGTAACTTCCTTTGCTCTCAGGAGCGGCTCTCTGAGCACTCCCTGGTCCTCCAGGGTGGTCCATGCTCTACCAGAGGGAGGCTGCCTGCCAGCGTATCTGGGACTGGACAAGAGGCCCGGCCACCTTGAGAAGGCCGTTAGAGGATTGCTCATTCCTGCGCTGGCTTAGCCCATTTCCTGCAGCTGTAACAAAGTATCAGAGAAGAAAGTCTATTCCGTTCTCAGGTTTGGAGGAGGAAAGCCCAAGGCTGGGCAGTCCATCAGGTGACTTAGGAGTGTGTGACTTCATGGGGGTAGCGTGTGTCAGAGGGACATCCCATGGCGTGAGAGGAAGCCAGAGTCCAGGACCTGGGGTCCTGGGGACACCCTCAGGCCACACCAGCCGGCCCTCCAGCTCCGTGCTCCCCAGAAATAAAGTGACGTTTGGCTTTTGCAGAGCTTTGTTCTGCGGCTGTTTTCCTGATCCACGTGAGTCAGGGCAGTGAAGGGCTCGTTGTCTCGTTCTGTCCCCAGGAGGTGACATGCAGCAGTGACCCGTCAATGAAATTCCATCATTTTCTCTATTGTCGCCATTCACCCTGACCTGGTGTGTCCGTGGCCTCCTCGCTGCTCCGTGGCAGTCCCTGTCCTGGGGGTGGCGGTCTGCGTTCCTTCTGTGCCTGAGGACTGGACCACCTGTCCACCTGTCCCAGGGAGCACCCCTCTTCGTTGCCTGGTGTTCGGAGGACCTCCGTGTTCTCAACTCTCCCTTCTTCCTCGTGGCTCTCAGAGCAGGATCGTTGATTCCGTGAAGAGCCCTGTTTGGGTCTTTACTGAAGTGCGTGGGCTCTGGCCATGCACGCGGCGGGCGATGCCCAGAGACTGCGTCTTTGTCTCTGTGGAGCTCTGTGCATGGCCCTGTCGCGGTCTCTGGGGGCTTACTGTCCGCACCTGGGCTTGTCCCCTGTTGCCGAGGATGGGTGTTCCAAGCGCTGGGTTTGGTGTCCTTCATCTCTGGACAGAAGGCATCGGTGCTGGGCTCGGGTCGCTACCTGGATAGGCCCTCTCATCTGGGCCAGAGTTGACCGCCGTTTCCCTGGGCTTTCCCTGTGGCTGCCAGGCCACCATGGACAGCGCTGACCTTCGCTGCTGCCTCTCCAACGCTGCATTGGTGGTCTGCTTCTCCGTGCGCAGTCTGGGCAGACCTCCAGCCAGGGCTGGGGACGAAAGCACGTCCCTCTCCGTCCTGACTCGACCATGACCATGGCCCCCAGAACGTCGTGCTTGACGCATGTTCTGAGCAGAGACATGACCACAGTGGCCTTCACCGCAGCAAGACACAGTGCCGCATGACAGCAGCAGACGCTGCCGCGTGTCCTGACAGGAGCCACAGGAGACATGTCTGGCCTACTGCCCTACTCTCCGCCCCAGCCCGCCGGCTCTGCTGCGAAATGTGCTGAGTTCTGTGAGGTCCCCTCTCTTGGCCCCAGGTGCAGGATCTGAGGACACAGCAACTGGGCTTCGTGGTCTGGGGAAGTCCTTCTGCCAGGGAGTGTGTTGTGATTCAGTCACGAGTGGACCCGCTGGGAAGGCTGGGAGGCCGGGTGGGGGACTCCGGGTCCCTGGGTCGGGGTTGGGGGCTCCAGAGCTTGAGATTCCCGCCAGGCCCCCGGGGGGTGCAGGAGAGGCCCAGATCAGCTCCTTCCCGTCAGCCGTGACTTTAATCCGCTGGGCTGCCTGGCGCCTCCCGTGGCTCCGCTGGTCCCCTCTGTCCTGAGCCCTCACGGTCCTCGTCCTCTCCTACCTTGGTGGGGACGACTGGACACTCCTGCTCCCTGGGAGGGCCCTGATGGGTAGGGCAGGTCTGGGTCTGTGGCCATCACATCCAGAGGAGTCCCTTGGCCAGGAGGACAGCAGGGGCCCCGCTGTGCACCTGCAGGACGTGAGGTGCACTGTGGGCGCCTGTTGCCAAGGCAGATGCTTCTCTCCCAGACCCAGCATGGTGCTGGGCATCCTCCTCCCACCCCAGGTGTGCCACGTCAGGGCCACACTCTATCCACTGGGTGGGTTCTGTCACGCCTGCTGTTGTCTCGCAAAGTCCAGCTCCCTGACACCTCCCTGCCAGCTCCCTGCCTCCTCACCACTCACCTCCCCTGCCAGCCTCCCCTGCCAGCCTCACTCACCTCCCTGCCAGCTCCCTGCTTCCTCACCACTCCACTCACCCACTCACTCACCTGCCTGCCTCCCCTGCCTCCCTTAGCTGCCCACCTCACCCGCCCACCTCACCAAGCCTCGGCTCTGGCAGCCCCAGTTCTCTCTCGTGGTCAGGCCAGGGCCTGCCTCCCTCCCTGGGAGCTGAGTGCCTGCCACAGCCTTTGGTGGCACCATGTCTGGCAGGTCAGGGACGATTTGGGGGAGCCAGGCCTTCCAGGACTATGGGTCCAGCACAGTCCGACTGTGCCCTTCTCCTGCCAGCAGTGTCCCGTGGCTCTGCCCTCAGACTGCCCAGGCCTGTGAGCTGTTCCATCGCCCTGGCCCCGGCCTACCCGGCCTTCTCCCAGCTCTGCCCCTGTTGCCCTGGCCTCCACGTCCCCAGGGCCCAGGTCAGGCCTTTGTGAGGAGTCCGGGAGCAGGAGGAAGGGCTGTATGATGCATATTTCTCCCTGGAGGGGCCCTGCTCCCCAGCGCCCGGGCAAGCTGGCACTGTGCGCGCGCTGCTTCCCACACTGTCACTGCCGTCCCCTGCTGGCAAGGGCTGTCCTGACCTGTTCCCTCTCCTCACCGCCTCTTCGGCACCCGTAAGGCTCTGCCCAGGGGCTGCCTCCTTCAATGACCCGCTCTCCTGCCCCAGGAGCCTTCCTGCCCAGGGCTGTGACCTCCACTCTGGGCCAGAGGCAGAGACAACCGCACCCCGCACGGTGCACCTCTGCCTGGCCCTGCGTCTCCGGAGCCTGGCGCTGCGGGTGGCACACAGCGCAGAGGCTGGCACGGGAAGCTGGGCGGTGCGGTGTCCACAATTGGGGCGCTATGTGACTGGGTTCTGGGTTCTGGGTTCTGGGTTCTGGGTGACTAGGTTCTGGTCACTGGGGTTCTACCTGGCTGGGTTCTGGGTGACTGGGTTCTGGGTGACTGAGGTTCTACGTGGCTGGCTTCTGGGTTCTGGGTGACTGGGTTCTGGGTTCTGGGTTCTGGGTGACTGGGTTCTGGGTGACTGGGTTCTGGGTGACTGGGTTCTGGGTTCTGTGGACTGGGATTCTGGGTGACTGAGTTCTTGTGACTGGGTTCTGTGGACTGGAATTCTGGGTGACTGGGTTCTAGGTGACTGGGTTCTGGGTTCTGGGTTCTGGGTGACTGGGTTCTGGGTGACTGGGTTCTGGGTGACTGGGATCTGGGTTCTGTGGACTGGGATTCTGGGTGACTGGGTTCTTGTGACTGGGTTCTGTGGACTGGGTTCTGGGTTCTGGGTGACTGGGTTCTGGTTACTGGGTTCTGGGTTCTGGGTGACTGGGTTCTGGGTGACTGGGATTCTGGGTGACTGGGTTCTGGGTGACTGGGTTCTGGGTGCCTGGGTTCTAGGTTCTGTGTGACTGGGTTCTGGGTGACTGGGTTCTGGTGACTGGGTTCTGGGTTCTGTGTGACTGGGTTCTGGTGACTGGGTTCTGGGTGACTGGGATCTGGGTTCTGTGGACTGGGATTCTGGGTGACTGGGTTCTTGTGACTGGGTTCTGTGGACTGGGTTCTGGGTTCTGGGTGACTGGGTTCTGGGTTTTGGGTTCTGGTGACTGGGTTCTGGGTTCTGGGTGACTGGGTTCTGGGTGACTGGGATTCTGGGTGACTGGGTTCTGGGTTCTGGTGACTGGGTTCTGGGTGACTGGGTTCTGGGTTCTGGGTGACTGGGTTCTGTGTGACTGGGTTCTGGGTGCCTGGGTTCTAGGTTCTGTGTGACTGGGTTCTGGGTGACTGGGTTCTGGTGACTGGGTTCTGGGTTCTGTGTGACTGGGTTCTGGTGACTGGGTTCTGGGTTCTGGGTGACTGGGTGACTGGGTGACTGGGTTCTGGGTTCTGGTGACTGGGTTCTGGGTGACTGGGTTCTAGGTTCTGGGTGACTGGGTTCTGGGTTCTGGGTAACTGGGGTTCTGGGTGACTGGGGTTCTGGGTGACTGGGTTCTGGTGACTGAGGTTCTGGGTGACTGGGTTCTGGTGACTGAGGTTCTGGGTGACTGGGTTCTGAGTGCCTGTGGTTCTACGTGGCTTGGTTCTGGGTTCCAGGTGACTGGGTTCTGGTGGCTGGGTTCTGGGTTCTGGGTTCTGGGTGACTGGGTTCTAGGTGACTGGGTTCTGGGTGACTGGGTTCTGGTGACTGAGGTTCTGGGTGACTGGGTTCTGGTGACTGAGGTTCTGGGTGACTGGGTTCTGGTGACTGAGGTTCTGGGTGACTGGGTTCTGGGTGCCTGGGGTTCTACGTGGCTTGGTTCTGGGTTCCAGGTGACTGGGTTCTGGTGGCTGGGTTCTGGGTTCTGGGTTCTGGGTGACTGGGTTCTAGGTGACTGGGTTCTGGGTGACTGGGTTCTGGTGACTGAGGTTCTGGGTGACTGGGTTCTGGTGACTGAGGTTCTGGGTGACTGGGTTCTGGTGACTGAGGTTCTGGGTGACTGGGTTCTGGGTGCCTGGGGTTCTACGTGGCTTGGTTCTGGGTTCCAGGTGACTGGGTTCTGGTGGCTGGGTTCTGGGTTCTGGGTTCTGGGTGACTGGGTTCTAGGTGACTGGGTTCTGTGGACTGGGATTCTGGGTGACTGGGTTCTGGGTGATTGGGTTCTGGGTGACTGGGTTCTGGGTGACTGGGTTCTGGGTGACTGGGTTCTGGTGACTGGGGTTCTACATGGCTGGGTTCTGGGTTCTGTGTGAATGGGTTCTGGTGACTGGGTTCTTGGTTCTGGGTGACTGGGTTCTGGGTTCTGGGTGACTGGGTTCTGGGTGACTAAATTCTGGGTGACTGGGGTTCTAGTGACTGGGGTTCTGGGTGACTGGGTTCTGGTGACTGAAGTTCTGGGTGACTGGGTTCTGGGTGACTGGGGTTCTACGTGGCTTGGTTCTGGGTACCAAGTGACTGGGTTCTGGTGGCTGGGTTCTGGGTTCTGGGTTCTGGGTGACTGGGTTCTAGGTGACTGGGTTCTGTGGACTGGGGTTCTGGGTGACTGGGGTTGTGGGTGACTGGGTTCTGGTGACTGGGGTTCTACATGGCTGGGTTCTGGGTTCTGGATGACTGAGTTCTGGTGACTGGGGCTCTGGGTGACATTTCCAGACATGTGTACAGTGTGCACTGATCAAAGCCAGCCACACTCTTTCCACCCCACCCTAGCACCCTTCCCAGGCCCTGGCCACCACTTTCCCACTTGGAGGCCGACGCTTCTTCAGTGTTCACCTTTCTGTTATGGCTCACTTCACTTAATGTCCTCCAGCTCCATCGAGTTTGCTGTAAATGACAGGACTTTGTTCTTCTTTGTGGCTGAATAGTACTCCATTGTGCATGTATCCCCTGAATTTTCCTGTCTATCCATCTGTTGACGGAAACCTGGACCAGTTCCTTAACTTAGCAACCGCGGATGAGGCTGCCATAAACACAGGCAAGTGTTTCTTTTGCATTCTGATTTTTCTTTCCTTTAGATTCCCACCCAGGCGTGGGTTGGCTGAACCAGGAGGCAGGCTGTCTTAGAGTTCCCAGGAAACTCCAGGCTGTGCCGACTGCTACTCCTATCAGCAGTGCCCGAGGGTCCCTCTTCTCCACACCCTTGCCAGTATTTGTTGTTTTTTTTTTTTTTTAAAAAAATTCACATTTTAAAATGCATTCATTTACTTGTTCCAGCTGGTTCTACATGAGGACAGGATGTCTTTCAACTCGTAGTACACAAACGGAGCCCAAGTTTTCATTTCTCTGGTTGGACACGAAGTCCAACCACACCATTCATGCCTTCATACATGGACCTAGGGCCTTTTCGGGTGCTGTATTTCCATGGCCCTGTCCTGGTTGGAATTTCATTTTGCATTCCCTGTGGACAACCACACCCATCACTTTTCTGTGCACAAGTCGCTGTTTGTGTTTCTTTTTTGGAGAAGAGGTCCACTCAGATCATTTCCCCTTTTTTTAAATGGGACTGCCTGGGTTTCTGTCACGAGGCCCTGGGTTCCTTGCAGATTCTGTCACTGACCCGCTGGCCGATCATGGCAGGCAAGACTTCCTCTCGTTTTCCAGGTCATTTCTTCTCACTGCTGACTGTGTCCTGTGTGGTGCGGGAGCCTTTTAGTTGGACATAGCACCATTTGTCGAGTTTTGCTTGTTGCCTGTGCTTTGGGTCCTACCCAGAAGGTCTCTTTCTGCACCAGCGTCTGGAAGCATGGCCCCCTTTTCCTTTGGTTCTTTCCTCCTTCACACCACCAGCCCCTGGCCGCTGAGCTGGAGGCCAGGGTGTGCCTGCTTTCCCAGGTTCTGCAGCACAGCCCTGCGGGGCCCAGGGAGGGGGCGCTCAGCCTCCCAAGAGCTGGGTCCAAACTGGAATCTTTCAGCAGCGCTTAGGAGCCTGGTGAGTCCACTGCCTTGCTAAAAGCAAAGTTTTCCGGAACTCTTTGTTCAGGAAGTGGGTTTGACTTTATTGACGGCTGATTCCCTGCGGGTAACAGGGAATTGCAAAAAGGCTCTGGAGTTAAGTGTCCACTTACTCTCAAAGACGAGGCAGATCTGCATATAAAATGTACAGTCTCGTGCTTGAGTACTCTTGGGGAGGTGGCTTTTAAGCCTCCGTGGCTCTTGGTGCCATCTCCCGCAATTTCCCACCCTGCCACCATGGTCATGCTGGGGCTGGGGGGACGCCATGTCTGGCATCCCAGGGTCCTGGGCAGGTCTAAAGGGAATTCTTGATTCAGAAATGGATGAAATAAATCCAGACCAAAAATACTGCAGTGCGGGGGTGTGCACGTGAGCTATTTGTGAGAAATTTCAAGTCTTTTGAGGTAAAAATCAATTTACAAAGAAAACAAGCCCAGCCACGGAAAGTCACCGGTTCTGTTCACTCTGGGTCCTATTTGCATAGAAAGCAAGCTGCCGATGATGCTTTACGCAGATTAACACTGGATTTGCATACTCTAGTGCCTTCCATTTCTGGAGAGGTTGAAATGAGTTGCTTGATTAAGCCTTGGTCCATCTCTTTTAATTTATTCGATTTTTTAAAAAGTCATCAGCTCTGTTTAAGGTGGAGAACCTCGGAACCTTGGAATGAAGCACTGGCTGGTGGGGTGCTTTGTCCCCTTCCATAACCAGGTGTGACCCACTCCCACTCCTACAAAGGTGTAAGGGTCTGGCGAACGATGGAGGAAGAGACCACCAAGAGACCGACTCATGCAACAGCAAAAGGGGATTTATTGAGGATCCAGTGCACTGAGGCTCCAGGCTCACTCAAGAAGGGACAGCGACCAAGAGCCCGGAGCAGGGGTTGAGCAGTGCTTAAGTACACTTTTTGGGGAGGGTGGGGGCTTTGCATACATCAGAGCAAATAATCATGAGGTGCGGGAAAATCAAACAACGACTCTCAAACATGATTAGTACATTCATTGGCGGGAACAGGTAGGGCGGGAGTGATAAGTCACTCCTAAGGAGGGGGATACATTCAAGCTGATTGGTTTGGGCCCTGAGGTGCCTACGTGCCTAGCTGCACAGGGTCCAAGTTGTTAAACAACTAAGTGGTCAAGGAGGATTATTTAATGGGCAGTCCCGGGAATTGTCCTAACAGCTACAGGAATTTCAGGCTTTGAGTGTAGCATAGAAACTTAACAATACCTGGTTCTTTACATTTTAACTCAGGCTTTGCAGCTTAGAAACTCTACAATACCTGGTCCTTTACATTTTAAATTCAGTTTCTTTTATCCTTTCAAAGGGACCTGTAAATGTTGAGGTGGGATTGCAATAAATCACTCAGTCAATCTCTAAGCCGGGAATGGAAACTTTATTCACCAGCCTGTGGTCCAGATCCACCAGCAGGCAGGCCAAGGTCAGGCTGCAGCTCTACACCCTTTGACCCTCTCGGGGTCTGAGTACACCTTTTATAGTCCAAAACCATCTTAAAGTAGAAGTGGCTGTTGATATGATTCAAAACCATAAACAAACGTCATGAGATCTAGAATCATAAGCAGAAAAGGGAGTGGCCAAAAGGTCCCTAGTTGTGTACAAGTTACAGAATGGTCACCAACGTCTAGAGAGTCAGTCTCTGCCAGGGCACATGGTCCAGGGAAGACGGGAACCCAAGAGAGAACACTTTTACATTGTGTAAGAATCGCCATTTTGTGTTGGCAAACATGCTATGCTAGGCAACTGTTGACAGGCGCAGAGGCAGGGTTTTCCCTGGGAGAAGGCTTTCTAACATGACGTGGAGGCTCAGGGCAAAATGGAGTCTGTTTGGTCACTGCCCACATAGCCTGGGCCATGACATAATCGGGCCTCACAAGTTCTTTTGTTGTTGTTGTTGTTTTTTATTTATTGTAATTTGTTATACCTGACAGCAGAGTGCATTATAATTCATATTACCCATATAAAGCACAACTTTTCACGTCTCTGGTTGTACACATCGCAGAGTCACCATCCATGTCTTCATGCATGTACTCGGGGTAATGATGGCCATCTCATTCCACCATCTTTCCTACCACCCTGTCCTCTCCCTTACCCTCCCTACCCTTTGCCCTATCTGAAGCTCCTCCATCCCCCCATGCTCTCCAATCATCCCCTTAATGGATCAGCATCTTTTGGTTTTTTGGGGATTGACTTTCTTCTCTTAGCATAATATTCTCCAACTCCATCCATTTACCTGCGAATGCCTGGATTTTATTCTTTTTAAATGCTGAGTAATTTTCCATTGTGTATATGTACCACATTTTCTTTATGCATTCAACTATTGAGGTGTATCTAGGTTGGTTCCACAGGTTAGCTATTGTGAATGGTGCTGCTATAAACATTGATGTGGCTGTGTCCCTGTAGGATGCTGTTCTTAAGTCCTTTGGGTATAAACCGAGGAGAGGGATAGCTGGGTCAGATGGTGGTTCCATTCCCAGTTTTCCAAGGAATCTCCTTACTGCTTTCCATACTGGCTGCACCAATTTGCGGTCCCACTACACCCTCGCCAACACTTACTGTTGTTTGTCCTCACAATAGCTGCCGTTCTGACTGGAGTGAGATGATGTCTTAGAGTAGTTTTGATTTGCATTTCTCTAATTGCCACAGATGATAAACATTTTTTCATGTATTTGTTGGTTGATTGTATATCCTCTTCTGAGAAGTGTCTGTTCAGGTCCTTGGTCCATTTGTTGATTGGGTTGTTTGTTTTTGTGGCGTTAAGATTTTTGAGTTCTTTATAGACCCTGGAGATTGGTGCTCTGTGTGATGTGTGTTGGTAAAACTTTGCTCCCATCCTTAGGCTCTCTATTCACCTCATTGGTGGTTTCTTTTGCTGAGAAGAAGATTTTAAGTTTGAATCCATCCCATTTATTGATTTTTGTTTTTAATTCTTGAGCTATAGGAGTCTTATTAAGGAAGTCAGGGTCTAATCCTACCTAATGGAGACTTGGGCCTACTTTTCCTTTGTTAGGTGCAGGGTCTCTGGTCTAATTCCTAGGTTCTTGATCCACTTTGAGTTGAGTTTTGTGCATGGTGAGAGACAGGGGTTTAATTTCATTTTATTGCATGTGGATTTCCAGTTTTCCCAGCACCATTTGTTGAAGAGGTTGTCTTTTCCCCAATGTATGCTTTTGGCTCCTTTGTCTAATGTAAGATAACTGTAATTATATTGGTTAGTCTCCGTGTCCTCTATTCTGTACCCCTCGTCTATAAATCTATTTTGTTGCCAATACCATGCTGTTTTTGGAACTAACAGATCCACCCCAAGGCATATCATAATGAAAATGCAAGACATACAGTATGAGGAGAGATCTGTTGTGATTTTGTACATTTGGCATCCTATAAGCATCTTGTATTGGATTTTCCAATTTATTCTTCATGTTTGGAAATTTTCTAATATTATTTCATCGAATAGATGGCTCCTTCCTTTGGTTTGGATCTCTATGCCTTCCTCTATCCCAATGATTCTTAACTTTGGTCTTTTAATGTTACCCCACAATTCTTGAGTGTTCTGCTCATGGTTTCTTACTGTCCTCTCTGTGTGGTCAACGTTCTTGTCAAGATGATATATTTTGACAAGAATTGTCTGAGCTCCTGTCTTCCAAGTGATCTAACCTGTTGGTGGTGTTGTCTATTGAGCTTTTAATTTGGTTTATTGTTTCTTTCATTTCAAGGATTTGTCTGTTTTTTGTTTTTTCAGAACCTTTGTCTCCTTATTGAAGTAATCTTTTGCTTCCTGTATTTGCTTATGTAGCTCTTTATTAAAATGGTCTTTTGCTGCCTGGATTCGCTCTCTTATGTCATCCTTTAATTCACAGAACATTTTAATCACGTAACCGTAACCCTGCACTCCTTCTCTGTAATTCCTTCTGCTGAAGTGGCCTGGAGTCTAATAATGTAGAACCTTGGTTGGTTTGGGGACACTTTCTTCCCTTGTTTTTTTTTTATGTTGTCTGTGTGCCTTCCCTTCTAGTACTGCAATCTGATGGTTTATAGTTTTCACCCTACAGGCTTATAGTGTCCTTGCAGGGTTTAATACCTGTCCTTTGAGGGGGAGGATAATCTTAACAGACCCCAATACAACCAGTACAACCTGAAACCAAATAGCTGCTATGAAGACGTATACAGTTTGGTCACAATGTTCGGAAATAGTTCAATTATTATCTTCAATATAAACAGTAGGTTTGAAAAAGGGTCTACAGTTTCTGATGTGAACAAAGAACCCGGGGTGGGGGTTAGGATGAGATGTTGAGGGGGAAGGAGGTGAGGATAGAGTTATTACATCTTAGAAAGCCTGAAAAAGGAATCTAAGGGAGTTGGTTAGTAGCAGGAGAAGAGAGCGGAAGTGATTGGGGTAGACAAGTGAGCAGGAGGTTAGTAGAGCACATGAAACAAACACACACCAATATCAAGAAGAATAAAAATGTAAAAATAGGAGATAAAAGAAGAGACAACACCACCGGAATGCACTATTCAGACCTCCCAGTCCTCGGTAGCCTGGTTCATGAAAAGCAGTTGGTTTCACAAATGTTGGGGACGTGAGGGCAGGAGAAGAAAGAGCAAGAGGAAAAACCTCGAATGAGGAAACCAGGATTATTTTTGTTGGAAATCAGTATCTCTCCCGCTTCCCTTCTCATCCTACAGGGGGGTTGTCTGTCCTTAGCTGGTTTCTCTACCCTCAGGATGGTGCAGGTTATTCGGGTGGGAGAGCCGGTCTCAGGTGCGGGGCTCCTGGAGGTGGGGGATGGCACTTGCCCTTCCTGATGGGAGACGGCACCCCAAGGATCTCCTCTGGGGCCCGCTGGTCTGATGTGGGCGCCTGGTCTTTCTCCTTATATCACCTGTAGGCCTCACGGTTCCCGGTCTCTAGTTTAGTCTCTAATCTGTATCCCACTCACCCCTCCCTCTCTACTTCCTAACTGGGGACCTTTCTCTCCTAGAGGTCTTGTGGGCTGAGCCCTGGGGACTGTGCACCTGTCACCGGAGAGCTGTTTTGTATCGGGCAGTCACTGTGCCAGGTGGCAGGTGCCGGGCAGACGGGGAGGCTGGATACTGTCAGGACCTGCCCAGCCAGAGTTCCAAGCTGGGAGTTGTCCCAACTAAAGATGGTGATGAAGGTGTCCCAAGATGGAGGTGGCTGCTTTCAGCGATGAGGAGAGGGTTGTGGTGGACATGGTGTTGGGCAATGTGTCATAGACGTGGCTCTGTGGCATGCAGTGTTGTGACTGTCGGCTGTCTCCAGATGTGGGTGCCTGTGCGATGTCCTCAGTTGCAGGCAACCTATAGCGTGTAGGGGACTATGGTAGTGGCTGCAGAGTCCCAAGATGGAGGTGACCGGAGGAGCCCCACTTTGGTGGATGGGGGTCCACATGGGGGTGGCAGCCAGGGTTCCTGCACAGGGGCAGTGGCGGGTGTCCTGTGTGGGAGTCGTGCCGGGATTCCTGCTCCGGTGGGTAGCCGGGAGCCCTGCTCGGATGCTGATCCCGGTAGTCCTGCTGGGGCACCCGGGGTCCTGCACTGTCGCTGAGGCCTGGACCCCTGTCCGCATGGCAGCCATGGTTCCTGCCCAGGAGCAGCTGTGGGGGTCCTCGATCACTCGCAGAGTGGAGCCACACAGAACATCGCCTCCCTTCAGCCGGGTCTTGCGGCTCCTCCTCGACAGGTTCTTTGAAGCCCGTGGACTACACTTTCCTCCCACGGCCCCCAAGGGCCAGCGCCATGGGTGAACCGGTGTGCCCGACTAGGGGTACCCGACATGGACTTGAACCCACTTCCTGGTAACGAGAGCTTTGTGAGTTACCAGCTGCCCTGTGCCTGTTCCCTCCCTCGCACAACATGAGAGGGTGTGGGGGGCGGGGGGGCGCCCTGCAGCCTGGGTCCCTGGAGCCCTGAGCCTCGCCCCCGCAGGCCTTCAGGAAGCTCGGTGATGACCTTGCAGTGCTGCTGTTGGGCCGGCCACCCTATTGGCCTTCTGGTCATTTGCTTTTATCCTACGTCTCTACGGGATCAAAGTGTTTTTGAGAGGCACTGGTTGGTTCCTGTAAATCCAAGTGGCATTATTTCTCTTTTCTAAATTTCTTTTGTAAAGTGACAAATAAAAATTATATATGTTTATGGTACGTGGAGCCGAGTTTGAAATACGAGGGACGGCCAAGTGAACTGATGACCAGGTGCATGGTGGTGAGCAGCGTTGACTCTGCATTTGAGGCTTCAGTTAAGGACACATTGTGGTCCCCACATGCTGTTGAACCTGCTCTTCTAACTACAATGACCCACACTCCCCACCACCCTCCAACCTCAACTGGCACAGGCGGCCCTGACTCTGAACCCTCCAAAGACTGAAATGGATGCTCCCTGGGCACGTTTGTTTCAATCAAGAAAAACTCTCATTGTTCCCAGCTGTCCAGAGTACAGAGAGAGGCCACTGGCCCTTGGTGAGGGGAGGACATGGTCTTTAGTCCTGTGTTTGTGCCTGGACCCTGTCTATCTGGGCACCAAGCACATGCTTGCAGGGCGATTATTAAATTAGGTTCACATCATCAGTGTGCAGTGGGGACGGATGTGGGCAGAGAATGGGGGCTCCCTTAGGTCAGTGCTCAGCTGGAGCTGCCAGCAACCTCCACCAGCTGCCATGTGGCTTGACAAGGCCTCCGAGGTGAAGAGTGGGAGGGCCCCAGCCACACACCCTCCATGGCCCAGGCCTCCCCCCAGAGTCTGATCTTCCTTCCTTTGGACCTTCACCACCTGCTCAGGGTCAGGGGTCCCCGGAGTTCCAGCCTGGGGCTCTGACCTACAGGATTCTCTGTGACACGCTGCCCATGGCCCCCACCACTCCCAGGCTTCAGTCCTACCTCGGACACGGCCCCGTGTGGACGTTGACAGACTGAGTGAGGCAGAGGCCATTTGCTCAGAGCTTGCAGGGAGGGGCCACTGGCCTCACTGGCATTTGGAGATACCCAGGGGTGGCAGGGGAGGAGCCCCGTGGGAGACTGCTGCCCTGGGCCACTGGAGGTGACACAGGGAGACAGGGTGTCCTGAGGGGCTGGCTGGGAGCATGACTGTCTCTGGGGTTCCTGAGTTGGAAGCAGGAACAAAGGGGCAGGTGTCAGCGATGAGGACGTCCCGGCTGCTGGAGGCTGCTTGCCACAGAGGGTGCAGCTGGTGACCTGGGCACTGAGTGGGTCGGAACTCTCCCTCCACGAGCGGACTGGTCTTTGTACCTTCAGCCACACTGCTGAGCCTCGGAGTCCACGGCGCAGTAAGAGGCTTGCCACCTGTCCCCTGCCCAGGGCAAGTCCCCTTCCTCCCTCCCAGGCCTCCCCCAGCCAGGTCATCCAACCCCGGGCCCTGCTGACCCCTCCTCCCAAGTATCTCCTGACCACAGCCCCTTGCCCCTGCCTCTCACTGTTCAGAAACCCAAATCACCTTTCTGGGGCTGCTGCTCTCCCTGCCCAGACCCCTCCCCTTCAGACTTGTCACCCAGCTGTGGGTGGGGGATCCCCCTGAAGCACAACCTGGTCAGGTGACTGCCCTGTCTCCGTGGTGGCACCTTGGCTCCTCTTGAAAGGCTCATGGCATGCAGCAGGGACATGGCGGCTGGGGGAAGAGGCTGGCCTGGCCTGCGGGCTCCACTCCTCACTGGTCTCCTGGAGCACTCCAGCGGGTGGCATAGATCTGCGAGAGCTCCAGTGTTGGCTTCTGGCTCCCCAGTGTCCACTCTCCAGCTCAGGGCCTTCACCCACATGTGGATTGAGGGCTAGGGAAGGACAAGGGGCCCTTCCCCTCATGTCTTGGTGTGGATGACTTGGACGAGGTGGGCGGTGAGGGCTCTGCCCTCCTTCAAGTGGCAGCCTGGCAGGTAGCCCTGTGGGAAGCCCGCCCCTCAGGGACACCCCAGCTCTGCTCAGGGATCCCCAGGAAGTTGCTCTGGGATGACCTAATTCTGCAGTTAGGCTACACCTGGCCTCAGGTGACTCTCCTCCCCTCTGAAGCCCCAGTGTGCAGCGTGGAGTCGGCCCAGCAGCTGCAGTAGGTGCTCAGAGATCACCTGTTGCATGAGCAGAGCCCATTTCCCCCAGCCCCCTGCATCCTGGGACAGACACCTGCCTACTGCAGGGCTCCACAAACAATGAACAGGAATCTTCTAGAAATCCAGACAAGAAACCCAGTCCGCCACCACCGCACACGGGCCCCATCACCACCGCCCCTGCTCTGCTCATCCCAAAGGGCTCAGTGCACTTAAAGCCCGGTGTGCCTCAGAGGCGCCCCCTCATGGAGAGCCACAGGAGGCGCCCAGGCCCCATGCAGGAGGTGTCGGGGTGGAGGTCCTGCACCCCGGCAGTTGTGCCATGTGTGAGCAGGGGGCGGGGTTTGGCCTGGAGCCCCTGAGGAGGGCAGTGTCAGAGTCCATGCTCTGCAAAGGCACAAACGGAGGCAGGAAGTCCTGTGGCCAGGGCCCTAGGCGGGGAGCCAGGCTGAGCAGGGGTGGAATCTTGGCTTCAGAGCCACGTTCTTCACCGACAGTGGTGATCCCCCCACAGACCATGGTTACAATTTCACACACGGTTCTGAAATTTGCGTTTTCATTTAACAGATACATCACGACTACTTTTCCATATATTTGAATATTCTTCGACAACATAATTTTTAAGCCATATAGTATTTCATGGCATGGATGGAGTGTAATTCATCTTACCAGGTCTCCATTCTTCAACATTTAGGTTGTTTCCAATTTTTCAATGGTTATAAATATCACTGCGAGAAGCACCCTCACAGATAAATCTCCTTCCTTCTCTGTGGTTGTTTCCTCTGCAGAAAAATCTCAAAAGCAACGTGGTTGGACCACAGAGTTTGCCAATTTAAAACTATACACACATTTGCAAATGTGAATTTGTGAATTTCGATGATCAAAACTGTTTTTAAAACCTGTGAGAATTAATGTATCAAAATACCATTTGCCAACCCCCGTGGAACAAGGAGTTAGGTTCTATTCACACTGGAATTCTGAACACAAATGGAGGGTACGGCAGGTCGTAAAACAAACCAGCGGCAGGACTCACAGGTTAGCCAGAGTCCAGAGGGGATTATCTGAGAGTAAGATGGTGACGATGACGAAGGTGGTGGTGACGGCAGTACATCTGTGTGGACAGTAAGGCAGCCTGACACGCTCAGCACTTTACTGTGCTCCTCATTTGCTCCTCCCAGGAAGCAGGGGGGTGGCAGAATGGCCTTCAACACAGACCGCCTGTCCCTTCTGCCTGCCTTGCCCAGCAGAGCCCAGCCTTGTTGTGTGTGGACAGTGCCTGTGCTGGTCAGAGACCCTTGTCCCAGTTTCCCTTGCTGGTGGAAGTGGCTGCTGGACAAAGTGGTCACCAACCCTTCTGGAAAGGGGATGTGAGTTCTCAAGACCCTCTACTCCCCCCCTTGCCCTCCATTCTCTGGATTGTGAGGAGGACATGGCGGGCTGGCCTCCACCATGCAGAGAGGACAGTTCCCGGTGATGGGACACTACAAAAACCAGCATGGGAGAAACCCTGGTCTCATTGAGCTCACAGAATGAGGCCACCTGCCTGTGTGTGGTTAGGTGAGAAGAGGCAAGCATTCATCTCAGTGCAGTTTTGGGTCTCGCCGAGCAAAACAATGTGCCTCCGAGACCAGTAACTGAGGCCAAGAGCCCGTGACCAAGCAGGGGCGGGCAGAGCCCCTCCAGACTCCGGGAGGGGCTTGCTCACCCCCAGCCTCGTGCCCAGAACTTCAGAGAGAAACAGATGCGAAGGCTGGCCAAACCCTGGCCACTTTAGAACAGTCCTTCTGGAATACTCCTTGGGGAAGGAAGCAGGACCCAGATGCCACAAGCCTGTGCCTGAGTTCTGTTGCCATCACCTGCCAGGGACACTGGGGGGTTCCTCAGGGCATCACCAAATGTGGCCCCTTTGAAAAGGTGACAACGTGTACATCTCAGTCTCCTCTCTATGGAGGGTGAACACGGAAGACAGCTCCGAGGTTTGGAGCAAAACCTGAGATACAGAAATGGTTCTCCAATGGACATTTTAATTTTGTGAGACCTTCACCCTCGGTATCCCTGGGGGATCAGACTGCAGGACCCCCAAGGACACCACGTCCACCGAGCTCTGGCCCCTCGTTAGCCATGTTTGCGTGGCACCTGCTGACAGACCCCCTGCTGTGCATTTCAAAACCTCCCAGAGTTGGTTACCGTGTCTGATTCAAAGTGATGGCAGGGTCGACAGCTGCAGGGCCTCCTGGTCTGGGTGACATGCGTGTTCACTGCCGATGCTACGTTTCCACAATGTGTTGGATTCAAGTTGGGTGAAGCCACACAGGCGGGGCCTGGGGACACTTTTCCATCAAGCAGACACCCAGCCTGGTGCTCCCCACAGCTAAGCCCTGGGTGCTCCCCATACCTCCCAGTGGGTCTTGGCGCCTGGCCCTGGGCCCCCACTGGCTTGCACTGGGTGGGAGCTGGCCCTGTGGGCGGCCTGAGCTGGACTGAGCTGTCCTGAGAAGAGGCGTGGGTGTGCAGAGCTCAGGAGCCAGGGCCAAGTAAGCCCCTGCCCACAGATCAGCAGGGAGACATCGCTGTCCTGGGTTCTCACCCACCACGCCCCTGCCTGGGGACACTGTGGCCAGCAAAGCGGATGCAGCAAGGTCCCTCCAGTCTGCCGCCTGGCCTTGTGCTTGCATTGAAGTCCTCAGGACACTTGGCAACACGATGAAGAGAAATGAGGCGAGGAGGAGGAGAAGGCCGAGGGCGAGGCCACACGATCACCCTGTCACTATTTATTACGGAGTGTAAAGCAGGAAAATTAAAATGTGCTTGCAGCTAGTAGCTTAATGTGATTGAGAGCTTCAGAAAAATGAAACCAGGGGAAGGACAGGTGGTGAACCTGACTGAGGGGCAGGAATTACCTTCCTCTCCCAAGAAGAGCGGCCCTCACCGGTGTGGTCCGCCGTCTCCGCATCCTGCATGCAGGGGAAGTCTCTTCCAGACCTGGGGAGCCAGGGGCAGGTGCTGCCGCCCCACTTGGCCTATGGTCCTCACCCTGCTGAGCCTGGGGGAGCCTCGGGGCGTGTGGGAGGCAAAGCAGACTGCGGCAAGCACAGAGGCCTGTTCCCAGGAAGGGCAGAATGTTCCCGAGGGCAGGCACCAGATGCCGGGAAGTTCTGTTGCTGAGAGCCAGCCCTCTGCAGTCAGCCGGCCTGAAGGAGGAAGGAGGGGGAGGCAGGAGGAGGCTGTGGGTCAGCCAGGCTGAGACCACAGACACACGGCGAGCGAGGGTTTGCACGTTGACACCTGGGAGAAAATGCGTCGCTCCACATGGGACAGAGAAAACTACCAAATCGATATTAATAGACTTTTAAAAGAAATAAGAAATTTCTTTTCCCCAAGAAGGGGAAAAACAACCCAGATGTACGGGAGATGTGTGTTTGTCATAGACTCGGCAACAGTGACCACAGCCTGGGACAGCAGGAGTGGCCCAGCCTACAGTCCCCCTGGGGGCAGGCACGGGACAGGGCTCATGAGCGCAGGACCGGGACATGCTGGGTATTTTAACTCTCTGGCCCCCAGCACCCTCCTTCTCCTATGGCCAGGGAGAGCGCCAGGGTCCCCTACACATTCCTGCCACAGGGCACAGTCCAGCCACCTCCATCTTCTCCTGGAAGTCTCTGGAAAGGGTGTCTTTGGTGGCTGGGGCACCACCTCTCCTGAGCCCAACTGCAAAGGGCAGAGGACTCACCGTCCTGTGGCGGGCAGGACCACAGGGCTCTGCTCCTTCGGCCTCCAGGGCTCCTGTGAGAAGCCCCTTCTGGGGTTCTGCCTGGGCTGGCCTCCACGATGGCAGCGCCCACCCCACCTCCCTCACCTTTGTCCCTAGCACCTTTTAAACATGACATTCTCTAGCCATTTACTCTGCTGTGGTCTGTCTCCCTGACAAAATGTCAGCTCTGAGTGAACAGCAGTTCCCCTCCCCTCCCCGTCTTTCCGTGAACTCTTTCTTCCCGGGACCTAGGACTGTGCCTGGCACACACTAGGTGCTGAGAGAAACTCCCCCAGAGTCCTGAACGCCCTGGGACTTGCGCTCCCAACACTAACCTTGCTCTTCTTCACCTTTGGTAGGTGCAGGATGACCGTGACGTGAGCGCTTGCTCCCCTGTGTCCTGGGTTCCCACACCCGCCTGCCTCTCAGGGACCCACCCCCAGCTCCCAGATGGCGCCTTGAAAAGGTGGAGTCTGGAGCTGGTTGACCTGAGCTCTCTGGAAAAGCCCGAGCCTCAGCCTCAAGCAACTTGGCCCGAACTTGGCGGGTTTGTGCAGGAAGGGATGCAGGGGCCCCCTTTTCCTGATGAGTGACCGTGTGTAGGAGCCCATGGGTGACCCAGAGCTTGCACTGGGCAGCAAAAACACTCCCTCAGGATCCTAAAGATATTCCAGGCTCACACAAGCTTCAAAAATTCATCCTATGTGCTGTGAATTTCTTGAAGACCTCTGCTTACTGTTCTGGCATTATAACTCCTCAAAATCAGATATGTACTTCATAATTATTAAGTGAAGTTTGCTTGCTCTCTTTGCTACTTCACGTTTGCCTTAGGACAACTTCTCCAAGTATGAGCAGTGACTAAAGCCTTTAATCTCTCCTCTTCTTGGCTCTGCCCTTCTGAAACCAGACCAAAACCAGTTTTTACAGAGACTCTGGAAACAATGAGTTGAGAAACAAACTCTTCAACTTCCTCTCAAGTTTCTAAAGTTTCCAAATGAAGCTACAGAAAAAAATTTCTATCAACATTCTTTGCTCTTATGGAGCAATATTCCATATCCCATTACTAACTTTAGCATCCCAGATCTGGTGTGTTTTATTTCTCACAGCCAGCTTCCCAGCTTTTTCTTTGCCTCAGGGCCTCCCATTCTCATGGATGAGCCCATTGGCCCTTTCTAAAGCAGTGTACTCTCACTTCAGTAACTCCCCTTGCTCTGTCTACTGAGTGTCTCCTCCAGGCAGACTCAGGATGGCTCTGGGGACTGCGCCCTGGCCTAGTGGGAAGGGGAGCCCTCTTCTTGCACCTGGTTCTCCCCTTCTAGCCCAGGTCCCTGCTGTGACTCAGCTGGGCACCTCCTGCACATCCAGGGCTACTAGGGCCATGTTGGGTGGGGATCAGAAAGGCCGAGCCAGCCCCGTGGGTGGGACAGCCAGATCTGGGGCTTGGTGCTGACCTCAGGGTGGAAGAGGCCAGCTGGGGATTTTGGAGGTGCACATGAGCACCGTGGGCGAAGCCCACGGCAAGCCGAACGCAGAGGCTGCAAAACCAATGTCCAAGCAAGGGGGACTCGAGGGCTGGATGGAATGCCCACCACCAGCTGCCCGGAGCTCTGGTGTACCTGCAGGGAGTGAGATCTTCAAGTTTTGGGTCTCCTTGGTCCTGTCTCCCACCCATCGGCCACATCAATCAGGCCCTCCCTGGCAGGCTGGGGTGGGGGCTGGACTGTCCCCAGTAGGTGCCTGGTAGGCTGAGCCCATGGCCTGACCTGAGATCCCCTCCCACCCGGCTGGTCCCCTGGTCAGCTGACCAGCTACACCTCCCTGGTCCTCAGCCAGGGAGCTTCCCCCTCCCCTCGAGCCCTCAAAGTTGATCAACAAGCCAATCACATGCTCCCCCAAGACCAGGGACATCCTACCTCCCTGTCACTGCGAGGCCTGCCTCCCATGCCCTGCCTGGTCACTCTGCCCCAACTGCACCCCGTGTGGCTCTGCATGGCCAGCCCGTGCTCCTCCCTGGCTGTGAGTCTGGTGACTCACAAGCTGCTGATCCCACTGCCACTCCAGCATCAGGTGGGAGTCCTGCCCCCACCAATAGCTTGGAGCGGAGGCGGTGGTCAGATCTGTTGCACAGGAAGAGAGTCTGTCCAGGACAGGAAGGAGATGGACAGCAAGCCTGTGCCCACCAGCTGTCCTCCAGGACAGGGAGGAAGGCCAGGGTGAGGGACCCAGCTCGCCCATGGGATCCAAGGACACAAGCCCGCGTTCCCAAGCCCACTGTGACAGCCCCTCACGGCTTCTCCTGCCCACTGGGCAACCAGGCTTGGAGGAGGGACTGGGCTGTTCATAGCTGTGTCCTTGACCCTGGCCCGGGGCCTGTGAGGACAAAATGATGAACAGGGAGGAATGCGGGGTCTACTGTCCCAGCCCGCAGGGAAGGAGGGAGCTAGGGGAGAACCCGTTGGTGACAGAAAGGGCAGGGAGCTTGCGAGTCCTTGTGCCCAGTGTGCACTGTGGACTGTCACTTGGCCATCCAGAGAAGGAGTCCTGGCCCAGTGCAGGGGGGAAGCTAGAGGAAACAGGGGCCTGGACGGCAGCCTGGTGTGCGGCTGTGTGTACGTGAAGTGGCCGGAATAGGCAGGTCTACATGGCCAGAAATGGACCGGAGGCTGCCTGGGCTGGGGCCGGGGATGGGATGGAGAAGTGGCCACCAGGGTGCCAGGCTGGTTTGGGAGTGAGCGTTCAAGATGGGGAGATGGTTGAACTACTCTGCGGTGTGTGCACGTGGGGGTGTTGGGCTGTGGGGGTTGCACCCCGGTAATGTGTGTAAAATGTAAAAGAAAAGAAAAGTAGTCGGCAGAGTCAGGACACAGGGAGAAGACGCTGCTGTGTTAGCCGTGGTCTGTCCCTGGGACCACAGGTCCGGACAAGGGTGACTCAGAGAAGTTTGTTCTGCGCCAAGGTTTCAGAGATCCAGTTAGTAGCAGGGCAGCCCCATTGCCCTGGGCTCGGTGAGGCAGCCCATCATGGGGGATGGCAGGCTGAGGAGCTCTTCTCTGCTCAGGGCGACTGGGAAGCAGAGAGGGGAAGGGGCCGAGGACACTTCCAAGGCAGCCCCCGCCAGCCTCCTCCTCCAGCCCCTCCCACCTGCCCCAGTCAGGCCCTTCAGACTGGGTGGACAGATCAGAGTGCAGCCCGCACAGTCCCGTCACTTTGCCTCTGAATGTTCCTGCACTCACAGGATGGGGACCCCACAACAGACAGGAGCCGGGGGAGAACCAGCCTGTGATCCTGAGGTTCAGCCTCTGGAACTGTGAGGCCCTAAGTCTCTGCTGCTCCAACCACCCCGTCTGGCTGCCGTGCTAACAAAGGCCGCGGGGGAGCCCACCTGGCCCTCCGCGGTGCTCTGAGATGGTGAGCTGGGGCTCGAGGTCAGCCGGCCCAGCGCACAGCCAGGAGATGCTGCGGTAAGGGCTCGGCTCCTCTGTCCTCTGGGCTCACCTGACAGCACCCGGGGAAGGAGTTCTGAGCAAAACCTGACCAGAGCCTCATTTCATGCAAAAAGGATCCTTTAAAAAAAAAAAGTAATTTTCCTTGAAGTTTTCTTCCAAACCTGCACATTCTGGACTGCTGGGGGGACTTATCCAAAGACTCCTCTGTGGTGGTTTCCAAGAGGAGCTTGGGCAGTATCAAGTCTGGAGAGACCACAGCGCTCTCTGCTCACCAAGGAACCGCAGGTGTGGGCTAATGCTTGTGGGGGATTAAATATAACCACCAGTCCCCTTTAAGAGGTGCAGTCCGTTTCCCCTCACCTTGAACCTGGGGGGTGTGGGGAAATGACAAGTGGATTTAGGAGCTACCTAAGTCGGGGATCCACAGAAAAACAACCCACAGGACACGCGCACACATACACGCACACGCGCACACACACGTACACACACGTACACACACACGCACACACATACACACACCCACATGTACACACACATACACACACGTACACACGCACACGTACACACACGTACACGCACACGTACACACACGCACACGTACATACACACATGCGCATGCAGAGGTCACGGTCCCTGCAGCCCTGGAGCCGTGGACATGAGCCATGGGGATAGAGCCCCTCTGTCTGCGAGCTGGTGCCCCGGTCTAGGGGGGCAGCTGCAGTCTGGGTCTTGGCAGTCCAAGGCCAGGAGAAGACTGATGTCCAGCTCCAGCCCTCGAGAGAGCGATGGCGCCTTCCCCCGCTCAGGGCAGGTCATCTGGAAACACCCACAGGTTCACCCAGAAAGAAGGCTTAGCCAGACCCCTGGCCACTGTGGCCCAGCCCCGCTGACCAGTGACGTGACCACGAGGAAGGAGCCTCGGCCTTCGCCCTGAGTGCTTCCTGAGACCACCTTGCCCAGGAGGACTGGAGAAAGAAGCCCAGGTGGTGCTGCCCAGCCCAGCCCAGCCCTGCTGACCCTGGAGGAGCCATCCCGCAGGAGGCCAGCAAGGCCAGCCCAGGATGCCTGGTCAGCCCAGAGCGTCCCAGGGACATACAGCCACCACAGCTTCACGCCACTCTCTGGGGCTGGTGTGCACACAGATGGCTACAGTGGATCCACAGACGTCCCCCCAGGCCCATGTGTGGAGGCCAGAGTCCCAGCTGGTGGCTGGTCCAAGGAGGTGGGGACCGGCAGGAGGGAGGAGTGAGGCTCTGGGGTGCGCCTCTCTGGGGGCTTGGGGGCCCCAGCCGCTCCCTCTGTCTCTTGGCTTCCTGGCCCCTGTGAGGCCAGCAGCCTTGCTCCACGGCACACTCCAGCCATGATGTTCTGCCCCACGCAGCAGAAACCCGCAGGCCCAACCGGCCACAGCGGAACCTCAGAAGCCAGGAGCCGTGGTAAATTGTGGTGAGCCACCTCTGCCGCTTATGCAGATTATGGTCGCCATTTCAAGATGGCGCTGGCTCCGCTGTGGTTTGTGACAAACAACTCCTTATTTGGGAGAGTTGGCACATGGCTTTTCAGCACCCTATGAGAAAGTTCCACGTGTCAGCTTCGCATTGGGGCTTGAGATGCTATATTAAGGCTGGGAGGGGCATCCGAGGGATCAGTAGAAGAAATATCAAGGGCCTGAATAAACCGCTGAAAGAAGATTCCCGAGTTGCGTCTTCCTTGCGGGCAAGGGGTGGCGACAGTAAGTAAACCTTTCCTCCTTTCACTTTGCTCTCTCAGGCTCTTTGTCCCAGCAGCGGAGAGCTGACGGAGGCGGGAGCTCTTCCAGTCAGTCGATGAAGACGGAGAGCAGACCTCAACCTGAGGAAAGTTGAACTTCCAGGATTCAAATAAAAAATTCTAGTTATATTCTTTTTATCCCCAAACTAATGGAACAAAGACATCGTCCAACAAAATTGCTTAGGAACACAGGGCCCTGCAGTAATGGTGTGGAATAATTTGTGATGTCTTATTAATCATATCCAAATGGTGCTTCCAGGGCTGGGAAACAATGGATTCTTTTAATAATTTAAACAATGCTCCTGAAATTCTTTGCAACATGGTTTACTTAGCAAAATACTTTCTCTTAAATCATTTAAGGAAAGTCTTTGGTCTCCCACAAATTGGTAACATCACCAATTCCCCCACTGCTCCTGCCCTGCAGAGCTCCCTTCCCCTGTGGGGACCCGCCCTCTCCGAGGCAGAGCCACACACTTCCCAGGGTCACGTCCGATGAGGTTGACCACGACACCCAAACGAGGGGGGTTGGTGGCACTTCCTGAAGATGCTGCTGGCACCTAATCCATGGTGGGTGCACATGTGTGTGGGGCATCTGTATACGTGTGTCACTGGGTGTGTGTGTACCTCTGTGCAAATATCCACGCACATGTATCTGTGTGTGTGTGTGTGCGCGCGTGCAGTACATATGCATGTCCCAAGTGTACGTGTGTATGCCTGTCCCATGTATATGCATGTCCCATGTGTACGTGTGTATGTGTGTCCCATGTGTGCGCTCCCTCTAAACAGCCTGAGCTCTGTCTGTTGGGCAGCAGGCTCAGACCAATGAGGTGACATAGCATGGGGGCTGGGCTAATGTCCCAGACCAGATGGTGTGGCTGTGGGGCCGTTTGTGACCTGTTGGTTGTCCACTGTGTCACCCCCCCCAGGAATGCAGGTGCCTGCAACAGGATGCAGGGAGCTGATTTAAAATAGGAAAATCCTTAATTACCCTGATCTGACCTTTACGCATCAAACATGCGAATGGCATTATCACACCAAGCCTCAGACACACGCACAATTAGTGCATGTCAATGAGAAGCACTTTTAAAAACTGCAAAATCAGGACCAGAGGTATTGGGACCTTCACCCCTGGATGCCTGGCCCTCTCTGGGGAGTCCCTGGGCTGGGAGACCTGAGGGGGCACAAAGAGCACTTCATCTGTGAGACTCGCAAGGACGCAAGGACGGGCAGATGGTGGAGGCTGGCTTCGCCCCCGTCAGAAGGGCTTCCCTGAGCTGTTGTGGGGTCAGGAGGCTCCCCGCCCCCAGCCGGCAGGCCATCCCTTCCCTAATTAGCCCGAGGGGTGATGGAATTCATGGCTGACCGGCGCAGCCCCTCGGCTGGTTCTGGGGAGAATGATCAAAGAGGGATTTAATTAAAGTTTCATATTTAAATTTCTTCTTCCATTTTCACTGCCTCCTTTTACTCACAAGATGCTATTCTCTAGGAGCTGAAGAGTCGCCCAGGAGAGCAGAACTCTGTTGGAGGGAGGGAAACGGGGACTTTATGGGTTTTCTTTAAAGGGCTCCCATCTCCCATCTCACTCAGCTCAGAAGGTGCACCTAATTTAGGGCAGCAGCGTCTGAATTATGAATCCACTGCTCGCGCTCGCACTGTGAATTAAACATGCAGCCCACGACCTCCCCCTAGGCCTCCTCAGGCAGTGCAGGTGGAGTCATTCACACCCAAACCAGGCTAGAGCCGCGTAGGAGAGTGCAGGGGGCACAGGAGGGCACAGCCCACCACCTTCACCCAGCCAGGCCCGGGGGCAGGGGTGCCTCCATTCACGACCCTCACGGTCCACAACGCGGTGTGAAAATGCACGCAGGCTTCCAAGGAAAGCGTGATGCTTTATGGGGTGCTATGGGGGTCTGCGGGGGGTCGAGGGCCTGCCTGTGCATCAAGAAGATGGATGTGGTGGACAGAGGGTCCGTGCTGGGGAAGGGTGTGCCTCTGTAGCTCCCTCGTGGAGAGGATCTGTCCGTACTCCGTTGGCAGCAAGAGCCCGCCCAAGCCAAGGCGTGTAGCAGGCCAGGTCAGCGGGGGAAACTTTCTCCAGCCTGGGGAGACCACGTGCTCGCTCATGATCCCTGTACTTATTGCACATCATTCTCATCTGCCCGTTAGACCAGCTGTCCCTGGGGATAGCCTCCCGCTACGCACTCGCGTCACCTAATTGGAGCTGTGTTTCAAGTGCAGGAAGGGCCTGTGGGGTCAGGGGAGGCACGGGTCCCTTAATTCTGAGCCTCCAGGTGTTGTAGACCCAGTGCTGAGACCGAGTGACTGGCACACCTGCAGCCAGGTGAGCTCTTGCTCCAGGGTGCTGGCGAGGCCACCTTGCTGCTGTGGTTCAGCTGTAACTGCCGAGTCCATGAATGTGGTTTCACTTAGGGTCTCCGCAGATGTGACGAAGTGAAGATGGGGTCATCCTGGACCAGGGAGCACCCCAAATCCTGTCCTTGTAAAAGGAGGAGAGGACACAGGGAGGGAGGAGGCTGTGATAAGACAGAGCAGAGATGAGAGCAAGGCAGCCAACCCCAGGAACACGGGATGGCAGAGCCACCGGGAGCCGGCAGAGACCAGGAAGACCCCTCCCCAGAGCCTTGAACAGTGCATGGCCCCGCTGACAGCTCGACCTTGGACTCCTGGCCTCCTACAGGGAGAGATAAATGCCAGCTGCCAAGCTTCAGCTCAGGACGCTTTGTTGAGAAAACCTGTTATTCAGCTGGTCCCCACTGTGACCAAGTCACCGGCAAGAAGAGCCGAGAGCAGGAAATGTTAACTTGGGCTCACAGCTTCGGAGTCCATGGTCAGCTGGCTCCCTTGCCTAGGGTCTGAGGGGAGCAGACCAGCATGGTGGAGGGGCCTGGTGGAGGGCGCGCTCAACTCCAGGCAGATGGAAGGAGAGAGAGAGAGAGAGAGAGAGAGCGCACCAGGGAACAAGACATGACCCTCAAGAGAGGCCTGGCCCCCAGTGACCTATCTTCCATCCACACCCACCACCCACAGTTACAACCCAGGGGTCCATTCAGACTATTAACTCATGCACTGGATTAATCCACTTATGAGGTGAGTCATTCCACCTGAACCTTGCTGTGTCACCTGACACATGAGCCTCTGGGGACAGTCCAGATCCAGCCACACACAGTCCCTTTCCTCCTCCAAAATCAAGACCTCCCAGACGGCAGCACCCTCCTCAGACCCCGGTCACCTCTCACAGTCCCTGTGAAGTGTGGGGACCATTCACTCTTCCCTCTTAGAGAGAAGACCCAAAGCCAAGAGGCCAGATGACTACCCAGGAGGGAGGTCATTGGGGACAAGTGGGAAATGGGGTTCAACTCAAACCTGGGTGTCGTTACCTGCTCCAGGAAGAGAGGACCCCCGTTCTCAGTCCAGGTGAAGCGTCCTTGGAACCACTGGGCGGGCGAACAGTGCCTGTGAGGTTCAGGGCCAGCTGGATTTGGAGTCAACTGCGGAAGGGACCCCAGGCCGAGTGCCCTCAATGTCTGTCTTGTGACCTGCCTTCTAGGGTTGTCTGGCCACGAAAGACCCAACTGACTCTACGCGTAACTTAGAAACTGAATTCAAGGTGATGGTGGTGACGTCAAAAGCACAGTGACAAGGGCAGGCAGCCTTGCAGGCTCATTTTACAGTTAGATCAGCCCCCGGGGTTTGGGGAGGAACGGGCCCCACACAGGAAGCCAGTCTTCTCCCGTCCCAAGGCTCCCTCTGCGGTGGCAGGGCACCTCCTCTCCCTTCAGGACACTCTGTTTCCAGCCGAGGACCAGGGGCCACAGGCAGCCGCTGCAGGGACCTCTTCAGAGGTCTGGGCTCTTACATGGGACCGTGATGCTGGCTTTAAGGCTCCGGCAGTGCAGTGGCCCTGCTTGGCCTGCGTCCCTGCTGTCCCCAACCTTCCCCTGTGGGGGTGCTGTGTCTCCCTGGGAGCACTTGCCCTCTCATCTCAGCAGGAGGGTAGGAGCGGGAAACCTGTCCCACACTCCACTGGGGCCTGTGAGAAAACCCTGACAGCCTCTCTGAGCCTCAGCCTCCCGTCAGCATGAAGGGGCACCGTGGGGTCTCCCTCCAGCACAATTGGGGGATTAATGGGCAGGAGGCGCTGTGCAGGGCCTGCGCTGCTCTAGAGGCCCACAGCGGCCGGCCCTTCTCTCCCCACTGGTGCTGCAGGCTGGGTCTTCTGGACTCTGCTCTTCAGCAACCGGAGAGGGCAGGGCTCCCCCAGGACACTCACACTGACTGCTGTTTTGTGGTATGGACACGGTCCAGTGCAGGGGCTGAGATGTGGCTGCCAGGGCAGGCTCTCTGGCCTTGGATGGCCCATGCTGGCCTCTCCCCAGGCTGTGGCCTCGGTGTCTCCATAGCTGAGTGTCCACCTCGGAGGCAGAGAAGGCGAGGGAGTGGCTGAGTGTCCACCTGGGAGGCAGAGAAGGCGAGGGAGTGACGCAGCCTCACTGGGAGGAATCTAAAGCTGCCCCTCGTGTGAAGTAGGAGCCCAGCAGTCCTATCAGGGCCACTTAGAGGGAAGAAGTGCACTCAGCTGCCCATGTTCCCACCAGCAAGTCCCGGGCACCTTCCTGGCTGTGGGTTTACTGTGAGCCTGGTCCTGCCCTGAATGCCGGGCCCAGCAGAGGAAGCAAGAGACACACGGTCCTCATCCTCCAAAATGGATCCTAATGACCCAAAGGCCCGTGTGCTAGACTTGGTACCTGGGCGATGCTGTTGGAGGTGGAGCATTGGAGGTGGTGGGACCTGGGGGCGGCGGGGCCCAGGGTGTCTCCGGGTCTTTGGAGTGTGCCCTGGGGTGCACTGTGGACACTATCCCCCTCTTCTCTTGCTTCCTGTCTGTGAGGTGAGTGGCCTCGCTCTGTCACAGGCCTGGAAACAAGGGGGCCAACAGACCACAGCCTGGAACCCCCAAACGCCTGTGGAGGTGGGGCAGGGCAGGGCCTGCCACAGATGAAAGCCGCGGACACTGGGCAAAGGCTGAGCAGTTGCTGCCCATCCGCGACCTCGTCTCAGCTACTTCTGACTCCGTTGGATGGTTGTGGTCCACCCTCTGCTGGCATTTCCTCCTGTTCATTCAGCTGTCTACCTTCTATCAAGCACAAGCCTGTGACCAGGGCATCGTTCAAGCCTGACCTTCCCACAGCACCAGTGTCCACAGCGCGGACGTCTGGGGCCTTCTTCTGTTGACTCCTTTACCTCTTGACAACAGATTGCCTTATTCTCACTCTGTATGTGGTTCATGGCCCTGTAAATTAAATGCCAGAGAGGAAGTAGGAACAGAGTAAACAGGGCCAACACTCAGAAATGGTGATCTTCCTTATCTGTCTGTGAGGTGAGTGGCAGAGACAGAGGAAGCCCCATCTGGTGTGGAGGGGTGGGGGCCACCAAGGTCATCACAGTGCACCAGAGACTCCACACCCCATCCCCGGGCTCCAGCCACCTCAGCAGCCTCTGTCCCCTGTGTCATGGGCTGGGGTGTCTCTTTCCCTACTCTGGCTGCCCCCCAAGACAGAGGGCGGTTGCTGCCCTAACCCTAACCCTAACCCCTAACCCTGACCCTTACCCTGACCCTGATTCTAACCCTAACCCTAACTCCTGGCCCTGACCCTGACCCTAATCCTAACCCTAACCCTAACCCTGACCCTAACCCCTGACCCTGACCCTGACCCTGACCCTAACTGTGACCCTGACCCTGACCCTGACCCTAACCCTAAACATAACCCCTGACCCTAACCCTAACCCTGACCCTAACCCTGACCCTAACCCTAACCCTAACCCTAACCCTGACCCTGACCTGACCCTATGAAAGTGTGGGCGTGGGAGATGCCTCGTCTCCTGCTGTGGCCTTGTCCAAGGCCCCCTGAGCCTGGTCCCGAGCAGGTTTAGCTCAGTCCCTGCACAGCATGTCCCTCCATGGGGACCTGGGAGAGGAGAGCGTCCCCACTCCCTAGGGGCAGCAGGCATCTGTTCATTACCTCTTCTGGACCCTGGGTCCAGCCTGGGGCCTCTCTGCCTCCACCCAGAGTGGACGGCTTCAGTCCCCCGACCCCCATGCTGTTCTGCACTTCCCTGGACTGGCTGGGGGAGTTTTCCTCCTGGGAGTGGAGTGGGGGCTGGGTGCCACCAAGGGGGCCCTCCTGGTCTCTGTCTGCCCTGGTGTTTGTTGTGTCTTGTGACTGTCCTCCCTGAGGACCTGGGAAGAGCTGGTGACTGTGGGTGGACACAGCGCCTTGCCACACTGCCCTCGTGCCGTCTTCAGAACTTGCTAAAAGTTCAGGGCTTTTCTGCTCCCTTCTCTGCCTGGGGCCACCTTATCCTCCGGTGTGTCTCCAGACAGGCAGCTCACAGGTCCCCTCTCTTAGCAGAGGAGCTGTCACCCTTGGGGACCCAGCTCCCTGGCTGTCTGGCTGCCCCACTCCCATGGCCACCGGGAAGGGTGGGACCTTGCTGGATTCCCCACCTTGCCTGGTCTCTAGGGTGCCAGCAAGGCTGGCCCCACTGTCACACGGAGCTTCTCCAGGATGAGTGTGTTCAGCCTCCTGAGAGATATGCGAGGCCGCAGTCCTGATGACTTCTGTCTTACAGATGGCAAGACCCAGGCACAGGGAAGCACACTCACTTGCCCGAGATGAGCGGCTCCCGGGAGGTAGAGCCCAGTTTGGCTCCAGAGGGTCTCACGGCCCCACGACACTCCACCTGGGGGACAGAAGCTGATGTGCTGCTCGGTGACAGAGAGGGTGTAGACAGGAGGCAGAAGCCAGGGGGAAGAGGCCCTGCACCCAGTCCTGCTCCATGCCGGGTGTCCGAGCTCTGCAGGCTGCAGATTCCAGAGAGTCCCATTCCTGTCCCTTAGCATCTGCGTGACACTGGGTGAGGTGTGACCTCTCACGCTCTCGTCACCTCATCCACAGAACAGACACCACCACAATCCCACCCTGGAGGTGACTAACTTCTCAGACAAACCTGGTGAACAGGAGCCCGCAGCAAGTGGGGCTGTGCTGTTGTCACAATGGTGTGTGCGAGGACAGCAGGAGGCCTGTCCTCCAGGCCCGAAGATGGACACCCACGTGCTAAATCCTCCCCAGCTGCAGCAGATCCCCAGTGTCCATGGTGTCTGCTCCCTGCCGTCACCTGTGGTCAGCATGGCACAGTGAAGGAGGGACAGAGGAAGTGCCAACTCGGAGCGTCACGGCCGTCTCTTGCCCCAGCTGTTCTATTTTATGATCAGCCGTCCTCGCTCATCTCTTCCTGTGCCTATTTTATAACTCAACGTCACCACAGCCAGGCGCAGGCAGGAAAAGAAAACCACAGCACTTATAGGGTTTGGTCCCATCTGCAGTTCCCGGCGTCCCTGGGAAGCTTGGAACGAAGTCCCCGAGGGCGAGGTGGCTCATGTGGGTGAGTCGCTCACTCAGCCACTCAGCGGTGACTCCTTGGGCACCCACCGTGCTCCGGGAGCAGCAGGAGGCATGGGCTGTGCCCTGAAGGCAGAGACCACCCTTCCCCCCTGCGCTCCTGCAGGGGACGTGGCCAGCAGACGGAGCTGAGGGACTAGAGGCCCAGAAAGCTGCTTAGACACAGAAAGGTGCCCAGTGGGAGCCACCTCTTAGCAGAGCGGTCGGGGGGAGCTGGCCTCCGATGGCGCGGGGGCTGATGGAGGGTGAGGGCCACCCTGCGCTTTCCATCCTGACCTCCTGGTGCTCCTCGAAGCTCCGAGGTCCTTGCTTCCTGGTCCTTGCCCTTGCTGTCCCTCTGGCTGGATTTCCAGGTCCCTCCTTGTCCCAGCAGAGCCTTCCCCACCTCCCCATCCGGAGGCCCTGGCCCACGCAGGGCACCCTGTCACCCCGTCTCCTCTTGTCACTCTCAGTACCTGCACTTACCTGCCCATGGGTTGATGGCTTTGGGCTGTCTGGCCTAGGACTTAAGCCACACGGGAGGGTGACCTCCTCTCTTTCCCCACCAGCGCAAGCCCCAGCGATGCCCGTGGATCTCATCTGGAAAACCCCTGACCAGCGGGCTGCTGGAGATTACGCGCGTGGATGGGGACCCCAAGCAGGTTTGCTCCCAATGGCTTCCTGGGCGGCGGGGCAGCACCTGGGTGGACGTGGAGCATCCGAAGGCCAGTCACACTCCCTCTGCACGGGGATCCTGAGAGCCCCGTGTGAGGAAGGAAGAGGTAATACCAAGGAGCCTGCTCCTAAAAACAACAGCAACACCCAAACGGCCACCAGCAGAGGGCCAGGCCTCGGTGTGCAGACCACCTGGCCCCCGAGGCTGAGCAAGCAGCCCTGCCAGGGAGAGGCTGAGCCGCACAACAGGGGCAGGGGCCACCTGCTGGCACTGACCAAGACAGGAGGGTGTCTGCCAAGGTGGAAGGTGGTAGTCCTGCCCCTGACCAGGCCATGCCGCCCCTTGGACAGAGCAGGGCCTCCCAGGGGCTCCCAAGGATCCTGAAAGTGACATGTGACTGAAGTGACAGCCCCCATTGGCTCCCAGAGGTGACATGTGACAGAAGAGAGTGCTCACTGAATCCCAGAGTGGCATGTGACTGGGGAGGCAATCCCTTGCGCTCTAGAGACCTTGAGGAAAATGGCGCACTTGCTGGGGGGCAGGTGTGGGGCCATCTGGGCTGTGCCCCAGCCAGAGCCAGGGGAGTTTCTGATGGAGCCAAGCTCCTGGGCTCATGAAAAGGGACCCATTAATGAGATGCTTGGTCCTGGAGGTGGACGGGCCCCGTGTCTGCAGCGTGACTCAGTGTGGTGAAGGAGCAGCTCAGGTATTTGCATCCTTGGTGCTAATCAGGGCAACACAGAACCTACCTTTGAACACTCACCAACAAAAGGAACTAAATATACCCATCAGGGCCTTCATCATCTGCCTTCATATCACAATAAAATGTCAAAAGAGAAAAATGGAAGCAGATTTTTGATATTATTACTTTGAACTTTCCTTGGTTATTCTCCCTTAGAGCATGACATTTACTGGAAAAAAAAATGGAGACTAAGTGGGGGGTTTGTGGAGCTGGTGCTAATCATGCTTGTCTTCAGGACTCGGGCTCGAATCCTGAACTCGGTGGGAGTCTGGGCTCTGGCTCTGGGGATCTCTTGCTGTAGCACAGACCACTCTGAAGCTCACGGGCTGGGAACAGCCAGGTTCTTGTGCTCACGATCTCGTTGGTTTTGCATTTGAGATGTGAGGAAGACTCGACATTGGGGTTTGTTCCTGGATGATGGCTTCCTGGCTGGCTCGGGCACTGGGCCCCAGCTCTGGGATCTGCATGTGCTCTCTCTGCAGGGTCAGCATCCTCCCCGGGCTTGGCTTTCACGGTGTGGCTGAACCTGGGTGTCAGGTCTGTTACAGGGTGTCTGACTCCCTGCCCAGCAGGAATCCCAAGAGCCCATCTTCCACAAGGCCCAGGTGGCTGCTGTGAGCTTCTCATGACCCTCCCTTGGAAGACCCAAAGTATCCCTGGGGCTGTGTCAACCACCACGTGGGGCAGCAGGGCCTGCCCAGAGCCAAGGGCAGGGACCAGATTGCGGTCAGCCGAAGCCACCGAAGTCCTCGGTCAGCTTCAGTCTATCGGGACGTGAACACTACTTTCCACCACAGAGGGGCGGCTCCCAGAGGTTCCTGCAGACCACGGCCATGTGTGGAGGGCAGAGTGGGGCCTGCCCTCACGTGCCACCTCCCGTCACCTGCCACCTGCGAGAACCCCTGGGCCTGCCTTCTCATTTCCACGCTGGCAGGTAGCTTTAAAACCATTGCACGACCTGCTGATTGGCCACGCAGTGCTGGCTGCAGAGGGCACCCTGCCTTTGATGCGGCTTTTGATGGGATTCTGCACGTGAGAACTTGGTAAGCTCCCCCTGGGAATGCCACATCAGACCTTCTCCGACCCCCACCTGAGCTCCTGACACTAACCACTGGGCTTCGGAGCTGGTGTAGACTCCCCAGTGTTGACCGTGGCAGGCCCCCACCCTGTGATGCCCGGAGAGCTTCCTCCCACTGCCACGGTCCCCAGAGGCACTCCCAGGAGACTCCCCAGCCTGGCCCCTGCTCTGGCCCTCCTGGGAACCCCAGCACCGTCCAAGGCAATGGTGCTTCCCCCTCCTGCAAAAGGTGCCAGGTGCCCGTAGGGGTCAGAGGGACACTGTGGAGTCAGGTCGGAGCCTCGGGCGCTGGCTCTGGAGAGCACGTGGGCCAGTGTCCATGAGGCCCGAGTCCAGCCGAGCACACACCGTGCGCCCCCAGGGAGAAGGCCGCTCGGAGAGGACAGACAGTCTTGGGGACACTGCTGAGGAACAACCACCACACCTGTGGCGGAGGTCCTGCCTGAGCCGTGTGTCCAGGCCTCGCAGCTGACACACACACAGTCCTGCTGTGCAGCCACCTGCAGATGCCCAAACGGAGGCGCCTGCCTCCAGGGCTGGAGTCCAGGGGTCGCAGGCAGGGAGACAGGCTGCTCAAATGGAACGATGGAGCTACGAGGGGCAGAGGGCAAGGACTTGTTGAGCACAAAGGAGAACCCTGAACCCAGGGCTCTGGGGTAGTGTCCAACCTGAGCCCCAAAGGCTGAGGACAGGGCTGAGGAGCAGGGAGTCCTGGGATGGACGAGGGATGGCTCCAGGGTGCTGGAGCTCTGAGTGTGGGGTGGATGGGTGTGGGGACTGGCATCCAGACGGTGGGCTAGACCAGGACTTGGACACTCAGGCCAAGCCACATCTAGACTAGTAACAATTGGGTGGCTTGATTGAATTCTCTTCCGTTGGAGGAGGCCCCTGTTTACAGAGGGCCTGGAAGCCTTTCAGCCTCTGCACTTCAATTAGCAGAACTGGGACGACGGAACTTGCTTTCCCCCACCCCGCTCTGCTCTGGGAGCATCAGAGGAGATAATATACGAAAAGAGGCTTGGAAATGGCCTAGCGGGGAGGGAGGGCACCCAGAACTGCCCAGGTGCCTGGCACACCCCCCAGGTCTCCCCGTCGACCCCGGCAGCCCCTTCCTCACTTTGTGAGAACTTGTCAGGCTGCAGGGTCAGAACCGGCCGACCCTGAAGGCTGGCGCTTAGTCCTCAGACCTCCCCTCCTTCTCCACCCAATCAAGACCCACCCAAGAACCAATTCCTCCCTGGCTGCACTTAGGGCCTCTGGCTCCCGGTTGGGCTCAGCGTTTGATCTATATAAGTGAATCCAATTTAGCTGATTCATCTCTCGTGTTTAATTTTTATGTTAACATAACAAGGTTATGTAACCGAACATGAGAGGCCAGGGACAGAATCTATAATTTATGAGTGGCGGTTACGGTTTTAAAAGAGTTTCTGAAAGAAACCGGTTGAAAAGCCAAGTCCTCTGACCAGCGTTTTCTCTTAGGAGCCTGGAAAGCTTTCAACTGGGTTTAAATGTAAAATCAAAGCGATTGGCATTTAACAGCCCCTGTTTGAAAGTCAGGGTTGACTAGACCCAGCTGCCAAAAGAGGGTTTCCCAGAGTAAATGTATTTCCGGGGCCTTATCCCTGGGGCAGGAAGGCTACGTGCGTGGAGAGAGACTTCTGTGTCCCTAGGATTGTCCAGAGTTATGCGTCCTGTCCACAGGATTCTGCAGGACAAGGAAGCCCGAGCATCGTCCCCTGTTTTCTGGGGCTTTGAGCTGCAGCAGGGGAGGGTCCTCTGGGGCCCCTCCTGACCTAGGCCCAGTCTTTCTCACACCCTGAGCCTCCCCCGGCATATGGCGGATGTGTGAGCTTCTCCCAGCGATCCCGGGTTCTGGGAGCTGGATGGCTATGGCCCCTGGAGAGCTGAGCTGGTCATCACCGTTTCCTGGGTGAGTCACCCTGGCAGGCGGAGGTCGCGACGAATCAAGCTTCATTTCGCTCCTGGATCTGGAGGTTCCGCATCCGAGATGGAGTGGGGGGCAACAGTTGGGCCTCTGGGGAGGAGCCGGTGGCAGACGGTGGCACGACAGGGGCCATGTAAGAGAGGAAGAGGCTGCCTCCTGAGACGGGGTCAGAGGACCTTCAGGGGACTGGCTGCCCTACCACCAGGGGCTCACTGGACAGCGGCCTTGCTTCTTCCTGTCATTGTCCTTGGTTTGTCCCCCACAGATCCCACCTCCCAACATCCCCATGCTGAGGGCCACTCCTGACACATGAGCCCTTGGGGACATGCTCAAGTCACATCTAATCCACGGGCAGGGTGCCCACCCAAGATCCGAGGACCACCACCAAGAGCAGGCCTGGGTCCACACCCCAGGGCCACGACCCCACCCTGGGGGGCTTTGGGCTCCCAGGAGAAAGGGCCCTGGGCTCGCTTCTCTCCCCCAGGCTTTATGGCGCAATGTCCTGAGTGGACGTGCAGATGCCTGAGCCCAGCGCCAGTGGCCCAGCTGAGTGCTGACCAGTGCCCAGAAGGCCCAGGGCACTGCTGGCCCTCTCTCGGGTGAACAGGGGCTCCACACCCCAAGAACAGAGGGCAGGGTCTGGCCTCCAGTCTCCTTCACGGAAGCCACTCCGCAGAGTCCCCAGAGGAGAGCTGCACAGGGACCTCCTGGAGCGGGAGGGTTGTTATGGCAACACATGGCCCTGCGTCTCCAGAGGGGGTCAGCCCAGGCAGCGAGGGAGGTGCTGGGAGGCAGAGGTCACCCTGCAGAGAGCTCAGACCACATGGATCTGCACGTGTGCAACTGGTCAATGGCTGGTGGGGGACCCTTACCCACGGCAGCACCAGGCAGGCTCAAGGACAGTGAGGGGACGGGGTCTTGGCCTGGACTCAAATGGGAACTTACAGTTGCTCCTGCCAGCCTCTGAGCAGGGCTGTGGGCCAGGTGTGGGGACCTCTGCAGTCCCTGTTCCCACAGTGGGGAGCTGTGTGGTGCAGGAGGGGGGTGTAAGTGGGGTGCTGTGGGGTGCAGGAGGGGGTGCACAGTGGGGAGCTGTAGGGTGCAGGAGGGGTGCACAGTGGGGAGCTGTGGGGTGCAGGAGGAGGGACCACATGGTAGGGAGCTGTGGGGTCAGGAATGGGCCAGCATGGAGGCAGGGGACGCTGCCGAGGGCATCACAGGAGAGCGGGCACAGGGATGCCACCCAGCACCCAGTGCAATGGGGCAGGTCTGAGAGCCCTAGGGGGATGTCCACTGGACTCCGTGTGGATGGAGGGAGGATGATGCTGGGGTCCCCGGGGTGAAGGGCCAGCTTTGGGTCCCTGGGGACAGGCAGGAAGAAGGTCTCAGTAGGAGGACCTGGAGCTGCAGGAGCCTTGGACTGACCCTGCCCTGCGACACTCCTGTCCCCCCAACACATCTGTGTGTGGGGTCTTTTCCCAAGGCCACCTCTGCCCCAGCCCCCTGGGCACACAAAGTGGGCAAGGCCTGGTGGCAACGCAGGCTGTCCAGGAGATGTGGCCCCTGGAGCTGGCGTCCACCCTCACGGGCTCATGTGGGTGAGGACCAGGGCCACCGAGCGCTCACCCCAGCGAGGATGCCCCTGCCACCTCTGGTGTCCTTCAGCACTCAAGGTCATGTCGCATCCACTGATCCTTCCAGCAGCTGCCAGGACGGGGCAGGAGCAGCCAGGTGGCCCTCAGACCTCCTCCCTCTGTGTCCTCGCCCAGCTCCTCACACCCAGGGGTCACGGGAGCACAGCAGCGAGCTGGAGGGGTCCAGTGCCCAGCGCGTGTGGCTGCCAGGAGCCCTCCCGCCTCCTTTCTGGGCACAGGCAGCAGGACGAGGCAGGACAAGGCAGGACGAGGGGTCCCCAGGCCAGCTGGGGACAGGGCAGCTGCTGGGTGGGGTGTGAGGCGCAGGTTCTCTTGCCTGCGGGTGCTGGGGCGCGGGGACCACCCTGGCTCTGTGTTGGGTGAAGACCTCGGGGACTCCTGGGCCGTGGCCTTGGAACCTCGGCTGCCTGGGTCCTCACCCGTGTTCACGTGCCCAGGTGCTGTCTGCTGCGGCCTCTGGGGGGGCAGCCTGCGGCCATGCTCCTGGCTCAGGGAACAGGGAGAACCAGGTGCCAGAGCAGGTGGTCACTTGGCCTCAGAGGTGCAGCACGGAGCCAGGAGGCAGAGGCAGGCTGGCCACCAGCCTGGAAGACTGAGGGCCTTGGCAAGGCCAGTGGACAGCTTGGTGGCCCCCGACCCCTGGTGTCCTCAGTGGGGAGGAAGCAGAGCCCAGCAAGACCCTGGGAGGACCAGGAGTCCCTGTGGCCATGGCATGTTGTGTCAAGTGGAAGAACCTCAGAGACCAGGCTGACCCTGGGCCAGGGGCCATGGAGCCGCAGCTGACAAGGGGCCTTGGGACGTGCTGTGTCGAAGTCCATGAGTTCACCAGCATCCCATCCCTCCTCCCCTCTGCCCAACGCTCCTTGGTCTTTAACTTGTTTTAACTTTTTGAATTTGTTTGTATTTATTATCTATCTGTAATGCAAAAAATAAACGCCAGGCGGCCAGGGCTTGTGTTCTTATTGACCCCTGTAGCCCGGATCAGTTTCTGGCACTTAGTAGGTGCACTTTGTTTGTTGAATGAATGAATGAGAGTCTTTCTGTCTGTAAAGCATCAGTGTCCCCTTCACCTGGTCATGTTTGGGGGCCCCGCGGCCTGTCTCTCTCCCTCTGTCTCCCTGACAGTCAAGACTCATCTGCAAAACGGTCCCTCTGCCTCAACTCCCCCTCCACGTTTTCCGCTCCTCCCCGCACCTTCCATTCCACACACACCTCCCGCAGGGTCATCTGTATAAACATGACCAGACACCAGGTGGCTTCATATAGACACGTTTGTCCCCTCCCAGCTCTGCGGCCACAGGTCACCCTGGCTGAGAGAGCTCATCCTCCCCGCAGCTCCCCGTGGCCCAGGTAGCCCTGGGCTTGTGGCCACCTCACCCCAGTCTTTGTGTCGGTCTCCACAGGCCACCTCCTCCCTGTGTGTCCCTCCTTTTCTCATAGGACGGCAGTGAGAACAGCTGCGTCCCCCGATATCAAAGATGACTCCATTTTGACTAATCCACCTGCAAAGAACCTATTTCCCAATGAGGCCCATTCTGAGGTGTGAGGTGGAGCTGTCGGCCCACTCTGTCCAGGACGGCCAGCAGCTCCAGCCCAGGCACCCCTTGCCCGGATCCTAGGCCCCTCCCCTCCTCCTCTGTATTGCTTCTCTCTTTTCTGTGGCCTCACCCTCTCCTTCCCCATTGTGACAGGTCCCCTGGCCTCTCTCCTGGACTATTTCCATCAAGGGCTGCACCAGTCCTGTGTCAGTGTCCTCTTGGTCCACTGCCTGCCCCTCTGTGGGAGGCCCTGAGAGCATTTCTGTAGAGTGAGCATTTCTCGGCTGCGCTCTCTCAGGCTCGCCTCCTTCCCACAGCATCAGCCCCAGCCAGAGCCCCAGGAGGGGAACTGCCCACCAGCTTTTCCTGGGGACCGGCTGGCACACTGCTGTCACCTTGATTTGCTGGTCCAGTCCCTGCTAAGGCTCACCCTGGAAGTGGCCCTCTCTGTGGCACGGCAATGTGCTGATTCCTCCTGGGACCGTCTGAATGGAGGTCCCCCTCCCACGTCCAGCGAGGTGGTTTCTGACCAAGATGAGACCCACACAGGCAGCTGGGAAGGGGCCCGGGCAGCGGGCAGAGGTGGACAAGAAAGCACAGGACAGCGCTGGGCACCCAGACCAGGGCTCAAGGGGAGGGTCTGCTTGGAGCCTGGAAGTGTCCCTGGGGTGTGGGCTCCTGTGGGTGGGGTAGGGGGCTCAGGCCTCATGCTGGTGGGAGGGGACCCAGTGCCCTGTGACCACTGACCAGGGGTCGTGTTCCTGTACAGGTTTGTTCCAATGCCAGTTGGTGGCATTTGCTGCCCTTGATGCCCTCTGCATGGTGGTCTGCTGGCTTGTTGAGGATGGCCACAGAATGCCCCACAGAGGCAGCCCGGCCGGTGCCTGGGGCCACCCAGTCTGCCACCAACACAGGTAACGTGGGGTTGCAGGGGTCGGGGGTCATGACATCTCATGCTGGGAGTCCCCGCGTCCTGGTGGGCTGGGGGTGGGGGACATTGCAGGTCCCACCCTGGTGGTGGGCATCCAGCAGCCCTGGCCTTTGTGACAGCTCCCCCCGTCCTCCGTGTCCAGGGTCTGACATCCAGAGGATGGGATGTCTGTCCTTTCAGGCCCAACGCTGGCCTCCTTGTCCAACAGGCAGGAGAGCTCTCCTGGGCCTCTGGGGCAGTCAGAACTGGGCCAGGGGGAGCACCCAGCACCAGGTGGCGATGGAGCCCTTGGGGTGCCCCATCCGCCCCTCCCCAGCGTCTCATTCCTTCTCTGCTCAGTTTGGGGACACAGCAGGCGTGACACCAAGATGGGTGACTCAGGTTTCCTTCTCCCTTCCTTGCCTCTGCCACGGGAGACACCTCAACTCCAAGGATGAAGGTGGGAGGCTGGGGGCAGGAGCCGGGGGCAGCACCCATGCACGCTGTCTCTGCTCGGAGCTCCTTCTCGCCTCCCGCTCGGGCAGCCCCATCCCTGGGCTCCTGCCCCTCTCCAGCCTTCCAGTGAGAGTGGGTGACCCTTGCCTGCTTCTGCCCACTGGGAATGAATGCCTGTCCATGCACAAAGCCCAAGAGAGTCCCTGCCGCTCCCTGCTCGGGCTCCTCGCGGGGCAGGCGGGGCAAGGCCGTAGGCACCTTTTCCTCCTCCTGTCCTGGTGGTGGGGTGCTCCATGATGGTGGGAGAACCCAGGGGAAAGGAGAGGGTGTAGTCAGTGTGTGTGCCCCTAACCAACCAGTGCCCTGAGAGGGATGCTCGTGGTCCCTGGCAGCCCCTCTCCACCTCTGCAGGTCCTCTTTCATGGACTTCAAAACCGCAGACGGAAAGTACTCAGAAAAACATCTTGTCTCTCCCTAAGCAGAACCCAGGGCAGGGACTATTTACGTAGCGTTTACACACATTGGGGCTTGTAAAGAATCCAGAGAAGGTTCAAAGCATCGGGAGGCCATGCACGGCCATCTGCAAATCACCACTGTTTTATGAGCAACTCAAGCACTGTGGACTTTGGCATCCCAGGAGCTCCTGGGCCCAGCACCCTGAAGGACACTAAGGGATGGCTATACCTACACACACTTTCGTATAATTGGGATATATTGTACATGTAAAGCAAGAGAAGATGGCTTCTGTTCTAAGAGAGAACACAGCGGCTATACCTCATCATAAGTGCGTGCTCATGCGCTGGATACTCAACAAACACCTTTTAAATGAGATGCATGAACAAAAGTGGATGTTGATATTGGGGCCAGACACTGGGAAGGTGATCAAACAGACAGTGTGGGTAAACAGCAAATTGCCACCACTCTGCTGACTTCCTTGGTGGCTGATGGATTGCTCTGGAGGTCACAGAACTCATGATAAATTGCCGGGACTTGTCACTCACCGGATCTGTGCCTGGCAGCTGCAGGGACATTGAGAGAATGTGGATGTGTGGAAAGCCACCTGGATGGTGAGCAGGGGACGCTTCGCTCACAGAGCTGCCTCCACCCGGAGCAGGGCTGCGTCTCTGGGCCAGACTGCGCAGGTGGGACAGCGTCCCCAGTGGAAGCTCGTCTCCACACCTGCCAGGCAGGGGCACTTCCACCCTGCGCTGTCGGAACAAGGCTCCAGAGGGTACCTGGGGGAAGGTGTCCCCCGAGCAAGATGAGGAGCGGCCCTGTGCTCCGCACTGCAGAGAGGAGGGCTGCCCTGGGGTGAGACACCAGTGTGCACACTCGCACACATAGGCACACACGTGCACACACATCACACACACATACACTCACATCTAAGACAAATGGCTCACGTGATCACACACAGTCACACCCACACTACAAACTCTAACACGTGTGTACCAAACACGTGTGTACCAAACACGTGCACTCCCACACGGGCTCACACACACACAGCAGATCCACACATGCATGCATGTGCTCACACAATGCCACGCACACTCACTAGAAGGCTGCACGTGCTCTCTCACGCCCACCCTTCCACACCCTCCAGCTGCAGATGTGCATTGACGTGCTCTGAGATCTCACAACTCTGCCTGTGGTGTGCAGAGGGACCTGGAGGTGGCTCTGCTGGCCCCTGGGCTTAGTGACCACCCGAGCCAGGTCCACACAGAGATGCTGATGCAAAGGAGAGGCCAGGCCCCCCAACAAAGTCCTCCCAGCCCCCTGTGTGGGGGCCACTCCCCTGGTAGGTTTGTGCCCTCCCACAGCTGGGACGTGGCTCACCAGGCGTGTCCCATTTCTGTCCTGGGATGTCGTGGCACGCTGTGACTGCCCGCTGTGACGGCCCTGTCCTGCCGCGGCCTTGATGATGACAAGATGAATTGGCTCTGATTTGGAGGTGATTGCTCTTCTCTGATGCCCTGCTCACCATCATCGCTCCATCACGAGCCTGGAGCCTAGCCAGCCCTTGGACGAAGTTGGCCCAAGGACTAAATCACAACCCAGACAGCAGGACCCGCAGCTGGCTGCCACACGCCGCCCCGATCCTGTGTCCACCCCGGTGCTCTGACCACAGACCCACGGTGGGGAGGGGCAGAGCTCAGAGGACTGCCCTCGCGTTGGACGATGCTGCACCTTAGGGGCCCCCAGCTGCTGCCCTTCTGGCCCAGTGGCCACAGACTCAGCAGTCCCCATACCGCCTACAGCTCCGCTGTTCACAGAATGAATCTCAGAACTCAAAGCTCCAGGCTCCAAAGGCAGCTTTAGAATCAAGGCGCTCGGGAGCTGCAGCAGGCAGTCACGGAGGACAAGGCTGGGAGGAGTCCAGGCAGCTCCATGCCCTCCCTGCACAGCAGAGTCTATGTGGGGGTCCCTGAAGCTGCACCTGGAGTGCGACCACTGACCACAGACCAGAATCCCCCCATCCCCACCTTCAGCCCCCTCCTGAGTCTGCCCTCTTGTTAGCATAAGCTGCAGCCCAGAGGCTCGTGAATAACAGAAGCCATTACGGGGTGCTCCAAGGCCTCAGGGGCTCCCTCAGGAGCCAGGGACAAGGACAGCCCATGTTTTTATGACCTTGTTAGGAACACGACTGACGAACTCAACACTTAACATGGAAACAGTGTTTGGAAACTGTGCGACACATCCACCAAATCCACTCCCCGAGCGTCTTATCCAGCCTGACCTGTTCAGTAGCAGACCCACCCCGTCCTGAGATGCGCCACACTCGATCCCTCAGCCCCAAGTGGCAGGAGGACTCAAAGAAGTGGGGGTCACCACCCAAGGTGATGTCTCACAGTCTGGCTGCTTCTGCAGGGGTCCACTGAAAGGAATGCCACCCACCACTGTGGTCACCACCACGGTCACCCCCACGGTCACCACTGCGGTCACCGCCTTCGGGCAGAGGTACTAGGAGCAGGCTTGACTCAGTTTCTCCTCCACAGCCTCCTGGGTGCTCCCCTTCCCATCACAGCCCCCCCCCCGCCCCACCACTCACTGACCTCAGCACACACACGGCCTCCAGGAACCTGGAAGCATCCACAGAGCTCAGGGGTGCGTGTTCGATGTCAGGCATGCCCACAGGATGACCTTCCTCGCCTGAACAGCCCCGTGCCTGCCATGCCACCCTGTGCTCACCACGCCACCCTGTGCCCACCACCCCAGCAGGCTCCTCTCTTTCTAGGCCTTGGTCACCATGGGCCTCTAACTGGTGCCACCAGCCCCCACGTGGAGCAGAAGTGGCCCGAGCTCAGCTCTGCTTGCTTTGCTTCTGGTGGCCTCTGCTGCAGCCGGTGCAGCTACACGCTACTCAGATCGCTGCTGTCACCTGTGCTGCATGAAGGAGCGACCCCAGGCGTCAGCTCCTAGCCAGGCGATGGGCAGAGATGGGAAGTCGGCCTTTCGTGACATCCCAGGAGAACTTGTTAGGTGAGGGCTTTGTTAGAAAGTGTGGCTGTCCTCCAAACTCGTGGTGCTCAGAAAGCCCTCGGGAAGGCCCTGGCCTTCATTCTGACCCAGCTGGAAAGTCCAGGGGACGTGTGAGAAAACGGAGACCATTAGGAAAACCCACTGCAGACGCCACACCTGGGCATGCAACCCAGGGTGGAACACACGCAGCGCCGCCTCCCCAGGTCTCGATGCCAGAGCTCTCCTCACCTTCCGAGCCAGCCAAGTGGGGGCCAGCAGGTGCACCTCCAAGGTCATGAGCGGCCTGGGGCCCCACGAGGGAGGGCCGTGAGCAGGAAGCTGACAGGCTTTGGGGCGGCAGGGGCAGGGCGGTGTCCTCGGTGACCTCGGTGCTCAAGCCAAGGTCGTGGTCAGCGGCTTGGTGTTTAGAGAAGCAGGATGAGGGACAGTGAGGGCTCTGCAGCCACCGGCTGAAACAGGGTGTCCCAGGACTCCCTCCTGCCAGGTGAGCCACCCCAGCAAGCCACTTCCTGTCTCGGCACCTCCGTTTCCCACCTGGAAATCAGGACAATGACCGCCGTCTCGCATGTCAATTTTACAAGTCAATTTTTGAAGACCTAGCGCCCCGTGACTGTGCGTTCCTGTGGCTCTCCGCTGCAGGGGAGAGGAGCACCAGCTCCGACTCCCACCCTCCTTCTTGACCCAGAGGGTCCTTCAGGGAAACCATGCACAAAGGACAAAGCAAAGTCCCCCTGTCTTCCTGCAGAGGAGCATGGGTCCATGCCCTCCATGTAGAGTGACCAGAGAGAATGCACAAAGTCTCCTCCCTTGGCGTCCTAACTGCCCTCGACCCCTCTGAAGAAGACGTCCTTGTAACTGGGCTGTGTCCGGGGTGTCGCTTCCTTGGTGATGGGTCCCCTCCAGGAAGGCTGCCCTCACCTGGTTGACTCTGCCCCGAACTCAGCGAGTCTGGCCAGTGAAGGACAGCCACGACCTGCAGGCGGGGCCTGGCCTCCCCTGGGCCACAAGGGTTCCTCAGGTAGGCTCCGCACGTGCAGACGCAGACTGGCCTTTGCTGTCCCACCAAACAGTGGCTGGCGCCGGGGCCAGGTTGCCTCCTGACTCGCTCCTGTTTTCTATGTGTCCTCTCCAGGAGAAGGCCACACAAGTGTCCTCGCACCGTGCTCCCAGCACCCTGCCCACAGCAGGGCCTGGGAGCTCAAGAGCCAGGGCAGGTTTGCAGGAAGAAAGAGGTTTAACTGACTTGCTGGCAGATAAGAAAAGCAGCAGCCTAAAGCCACAGCCTGGGATCCTAGCTCCCAGGGGGGACAGAGGGCTTCCAAAAGGGGACATAAGGCTGGACTCCAAGTATCATTACCCATGGGTGTGGCCAAGGTCCCACTGTGTCCTGGAGGGAGCCCTGCACCAGCTCCAGGTTTGGGGTGCCTTTCCTCTAGCGGGCAGTGAGGGCCACGGTCCCTTATCCTGGGATGGGGAGCAGGTGGGTCCTGTTTCCCCCACTGTTAGGGGAGGGGGGAAGGGGGAGGGAGAAAAACACTGGTTTCAAAATAGCCGCCAGTGCTTGAGCAGCAAATAGCACCAGTGCTAATTCACAACAGGAAGTGGACCCCTGACAGGCACAGGTCCCCCGTCAGGCAGACGAGCAGGACGGGCCACTGGGAGGAGCGACAGCCCACCCTGGGGTTCTCCAGGCGGGGTCCCCACAGCCAGGCAGAGGCCCAGAGCCACCAGTGCCTTCTAGTGGCCTTGCATCCCTGGTCCTTACCTTCCTGCCTGACCCCAGCTCCAGCCTCACCCGAGTGGGGGGGTCCTTGCAGCCCCTCTGCCTCACTGTCTTGGCCCTGCCTCATGCTCTACAGTCGCCCACTGCCCTGGGGTTGCTTTCCCCGGAAGTGGGCCTCGCGCTCCCCACACCTAAATCCAGGTCCTTCTCCGCCACAGGTCCCCTGGTGAAACCTTCTCTCTGCTCGCCCGGCGGACTTGGAGGTCGCCCTTCAAGACAAATGTGTAGTCACTTCTAAACAGAAGAGGTTGCCGAGCAGCGGCTGTTTGGGGAAACGTGTGAAGTTCTGAATCCTCTTAGTCTCATTCGAGCCCTGGGAGGCCAGAGTTCGGCTCTTCTCCGCAGAGATGGCTTCTCTTCTGCCTGAAAGTGATTCTCTGTGTGTGACAGAACGATGCCTCAAGGACATTTTAATTCTGTTGTGACAGCCTTGTTACAAACCCAGTTGAAAGAGCCGAGCAGGTCTAGATTCTCTCCACCGATTCTCAAAACCGTGTGGCCCCGGATGGCCCCAGAAGCAAAGATGAATAAGTAAATCCAAGCAAACAGACCCATTCCCAGGGGCAGGCTTCTGAATACTGTTTCCCACTAACAGCACCAGGCTCTTTGGAGAGAGCGGATTCCAGGCCCAGGGCACGGAGGGCAAAGGCAGAGGGACCCCATCACCTTGCTTTTCCAGGGAGTAAGAGAACGAGGCAAGTGGGAGGGACACGGGGACCAGCCTGGGGAGCCCTGCTGGCCCGTGTGGGCAGGTGCGTGAGGAGGAATAGTGGTGGTGAGGGTGACGGTGCTGCCACTAGACAATCCAAATGTCCATCGGTGGTTCCCAAAAGTGCCCAGTGGGGTGGCAGAGGGACTGCCCCTGGGGAGCAAAGACTGCCAGGAGAAGCGCGTCAGGACAGGAGGGCTCTGCGGCCACCTGGGCAGTAATCAGTGCAAGCCACAGCCATCCACAAGTTGTTAGGGCTGGCCCGTGTCCCCCCAGTTCATATGCTCAGAACGGGGCTCCAGGCAGAGAAAGGGCCTTTTAGGCTGTCATTTGCAGAAGGGGGACTATAGGGGGTCCTAACGCCATCCCAGCGTGTCCTTAGAAGGAGAGATCAGGACACAGACTCACAAGGGAAGAGGGCCCAAGCCAAGGAGAGGCCTGGAAGGAACCACCCGGCCACACCTTGACCTTGGACGTGGCCGCCAGGACATGGGGAGGCATCTCTAAGATCTCAGCGGCCTGAGCTGTTAGTGTGAGGTGTCGGACCCACTGCCCGCTGCCCGGGATGCGGGCCGGGCTCCAGCAAGGCTGCAGGAGGGCCCTCTGCACACGCTGGGCCTGGCTTGGGCTGGCCTCTCGGGTAGCAGGGTGGCTCCTTCTGGAAGAGTGGATAAAACAGAATCTGCCCCTCCCTCCCCATCGAGGCAGGGCTGCTCCTGCTGCCTGTGTGCTCTGGGGTGACCAGAGCAGAGGGCTTGGTGTCTGTCCTGGGTGGGCATTGCCTTGGGGAAATGGGTCTAAACTGGAACCTCTGTGATGCTCTCCAAATGAGGGGTTGGGGGCTGTCCCAAGATCTGGGGTGTGCTGTGTGTCTCTCTGTGTGTCTGTGTGCGTCTGTGTGTGTGTGTGTCTGTGTGTGTGCACTCACACACGGGGCGGGACCCTGGAGGGCAGGTTGGGACTCAGATCTGCCCCCCTCTGTGACAGTTCCCAGGTCAGTATGTCCTCATTGTCAGCTTCACTGGCCCCAGAAGAGCTGTGGCCAGGTGTGTAGTGGACAGGTAGGCATTAGCCTTGGGAGAGCTTCCCTTTCTACCTGGGTGTCTCTGCTGCACCTCATGGTGCCAGGAGGAAATGGTGCCATTGGGTGCTGAGAGCAGGAAGTCCAGGGCCATTCTGGGCTTGGAAAATGTGGGAGTGTCATGTGCAGTGGACTCAGAGAGAAGGTGTTGGTGGGACTTGGCCCACAGGTCTCTATCCTAGTGGGCACTGGTACCCAGGATGGAGTGTGGTCCTCAGTCACAGAAGCAATGGAGGGCCACGGACGGCCACAGCGGAAGGGCTGTGCCTGGGAGAATGTGCCTGCACACCGACTTGAAGGAGAAGCTCCCAAGAGCTGCTGGCACTACGCTGTCCACCCCGAGCCCCATGGCCCCAACAAGAGAGGCCCAAGCCCTCCACCCAGGACTGTGAAGGCGACTTCTGTTGGAGATAAAAGTTTCTGCAGGGAGAATTAAGTAAAGATCTTGAAGTGTGATCATCCTGGAGAGAGGGCAGGTCCCCAATCCAATGACAGTACAGCTGGCCTCCCACAGCTGTGGATCCAGCCAACCACAGATTGAAAATGTGCTGGAAAAAACTGCAGCCGCTCTGAACAGGTTCAGACTCCTCTCTTGTCACTACTCCCCTCGCGCACAGTGTAGCAGCTACTCACGCGGCATGTGCATTGTGCTAAGTAATCTGGAGATGGTTTCCAGAACACGGCGGCTGTCCGCAGGTTACATGCAGACCCTGCACCATAGTGTGCAAGGGGCTAGGGCATCTTTGGATTTGGGTATCCACGAGGGTCCTGGAGCCCATGTCCCATCCCCTAGGAGAAGACAGGAGAATATGGAGTTGCAGAGGGGACAGCCCTATGGCCAGGAGGCAGAGACTGGAGCAATGCAGCTACCAGCCAAGGACACCTATAGCTACCTGAAGCTGGAAGAGGTGGCGCGATGTACTGAGACTTTGGAGGGGACCCTGCAGTCACCCGCCATTGGCCCCTGGGCTCCGGAGCTGTGAGGCGATAAACCAAGACCTCCAGCAGCCTTCCTGCCAGGCCCTGGCTCCTCCTCCCACCACTCTCCTCCCATAGAGGACCCTTGCTAAAGCCGCGGTCAGGGCAAGTCAGGCTGGTGCAGGTGTCAGGCCTTGTGCTGTGCAGCCTCGATCACAGCCACAGATGCTTCTGCCTGGTTCTGAAATCCAGCCGCAGGCCATGCATGTGTGTGCAAGTGCGGCTGCAAACCCAAGGACACTCTGTGGACCTGAAATTCAATGCTCGTGTCATTTCACATGTCGTAAACTATTTTCCTTCTTTGGATGTCTTTTTCAACCTTTTAAAAATGTAAAAGCTGTTCTTAGTTGGCAGCCCGTCCAACAACACAGGCAGTGAGCTGGGCTTGGCAGCAGCCACGGTTGGTGACCTCTGAGCCAGACGAGCCAGGAGAGCAGAGGAGTGTGTGGGACGCAGACTGTGCACCTCAGGCCAGGGACAGGCACCCGGCTGGAGCCAGCCACCCTTCCCACTGAGCCCAGCTGCGTCCCGTGGGTGAGCATCACCAGCTGCCCAGTCCACAGAGCCCTTTCCTTGATTTTAAATAGGGAACATTTTAAATGTTAAAGAGCTTAATAAAAAACAGCTTGAGACAGAGTTGAAATAGCGTTGAGTGGGACATTTGGTGTCATTGCCACCTCTGGAGAGCAGCCTCCCCCTCCTTCCACAGGCGAAAGCCTGGCTGCTTTGGGATGCAGAGTGTTTCCCCGAGGGGAGGGCTACCTGCCTGGCTCCCCGTGGGACACCTGGGGTTGGGTGTGGCCAGCTGCTCTGGCATCAGGGCTCCTGCTCCTTCCCTCTGTGCCTGTCAGCCCCAGGTACACAGCGATGGGGACAGGGAAGGCAGGGGCTCAGCAGGTGGGTGGGGAGGCAGTGTGCGGGCTTCCGCCCCGACCAGGTGCTGGCAGGAAGGCAGGAGCCCTGGGCAGGGGCCTGTCCCCAGTGTGGGGTGCTGGCCAAGGGCCAGGGGAGCCCAGGGCCTGGGCTGGGTGCCAGAGGGGGCAGCTCAACGGAGCCATCCTGGCAACGATGCCGTTCTCCAGCACAGCCACAGCCAGTGGCCACCACCGCAGCTCCTTTCTGCAAGGAGCTGGTTATGAAGAGCATGGGGCCACGGAGGAGCATGGCCCTCGCGTCTCATCCAGACAGGCCGTCTGGCTCGGCGGTGCCGCTGAGCAGCCTGAAGCTTCTGTCCATGCCTGGAGGGTTGCACCGCAGTGACCACGGACAGGACCCATCCTGAGGAGTGGGTGGCGGCTCCTGGGGCTGCCGGCTTGTGGACAGCTCGGTCATTCGCGTCCGTTCCTAGCCCAAGGCAGAAGGTTTATCAAGCGTGCTGCCCCCGTGCTTCCCCTCAGCCACTGCCCACTTTCCGTACTTCACCTGGATGCTGACCACGGTGCTGCAGCTGTCCGCAGAGGCCAGCGCCAGACAGCACCAAGTTTCCCTGGGAAATAGGTGGCCAGTGCCTGCCAGGCAAGGGCTCCCTGACACAGGCAGAGACGCCTACGGGGACAAATGTCCTCACAGAGACGCACCTGGGGTCCCTCCCACAGGTGGCTTGAGGCTTCCCAGAACCCTCCAGGAACAGTGGTGGGGGGAGGGGTGGCACAGGACAACACCTCGCTGAGGTCAGAGTGGCCGCCGGGGCAAGTCCCCTGGGCTCTGCGCCGCCTCCTCTCTCAGCCGCCGCTCTGGCTGCCCTCATCTCTCACTGGCCCCAGGTTCCTCTGAGGAGTCCCTCCTAGCCCAGGCCTCTGAGAGGTCTGTCCATGACCACCCCGGGTCCGGCCTCGTCTCCCAGCACTCCCCAGAGCGTCAAAGCACTGTCCCTAGCCTGGGGCCAGTGCTGCCCCCAGGATTGTCTAGGCCCTGCACATGCTGGTCCTCATGAGGCCTTTCTGACCTGCCATCACAGGGGCGTTGGCCTGGTGGACATGGCCAGTGGCAGGCAGAAGAGCAGGACACACTGCCCCACAAGGGACTCCAGGCTGGGGGTCAGGGGCCACATCTCCATGGACAACTCTGCTGCAAGAGTGAGGGCAGGGCTCTCCTGGAAGGCCATTTTGGACTATGTGCAGGGTCAGTTTGAGCCAAGAGAAAGTGAAAGTCCTCAGGAGACGGAGAAAGAGAAGATGGGGGAGGCTGCGTTTCCTTTTTGGGAAGAAGAAAGGTTGTCAGGGAGAATGGGATTCACTGGGGGTGGAGGTTTCAGATAAGGGATGCAGAAGTGAGGCACCCTCTGCCCCAGCTGTCATGCGGGTCTCTGGACGGTCTCTCTCCCCACCGTCACGTGGCTCAAGGCCCTCAGAAGGGCCAACTGAGCTGCCGAACTGCTTGGGGACAGCCGCTCTCCAGAGCTGGAGCTGGATGGACCGTGCTGTGCTGGTGGCCAGGCTGGCCTCCCTGTCCGGGCTGCCCCAGGAGGGAAATGGGGTGAGTGGTGAGGAAATGCAGGGCACACAGATGTCATCCAGGGTCTCCACTGCACTGGACAGCCCTGCCCAGGACCACAGGGAGGGTGCTGCCAAGTGGCTGAGCAGAACAGTCCTGTGTGGGGATGAAGGGGTGACGAGTTGAGCTGTGTCCCCCAGAAAGATGCTCACACGTCCCAACCCTGGGGGCCTCAGGTGAGACACTAATTGCAGACACAATCTTTAGAGCAAAAGTAAAAGAAAACCTGGGGTTGTGAGGCTGAGCCTAAGCCACCTGACTGGTGTCCTCGGGTGGGGGGAGTTGGACACAGGGCAGCAGGTGGACTCCCACGGGGAAGACCCAGAGACTTCTCAGTCTCATCTATAGCCAAGAGACACGGAGGATGCCGGGCAACACCTGGAGCAGGAAGAGCCAAGAACAGACCCTCCCGGGAATCCTCAGAGAGAAGTGGCTGGGGATGCCCCAGCTCAGGCTCACACCCCCAGAACTGTGGGACAGCACATTTCTATGGTAGTCAGCCACCCACTTGGTGGTGACTTGCAACACAGCCTGAGGATACCCACAAGGATTGGGCTGAGCGCTGGCCAGATTCTGGTCCCAAAGGAATAGCCATGTCTTGGACAGTGGTGAAAACCGGGGGAGATCCACACAGCCTGGAGGAAGACAGTGCCATGATAAGGGGACTCCAGGACAGCTGAGAGGGACAGCTCTGAGGAAGAGGGAGGGCCGGGGCAGGTATGCAAAGGCAGGGCCCCACGCCAGCTGGCCACTGGCCCCTACATCTGCGCCACAGCCAGCAGGAAGCAGCCTGGGCCCTGTGGGCTGTGGGGACCTCAGGGAACCTGGGCCTGTTGGCCTTCCCAGGCCTTGGCTGGCCACACGCAGCCTTCGCTGTGCCTGGCCGTTCACCTCCATGCTCCAGCGAGCTGGTGAGGACAGCACCTTCAGAGGAAGAGCAGCTGGACCCAGCACCTCTCACCCAAGGGTGTGGGTGCCAGGCCCTGGAGCGGGGACGGCCCCAGATCAGACAGGCTGTAAGTCACGGGGAGAATGAGATCACCAACAAGTGATACATTTAAATCTTACACTTCAGCCTCCCATAGCCCTGCCCTCACACATCATGCCTCTCTGGGGGTGATTTCAGTCAACTGACCACAGCTGGCCGTTTTTAGAAAGGTTGACATTTCCTATTAAGACAGCTTTCATCAGATGATGATAATGAAGGTTTCCCGGTGTTGGAGCAGAGAGGACCGGGTGGGCTGAGCCAGGGGGAAAGGAGGCTGACACTCACCTCCTCTGAGAGCCCTCAGCAGCCAGCCTGGGTGGTTCCAGGCTGACCCCATTAGTACTGAGTGACCTCATTGCAGACAACCCACAGATGTGAGCACAGAGAACCCTCCACTCATGGCCCCTCCATCTCCACCACATGGCCCTTCCATCACTACTGCCATGGCCCCTCCATCCCACCACTCATGGCCCCTCCATCCCACCACTCATGGCCCCTCCATCCCACCACTCATGGCCCCTCCATTTCCACCACCATGACCCCTCCATCCCTACTACTCATGGCCCCTCCATCCCCACCACTCATGGCCCCTCCATCCCACCACTCATGGCCCCTCCATCCCACCACTCATGGCCCCTCCATCCCACCACTCATGGCCCCTCCATCCCCACCACTCATGGCCCCTCCATTTCCACCACCATGACCCCTCCATCCCACCACTAAAGGCCCCTCCATCCCCACCACTCATGGCCCCTCCATCCCCACCACTCATGGCCCCTCCATCCCACCACACATGGCCCCTCCATCCCACCACTCATGGCCCCTCCATCCCACCACTCATGGCCCCTCCATTTCCACCACCATGACCCCTCCATCCCTACTACTCATGGCCTCTCCATCCCACCACTCATGGCCCCTCCATTTCCACCACTCATGGCCCCTCCATCCCCACTACTCATGACCCCTCCATCCTACCACTCATGGCCCCTCCATCCCTACCAACTGGGCTCTCCATCTCCACTACTCATGGCCCCTCCATCCCACCACTCATGGCCCCTCCATTTCCACCACTCATGACCCCTCCATCCCCACCACTCATAGCCCCTCCATCCTACCACTCATGGCCCCTCCATCCCTACCAACTGGGCTCTCCATCTCCACTACTCATGGCCTTTCCATTCCACCACTCATGGCTCCTCCATCCACACTACTCATGACCCCTCCATCCCACCACTCATGACCCCTCCATCTCACCACTCATGACCCCTCCATCCCACCACTCATGACCCCTCCATCCCATCACTCATGGCCCTTCCATTCCACCACTCATGGCCCCTCCATCCCCACTACTCATGACCCCTCCATCCTACCACTCATGGCCCCTCCATCCCTACCAACTGGGCTCTCCATCTCCACTACTCATGGCCTTTCCATTCCACCACTCATGGCTCCTCCATCCACACTACTCATGACCCCTCCATCCCACCACTCATGACCCCTCCATCTCACCACTCATGACCCCTCCATCCCACCACTCATGACCCCTCCATCCCACCACTCATGACCCATCCATCCCATCACTCATGGCCCTTCCATTCCACCACACATGGCCCCTCCATCCCCACTACTCATGACACCTTCATTCCATCACTCATGGCTCCTCCATCCCTACCACTCATGGCCCCTCCATCCCACCACCATGACACCTCCATCTCCACCACCATGATACCTCTATTTCCACCACCATGACACCTCCATCTCCACCACCATGACACCTCCATCCCCACCACCATGATCCCTCCATCCCCACCACCAACACTCCTCCATCCCTACCACCATGACACTCCATATCCACCACCATGATACCTCTATTTCCACTACCATGACACCTCCATCTCCACCATCATAACTCCTCCATCTCTACCACCATGATCCCTCCATCCCCACCACCATGACTCCTCCATCCCTACCACTTATGGCCCCTCCTTCTCCACCACATGGTACATCCATTCCACCACTCATGGCCCCTCCTTCTCCACTACATGGACCCTCCATCTCCACCACACATACAGCTCTTTTCCCCTTGTCATTATTGTGGTTTGTGACTCAACTCTGAAGCCATCTCATGCCAACTTATGCTGATGAATTTTGCAGTTTATGTGAAACAAGGGAACTTGTTTTTTATGCAAACACAACACAAAAGAATCTGGAAACTCATTTGTAGCAAGAACTTTCAACTCATTTGTGAATCTTTTGATGGAACCCAAACATCAGCTGGCTTTGAATTGATACTCCTGGGTGCGCCAGCAAAGGGTACCTTATTTGGAAGCAGCAGTGTTGTCTCGGCCTCTTTTGTTAGCAGCTGATTTGCATTGAAGCATTGGCAGGTTTTTGGAAGGACAAGCTTCAGGAGTACATCAGTGTCACTTACAGAGGAGGAAAACACTTCAGACTTGTTTCTGCCAATCAACTTGTTTTTCTTTGATCTAAGCTATGACCTGGATGGAAAATTGGTAATGCACAAATGTCTAAAGACACCACTGATCTTGGCGAATGCCAAGGTCAACTGTTCCAGGTGTTTGTTCTTCGTGCCTTCTACAGGGGACAGACACCCAGCTGGCTTAACTGAGAATGGGCTCGGTGGCTCATTTGTTCATTCAGCATGCACTCTCAGCCCCTGCTCTATCGCAGCATGTCTGGGCCCCACAGTCGGAGGCATGAACACACCCGCGACTGTCCCTGGAGCTCACATAAGCTTGCAGGCTTCTGATACAACGTCCAGACACACCTGGTCAGGTCTCATGGGAAAATGGGGTGTTGGGGGGCTCTGAAGTTTTCTTCTCTTCTGCGTCCATCTCTCAGGTGCTCTGTTCCCTGTGGTTCACACAAAATCCCAGGAGGAAGATCTCGGGGGCACTAAACCAAGGCAGCCTTGGAGCCACCACACGGGCCACAAGCGGGGCTATGAGGTCAAGATGCTTCGATGGGCAACCTGGGTCGTGTTTCCACCTGGACATCAACCCCACCCCCCAGCTTACCAGAGGCTGAGGTTGGGTGCAAAATGAGCTGATGGTCAAGCTTGACCCCGTCGGCCACCTCTGAAACTCAGGGTTCAGGCTGCACAGGACAGGGCTTGGGGGAGGTAGGCTCCTCGGGGACTATGTGGCTTGGTTTCCCAGCAAAAGGATGAATGGATATTGGCAGATGAATCAGTTGACTTCCCCTGAGAACGGTTAATTTTATGTATCCATTTGGTAAGACGATATTTCCTCGTCACTCCCAGAGCAGTCCCGATGTGCAGTGGAGGTGTTTTTCAGATGAACGGTGCACCAGGAGTAACTCAGATGACCTTCACAAGGTGGGTGGGCCTTCTCCAATCAGCTGAAGGCCTTCAGAGATAGTCTCAGGTTTTCCAAAATGGAGGAAATTCTGCTCCCAGCTGGCCTCAAGGTGAGCTGCACCATCAGCTCCTCCATGTCTTTACAACAAGCGCCAACTCCTTACAGCCTCTGTCTCTGCCTCCCCCCATGGATCAGTTTCTCTGGGGGCATTGAGTAATAGACCCCGAGGGGCGGGGTTATGCAGAAACACACCCTGTCACAGAGACTCCGGCCTGGAACTGCACACGGCCCCCATGAGTCCCGAAGGCTTGGTTGCAGGGCCACCACGAGGCCAGCAGGGCAGAGTTGTCCACACACTCGTGTTGCTCTCCGCAGTTGACCTGTGTCCTGCAGGACGCCCGGCCTGGTTCTGAGCTCAAAGCTCTTGACCTTTGTGGGTTCAGAGGATCTTGTTTTCTCCCTTCCAGGGTGACCTTCCCCGAGTTTTCAGCCCTCGCTATATCCTGTTAAATCTCCCTGCTCTTCCCCGTTAGAATGGAAAAAACTGACTGCTTAAATAATTTACCCAGATTCCATGCAGCCAGTCTCTTGAAGAAATTCATCAGCTAATAAAGAAAATTGATTTTAGAAGCCAAAGTCAATACGGGTTAGGGAGACGCTCCGTTGGCATGTCCCCATCTCCTGAGATCCCACCGCTGTCAGACGAGGAGACCAGCTGGGGGACATTTGACTGAAGGTTTCTTTCATTCATCTGTTTTTTTAGGTAGCGTGCTGCTATTCATCCAAAGCTGGAGGGGGTAATGGATGCTGAGAATTTACTAGCGATTGGATCATAAAAATGAAGCTTTCTGTCCTCGGCTGCTTGGACTGGGAGCTGACTTGCTGGTGTGGCCTGAATTCTACTGGGGTCCAACTAGTGCATGTTCCTGTCCATCACCTTCAGGTTCAGCCGGGAGCTGACTTGAATGCTCACAGTGTGTTTCAGTGTGTGTGTTCTAATAACAGGCTCATTTGTAATTAGGGGAAATTATTTGCATAGAGACAATTAATGTAATAAGGTATCCAGAAACAATTCTTCCCCCTTTGAATAGCTCCTTTGTAATTTTGTTCACTTGACTCATTACCTCCCAAGCCCTTTGTTCTCAGATAATGAAAAGGTGAGTTTCAGCTGAACCAGGGCTCGCAGCCTCTCTGTCTCGGGAGGGAAGGCGCACAGAGGGGAGGGGCTCCTGGCTCAGCCTGCAGAGAGGCTTAGGAGCTGGTGGCCCACTTCACCCCAGCCGTGCCCCCGCCACCGACTGCCCGGCAGGCCTGGGTGAGGCCTGGCCATGTGCACTGTAGCAAACTTCCAGGTGACGCGCCCCGCCGGCCCCAGGCCCTGCCCTGAGGACCACATGTTCTTCAGCTGTCACTTGAGGACCCACCGCTGTAGGTGGAGCCATGACAGTGGAGGGATCGCCCCCACAGGCCCTTGCTAGGTGTCTGGCAGGACTTGGCAGCCGAGCTTCCAAATGTCCTCGGCACTGTCCCCTCCCTCTTCCATCCTCTGGGCAGCGACCCCCTTGTACCGACTTCCATGGAGATGGAGACTTGGAGTCCCCACTCAAACATGGCCTGAATCCTTCCCAGCCGTCCCCACCTTCTCGCTCCAGTCCCCACCTCACCCCGCCAACTTCTAGAACATGCTCTCTCCTGGCAGAACAGCTGTCGGGGGCAGGGCGAGTCTCAGGACAGGGACGGATGTAGGCGTGTGGCCCCGGGTGGAGGACAGGGGGAAGAGCAGAGCGCCAAATGCTGTCCACCGGGGGTTGAAACTCAGGCTGCTGCTGCTGCCAACGTCAGTGACACAGATCAAAGTGGATTGGTGCAGCGTGGGGGGCTCTATGTGCTGGTAAGAAGCTTATTCTGATTGGTCCTGCACCCGAGGGGCAGATGTTGGCCAAATGTTCTTACAGAGAGGATGATGAATTTTGAGATGAGCTCCTGGATTGATCTGGCTCTTGGGCACGTGAGGGAAACTGGCTGAGCTGGGGGCAAGGGGGCCTCACCGGCCTGAGCTGCCCCCATCGCCCCTCCACCCACAGGTCTGCTGGGGGCGTGGGGGGCCCTCATGGGAGGCTGCTCTCCGCCCCTCCACCCACAGGCCTGCCCCGGGGGCTCATGGGAGGCTGCTCCCGCCCCTCCACCCACAGGCCTGCCCCGGGGGCTCATGGGATTGTGAGGACAAGGAGCTTCCGTGGCTTCCTGGAGCCTGTCCCAGGGTGAGCACTGTCCTGTGCTCTCCGCCTGCCAGGGGACATGGTGAGAAACCAAGACAGGACGTTCAGAAGGACGGTGCTGTTGACCTCCCCAGGTCTGGGCCCTGCGTTAAGGTTGGGCGATGATGAAGACAGAGTGGACACTGTAGGGCCTGAGGAAAGGGGCAGTCGCCAAGGCCCCCGGGTCTCTTTGGGCCCTGGCCACAGGCCCCGCCCCCTCCATGTGGCCCTGGCCAGCAGCAACAGCTCTGCCTGCGGGCTCCCTGGGAAGGCAGCCCCCAGGCCACGCCAGGCCTCTGAGGCAGGACCCAGGGAAGGTCACCAGCTGAGATGCTCTGGGCTGGAAGCAAGGGCTGGACGGGGCTTCAGCTGGGTCAGCTGGACCGAGGCCTTTGAGGAATTGGCTGTTTTGATCAGTGCTGACCTGTGGCCCAGAGTCCAGTCCAGCCAGGGACCCCGAGTGTCTCAGGGCTTCCATGCTCAGGGGGAGAGGCAGCCAGCCTGCGAGCAGGGCCATCCCTGGCCAGGAGCAGACTCTGGCAAGAGCCGTGAGGTGGACCAAGTCTCGTCAGACCCCTGCCTGTGGTCTTCACATGACAACAGAGTTGGGTAAAGGAGACAGCTGTCCTCTGGCCTACAAAGATGGAAACATTAACATGGTCCTTTACAGAGAGGCCATCCCTCTTCCCAGACAGGCCTATGCACGTGTCACATGCCACAGTGACGACTGACTCACCTGTGCTTCCTGCTCACGGGGCCCTTGCCCCCCCAGCACAGGAGCCCTCCTGGTTATGGCTTATGCCCATGCAGTGCCACATGCAAGAAGCCCTCCTGATTGTGACTGAAGCCAAGTGGGCCCCAGGGGACTCATCCTCTCCCTGGTGTGTGGCCAGATGTGATAGAAGGGCTTTGCAGAGATGGGGCCAGTGCTGAGCCCCACACACACAGCCACCACCCAAGGCTTCGGCTGCTGGGTGAGTGGGGCCTGTCCCTCTCTGTGTGGCCTGTCCCTCTCCTCAAGGGCTCAAGAGGCTTTGCCCTAGGTGCCCCGAACTCAGGCCTTAAAAATCCGCCAGGAGCCACGGATGAGCAGAGTCTGTGTCTTATGGTGGATGCCTGCTGCCCAGTAGGTCCACCCCCAGGCCATCATGGCCCCTGAGCCGGTAGTGCTGGCCCTGCCCCAACAGGAGTCATGAGTAGGCTGTGTGACACCTGGTCACAGTGTTCTCATCCCCAATGCCCACATAACCGGGTCTGTGTGCTCCCGTTTGGCCTCCTGCTCCGACTTACACTGGGGCCTCCCTCATGGACACCGAGCTCACGGCCACAGCTCTAGCTGTGACTACGGCCTGGAGGAAGCTTTTCTGACCCGCGTCTCCTCTCTCTGAGGCAACACATGGCCTGGTGGGCAGGGGATGGATGGCACTTTAGCACGGGTCATTGTCACCAGCAGAACCACAGCAGAAGCCAAAGCACAGGGTCCAAGAAATGTGGCAGCAAACAGACCGCACAGGGACTGGGCACTGCCAGAGCACTGATGTGAGGCAGCCATCACTCTGCGCCACCCCAGTGGGCAGGGGCCCGTGTGGGCATGGTTTCTACTGTGCTGTGGGTGACCACAAGACAGCCTCAATGCTTACTTGGGGGCCACAAGTAGGTCGTGGAGTGTGCCAACGTGGAACCCACCCGCAGTGCGCCTGACTGCCTACTTCAGAGCATCAGAAGAGGCGTCGTCAAGAGAAGCCTCAACTTCCTGTGTGCCCTGCACCTGCTGTTACAGGTGGCAGCCCAGCATCGCTGTGGAGGTCACAGCTGAGGGGTTCACGGTCTCACTTTGTTTCCATGCATCTGTTGCTATACGCCTGGCTTGTTCCCGTGTCTCGGCTGTTGCTGGTGTGGCACCCAACACGGGAGTGCAGCGTGTTTCTGGCATGCTGATTTGTTATATGGGATCGGATGCTATATGCTGCACTAAAGAAGAATCAAGTCCCATCTTGTGGCAACATGGAAGGGCCTGGGAATGACAGTGTCACCGAAAGACGAGTACCACATGGTTCCATGCAATCGCGGGACCTCAACTGGCTGAGCAGGCGACGGCGCAGACTGTGGTCAGCAGAGACTGGGGAGGGCAGGCGAGCTGGGGTAGGGAGGGCTGGGTTAAGCAGGGCAAAGACTCAGACCCAGGGATAAGCTCTGATGGTCTGTCACACGGAAGGGCAGTCGCCGCCCCAAAGTACTAATCAAAATGGCGAAAGAGGATTTGGAGTGTTCTAATCACAAAGAAGTGATGAATCCTCAACCGGAGGGTGCTGAGTGTCCGGGGTCCACTAGGGCAAGTGCCCAAATATTACTGTCCTCCGCAGGCATCACGACTGTGACTTGGTAAAAAGAACAGACAGATCCAACTAAGACATGGAGCAGAGCTGGGCTCTGCTTCCAGGCAGCTGTCCCCTGTCTCTGGGGACGGCGTCCAAGCTCCCCGTGGGGGCCGGTCTCATCCTGAAGATGGGCCTGAGGCTGGGTTCCCAATGGCTCCCACTTACCTACGGGGGACGGAATTTTTAGAAATAAAGAATAAAGAAGCAGTTATGTGAAGTAAAGTTTGCTGTCCATCAATCCTCTGTGAGCATTGCTGTCCCTCAGAGGCCCTGGAAGTTTGCCAAACCCCCAGGTTTCAGAAAAGAAGTCATGAAATTTTGGCACTTGCTCCGATTTTCATGTAATTCAGTTGTTAAGTTCTGCACAAGTTCGTGCTCCGAATTCGCCGCTGGGGACCAGCTCCAGGGCAGAGATGAAGCAGCTCCCAAAGTGGCCCCCGGCCTTCCGCATGGGAATCTGGTGACTTGCAGCAAGTCTGCACACATGGGTAGCTCAGGGCCCAGACCCTGCTTCTGGAAATTCACCCTGAAGATGCCCTGCAGCCACAAACAGATAAATATGTGCAAGCTCCGTATAATAATTTGCTTTACTTGCAAACTATGAGAGACCCCTAAAGGCTCACTTGCAGGGCAGGCTGGGCAAGCTGTGGCCTATCCACAACACAGAGCCACCGTGGTGCCAAGAGGGTGACAGAGCTGCCTGTGGACCTGGTGGAGAGATTTCCGGGACCTGTGGCTCAGCGGGAAGGAAGCCGGGCTCCAAGGACCACCTGTGGCAGGTCCCTCTCCACCCAGCAGGGAGGCTGGTGCTTAGATGTAGCAGTTCTACCATTAGGAAGAACAGGCTCCGTGGGGGACTCGGGCTGCCTGAACAGCCTGACCTGGTCACCTCACCTTGAGAGTGGACGTTAAGGGGCACAGCCAGTCCACTGGGGAGGGTGACCCCAAGAACGTGAGTTGGGCATGCGTGTTCTCTCCTGAGTCACCATAGGCCGGCACCTGCTGGCATTTACTATGGAATGGTGTGAAGAGGGAGTGTGGACCTGGCTGCAGGCTGGACCCCAGGCCTCCTGGCTGACAGGCAGTCCCCCCCACCACAGAGCTCATCTGATTGCTCAGGCTCATGGTGCTGAGAAAGCAGGGAGATCAGCAGAAGGCATGCGGCAGACGTGGCGGGGCTCCTTCCCTGGATGCTGGTGTGCAGCCCATCCTCTCTGATGCTGGGCAGGGTATCGAGCCACAGACCCCAGTCAGCCTCCATGAATCAGGCAGCAGCGAGCCTGGGGTGCTGTGCAGAGTAGCCGAGCTACGGCATTGGCATCTGGGGGTATTTGGGGCTCTTCTGAATAACAGTATCTTGAACCACCAGGGGCTCGTTGGTCCAAAAGCCGCCTTAAGCCAAGGAGCATCTGCCCTGAGCAGAGACCACGAAGTTAAGGGTTGGTGAGAACCTGTGCCCTTCAGCCTGATATCCGGAGAGAAGCCGAGCTCGCTGCTCCTGCAGAATGGACAAGGAGCCTGCTGCCCACAGCTGGGTGGCCCTTGGAGGGCACCACGGCCTCTTGCTTCTCAGCCCGAGAGCTGGGCCCCTCCTGCCTGAGAGGTCAGCCCAGAAACACGACAAGCCCACAGAGGTGGCGACCTGTGAGGGTGCCCGCTCCTGCATGAGGTTCTGTGCTGGGGACCGGGTGTGCCAGGCCTCTCCTCCTCAGAGCAGCCGTGAGCAGCTGGGGCCAGCTCCTCAGCAGGCCACACAGAAGTCCCAGGCATCTCTTCCTCCTGGTGGACACCCTCCGTTCTTGGGCCTGGTTCTCTCAGTTAGGGCTTCGGCTCTGCTTGGCCCAAGCTGGCAGCTGCCCCCGAGCCTGCCTCGTGCATTGAGCAGAAATGACCCAAAGCCATGGAGGGGTCAGCGGTCTGAGGCTGCACCTGCCGTTTTCTTGCTGTTGTCTCCGACGGGGAGAAATGGTTCCTAAGCTCTCTGGGATGGAGGGCCGGGAATGGGACGCAGGGAAGGGAGGGGACCCAGAGCGCAGGTGGGCGTCCCTTACTTCATTCAGACATACAAGGTCACTGGGCGGCTGGGAAACATGATTAGATTGTTGCCAACCAGAGTCACCTTGGCTCGTCAGGCCCCACCGAAGCGGCCTGCAGGCAAGCAATAAAGCAGGCGCCGTTCAGTGCAGTCCAGGGACCCGCAGACTGGAAAGTGATGCATGGCAGGTTCTCAGGGACAAGGGGACGCGGCTGGAGGGGAGAATTGGAGTCGGTTTTCTCAAGGAGGTAGAGGGGGATTCTCAGGAGGGTTGGGGACCCGTGGCCCCCAACCCCCCCCCCCCCGAGTGAGCGGCTCCACAGGGGAGGGCAGTTCCCACCAGAGGGCACAGTGGCAGGTGACAGGCGGGGCTGTGATCTGTTTCCCCTGTCAGGCCACAGACCCCATGAACCTGGAAGGTGGTGTCCTGGCTGCTCACCCCTGTCCGGGGCCTGGCCCCTGTCCCCTCCCTGGTTTCATCTGCATGAGCACCTCGACCCTAGGAAACCCCGGAATGAATGTCACCAAACCTGACGACCAAACGGGATTCCCAGAGGAAGGACAGTCCCAGGTTCTGCCGACTGGAGGAGCCTGAGGGGAAGAACGTGGGGGAAGAATCTAGAAAAACACCAGGCTGGGAAAGTCAGCTGCCCCCGGCTCAGGTGCGGGCTGAGCTGGGACACGGAGCTGGCTGGGAGCCTGGAGGGCAGCCTCCCCCACGCCTGGCCACGCCCCACTGCCGCAGTGGACAGTGGGCTCTGGTGTGCAGACAGCAGGTGCTCACGCAAGGTCGTCAAACACGGTGGAGCCTTGATGCTAAGGGGACCCGTGGAAACCCAGGGCCACGTGGTCTGCACAAGGGACAGAGGGCCCAGGTCGCTCCAGGCCCTCAGGACAGTACACCTGTCACCTCTCGGCGGGAAGCCTGGCAGCCTCGGATCGTGAGGCTTTGCGTGCCCGGTGCTCAAGGGCACCGTCAGAGCTCGGAGGAGAGAGCAGAGGGAACATCGCTAAGCTCCTAACTGTGCAGTCTCCTTAGGGTTTCAGGGAAGACTTGAAGCACTCCTCCATGGTGGGTGGGAAGACAGGCTCTTAAGGGATTCCAGGGGGTGGCGAGCAGAGGGGTGGGGAGCCCCCAGAGGGGCAGAGGTGGCGAGCCCGCTAAGGGGAAAGAGAGAGAGAGAGAAAGTGAGAGAGAGCGAGAAGAAGAGGGGGGCAAGAGATGAGATATGGGGCACTGGGTCAAGATATTGTCACCAAGGGCAAGCCTCCATGTCCTACAGGGACACTTCCTCCCAGTGGTCCGCTCAGATTGTTAACTCGTCAGTGGGTTGATCCATGGTGGTCAGGAGGTGGGACCTTCCTGGTCCAATCACTTTCCCACATCCCCCCTCTGAACCCTGCTGCACTGGGGCCCAGCCTTTGAACAGAACCTCTGGAGGACAGTCCAGATCTGAGCCACACAGCTCCAGGTGGAGATCCCAGGTTTAAAGCTGTTCAGTAGGACTGAACGCCGTCCATCGTACCTGCACATTGCGCTCTCCCACGTGCACCAGCGTACTTGCTTATCTCCTCTATCGCCCCACGGGCATACGGACGTTTCAGAACAACGGCACTGCTGCCAAAGATGTATGGTGAAAACAGTATGGCGCTTATTTTACCTTATGGTGTCTGTCTTTGTGTCTGCCTATCTGTACATCCATCCCACCCACGGCCAGCTGAACCTTCTCCACAGGATTCGTCACATATATTTACAGAGGTACCTTTGTACCTTTATTTTCCCTTCTTGCCAGGAGGACATCCGCACCAGGAGGTGCAGGACCAAGTCGGCGCTGGCCCTTGGCCATCTTGGTCTCTGGATGGTGCCTGGCCTAGAGGAGCACTCTCCACTCATTCCATGAACAATGAACCACCATGAGAACGCCCTAGAACAAAGTTTTCAGTTTTTTATATCAGTAATGAATATAAAATATAATTTATATTTTGTTGCTTTTGTAAAAGGGAAACAAAAGAAATATTACAAACAGGAATGATTCTAATAGAAGCTGTTCAGGAACGTTATAGAGAAAATTACAAAAATATTCTTTTAAAAATACTCTAGGAAACATAATTAATGTGTCATGTTTTCCAAAACAAGCCTATTTTTAAATTAACCTGTAATGTTGCATTAAACTGTAATGTCATAAAATTCTTGTCCTTTAGAAATAGAAAATTGATGAGCTGAACTATAATTTAAATGTGAAAGGAAAAGGATAAAGGTGGACAAGATGGTTTTGAGTGAGTTTGCGGGGCGGGGTGGAATGCGCTGCTGTCTGATGTCGGATATTGGGGCACATTGCAGGGACATAGGGGTGTCATAGCAGCAAGGCCTCAAAACATACAAACACACAGCTCCCAGAGGGAGAGCCAGGCATACCAGAGAAATTAAAATACGACAGAGACTACTGCAGACCAGTGGTAAGAAAATAAACAATCAATAAACGGTTCTGGAACAATTGATTACCCACATGGGAAATAAAATGAAATTAGGTCTCTATCTCATTATCTCATGACACAGCCAATATTCAGTTCCAGTCTCATCTAAATGAGAAAATAAAAATAATTTCACTGCAGAAAAAATTATGGAACTGTCTCCAAAATTTCAGAACAGGAATGTATTTCTTTAAAGAGGTTAAAAATGTGAAACCACAGAGGACATGATTATTGTTAAGTTTAACTATGTTAAATTACAAAGAAAAAATTGTAATCAAGAGATGCTGTTTGGCAATGCAAAGAGAACCAAAAGTCAGGGCAATATGTCAAGAAAAAGAAGTAGAAAGCACCCATAGTGGAGAGGAGAAGTAAATCATCCCTGTTTGCAGATAACACAATCTTGTACGTAGAATATTATAGGGATTCACAGAAAATGATCACAGCTAATAAACGGGTTTAGCAATGTTGTAGGATACAAGATCAATATACAAAAATCAATTCTATTTATATACATTAGCAACAAACATTCAAAAATGAAACTAATAAAATAATTACATTTCCAGTAACATAAAAAGAATAAATTACTTACGAATAAATCTAACAAGATAAGTGTAAGTGTTGTACATTGAAATCTATAAACATCTCTGAAAGAAAACAAAGACCTAAACACATGGAAATCTATCCCATATTCATGGATTGGAAGACTCACGTAGTTACGATGGCAAATGGCAAATTCCCTAAATTGATCTGCAGATTCAATGAAATCTCCAAATCCCTACCAAAATGGTAGGTGGCTTTTTTTTTTCTTTTTCTTTTTTGGGTGCAGATCGACAACGTAATACTAAAATATACTAAATTCATACGGAAATACAAGGAACTGAGGGTAGTAACAATAATCTAGAAAAGTTTTTAAACTTATTACAAGACCTACTGATTTCAAAAGTTAGCACAGAACTATGGGAATTAAGATTATGGTGTACTGGCATTCTGATAGACATAGGGAAGAACCGGACAGTACTGAGAGCTCAGTAATCCCACACATTTACAGTGAACTGGTTTTCAGCAAGTGTGACAGGGCAATTCAGTTGGGGACATAATGCTCTTTTCAAAAAATTATGCTGGCACAACTGGATACCCACACACAACAGAGAGGAGTTGGTTGTCTACCCCATGCCAGAGACAAAATCAACTCAAAAAGGTGAGAAGATCCAGACAAACACAACCATAAGACGCTGAGAGGGAAATGGAAGTTGAAGTCCTGGAGTAGCCAATTTCCTTAGATATGAGACCCAAAGAATAAGCCACAAAATGAAAGGATTGGGCCTCATCAAAATTAAAAGCTTCTATGCTGCAGAGGGCACAATCCTGTGAAAAGATGCTCCGAGATGGTTAAAAAAAACTCTTTTCAAATCTTGTATCTGAAAAGGTTCTAGTATGCAGCATATGGAGGTGGCTCTAAGGCTGAGAAATAAAAAGGCAGATGAGCCAATTAAAAAATAGACAAAAGACTTTAAATCGACAATTTTTTTCAAAGAAGAATCAGAAATGGCCAGCAACATGAAGAAATGCTCAGTATCTCTAGCGTTTGGAGGAAGGAGCTCCGTGAGATGCCTCCTCCTACCCACCAAGATGCCTATCATCCAGTCTAACCACATCATGGGGCGCACACTGATCCCCGCCCGGGGGCCAGGCTGTGGAGAACTGCACCCCTCACTCACCGCTCGCAGCGGTATAAAACTGTGCAGCCTCATTTGAAATAGTCTTCAGTTCCGTAAAAATGCACAGAGAGACTGACCCTGTGAGCAGCCCGGCGGGCCCTCCAGACGCCCACGCAGGGTTCTCACCACTGTGACTGTGCGGAGGAGACCAGGGTGTGGTTAGATCACCAGAGCCACAGGTTTAGTTAAGGGAGAGGTGACAGGGGTGCCGAGGTCAGAGAGGAAGGAGGAGAGCCCACGGCCGGCCCAGAGGAGGAGGAAGCAGCCACATACCAAGGAACATGGTGGCCCCAGGAGCTGGGCAAGGCAAAGAGCAGACTCTCCCCGGAGCCTCTGGAAGGAGCAGAGCTGGTCTGTTTGTACCCCTGGCGTGTAGTGCAGATGCCACAAACTGAACAAAGACATTTGTAGCAGAGGTAACAATAAAGGACCAGTATTTCAAGTGCTGTATCAGCCCATTGACTGTCATTATGGTGGAATAACTGAAGCTGTGAACTTTATAAAGAAAAGAGGTTCATCGAGTTCACAGTTCTAGAGGTTCGAGGGCATGGCTCGGCTCTGGTAAGGACCGCATGGCAGATGGCACCATAATGGCAGGGTGGGAGTGAGAGGAGATCCCATCACCAAACAGGAAGCCAAAGAGCAGGGAGGAGCTGGTCTTGCCCCCTCCACCGGGCCCCAGTGTCAGGTGCCACCACGGCTCAGCCCCACCACACGGGGGCTCAGCCCCAGCCCCCAGAGGGAACCACTCAAACCAGATGCCAGCCCCAGAAGGTGCCCCATAAAGGTGCTGCACCAAGAGAAGAGGAAACCAGACAAAAAGGATCCGTGGCCATTCGCAAAAAGGAAACAAACCCAGCAAACACCTGAGGTAGCAGGCGGCTCTGGCACCCACGGGGACAATATGACCGTCCCACTGAGGTCGCAGGCGCACATCCAGTGGCCGGCACTTCTGCTCCCACTAGAAACCTCCTGCACCTTCCGACAGGCGGGGAGGCTCCGCAGCAGTTTTCCTTGCAAAAGAAAAAAGTCAGATGGAAATGAAATGTTCAACCCCAGAAAACAGACAAACTCGTCCCCCGGGGAACCACGCTCACGAGTGTTGGGGATCCAGCCCACGATCCTCAAGACGGGCAGCTGGGAACACGCTGAGAAACCTTCAGAAGGAGCCTGGCCACCCAGCCACCGCGCCTGCCCACGGCCAGCTCCACCCACGTGCTCCCGGCCACAGAACACCACAGGCTCTGGGCCATGGGACACCCACGTGCTCCTGGCCACGGGAGCAGAGCCAGGACCCCAGGTTTAGCTTCAGCTACCCCAAGTTACATTCCTGCCACTTTCCTCTAGAAGCGCCCAGTCTGTGGCCTCCTGGACCAAGGTCACTGCTGGACCACGCTGCAGGGTGGAGCTACCGTTTCCCAGACAGTGACACACGGGCGCAAGTGCTGCCCATCAGCCGTTTCCTTGACCCCGGGGGTGGCCAGGCGCCACTCTGTAGACGTCTTGCCTGGGTTTCCAGAGTGTCTGGGAGATGCTTGCTGATTCCTGGCCTCTTGGGACCATCCACCTCTGGAACAGGGTGCTGAGGTGACTTTGGCCTCCGCGTCCCACACTCCTGAGCAGGCACATGCGCATCCTGCCCCTGCCTTTCCTCACATTGGTGAAGGGTCTGGGACTCTGCCAACTGTAGATGATGGAGGAGGCTTAGGTACCAGACACCCGGGGTCTTGGTGCATGTGCCTCAGTCCTCTGAGTCCCTCCTGTCACTGCAGGGTATGGACACCAGCTCTGCAGCCATGCTGGGTGGGAAGTGGCCGTCTAGGGGAGGGGGAGCCTGTTACCTGTCCTGGAGTCCTCCCTCTTGCCTCTCAGGACCCCTGCGTGGCAGACCACCCACTCAAAGCAGGGCACCACGAGCAGCCTCAGCGTGTCTCCAGAGCCACTCTCACATGGACATGGTCGAGGACAGCTGGTCCCAGCCTCCTGCTGTCTATGGCTTAAGCTTTTGCTGCTGGTGATTATATTGCTGCCCGTTACTGTCCGTGGATAATGGGTAGCAGTGCCCAGTTCTGCAGAACTGCCACGTGGCCACCCAGAAGCACAATCCTGGTGGGCAGTCGGGCCATGGAGAAGCCCACAGGATCCTCCAGACAGTGGAAGCTGAGTCTGGCCCCTGGGGACATGAGCCATAGGTCTGCGGAGGGAGTTGAGGGAGTCACAGAGGTGGGGCAGGTGGCCCGGGAAGCAGGCCCCTGTGACCCATGTTATTCTGTGGGGACATTCCACCTCACAGCTCTCCTGGACTTATGACCGAGGGTGGAGGTCATTTCTGGCTGTCTCCACCAGGAAAGGGGAGCGGGGACCCGCATGGTGCCAGCTGGTGAGGCTGCAGACAGCGTGATCGGACCTGATGGGGAACGGAAGGCCAGCTCTGGGCAGGCGAGGGTGGGAGGGGCAGAGGTGGTGCCTGCCCTGGGCTGGACAGATGACCAGCCAGGCCGGCCATAGCTAAATCTTACCCCGTGTTTTCTGCATTTCCTGGGGAGGAGGTGGGGCGGCTACTAACATTCTGAGGAATCAGACGGATGCCGTAAAAGTCGCTGGCGATCCTCATTATATTAAAGGGAATAATTGCAGGGCCCGGGTGGCGTCGCCTCCACCTTCCCGCGTGTGCGTCTCGCCTTCTGTGCCCAGCCGTGACCGCCTGGTGGGTGATGGCCGGAAACTGATGGACAGCTGAGGTGGGCCTGAAAAAAACGATCACCTTCTGACACTGCTTCCTTAAGGGACACCGCGACAGGGGACAGTGACGGGCTTCTGCCTCTCTGCCAGGTGACTTTTTTTTTTTTAATCTGTTTGGTTTTGTTTTGTTTCTAAAGGAAAAATGTTCACAAGCACCAACGTCTCTCAATTTGCAGAAAATTAATTCCGTAGATGATGTGGAAATGATGGCCGATGAAGTTAATGAGATATTACCGAAGGCTGGGTAAACAATTAGCAGTATTAGCCGGGAAGATAAACCAGGACCTGTGGCCATCGCACAGAACCGCACTAATTAAACTAAAATTACAGCCAGCCAGGGAGACAAAGGCGCGGGATGGCTGGCCATGGACGGAGCTGATATTGCAAAAGCCAAACTGATATTAAAGATGAAAGGGGGAGGGGCGTTAAAGCCACCATCTTCCCCGCTCCTGCATTGTTCCCATGAGCCCAGGTTCTGCATCTGGCCACGCTGTGGGTCTCTGGAGGTTTTGAGTCTGCATCTCCTCATGTGCATCACCTGCGTGAGTCATGCCCATCCGAGGAAGGAGCCCCTTCCTGACCCCACAGATGGTCCACCAATTCCCTGAAGCATGAAATTAGCTTCCTTGTTTCTGATTATCAAGAGCCGCAGACCTTCCTAAGAAAAATTAGCTGCGTTCAAATCTCAGCGTTACACATTAGACCTGAGACCCCCACATCCTGTCCCTCAGGGTTGTGAGGCTGCAGTTCTCATCATCATCATCATCATCATCATCATCATCATCATCACTATCCACAGTCTTCCTGCTTAGGAGCCTGCTGTCTCCTCCTCCTGCCTTGGGAGCCTGATGGAAATGGAGATGGGTGGACCCCGAGGCAGGTGGCCTTCCACCCAGCAGAGCCCTGGGTGAAGCCCGGGGCCTGGCTGCTGTGCTGGCCCCTGGCCTGCACCATGGTGGAGGGATCCCGGAGAACCAGGTGTCTCTGTGAGACCCAGGGTTGGCTGTAGAGGGACACAGGAAGAGCTGGCCCCTCTCTTGAGCCCATCCAGCGTTCCCAGAGCTCTGGGTCATCTACGCCCGTGTTTGCTGACTCAGAGTCCCATGCATACGGAGGGGCCCCATGGCCACCTCACTCCTGGGATAGCCAGGAAGCCTGCCTGGGCAGTCCCTGCATAGCCCAGATTGGTCACCAGAAGAGGGACAGGACCAGAGTCCTCTGAGAGGATCTTGGGAGGTCAGAACCAGCTGGGCTGCGTGTTCTCAGATCTTTATCCAACGGCAAGGTCCAGGGGCAACCGAAGGGTCACCCTGCACCAGCCGTCTGAGGGTGACCGTCCATGGCTGAGCGCACCTCTGCTGCCCGTGCGATTTGCTGGATCTGGGACCGGAGCCTGAACTTCTAATGCGACTCTTCCTCTAGAACGCTGCATCCTGGCTGCACAGACCCCTCCCGCCCGGGCCTGGAGCCCTTTCTGTGCCACCGTAACAGGGGCGTGGGATGAGGCTGGCTTCCTCTGCAGGCACACCGCTGGCTGCTGCCTTTGTCACATCTGGTCTTCTCCTCCCTAGCTGGACACTCATGGGTCAGCCATCGAGACTCTTCAGACTGGGCCTTTCCCTCCGGTCCGGCCAGCCCCACTCTGGCTCATGTGGCTGCTGCCTCCCAGAAGCCGGAGCCCAGCTCCTTCTGAAACCCCAGAGCTCTCCCGGCTGCCATCACAAGGCCAGTTTTCTGTCTTGGCCTTCTGTTGGGTGAAGGCCGGCTGTTGAGAATCATCTGGGGAAGACATGCTGTCCAAGGGGCCAGTGGACCAGGGCTGCTGCCATGTTTGACATGAAGTCATTTGACAACAGTGTGCAGGTCTGGGCTCCGGGCATGCTGCCATAGCCTTGGTGGGGTTGGCTGCAGAAGGCAGGGCGTTGGGGACAAGCTGGAGGGGTGCTCAATGCTGAGCAGTGGCCCTGAGAATCCCACCTAAGTTGTTCTCCAAGGGCAGGAGCCAGGGACTGAGTTTCCCAGGTGTGATCCGGTCCCGCCAGGCTGCACAGCGCCCAGAGACAGGATCAATTAGCCCTCATTAGTGACTCCTTTATCAGTGCAGCCTAAGATGCCCGCCAGCCCAGAGCCAGCACCCATCTGTCAAACACAGCATCATTTCAGGTCACAGCTGTCGTCTGCAGCATTGGCTGGGCTGGAGGGAAAGCTCTCAGCGACTTCCGGCACCTGAGAACAGAGCTGAGAGAGACCTCCAGGTAAGCACTGTGATTCTGCCAGTAATTAAATAACCTTAAACTGACTCATTATCTTCAGAGTTACATGTTAATAATTTAACTGGCAAACATTTCATAAGTTAATTCTGAAGACTTAAGCAGAGACAGATTTAATTAATTCCATATTTACACTGTTTTTGCGCTTTTAACTTCAAGTGATTTCCTGCAAAGTCAAGGAGCGTCTAGGCACGTTCCAGAGGTGGCAAGATGCCAGCACCGACCAGACTGTGGGGGGTGGGCGCTCCTCAGTGGGGGAGGCCAAAGGAAGAGGCTCCTGGCAGAGAGGGCAGGTCTCTCGGGAAGGGCAGGTCCCTGCTGGGAAAGCAGTATTGATAGGAGGGTTGTCCTGTCACCTCAGCTCGTCAGAAGTCGCAAGGTGCCATGCCATAGGACATCACCTGGTGCCTTTCCACGTGTTTGTGTCCCCGACATGCTAAATGCTGGACATGGCGCTGGTGTCCAGGGATGGTTCTCGGTGTTCAGGGGAACAGGGAAGGTGGGCGCCTTATCCTTTGTCCAGAGAGCTTCCAGTGTGCAGCCTCGAGCCCCTGCTCCTCCCCTGCAGCCCACTCTGGGCCAGGGAAAGACCCAGTGCAGCTTCATCTGTACCCAGGACGTCCCTGGAGTCACCTCCCCTGCACTCCCAGGGCATCCAGCCTCCCTCCTCTCTAGCTGGTTCCGAGTCTTCTCCTTTGTCCTGAGCGAGTCTCTGCTGAGCCCGGTGCTGGGGCTCCCGGCTTCCCTCTGGTCCTGGTGGAACAAGCATGCCCCTCTCCCCACCGGAGCGCCACGTGGGCAGCAGCCGCCAGCCCTTGATTTTGTCTCCTGTCTTCCTTTGTTTTAGGAAAGGATAGACGTTGGCTCCTAATTAACCCAAATGCCTTTGCTTTAGTGAAAGCCTGGGTGAGGTTAATGATTCGACTCTGCCTCTACATGTGTTCTTTCAGAAGGTAACCCAGGCATGGGAGGGGACTGGACGGGAGGGGACTACAGGGCGTAGCAAGCCTGCTGTGGGGGCAGGGCACAGAAGCCACTCTTACTAAGGCCCGGGGAGGCTCGGATCTGCTGCTAATCACAGACACTGTTCCAGGATTGATGGACATTCAGAGTCAGGCCACAGCTGTAGGGGAGAAAGGACACAGTGGGAACCAAGCGTCAGATGTCCACGGCGGGAAGGGGGCGTGGGCTGGGCTGGGTCCGTAATGACCGCCTCCTCTGCCACCTCTTCACTTAGGGCCCAGACTGAGCCCCAAGGAAGGGAGCAAAGGCGTGGAGCAGCCCAGGCACGGCTGCACCGCCCTCTCTGGGAGGCCGAGGACCTGGGGATCTGCACCCTGAGCTCCCACCCAGTACCTCCCGCTGTCCCCAAGAACACCCAGCTCCATCGTAGATACGCACCATTTCTGGGCTGCATTAATTTTTAATCAGCCAGTTGCATCCAATCTAATCATACTACTGAGCGCAGTTTCTATATTTCATAAGCACAAATAAATCCCTTCTCCATCTCCCCCGCCCCTGGTGGCAGTTTGCAAAGACCTTTGGGTAGCGGTTTTCAACCTCCATCTCCTGCAGGCATCCCCAGCTTGTAAGTACCTCTGAAAGATTCATTGTTGCTTAAATAATTGAATCTATTTAAAGAAATGAAGCCAATTAACTTTTCAGTTTATGACTAAGAAATAATTTCACTGTGTGTGGTCAGATTCGAATAAGTATCTGGGGATTCAATTACTGTTTAGAGGTCAGAAAAATGCAAGCAGCATCCTAAACTATGCAGGACAGAGCGTTCGGGGCACGTGGCACGGGACATGGGCCCTTTGCACAGGATTCATGGTAAGACACCAGGCAATTGGAACTCTGTGTCTAAAATCCTCAAATAGTCTTTTCTACCAACATCCTGAGGCTATACTGGCCAGTGAAGGCTGTGCCCTGCTCCCGTGACCTCTGTGCTTCCTCCTGTGCCCTTTACTTCCTGCCATAAGAAACCCATTCCCCTCCTGGTCTCTATCTGATCTTAGGTCTCTTATTGGGCTCTCTGTTCACATCAAGCTGTAAGTAATGGATATAAGGTAAGAAAAATGTAGAAAAGCAGATGTCCTCCTCCACCTCCTTCAGGACAGCCCAGCACAGAAGGCCCATGCTGACCACCGGCCACACTGACCTCCGATGGCGGCCACAGCCATTCTTCCCAGCATGCACCTCTTCTGTGCCCATGCCCGGGGCTTCCGTGTCTGATCCTGGACTCCATGCTGGGGATGGCCGAGCTCCTTTGCCCCTGAACTTCATCCTGTGGCCGTGTGGCCATCTCTGCCACGACTCACAGTCCAACTCTGCTCCAGCCCTTCTCTCAGATCCAGAAAGGTGGCTCAGACATTTGTGTGGCTGTCCTTCCTCCCTTCTCAAACTGAATGCCCCAAAGTGGACTCGGCCGCTGCTGGAGGCACTGCCCCCCGACCCTCCCAGCTGCCCAAGCCCCAGGTGTGGCTGCCGCCCGGCTCTCCCACTTCGTTCAGTCACAAAGGACGTGAACTCCGTCTCCTCGAGTTCTCCCATCTGACCCCGCCGGGTCGCTGAAGTGGCTCTGTGGGCTCCCTATACCTGCTTTTGACTTCTCCACCTTGGTCATCCAGCAGCCTCCGTGGGGGATCCTCCTCCCTGCAGCCTCCTCGAATCTCCACCCACCAGGGTGCCTCTGCTCAGCCATCCTCTCCTCCCCTAGGTGACACGTCAGAGCCACCAGGGAGCCTGTCTCCACCACCTGGCCCTGCCCCTCCGCACTGCACTCCCCCCACCCCACCCCACCCCCCGGAACGGCGGATCCCTGGCCCAGGCCTCCATGTGAACAGTCGGTGGCACTTGGCAAAGGCCAGAATCAGGAGACACCTTGAGGCGGGCACCTGGCCAGCTGCCTCGTTGTTCTGCAGAGGGACAAGAGAGGTGACATTTCTGGGAGAAGGGCCGAGTGACTGCGTTGTCTCCTGCAGGATTGGAAGGGTGTCAGGGCGGGGACCTGAGGCCCAAGTCTTCATGCCGTGAGATTTTACTCTCAGGGATTCCTCTGGAACAACCCCGGTTTCATGTCAATGGGGGTCATGGGGCCACCCGCAGGCAGCCCTAACAAGGCAAATGCATCTCACTACCCGACGGGGCCAGTCTCCTGGAAGGAGTGCCTGTAAGTAGAGGGACACAGGGACTGACCCACAAGGCCACAGACACCTTCCCTGCCTCAAAGGCCTTCAGGACCCGGGACCACATTGTCCAGCAGACAGCAGCACGGCTTCTCTCCTGCTCCAGGTGGGCTGGGGACCCACCAGGCTGCTCCTGTGGCGTGGATTTGGAGAAGGGTCCCACCATGGCAAACCTTTTCTAGAACAACCCAGTGGGAGTGGCCGCTCCTTGGGCTGGAAGGGTCAGGTGTCCCCAGACTGGCTGAGGTCAGCCGTGCTATGGAGTGGGGGGGTACCCTGGGGAGGGGAAGCCCAGGGACCTCGAGCAGGTGACCCTTCCTCCCCTGGGGTCCAAGCAACGTCAGTCTCCTCCTCAAACAGTTGACCACGGGGAGAAATGACCCTTGGCCACAAACTGGAAGTTAATTGGCTCCGTTTCATTAGAGGATCTTATTATGTCAGCACTGGCCCGGCTCTGGGCCAGAGGAGGGAGGGTATGTCCATGGCCCTGCCTAGGGACCCTGGCACCCTGTGGCCTGGACCAGGGAATGCAGCTCCTAAGCAATGACAAAGTGGCCCTGGGCGAGACGCTGTGGCCAGGGAGGAGCAGGCCAAGACCCGGACAGAACAGCAGCCCCCGGAGCACAGTGCCTGATGGAGAAATCCAAGTTCCTCCATCGCCGAGGTGGAGATGGAGCCTCACCCCAGCAAAAGCCAAGGCGAGTGTCCCCAGAGCCATGGCCTGGAAAGGAGGCCCTTACCCCCCAGCAGCTGGGTAGGTGCAGCCCCTGGACATGAGTCCTGGGCGGAGGCTGCTGGACATGTATGGGCAGCCCTGCGCAGGGTGGGCCCTGAGCTGGGGGGGGTCCCCTCGCTGCAGAGCCCCTGTGGCCCCTGTGTGAGTCACAGGCCACACACTTCAACCCACCAAGAATGGCTGAGCATGAGGCGACTGTCCTCAGATCTCCCCTCTGGGGACAGAGCTCACCTGTCCTAGGTGTGGCCTGGGCTTCTTGGTGCAGTGTTGACTGATGTTCATGTTTCCCCCCGAAACAGGCCACTAAAATCCCGAACGTCAGTGGACTCTTACCCCTTGGACCAAGCCCCGCTGATGCCCGCCTAGGTCATGGGCGCACTCACTGGAAGGTGCTTTGTGTGTGTGAGATTGAGGCGGGCACGGCCGGGTGAGGGGTGGGCGCACTTCCACCCCAAGGGCCTCACTCTCTGTTTTCACACAGTCAAGTGGCTCCAGCAGCTCAAATGAGGACGACACCAAATCCTCGACGTTTCTTTAGAAACAGAAAGTGGCCTCAAGACCAAGCCGTTGGAGAAGCACTGTGCAGACGCGCCACGTGGGGGTCACAGCCCGCAGCCCCCCAGCCCTGCTCAGCACTCCCCTGCGGGGGGTGGAGGGGCCCTGATGTTTTTGCCTGGGACTCTCCGGAGCACTCAGGAAACCTTTTCCACTCTGCAGAAATGACTGCCAGCGCTAAACCGCAGCATTCCAGCCCGCGTGGGGCACACACCAGGAGATGGACTCTGCTCTCGCCGCCTTTCTTTGGCAAGGACTCAGACAGAGCTCTGCTCCGAGTCCCGAACAGAGGGGGTTCTGGGGAGACCAGCACTTTTGGAGCAAAGGTCATGGTGACCTGAGAACTGAGGGCCTCGGTCAGTCCTGGTTGACCTTGAGGGAGGTCACAGCCCCTTGGTGACCCCTGTACCTGGGGAGGCTGTGAGGAATCTGTGGCTGTTATACCCATGGCCTTTGAAGGTAGGACTCCATGCCCGACCAACCTCCTCAGTTTGCCTCTTGAAGCACCCAGCGACAGAGCTGGACGGAGCCTTGGTTTGAGCTTTGTCCAAACCCTCATCTCGCTGGGCCATAATCAGGTCCCCACTGCCTACTGTTCACATGAACATGCAGGACCATGGGCTCCCAGCTGGCTTTGCGGGGGCCCTGCAGGTGCAGGCCACCTGGCAGGAGGGTCTGGTGAGGTCCCTGAAAGGCCAGTTCTCTGCGCTCTCACACATACCCTGTGCCTAGTCACTGCCCCCCCCCAGCTGACCCTGAGTCCCCAGGTCTCTTCCTGGCCTGGGACTCCTCTGGTTTGGCTTCCCCACACCTGGTGTGATCTGCTGAGTACACTGTCACTCCTCGTTCCCTGAGTGACAGAGAGAAGGATCGCAACAGCACTAACCGGGTGGAGGTGGGGGTGTTAGTGCGGCAGCACAGGATGGGGTCATGGAACCCTCTGGTCCTCTTAATGAGCTCCGAAATGACTTCTGGTCTGTCCTGAGACATGTCCCTCCACAGCAGACCACACGCCTTGGAGTCCATCCATTTTTGTTGGAACTGTGGACCGGGTGGATGGCCCCCAGGGATTCCACCCGACTGAAGCACCCAGAGGCACCCGAAGGCTCTCCGAGTCATGAGTCCAGGACTCTGTGTCTTGAATCCACTTCATTCAGTCGTATTTACCGGTATCCCCAGCATGCCAGACCCCGTGCTAGATGCCACGTCCCCAACTCAGGGCTCAGTGTCCTGTTGGGACAGCTGGATGGCACCAGAGATTAAGGAGACCAAGGGCGGACCCAGCCCACCCAGCCTTGGGAAGCTGCTGCTACGGAGGGGCTGCCAGCAGGACCCGAGGCTGGGTCCCAGGGAGCAGGGACGGGCGCAGGGAAGGGCACAGGGCGGGTGGGGGAGCGGACTGCTCTACAGCCAGGGCACTCGAGGAGAGCCACGACTCTCCACGTTCAAGGACGCTCTGTGTCCACTTTGGCAGACGGCCACCTCTGTGCTGTCGTCACCTCTCTGAATGGTGCAGCGTGACGGGGAAGGGTGGGCAGAGGAGAATTTAAACCCTCCCACCTCCACGTTTCCTGACCAACACCCCCAGGGCCAAGCATCTTCCCACCCATCTCCTCCTGACCCCCCCCCCGAAATTATAGAAAAGAGCTGAGCTGGACACACTGTGACCGCAAGCGTGGACCGAGGTGGACACCTGACTTCCCGGCCTGGCTGATTGGCAGCCTATCCCTGCTGCACTCACAGCCGGCCTGGCAGTTACAGCTCCGTGCAGGAGACCAGTTTATCAGGGACAGGACAGTCCTGATGGTTATAAGAATCTCTGAGGGTGCTGTCTGGATGATATTAAGTGAAGCAAAGTAGGTCAATATTGTGTGGAATAATGAACTCGAGTTTAATCAACACATCATAAGCAAAATTATGTGGAGAAGCCTCGCATGTTATTGTTGCTGTTTGGTTATTTGACTACTTAATCTTCTAATATATGCACATAATAATAAAATAATTTTACATGTGGATAGAAATCATTTTTCGACACTCATGCGGTGTACTTAACAATATGTTAATAATGCATCTTGCTGTATTTGTGGGGAAATGTCTTTGTACCGTTGGGAGACATTGGGGGCACACCCGTGGACAGCATGGTGTTCCACATGCACACAGTAGGAGCTTAATAACTTGGGCAGAGTGGAGTTCAGGTGTGTGGCTGTGCCCCGGGTCGCCAGCTGGACCTGCCCCAGGGAAGGACTTCCTGTTGTTCTGTGACACAGGGATCCTGGGAAGACTAGTTCTGTCCACTCAAGAGGCCAAATGAGACCCTTGTGCTTTAGAGGGGCCTCCTGGCTGGTGACTCCCGAGGCTGCTGCCCCCCTGAGCCCAGCCCCTCCCTGGGAAGTGAGCTGGCTGCAGTGAGCCCCAGAGTCAGGACAGGCCCGGTCAGCACCTGCCATGGATACTGCTCCTGCCAGCTAAAGGAGGTGTGCCCATGTCCAGGGGCATTTGACCCGCTGAAGCTACACCATGCCCTGGCTGACCCACCTGCACCCTGGCTGAGGGCGGGGTGGTGCGTTCTGGAGGGCGGCCTCCCTCTGAGCCTGCTCTCTCTCCCTGGCCTCTCTGGTTCCCGCCGTCTGTGAGACAGCAGAGGAGGGAGCACGCCCCTCTCCAGGGAGTCGGGCATTGGCTCTGGCCCGGGGATGGATCCTGTGCACCTAGGAGGCCAGAGCCTGGCCGTGTGGTCAGCGGCCCTCATCATCCCACCCGGCTGCTCTGCTCCCCTCTGAAAGTGACCTTCAGAGCTGGTCCGCGGGCTGCAGGAAGCCAGATTGCTTTCTAGTAAAGCACAGTTTATGCTCAGTTTCAGGGATTTTCTGGGTGTTTTTATCTTCGCAGAGAAGCCATAAAGACTCGGTGGCAGCTGGGCCGGCCGCGGAGCTGACGCTGGCTGTGCTCATCACGGGGTAATGGCCTTGCTGAGCCGCCCTCAGCTCAGGCAGCGGCAGACGCAGGCGGGCAGCTTGATGGATGCGCTTCATCAGCGCCTGCACCAGGCGGGCGGCTCTGGGGTTTCGGGGGGCCGAGGTCCCGCTCCAGGGGAGGGGCAGGTGGTTTCCAGGGGTCAGGTGCAGAGGGCCAGGCCAAGGGCACCGGTGGGCCTGCGGGCAGCTGAGGGAGCCCGGGGCGCTGGTGGGGAGCGGGGTGAAGCCCTTTCTCCAGCTGAGCAGACGGTCAGTTCTGACGCTGCCCTGGCCGTTGGGTTGATGGGATTCGTTGGGGGAGGCCGTCTTGGAAGCCGGGCAAATCCCAGTTTCAGTCTCAACTTCCCGGTGATCTCCAGGCCTCAGCGAAGTCCACGTTTTGAGCCTCATTTTCTCTGTTCGTCCAACCAGGACCCACAGGTTTCTCGTCACCCTTTGCCCTGTCACGAGCCACCCCAGACTTAGAGGCTGACCAGGAATTTCATACTGTCCTGCAGGTGGGTGGACTGACCGCTCAGCAGAGGGGGGTGGTGTGGCTTCTCTCGTGGGTGTACTCAGGTGGTGGCTGTACCCAACCTCTCCACTCAGCCTCTTCACTCACTGATGGCCAGGGCGGGGTCACCTCTCCCTCCCTGGCGCCTACCCTCCCAGCCCGGCTGTCCATCTCCTGGTGGTCGGTTGCTTACGTGGTGAGCGCTTTCCTCAAGACTGTGCAAAGAGGACGCAGACAGAGGCCACAAACAGACCCCAGGGCTCCTACCGCAGCCTCCTCCCCAGCTGGATGGACAGCCCACCTCCACCTGGCTGTGGGAGGAGTGGCCGAGCACGACTGTGGCCATCTTTCCCCATTCTCCAAGGACCCCTGAGTGCAGTAATGAGGGAAAGAGGCCAGGCGCCCTCCAGCCCTGACACCGGCTCCCAGGAACTGGCCGCTCCTGTCCCTTCTGCCCGTGTTCTTCCCTAGGCCTCTAGAAACAAGAGCTGTGTCAGCAGCACCAGAGGCCCGTGTCCAGCCTGTCCTCCAGCTGGCCACGCAGTGGGGAACCTGGACACCAAGGCTTTTTGGCACACAGGCCAGCTCCTGTCCCAGTGCCGTTCTCATTTGGTGGTTATGCAGGGTTCCCAGATCTACTTCAACACCAGCTGCGAGAGGGCAGCCCTTGGGCTCCCCAGGGAGTGCACTGCTGAGCTAGGACCCAGGGGGGGAATGCCGAGGGAGACCCCAGACGACGGGGCCCAGGTCGCAATGTCCCATGGGCACCTGTCACCTGCGCTCTGGCTCTCAAGTTCAGCCGGAGGGCACGGACGGCCATGCTGCATCACCCCGCCTACCCGTCTCCTCTGGTGAGCGCAGAAGGCGCTTTTCTTCTCTGGAGACTCAATGCCACAGTCATAAAAGCAGCGTGGTCACAGAGACCCCACTAGGGAGGACGTGGGCATGTTCGTTTCCGCCAGGCCCGCCACGGGTGATGGATAAAATAGCCGGCGTTTCAGAGGGGAGCGCTAAGCAGGTGCAAATATCACCACATCTGAAGGAAGGTGCTGCGAGCGTATTTTTCCTGGGTAATTGGGGTTATGAGCAGCTGCCTCGAGAGCGGGCAGGGTCTGCTTCTGCAGCCAGCGCCTCCAGGCTGAGTTAGTGCCGCCCCTTGCTGCCGCCAATGTCCACCAGCCAGTTAACCCTTTCTAGCTGCTGGGCGAGTGTCCCCCACCTGCACCTGCCCAGCTTCCTTCGCCCACGAGAACTCCTTCCCTGCCCACGGTCACTGTCTGAGGGTGAGGACGCAGGAGGCTGCAGGAGTCAGGGTGGGAGGCGAGGTGACTCTGCCGCAGGAAGGAGAAGGCAGGCAAGCCTGATGGCCGTTTCTACACAGAGGCACAGGTGGCCCACTCCACCCTCCCGCCTGCCCACCCCTCAGGCTGGGACAGGCTCTGGAGGGACCCTCCACCTAAGCAGGCTGCCCAGTTTTCCGCTGGCATTGGGCCAGCTCAGGAGTGGCCTGCTGTTCCAGAGCAGGAGCGGGCAGCAGAGCTCAGCTGGGGCAGTGTCTCTGGGCTCCCGGTGTGTGCGTGACCCTCCGCTGCCTCTGCTCTGGACGCTGATGCAGTGGGGAGGCCTGGCTGGGTCCTGGAGCGGGGAAGCCACTTTCCAGCAATCTTTGAAGGTCCCAGCAGGTTTCACCAAGTCCTGGGTCACCGCAGGGCTTGCCAACGCCCGACCCTTTCCTGAAGAGTTGGTATTTGGAGAAACTAGGTTCTGTCCATTCTGATGCGGCGAGCAGCCGATTGGCAGCTCCCGGGTCACCTCCCAGGGACCTCGGCAGCCTGGACAGGGGATGCGGGTTTATGGGAAACCTCTCTAGCAGGGCTGGGGCCTGGACAGGACCCTCCACCCTGGGATGAACAGGGTCAGGGTCAAGTTCAAGATCCAGGTGGGGCAGGGCGGTGACCCCTGAAGCCTCTCCTTGGTTTGCAGAGAGTGTCTTCTCCCTGTGTCCTTGATGGCTGTCCCTCTGTGTGCTGAGTGTCCCGTGGCCATCCCTCTGTCTGTCCTGATCCCTTCCTAGGAGTACTGCAGTGATGTTGGGTCAGGGCCACCCTAATGGCCTCCTTCTAGCTTCATCAGGTAAGGGATGCCAGCCCTCCTGACAGCGCAGTCCAATCTGAGATCCTGGCCTGGATTTCAGCCTGAGAGTTTAGGGGGACACTGTCAGCGCCCAGTCTGTATGGTCACTCAGCCCGGCCACATGACGACCAGGGGCCAGGGCTGCCGGTGCAGGAAAGGGATGCACCTCCAGGTAGCGACCTTCCCTGGCTAGCCACGGCCAGTCCCCGCGGCAGCTGTCCCTTCTACCCCTGCAGCCTAACAAAGACGGATTGCTCCTCTCACGACTAAAGGCTCTTGAACAGAGAGCAGAATCGATTTCATATATGGAGGCGGGAGCGTCCCCTGCCAGGCCAGCACGGGGTGCGCTTGATGACAGAGCGCCACCCTCAGCAGATGCTGCTATCCGGGAGGCCGGGTGTGCGCCTGCCCCCGAGCAGAGGGCAGTGCGCTGGCCTCGTGCCCCATCACCGCCCCAACGGGTCTGAGTCAAAATTTTTTTCCCTCATCATTTTCCACGGATCTGCTGCCCCTTAGTGAAACCGTTTGCAGGTCATGAAATAGGACCCATCAGCACGTTCAGAACTCATTTCCTCCACGGCGTCTCCGAGCTGGGAGTCTCAGCCTCGTCAAGCACTTCCCTTGCTCAAGAACCTTCGGAGGCTCCCCATTGCCTGCCCTCCTGCAGAAGCCGTGCTTCCTCCCCTGTCTGCAAGTGGGACTTACATCTCTGAACAGCTCAGCTACTCCCCACCGCACCCCCACTTCCTGGGGGTGCAGTGTCTCACCTTCTGCCCCAGCTCCCTCCAGCTCCCTGCCTCTCTGGGTTCCTACTGCTCCTGCAGCCTGAGCCAGTCAGAAGGTGGCTACTCTGGGATTGGTCTCACAGGCCGGAGCTCCATGAGGCCATTATTCTCTGGAGCTGCAACAGGCAGGCAGTGAGGAAAGGGCTCCCACGTTCTCCAGGAAGTCACTAGGGCTTGGGCTCTGGCTGGACAGGGGTCTTTTCAGGACACAGGATTATTTTCTACAGTACCAATCATGGCTTTGAAATCAAGGCATTACTTATTTATCTAAAGCCCCAAATACTTTAATCTGCAGGCTTTCTGCCTCTGTGACTCAGCTGTTTCCTTAAACAAGGGTGCTCTAGGACAGTTGTGTCCTTTCTCTGCTGTGACCTTTGGGGCCGGGAGTCTTACGTTGGTGTAGAGAGGACAGATGCCTGCCACCCAATCCCGGAGCAATGCCCACACCGTCACCAATAAACTGCTGGCTTTGTGAACTTTCTCTGCAGAGTTCCTCGGCTTCAGTTTTTCAGGGACACTGTGTTTGCTTTTGCAAACTGCAGCGTAACGTAGGGGTCATCGTAGGAACCCTGGAGCCAGCATCCTGGTTCGAGTCTTGGCTCTGATGCTTGCTAGCTGTGCTGCTTAGGGCAAGTCACCTCACGTCTCTGTGCCCTGCTTTCTTCAGCCGTGAGGTGGAGGCTAATCAAAGCACCTGGCGGAGACAATTGCTGCAGGGGCCGAGAACAGGGTCCTGTGGCTCCCTGACACAGCCCTGGGAGCAGAACCCTGGATTCAACCCAACTTCCCAACTTGACTTTACCACTCGTCCCAAGAAATTCTGGCCCCAGAGAGAGGCTGTCAATGAGTGAATCACTGGTTGTCACCTTCAGCCACGTCCCCAACGTCCCACTCTCCTGCTGCCTGCTGCACCTAAACCCCATCCCTGAGCTCCCAATCAGATCCACGTGTGGAAAGTCCCCGCCCGAGACTCCCCTCACCCACCTCAGGCTGCTCTGGGGGCTTGGGAAGGGGCCGTTGGAGCCTCTGCATGGTTTGTGACGTCCAAGGGGCTCACACCCTGCTCAGCCACCACGGACCTTCCTGGGGCTCCTGTGTTGATGATTGTGCGTGTGTAAAAGTGGGTAGTTTGCATTCTTTACGTCCTGCTGATGTTGGACAGGGTGTCTCAGTGCCCCAGTGGGACCAAAGAGGTTGTCTCTCTGGTGGAGAGAAGAGAAGCCTCAGCAGAGCTGCAGGAGGCCAGCTGCAGGACAGAGCCCAGCAGCGGCCATGCCGCCCCCTCGCTCCTCCCCCATCCTGGAGCAGAAGGGTCCTGGCCGCGAGGGACAGAGCGGGACCAGGCAGGGCTCAGACCCACTTGCCCCTGCCCTCTGGCCCTCTTACATGACTTCCCCTTGCACCCCTGTGTCCTCCGGAAGCCTGGCCCTGCCCTCCTGGACAGGAGGTGAGCTCAGAGGAGACCACTGGGTAAGACAGACAGGCAACATTTTCAGAATGTTCTCTCCCGCCACCCTTTCTAATATCTCATAATTGGATATCAATGCTTTCTGGCAAAGGGCATCTCAAGGACGCTTCCTGAGGAGTGACAGGTTTGGGGGGACACACCCCCACTCCGTGACTTCCTGCTCCATGTGGTTTGGCCAACCACAGTGATTGGTGGGTGCTGCCGTGTGATGGTCTCGGGTCTGACCTGGGGCTGGAGAAGGCTCGGGGGGCACAGGAGGGGGGCCCTGCGGTGGAAGCAAGCCAGCTGTGAGGTGACAGGAGAGGCCCAGCCACACTTTGCCCCGGCTGCCCCAGAGATGGAGCTCAGGGGACTTGGGAGGCAGCCACCTCCTCCCAGGGGCAGCCCAGCTCCTCTTGGAGCAGGATTTCCACACCCTCTGCTGGGCTGGGCTGAGCCCCTTCCTTCACTTTCTTCCTTCTTTGGTGTTTAGCATACAACAAAGCCACCCCTTTTGTCCCCGGAGCAGATCTCCTTACAGGATATGATGACCTCTGGGCCCTGCGAGTTCTTCCATAGTGCACGCCCTTGGACTCCCGCTGAGGCTGTTCTGAAGGTGGGCACCCAGCCTCGAAGGCAAGCCAGAGCCAGAGCGGGCGCTGCAGGGGCGCGGGACGCTGCCTCCGGGCCACCTGAACCTCAGTCCTCACATCACAGAGGCAGGGTCCTCCTTTCCCGTTCTGGGGCCATGGCGGGGGCCAGGTGGCACTGAGACTCAAAGCCCCCCAGACTCGCTGGGCCAGGAAGTGCTAAGACTCGTTTATATTCACGCCGTGAATCTGAAATTCAGGCAAATTCAGAGAGGGCGGGCAGCCGGGAGAGGAGGGTTCAGGGAACAGATCCCTAATGCAAGTGGGCAGGCGGGAGGGCAGTGCTCCCGTGGGCAGCCTGCGCCTGGACAGAGGCGCCCCCCATTCACATCCCCATAATCGATTTGCCAGTTACCAGCCTGCCCTATCTGGGTCCACTGTACTGGGCAGCAGGGGCCTCACATGGCCAGGACAGCGAGGTGCTTACAGCTCAAGAGTTATTTGCTGATTGAAGAAATGAATGTTTCTTTTCTTTCTTTTTTTTTTTTATCGAAATAAGCCCTGAAGGGGAAACACTTGATTCTGGTGATCAACTCGCTGCTGACTGGCTCATCTCCATTTCTTTTAAAACCCGCGCAGCCTTGGACTCTTTCCTAATCCACATTAGTGGTTCCCAGCGGGAGCTGTCTGGCCTCGGGAGACATGTGGCAGGTCTTGAGACGCTTCTGCTTGTCATAGGTTGGGGGTCATTACTGGTGTCCAGAGGGGAGGACCAGGTGTTGCCAGCACTCCACAGCTGCTGGACGTCTGGCCCCACGGGGATGGCCCCCGCCCCCCGTGGAGTGGGGAGCCCTGAGGCTGTGGTCTGAGGTTTTCACTGTGGCTCTTGATGCCCCTGGACATTCCTGTCCATCTCCTCAGACTTAAGTGGGTCCAGGTCAGGAGCTCCAGAGGAAGCTGATTCTTCATGGTCACAGGTGGATGGATGGCCAAGAGGGGCAGGGCAGGTGCAGCCTCCCCCAGGTGGATCCGTGTCCAGGCAGCATCTCCTGCATGCCTGGAGGGGGAAGTACCAGAGGACAGTAGGGTTTTCCAGAAACCGCAGCTCTAGACGGACCCTGGGGTGCAGCACAGGCTGGACAAGTGCTGGTGTGGTGCAGGGATTAAGGCCTGAGCAAGAGAAGGTTCTGGAATGGCTCCTGCTCAGTGGCAAGAAGTGGACTCCTGGGCCATCTCCTGGCTTAACATCTCCTGGGGTGGACGGCAGCTCACTGCAGTTTGCCGTGCTCCGTCTGCCTGGCCAGCCGTTCCATGAGAGGCAATTTGGTGGCTAAGAAACTGCTTGGAAGCGTGTCCCATGCCGTGACGTGGAGCACATGGCAGGACACAGAATTGCAGAAGGTCGGGGGTTGGCCTTCTCCAGAATGCTGGGCAGCCAGCCTCCTCCACAGTCCACCTCTGTCCCCCCTTCAGGGTCATGTGGGGTGACCTGGGGAGGGGGTATCCACGGTGTGGGCACTTCTGTGATCATGGACCTGGAGTGAGGGGAGGTGGCCACAGGCCGCCCCTTCACAGCCGTCTCCACCTCGTGGACGCCGCCTGCACTGCTGAGCCTTGGCTCCCCCCGCTAACCTGGGCCCAGGGAGCCTGCCCTCCTGGCTCGCAGTGAGAGGGATGGCCCCGCAGAGCAGGGAAGAAGGGAACAGGCGAGGGACGCACCCTGCAGAGAACGCTGGCCCCCAGGACAAGGCAGGTCTCCAAGCAGACCTGGGCCAGGGCTCTGTGACGAGGAATCCCAGGCAGCAGGACCGCGGCCATCGCTGAAGATGTGTGTGACATCCTCAAGGGACAGACAGCGCGGGACACCATCCAGGCCAAGGGAGGATGTCTCCAGCTGCCCTGGGGCAGGCAGAACTGGGGCCACACCTGGTGGGAAGTGGCAGAGCTGGGGACAGGGACGGTGGAGGAGATAGCAGGTCCCTTTGTAGACGCAGGTCTCTGCTGTTTGGAGTGAATGGTCTCACGCTGGTTCACATGGCACCGTCACCCACAAGGACACAGCTTGAGGACCTCCTGCGACTGAGCACATCCGTTTGCATCCCAGGGCCTCCAGCGCCCCAGCCCACCATCCTCCTGCCCAGGGCGGCCGCTGTCCTGAGTCCTGAAGCTGTGGGCAGGTGGCCTGCTTGTGCGTTCACAGGGAAAACGTAGGATGAGCTGCTCCTCACCCGCCCGTGCGCTGCCCCTGGGGAAGGTCACTCTCTGCCCCCAGCAGCCGCCCACATGTGGCTGCATAGAGCCGCGTGGTCTGACCTCCTGTGTGCACGCGCTCTGCAGTCCTCTGGTGGTCACCGTGAGTCGCACTGCAGCTGTTTGCCGGCCCACGGTGGCCACAGGGCTTGTGCCTGTCCAAGGTCAGGGGCTGTCGTCACTGCTCCATGGTGGCTGTGGCCTCTCCCGCCACCAGGCATGGCTGTGGCTTCTCCCTGCTCAGCCCGAGGCCTGATCTTGCCCTCTCTGGTCAGTCTCCGCTGGTGATCCTCGATTCCTTCCCGCGGTGATCGATGAGGGTGAGCGTCTCATGGCCCATTGGAAGGTCCTTGTCTGCCAAGTGCTTGTTTGGAGCCCTTGGCCCTTTTCCTCAGCGCTCCTGTCATTTTTAAGTGCTGAACTTGTGGGTGTTTATTTTTAAGTTGTAGAGTTTGTTTGATCAATTTCTACAGTTTCCAGTTCTCTGCCAAAACTCCGTTTCTTGCTCTTAAATCTCCTGAACGTATTAATCAGTTACTCACGAGGCGACGTCTGAACTCCCAGCACCTCAGGGTCACTGTGGGTGGCCTACTTCCTCTGCTTTTCTCTTATTTCTGGCATTTTTAAAAGGCAGCCCGCAGGACATGGACAGCACATGGACAGGACATAGACAGCACATGGACAGGACATGGACAGCCGTGTTTCCCAGGGCTCTCTGTGGTGGGGGTCCTGAGCTCCGGTCGCCTCCCCACGGTAGCCTCCTGCCTCAGTTTCTCCCTGGTCCTCTGATCCCTGGACTCCTGGTGGGGACCGAGTACCTGCCTGGACAGCAGCCCTCACCGGTCCCCACCTGCTCCTGTCCTCTCTGGAGCCGAGCGGGTGGCCTGAGCCGTCTGCGCGGGCGTGGCTGGAAGCCGAGGTTCACATTGTCTTTCTTTCTGTTGCTCCTACTCCCCTCGGTCCCCCTTTCTGAAGCTAGGCAGGACGGCCACCTCCAGCTGCTCAGTCCTCGACGCCAGCCTTTCCCGGGTCCTCGGTGGCCTCCAGCCTGTTGGCTGTGACAGCTCAGTCCAGGGCCTCCTGAGCCCGCCTGCCCCTGGTCCTGCAGAAGCTCTTCGCAGCCGCACGGCCTGCCTGCGTCCCCTCTGTGTGTGGCCCCCGCCCTGCGTCCCTGCTGCCCTGCTTGGACTCATGTACCTTCAAACAGGGCTTGCTTCCCCCCAGAATTTTCTGTTCCATAGATTTTGTTTACGACCTTTTCTATCTGAAGGCTCTTCTGTCCAAAAGGGATCATTCACAACAAATTTGTCTCTGGTGCCGGGACGTGGACGTCTGGGGAGCCAGCCAGGCCCCGGAGAGGGCCTGTGGGACGTGGTGGACAGCAGTGGGGGACCTGAAGGCTTCTCTAACTGAGAAATGGAGTCTGACCTCTGCCGCTCTCACATCTAGGGTCAGCCTGTGGCTGGCCCGAGGGTCTGCCCTTGTCTGGTGTGTCCCTTCCAATTAGAGAAGCACTTGGGACCAGAGGGTGCGAGGTTCCCTGGGCACCCCTGAGCAGGAGCTAGTGTCACCGGCCCCGATCCCCAGGGTCCTCCTGTCGGTAAGTCGGAGGTGCTGGGGCAGGGCCCGTCCCGGCAGGTCTGAGTGCGCCCTTCCCCAGTGCAGAGCCAACAACCCCAGAGGCTGCTGGTTGCTTTTGAAGAAAACTAGGATGAAAGTTCAGAGTCTTTTCCTCGTGAGCTCATTCCCGATCCGTCCTCATGTGGGTGTGCCCAGCTCCCGATTCAGAGACCCCTGGTCCGCGAGGCTCCCAGGTCTGGGATCTGGAGAGGGGCTGGGGGTCTCAGGGTTAAGGCGTGGGTCAGGCTCCCTTGCCCAGGGCCACACCAGTCCCGCAGGACCTTAAGAGCTGCTGACCATTCTGCTTCTAGGTTTCCAACAACAGTGACCTCCCCTGCGCCTCACACAGAGCTCCCACATTGCCTCGTGGGACAGACCCTCATTTCGGGAGGCAGTGACCTCTGTCCCTGGGCCCCAGGCAGCTGCCAGGGCTGTGCTGTTAGGGTCAGGCCACCTGCTTAGCACACCTCCGGATGCGTGCTGTGTGAGCCCTCTGCCTCTCCTGTGCAACACCGCTTGGGCAGGCCGGGAGCGTGATGAGTGTGCCGTGCGCAGAGGTCGTCCTCCGGGCCTCTTTTCCTCTGCAGCCATTGGAAGGCGGCCGGCATCCCGGCTTCATTAGTGAGCCTCTGATGGACTGTTGGGTCCAGGTCCTATTCAACCGACTCAGCAAATAATCAGAGCGATTTCTAATGCTTGACCTGGCACTGCACAGTCTCTGGAACAACAGCCACATCGGGAAAAGTAACCAGCCTGTCTGACACCGTTCTCCTCCGCTCGGATGAGCACCTCCTCCCCAGGCAGCATCTCCGTCCTTAATTGGTGATTATCAATGGGGCTTACTCTTCTTCCAATTTTTACTCTGTTTCGAGATCACTAAGCCAAACACAGCCAGTCCTTCCTATCTGCAGAGTCCCCATCCATGGGCTCCACCAACCTCAGTCTGAACATACTGGAAGGAAAGTTATATTTGTACTGAACATGTGCAAACGATTTTCTCTTATCGTTTTCTCTGAATGATACATAGGGACTATTTGCATAGCTTTTACATCCTACTCCTTAGTAAAAGTAATCCCATTAGGCCTTCAGCTGATGGGATGAGGCCCACCCCCATTACGGAATGCCTCTTGCCTCACTCAGGTTCGCCTATGTTAATGTTTATATCCAAACGCGGCCTCACAGGAACCTGCAGAATAAGGTTCCACTGTGTTTGAGCGCTGTGGCCCAGCCAAGCTGACACATGGTATGAGCCAGTCTGCCTGGGGAATCCTAACTGTCAACACCTCTGAGGCGTCCTGGCAAGTTCCTCACCCGCTGTTGGGGCCTCTGTTCGGATATGTGGCTGCCACTCGTGAGCCATTTCCAGGAATTGGGGAGAAACCCTCTGCATCCCCACAAGATAACCTGGAAGCTCCTTCCTACCAGCACAGGCTCCGCTGGGCCTGCAGCGGGTGGCCTGGGTGCGGGGCATCTGGTCCCCAGGGGCTTCCCTAGGAGACACGGCCTGTCTCCAGTGTGGGCCCCCGTGGCTCGTAGGGAGACAGCAGCTATCCTCCGGAGATCTCTCCTTGCTCAGGGCTCGGGGGACACAGGCCCCGCGTCTCTGCCGAGTCCATTCCAATAATCTAATTTGAAATCCTGTTTCTGGAACACAGCGGGCTTCCTGTGCCCTGGCAGAACAAAAGAGAATGGAACAGGGCCGTAACGGGAAGCATTCCGGGTGTTTGCCGACTTGGAAGTCAACAATCTGTTCTCTCACGGGGGCTCTGACCTCTCGTTTTGAAGGGAAACAGGAAACACAAGCCGGGTACAGACAGTAAATATTTTGCTCTCACCAATCCTCCCATCTGGGCTGACACACGCCTCCCCTGGACCCTGCACCCTCCCCCACCTTCCGAACGCGACTTTGGAGATCAGCGTGAAGGCGTGAAGGTGGATGATGGAAACGAGTTGGAAACGCAATTTATCACCTTTGAAGAAACGTCAGCTGCAGACGCCTGGTTCCTGGCAGGGGAGGAAGGGCGCGCTCCAGGGCTTTCAGGGAACCCTGGGAGGGAGGACGTCACCTCCTCCCCTTGGGAGCCTCGGTGGGTGGAAGGATGACATCATGGGGGTGCAGATCGGCCCTGCACCTCCACTTTAGGATCCTCAGTGACCCCTGAAGGGTCAGGGTCTGCACAGAGCGCCTGGTCTCCGGCCCCCAGAGGTGCCTCCTCCTTGGGCATCGGAGGCCCACTGGGCTGCGCCCCACCATGGCCCGCACCCCACCACGGCCCGCACCCCACCACGGCCCACAACACCTGTGCCTCCAGACCATGGGCATCTCCTTCCCCCACAGCCCTGGGGAGCAGGGCAGAGACAGCGGCGAGCAGGCTGGGCTGAGTGGCCGGGCCATGGTGAGGGTTGCTGTCTGTGAGTAGCTTAAAGACATTCAACAAGAGCTTCTTCTTCTGGGGAAAACCTGAGACAAACTGTCCATTAGGGCATAACTACCAGGAGAGGTTTCTAAAGTTAGAAAGTGAAGGGTCCACTGATGGCCTGGGGGCTGCTGCCCCGGGGCTAGTCACCTAACCAATGCCCACTTCCCGCTCCCTCCCCACCCTGGGGCAGGAGAGGGCTTCTGTCCCCCAGCCTTTCCCCTCTACCTGCTCCTCAAGGGGTCACTCTCCAGGAAGCCCAGCTCTTCAACAAGGCCAGCAGGAGTCTGGGCATCTCCCAGGAGGCAGGGTAATGGAGGTGCATGACAAAGGAATCCGCCCGTGGGGACAAGCATGTCTGCTGCTCCAGGAGAACACGGTTTGCAAAGAAAGTAGAAATACCTTGCACTATGGCGAGGCCACCAAGACAGGATACAGGCTGAGAGGGCAGGGCCAGCAGCCCGCAGGGGGCGCTGAGGACGCCCCACCGGAGGTCAGGATGAGCATGGGGGGGGACGTGTGGCAGGGCCAGGGCAGGAGGAGGAGCCCTGGTGCCCCAAGGAAGGAGGTGAAGGGGACCCCAGGGGAGCAGGCACAAAATTGGCAGGGAAGTAAGGCAAGACCGTGAATGGCACTCAGGCCTCTGAAGTAGGGGCAGAGACACAGAGATGCAGAGACACAGGGATGCAGAGACACAGAGACTTAGAGATTTAGAGACGCAGAGACACAGAGACACAGTGACTTAGAGACGCAGAGACAGAGACTTAGAGACGCAGAGACACAGAGACTTAGAGACTTAGAAACAGAGACAGAGATGCAGAGACTTAGAGATGTAGAGACAGATGCAGACACAGAGATGCAGAGGCACAGAGACACAGAGACTTAGAGATGCAGAGACACAAAGACACAGAGACTTAGAGATGCAGAGACACAGAGACACAGTGACTTAGAGATGTAGAGACACAGAGACTTAGAGATGCAGAGACACAGAGATTTAGAGACACAGGGATGCAGAGACACAGAGACTTAGAGACACAAAGACTTAGAGATGTAGGAACACAGAGACACAGAGACGCAGAGACACAGAGACGCAGGCCACTCCAAGTGAGTGGGGGGGCAGAGAGCAGCCCCGCCCACCGTCCATGGCGGCCCAAGGCCCATCATGGATGCCCTGGCTGCAGCCCTCACACTGCTCGCTCCAGCAGCTCCCATCCTGCGGGGCAGAGTGGTGGGAGATGCTCTCCAGGCCTCCAGGGTCCCTGGTCCCTGCGTCCAGAACCCCGAGGACACTCCAGCCACTTTGTGCCACACCGACCTGCCTGGACCGCTGTGTGAGTGCTCGAGGTTCCAGGGTGATCTCGACCTCTGCACGTCTCTCAGGCCAGCTCGGGGTCCACCCAGGAGAGAAGGGTCCACGTCGCCCTGCGGAGGAGCCAGCACTGGGGAGGAAGGACAGGTGTGCGGGCCACCAACTCAGGCCCCAAACCTGCCACAGGCCACCATCCATGCCTACCAGGTGACGCCAGTCAGGGGCAGCTCCTGGCCCTGCAGCTGGAAAGGAGGTGACCAACCATGGCCTTTCCTTTCCTCCTTCCTCATCCTCCAGGGACCAACAGAGACCCCTGGACCGGCCGCCTGGCCCCGCCAGATGGGAAGAGTGAAAATGGGGTGGCTTCAGACTGAGTTTGGCGCTGTTTTTCAGAAGTGTCCCAATGCCACATCAAGCTGGGGTCACCTTCATCCCTGCCCTCGGCAGCATAGCTGAGCCCAGAAGAGCATCACTATCAAACCCAGACTGGGCCTAGTGGGTCAGAACCAAGCTGCAGACCAAGGAGGGCCCTGGGACGAGGACAGACGCTTTTCCCTTTAAGCCCCAAAGCTTGCCAGTGTGGCCCCAGAAGGACACCAGAGGGTCATCTAGGACAGAGCGGGGTGCAGCAGGTGCCTGGCCTCAGCAGTGTCGTGTGGGAGCCAGGCAGGGGCCCCGCTGGCCTCTCTGCAGGCCTGGCCTGGCTCCCAGGTGCTGGGTGAGCCGTCCTGGGCTGCAGCCCTCGGAACACTCCTGCGTCCTGGCTGACCCAGCTCAGTGGCCCTGCCGCCGTGGGCACCAAGTGGCTCAGCGGGAATTCTTGGGCTCCCGGAAGTCGGCCTCACCATGGAAAGCTCTCTGGTTTGGAGTTGGGCTTGTGTCCATCTGCAACACCGTGACGCCACGGGCCCTGCGTGGACTGCTGAGTTCTGAGCCTGGTGACCTCCGCTGGCGGGGGCTGCTCCCTGCAAGCCGCTCCCCCTACTCAGTCCACTGGGCTGGGGAAGCTGCCCCAGCCAGCTGGTCTTCATGACAGCTGCCAATCTCACCATGGCCCCAGCAGGGCCAGCTCTGCCACCCAAGCTCCACTTCTCCCTTTGCCCCGGCCTCTGGGTGTTCCTTGAGCACTCAGTCTCTCACCGAAGGGCCTTTGCACCAGCTGATTCCTGTGCCCAGTGCCCTCTCACCCAGAGAGCCCTATTGTCCTCGGCAGGTTCTCCTCCCCTCCTTGTAGAAAGGGGGCTCCCGGCCCGTCCTCCCTCCAGTCTGTCCGTCTTTCCCAGGTCACTTTTCCACTGGTGCTTTTCCATCTGACTTGCTCTGTGTGGACCTGGGTTCTACTTCCTGTCACTAGAACGTGAGCTCCCTGGGCAGGGTCCCACTGTCCTCCCAGGGCAGAGCCTGCACATGGCCCATGGCCGAGGCTCAGTGAAGGTCTGCTGAGGGGCTGAGAGGGTTCAGGCCCTTTGGGTGGACCTACCGCCTCTGCTGGATTCCCGCTTCCTGCCCCCTCGCCCACACGTCCACCTCCACCTGATTCTAGAACCCTGCAGAGCCTGGCCTCTCCTCGCCAGCTCTGCTGTCCTGGAAGAACCACGGCTAAGGAGTCTGAGCCTTTCTCCTAAAAGCAGAGAGCGGAGGGGACAGCTACTCCGGGGGCCATTGGTGGCCCTTCAGCAGCCCGGCTTCCCCACTTCCTGGAACCCCGCACTGCCAGGAAGCAGAGGGACACCTGCTTTCAAGAACTAATTCCCAGTGGATTATCCCCTCAGCCCCGCCCGCCCCCGCACACGGCCACCCTCCCAGGGACAGTGCTGCACAGCCTCCAGGCAGCTCCAGAGATCACACACAGCCTTCAACGTCTGAAGGGGGTGGAAAGGAGCCCAAATGATGAGCTGGGGCCACAGAAGGAGAGCCTCTGAGGTGGCCTGGCCCTTTGGAAATAGGCTTAGGCTCTGCGGGCCCCGAGGAGGCTCTGGGCCAGGACCCTGGCTCAGTCGAGCTGGGCTGGCCAGGGGACCCAGCCCTCCTGCCAGCACTGGGCACTCCCGGGCACCTGAGCCCTCTAGTGGAAACTGTGGCCATGGGAGTCCGGAGCACATGTCCCTTCCTGGCCATCTGCACGCCCTGCTCTCTGGGGCTGGCCCCTGTGCCTGGGCTCCTCCGTGTGCCCAGACTGGGCAGGGAGGAGAACCTAGGAGAACCTAGCAGACCTGTCCTGGCGTTTGGAGGAGCCAAGGGTTCATGACCTCCGAATCCCGGAGCCCGAACTCAGCACCAGTCCATGTGTTGATGTCAGCTCCGGGGGCACCTCCTGGTAGGGGCAGGGTCCCCGCTCACCCAGGAACAGCAGGGCCCAGGCAGCTTTGCCCTTGCATAGACCCTGCAGCATGCTTGGGACCCCTGAGGACACACATCCTCCATGGGTGGCATTTAGTAAAATAAAGTGGGAGAAAGTAAAAGCAGAGAAGCCCAACGCACTGCCCATAGCGCTCACCTGTGCATCTCAGACTGGGAATAATAGGCCAAGTGTCCAAATTGAACTTCAAAAACCATGTCCCATGTCACACGAATGTGCCCATGAACCTTGGTCAAAAGAAGGGCAGTTCCACCTGGGCCCAGGCCACAGGGGCCAGAGAGTTGGCATGAGTGATCCCCGCTGCCACCCCGGCCCGAGAAGCAGGACTGGCACACGACAGACACCCAACATGTGCCCCCAGCATGAACATCGCCCGTGTTGTGTGCTGGAGAAGCTGCGGCACCTGTGTCCAGGGCCAGGCCTGAGGAGTTGGCCACGTGTCCCCAGCACCCACCGGCCAGGCCCCTTGCCTGGGTCTTCTCTGGGCCTCTGCTGCTTGCTGCAACATGGAGCTTGCTCAGGTTCATGAAGCATCCCCGAGGGGTTAAGAAGCTCTGGGAGCCACATCGTGCCTGGCCCCAGAGACTGCCCAGTACGTGTGCCTCAGCGGCCAGGGACAGCAGCAGTGGCTGCAGAGGGAAATAAGGAACAGCGGGCCACAGTAGGTCCAGGAGAGGAGGCTGGACGTCCGGGAGACACTCTGGTCCCCAGCTCTCTGGGCACAGATGTCGTTGCTTGGGCTGTGTTAACCCGGGGGGCCTGCAGCTGCCACTGCCAGATAGGGCTCCCCACTCCCTGGAGGAGGCCCCCGACTTCCTGCCATCTCAGCACACGTGGTGAGTATCACCCTGGGACTGGGGACGTCAAGGTCACCTGCTACAGGCTGAGCATGCCACGCCAGCCACAGGGTCAGCACCCCGGCCTCCAAGGACCAGAGGCGGAGGCCACAGAAAGCCTTGAACTTAAATTACAGAGTAAATTGGTTCCAGATTCCAAATTTAGGTCCTGGTGGGACTGCCCTCCCTCTGAACCAAGATTTATGGTGACATTGCAACGACGTGGGACGCAGTTCTTGGAATTTGATTTGAAAACATCCCTGTTATTCTTCAAATTCCAGAATACGTAGGCGACCTTGTATGCTCCAGTGGGTTGGGCTGCTCTATTTTTATTTGACACTATCGTATTTTATAGCCCGAACTGATATCACAAAACCACATTCGAAAGCCCCTGAGTCGTTGGTGAAGACCCTGCTGTCATCAGGCCCACTGGGAGGGGGCCAGGGCCTGCAGCAGGAGAGACTAGTGCTGTGTGGGCAGACGTTCTCCTAGCGCAAGCGGAGCCAGGGGCTGGAGCCCTCCTGCTGGCCAGCGATGGTGTCCATCCTCCTGGTCACTGGGCTGGATGTCCTGACCTCACAACCTGCCCTCCGTCCAGCGAGGGCGAGCCACCCTCCCACAGCATGAGGCCGGTCCTGGTGTTCCCCGCCCTTGCATGTGGGCTCTGACCAGGACAGGAGGCAGGGGGTGCTTTGGGGCTCCGCTCCTCTCTACAGGGACCCACAGCGGGCAGTCCCCTGTGCAGATCTCACCACAGGAGGTGCTGCAGGCGCCCGAGGAGCGTGGGAAGGCAGCTCACCCTCCTCTGCCAGCTGCCCCCACGTGGCCCGGCCCCCTCCCTGCAGACGCAGCTGGCCTCCTTGCTCGTGGCCCCTGGAGGAAACCCCAGGCTCAGGGTCGTCTAGTGTGAAAGTGTGCACAGTGCCGGGGACCCCTACACCCCGAATGCATGAACCAGGGAGGCCCATCTCAGCGTCCTCCTCCTCTTGAGTCAGGTGGGCGTCCAGCGGTGCCTATGAGAAGTGGGCCACTCCTGGGAGAGTTAGAGGCCAGGAGGATGGGCCCCAAAGCACACAGAGAACCCTCTCTGGGGAAGAGAGTGCTTGGACTGAAGGCGCACAGGACGCTGTCAGAGGCCGCGGTCAGCCAGCGCTCGTCCCCGACAAGGCATCCAAGCAGCGTTTCTAGAGGGTTCTATTGATTCTGGATAAATGTCTCTGCTCTGGGCAGCCCTGTCTTCAAAGGTTCCATGGTCCAGTGGGAGAGTGGGGACACGTCCACCCACGCACACCCCCCTGGGGTTGACATCTGGGAGGACGCACCTCCCAGTCCCACCTGCCGTGTGCAGACATTGGCATCCTGTAGAGTTAGTTTCCCAAAGAGGTAAAGTTCTAATCATGGTGTCAGTTTCCCGTTAATGCCTGGTAAATGACGAGGTATTTATTTATTTGTCAAGTGCTGGGTATTTGGTACCTGCTGTTTAAACACGGGCTGTGCACCACATTTAAGCTTATTAAGCGCTAGGCATCTGAATACCTACTACTTAAACACAGGTGTTGTATTCAGATCCTGAGTGTTTCAGTATCCAGTACCTGGTGTTTAGTGCCTACCTCCCGTCCCCCAGTGAGAGCACATGGCCTAGCAAGGTGCCAGCCAGGAGGTAATGAGGACGAGCAGCGGGCGGGGTGCCAGGCGGCTGCTGAGCCCCCACCTCAGCTGCCAGGCGCACTGTCCCAGCCGCCGCTTCCTCATCCACAACTTAGGCCCAAGCCGCAGCAGGATTCCAGGGATGGCCAAGCCCGAGTTGCCCTAGGCCTTTCTTGAGCTGTATCCCCCTCAAAGTCACACCCCTAATGATCTCATTCCTTCCATGAGGCCCCACCTACTAAAGTTTCCATTATGTCCCAAGGGCCACAGGCTGGTGACCAAGCCTTTAGCACATGGGCAATGGGGACATTTGACATTCAAACCACAATACAAAGTGATCATTAGCTGGGGGCTAACCCCTGGTCACCGGGCCAACCCCTACCCACAGCCCAGGCCTGGGGAGATTGAGTGCATTCTGCAGGACACCCACTGCAGGCAGCTCCCTCAGCCAACATGGAAGTCTTTAGCAGAGGCTCTTTTATTTCACGGGGGGTGGGGGGGTGGGGGGTGGTACCGGTGATTCATCTCAGGGATGCTTGACCACTGAACCCCATCCCCAGCCCAATTTTGAATTTGATTTAGAGTCAGGGTCTCACTGATTTGCTTAGTGCCTTGCCATTGCTAAGGCTGATTTTGAAATTTTTGATCCTCCTGCCTCAGCCTCCTGAGGTGCAGGGATTACAGGAGTGCACCACTGTGTTGGCCAAAGGGCTCATTTTTCGCAGTGGGATTTCCTTGGGAGAAAGCTGACCCTGTCCTGGGGTCATCCCTGATTTGCCCACACAGCAGTGCTTTGTTACTTTTTCTTTTCTCTGGAGGGAACTCAATTCATACCTAGTAAACATAGCCCCACAGGTTCTCTGATTAAGAATAGTGTAGAGCTGGGGGGCAGTGGTGCATGCCTGTAATCCCAGCAACTCTGGAGGCTGAGGCTGGAAAATGGCATGTTTGAAGCCAACCTTAGCCATTTAGTGAGGCTCTGAGCAACTCAGTGAGACTCTGGGGATGTGGCTCAGTGGTAAAGCACCCCTTGGTTCAACCCCTGGTACCAAAAGAGAGAGAGAGAGAGAAGTGAAGAAATAAGGGAAATCAAAACTCAAGCTAAGATCTTAACCCTGCAACCGCAGCTGGTAGAGAAACGTGCTGACTTCAGGGCTATGAGGATTCACCTCACCAAGACTCAGGTAGCAAATGCTCTCCAAACCTGTCACCCTCAGGGCTGGGTGAGCTCCGCGGTAGAGCACATGCCTAGCATGTGCAAGGCCCTGGGTTCAATGCCCAGTGCAGCAACAAAAAGAATTTCAAAACCCCATGTGATCCTCAGCTCCAGGGAGAGCAGTCAGAGCAGCTGTCTGCCCCTGAGACTGGGCCTGGGAGGACTCACTGGGAGGATGCCAGGGGGCTAATCAAAGGTCCGGGGAATTGCCACCAGTGCGGCCAAGGTCACTCCTAGATAGCAAAATGAAACCTGTGAGCCATGTTTTCTGTGACTCTCAGGAATCCCTTCCACACCTCTGTCCTTAAAACAGGGAAGAGTAATAATGTCACTCAGTCCCTTTGTACTGCTGGGACCACAGTGGTCTTTAGAGGAGATCTCATGGCTGCCCTGGGTCACCCCCTGCTTCACATCCCCTTGGTGACCAGTGGTCTCTTCCCACCTGAATGCTGTCCAGACCCGACTCCTGGGGTGCAAGCCTTCCCCTCCACCCTCCACCAGTGCTCACCAGCTGCCCTGGGGCATGGGAGGCTCTGACCCAGGCTTGGGTAGGGCTTCCCCCTTAGCCAGAGCCGTCCTGAGAGCCCCAAGCTGCAGCCCCAGCCTGGAAGTGGCTGCCTGGAACAGAGCAGGAGGTTGCTCCCTGTGGCCCCTCTGGCCCCTCTCTTCCTCCTGTTGAAGGAGCATGTGAGGAATGGCTTGTCCTTAACCTTGTGCAGAAGCTTCCAAAGAAACCGCTTCAAAGCCCTGGAGCAGGGGAGAGGGTTGAAAGGTTTGGAGATAGAGCCATCTGAGAAGAAATGGCAGAACTTCAGAGATGAACAAGAGAGCAGGAGTTCCAAGCCTCTTTCGATGGAGTTTCTAGCAAAACAGGATGTTGGTTGCAGGAGCCAGATGCAAGCCAGGCTCAGATGACCCCATGGAGTACCATCAGGCGACCAATGGCCACTTCAAAAGTGTATCGTAAAAGAGCTTCCAGTCCTGAAGCGCAAACTATGCCAGGGGCCTCCAGGCTAAGTGACAGAAGCAGGCACACAATGACACATGGCCTGTGACCTCACTAATGGAGAGTATAATACAGTTGTACCATAGAAGTAGAAAACATTATTGTGACCAATATTTTAATAATGACGATTATTATGATGGCCTTTCATGTTGGTTGTGATAATTGACAGCTGTCATTTTACAAATAATGTTGATCAAACGCTCCCTCTGGGCCATGCTCTAGGCCAGCCACTCTACCTGCCTTGCCTACCTGATCCTCAAAGTGTCCCCAAGAAGCCAACACAACAAACCAGAAAGCACAATGTCCCTGCTAGCAAGTGCAGGACCTAAGTCTTGAACCCAGACACAGAGACCAACCAAATTAAATGAAATATTTACTGGAATACTGGTAGAAATCTAGGAGAAGAGGCTGTGGCCTAGAAATGGGGAGGGTTGGCTTCAATCCTCAAAACCCAAAGCTGTCAAGATGGTTCAATTGACCATCCACATTAGAAACTACTCTCCAATGAAATATGCCCCAAACATTGTCAAAACAGAGGGACCGATTGGGAGGAAATGGCAACCCAGTAGAACAGGAGGCACGAGGAGAAACACAGATGAGCACTATGCACGGGAGGACGTCACTGGAACACAGCTGGCAAGAAGATGAACACAGGCTCAAATGATGTGTTTTATTTATTTATTTTTTACCAAAATTAAGGATGTTGATAATATGTGCTGGGAGGGGATAGGAAGATAAGCTTTTTTCATACACTTTGGAGGCACATTTAACATTATCCATGAAACTTAAAAAATGCACGAATGCTATGCTCCCTACAACACAGAAATTCAGGTCTTGGGACGTGCCCTGGGAAGCTCCCAGAAGGAAGTTCATTTCAATGCCGTGTTAAATTATAAGACATGTACTAAGCAATGGCCATTGGCAGGAAGTCTGTGGCCACAGTGAATAAGGAGGCACGTGCTGACTGCAAGTTCTTAGGACCTGTGGGTGGAAAGAAGACCCTGGACCACATGTTTCACCTGTGGGACACAGTCACAGCCCTGAACATAGGCTGGTCCAGCGGCACTGTGCATCTCTCCAGATCCACACAGTGTGGAAACCGCAGCCATCACTTGGCTTTAGGGACAGTAGCTGAGGTGATTTTCTTTTCTGAGAGATAGGGGACCACGGGTGACTCCCTAATAGACAGATGACCAGAGCCACCTCTGGGGAGAGTCTGGGCCAAGAGGTGATGGGAGAAAAGGAATTCGATCATCTGTTTCCATTTTTCTGTGATTTGGTTCAAGTGGTAAAGCGGTGCTATTTATTAATTAATGGATCAAATAGGTTCATCATTATTTTAGAGTACAATTAGGTGCCTTCAAAGTTTAGCCTACATGGGCACATTTGAGAATGGTTCCAGCCATTCTCTCATCCTTTGGGTCATTCCCCTCCTATGTACTGTGAGACATTTTCTATGTGATGCTTTAAGAAGAAGAAGAAGAAGAGAATGTTCTGTAAAGAAAACCTTATGATCTGTGCATTATAAAATTGAATGGGTTCATTCAGAAATCAGAAGTTCTATTGAAAGCTATTTGCATGAGGCAAATAAAACTTATTTTTAGGCATCCTGGTGAAGACAAGGTTTTATCGTTATGTCTCATGTCTGTGTTTTTCTTTTTATTTGTTAGAATGAAATTCATAGGTTGGCAGACCATTCTATCAGATGTGTACCTAGATGACATTTCAATTACCCACTTTTACATGGTAGACATTTTGTACATGAACACTGCCTGTCTGCAACTTTTTTTAAAACAGGACTGGGCTCAGGAGCCCAAATACCAATGTTAGCTGGAACATGTTCTCCAGTTTGGCCTATCTCTCAGTATTCCCTGAGGTCATCTGTTCCATGAGCTTCCTTACTCCTGCTCCCTCACCAGCTTTCATAGAAACCACATGCTGTCTATGAGTCAGAGACACCAATCTCACAACATAGCATTCTTTGAGTATCCAAAGTCCCACTTTTCACTTCGCCATGCCTGACATTGTCGGTAATATTTATCGGCAAATGTGAGATTTTCAAAGATCCAATTCTATGTGCTCCTTTCTCAAAGAGCCTTAGGCAGGGCTATAGCATACATAAATATGAAGGAAAGGCCTAGTTTTTAAAATGTCATCCATTGAATAGTTGACACATGTCTGAGATATTTTTTTTATTTTGGAGGAGGTATTATTTAATAGGGAATTCCAACAGCTACATGATAGTGAAATCAGAAGTCTTGCATCCATTTTATTCTCTGTGATGATTTTGATGAGTAAGAATAAGATACTTCCTTGTTCCAATGAAGATGTTGCCCACTTCTGTGAATGGATGCACCGTGTCACCCACTACTTGCATATCTGCATGTTGTGCTTGACATTACCATCGTACTTGGCAGGTGGCAGAAAGTCAATACTGAAGTTAAGCTCTGGTGTTCTAGCAGCTGTGCTGCAGATCCTTGGTGTGCCACCTTGTGCAATCCATGCTGCTCTGTTCATGTTCCTATTGACTTCCTGGTGATGAGCATCATGGTCTCCTGGTCTTGAGAATGGCCAAGCATTTCTCTGTGAATGTGGAAGATGGGCATGTGAAAGGCTTCAGGGAGGAGGGATCATTGATCATGTACTCTAACCAATGTGCCTGTTTAATGACCTGTTTTTCTTCTTGGGTTTTAAGGGAGACACTGCCCTCAAACACTTCTGTGCAGCTGGGAATGCAGGCTTCTGCTTCACCTTGAAGGAAGCATTCATGAATCCTTTCCAAAAGACATGAGAAGAGAGAGTGAGCCTCTGGTATCATGCAGGTTCCTTGCATTGCCCATGGGCTAGAGGAGAGAAGAGTTGCTTCATGAGATTTGATCCCCTTTTTCCTGAAAAGTTCCACACGGAGGTGAGTCCCCAGCATGTTTAGACATCATTTCAGACATCTTTGTTGATGGAAGTGAATCACACCCCCGATGATGTGGAAGAGCTAAAGATGGGTTTGCTATGAATTTTCTATTTCATTTCTCAGGGCCTGAGTCAAGCCAGCCATTGTGCTGTCAGCGCATGAGCTGCTGGTCAAATGTGAGGAAGTGGTCTTGCTTTATGAAAACACCACCCTGAGTCAGTGAGCCAGAGGCAGCCTGGAGTCCCTGTTTTCCTGTAAAGGCAGATTGCTGTGGATGGCCTCTGGCCTCGTCATGCAGCCCTGCTCAGAGTAGGGGATTGAGGGTCCAGGCAGATCCCAGTTCCTTTTGACCTTTATTGCTATTGGGCCGCCCCAGGGTCCTTGGACTCTACCTGGTCTTCTGGCCTGGGTCAGGGGATGTGAGGTTTGGAATCCCCCTCTGTTGCAGGATCCCAGGCCCCCCAGCCACTTGAAGGCAGCACATCCTTCCCTAATTGTGTTAGAGGGGGAGGATATTCCCGCCCATCCTCATCCATGCTCATCCGGCATTTTGTAGCTTCGCACCTGAGGACCTTTATTCATTGACTTATGCTAAGATAAGTCAATCAGCAGTCTCCCAAGGGTTTACATTGTGGTAATTGACACCAAACATCCGTTTTGTAATTAAACCATTTTGGAGGACACAGTTGAGTGGCATTAAGCATGTTCATGTTGGTGTATAGGCGTCACCACCATGCATCTCCAGAACTCACGTGGACATACTCTTGCCATCAATGCGGAATTCTAGTGCCCTTGAGGCCCAGGAAAAGAACATTGTACTTTATCTTTTTATGAACCTGATAATTGAGATTCTGAGATAAGTGAAATCCTACAAAATTTGCCTTTCTCTGGACATGATCATTTTCAAGGGATGCAGTTCACCCCCACTCGTGGGCATATCAGGTCCACTGCTAACTCTGCGGGTGTTTCAATTGCACTCTCAGTGACAGTGGTGACTGTGTGCACATGAGCTGTGTGTCCAGCTCAGATCCCAGGATCTAGGGTCTTTGGTTCCACGCAGTTTATAGGTTGCCTGCTCCTCCAGGTGTCTGCAGGCCAGTGGCACGAAGGCCCTGGGCCTGGTGGTTTCTTTAGGTGAGTGCAATACGTGTTCACAGTGTCGTGGGACATGATGGACTATAAATAGAAGCAATGCCTGGATACTCCTGGGATCTCAGTAGGCTCAGCCTGTGTGCTGAGAATTGTTGTGACCTCCTAATTAGTGGGCCCCCAGAATCCCAGAGAAAAGGGCAAGTCCAGAGCAGTGGAACCTCACTGTCTCTGAGAGAACTTTTGGGGTGGGGGGCCGGGATACATTGATGTGAGGACTCTGATGCAGAGTCACATTTTTTGAATCCAGGTAGAGGTGCTCAGGAACAGCCTGGGCTGGCACGTGGGTTCCCCACCTCCACACCTGTGGAACATCTTGGGGCTCTGATTAGCACAGCAGCCTGACTACGTGAGGGCATCTGCTGTCTCTGCGTACAGTGAGCTGGGTTTTCATCATGTCTCTCAACAATTCCACATAACACCAGCTCTGAACCCAGAATCCTGGGCACTTAGTTGAGGCTCCATCAGCTCCCACCTCTCTCTACCTGACAGAGCCCTCCTGGCTCCCTCTGCACTCATTACATTGAAGATGAAAACCTGGAGGGTGGGACTTCCCGTCATCCAGAAGTTCCCAAACACATTCCACTGTTCCTGGAACTCAAATGGTTGGGGGGGGCCACAAGCACCCTGGCATCCATGTGTGGGAACCATGGTAGTATAATCAAGAAACAGGAAGGAGAGGGGTTGGACTGATCAGTACAGATGGCAGGGCCTAGTAAAGAGTGGAATGGAGAGTTCTCACCCGGGGTGATTGTTGTGATGTGCACAAATGCTCTGCTGGTGCTGGGGTGCCCGCATGGTTTCTGGGGTCTTGAAAGGCTACAGATGCCCACAGAGTGTTCTCAGATGCACAGTGGGAGGCCCGTTGCAATATGTACATGTGGAAGAAGTAGGAGACCCCCTTAGTGTGGAGGTGCCATCTAGAAGGCAGCCTCACTTCTCTGAAAAAGTTGATTGGAAAAAAAGGGTCCGTACCTGTGCCCAAAGGGCCATATATGCTCCTGGAAGATGGTGGTGGAAATAGTTCTCCATCCATTAATCACTCCCTCACTCACTAATGTCCTTGTGTCCTTGAGAAAGGCTCTCCCTTTCCTGGTTTTCCTGAATAGAAATCCTCTTGCCTCTTGGGTGAATAGGGTTATGGGTTGTGCAGAGGGTGGTGGTTTACTGAGCATCTTAGAGACTGTCCTTTATGGAGCCTAATGATCCCAACTGGGGAATGAGGCCAGGGTCCTAACTGTGGTTAGTGTGAGGACACCATGGGTTCAGAGAGGGAAAGAAGAACAAGGGAAACTCAGATGTCCCTTCATGGCCCCTGGAGTTAGAGGACTTACCCCTTTGCACCTGGGATCAGGAGACCTTATTTCCTCGAGGACACACACACTCAGACGTTAATCTTGAGTGTGGGTTCCTTTCTGGGGTCCAGGGCTGTTGTTAGCCACCAGGAATGACAGTGCTCTCCATGCTGAGTGGAGCCAGTTTTTGCCAGGAAAGAGCCCGTGGTCACGCCTTGTGTGAAGCATCCCACGCCAGGGGCTCCCATCCCTACATTCCTGTCCTGAAAGGAAACCACTCAGAGACAAGGTGGGTCCAACCACCTCCCATGTGTTCACTCATCACTGTGTTCCAGCATCACCCCAGTTCACAGTCCTGATGGGATTGGATGTGGCTCAGAATGTCACCTTCATGAGCTCTACCCTGCCACAGCTGCAGTTTTGCAGTGGGAGAAACTCAAAACCTCAAAACACATGCACATGAAAGAAAAGAGCAAGAGCCAGAGCCCAAACAGGGCGACATGTGGCAAGGACAGCTGGAGTACCTAGGTTGGGACTCAGAATGATGTCAGTGGGGTGGCATTGCTGCTGACACCAGCATGATAACAGAGAGCCATCCCTGCTTATTTTGCGGAGCAGTGTGTTGGGGAAGGCAGAAGAAATTGAGAGGCAGGATTGAGTTTGGCCCTAGGAGGAGGTTGGGTAAAAGGCCAGTGTGAGTTGGAGGGCCTGGGCAGATAGAGGCCAGGGCACACCCCAAAGCCTGAAGACTGCATTTGATGTCCAGGGTTGTGAAACACCACCGCCCCTCTTACTCACAACTGAGAGCAAGGGGCATTGATGAGTTCAGTTTGTGTGCGGTTGCATCCAAGGTGGCTCGGCTAGGCACCTCTGTTTCCTTGACTCAGGAGGCTGGGAGTCCAGGCTCCACTGAGGCTCGGCTGGGAGGATCGGACTCTGAGTTTATGCCTGTGTTCCTGGTAGGATCCATGTTGGCTGAGCCTCAGTGTTTTTGTAATGAGAGGATGAGTGACTGTCATGTCTTTATCATAGGACACACTTGCTAAATGGATTTGTTTGCTCTGAGGAGGAAAAAGAGAGAGGGGAGTGGTGCTGGAGACATGGATGCAGACAGGGGTCATGGACTTGGCATAACTCAGTCTTGGAGGTGATATCCCATCACCTGTACCCACTTCAGTTCCCATGAATCCAGAGGCTGAGCCCCCTTGAGGTGAGGGGTGAACCGGTTCTGGGCAGCAGGATGCTGTGGTACCTCGGAGTCTCTGTGAGACCCCAACACTAGACACACTTGGCCCTTTTGAAATCTTAGGAGAAGCCTTGGGAAGTTGTATGGCAGAGGGGAGCAGCCTCTGCATCTCAATCCCCTCCAACTTGCCATGGTGTAGAGAGGGAACTGCAGCCATGATGGGACGGACATTGGCCACGTCCCTGTGTGGGACACAGGCCTGATTGAGTTGAGGTGCATTCTTTGTCTCTCCCCTTCTTGTGATTGTCCCATCTCTACATTTGTGCTTTAGCCACCTGTGAGTCCCATCTCTGGTTTCAGAGAGAAGAGAGGGTGTTATGGGCCAATAGACACAATAAACCCTAGAGATTAGATGCTACCCTACTTTCCAGAAAAGACTGGGCACACCATGAGTTGCACAATGATGGGACCAGGGTCCAAAAGCTGCTGAGAGGGAAGGACTGGTTGTGAATGCATTTTTGAAGGCTCCAAGCTGGAACTCTAGTGGCACCAAGCAGGGCAGATGCTGGTAGGGATGTTTGGGTAGTTGTTGGTGAACACCTGCGCACCTGAGATGGGTAGGCATGGAGGAGAAATCAGCAGCTCATAGGGCTGTTGAAAGTGGTCTTATGTGAAAAGAGGCTTAGGTATGGGCACAGGAAATGACATCATTGCCTTGACAATGGATCAAACAGAACATGGAACCCTGGTATCCAGGCACCCACTTAACTGACCAAGCCATCTGAGCTCATTTGGTTGGAGAAACTGGAGTGAGAAGGATGTTCTCCTGTGGTTGCAAACAATGCCGAGCCTCAGGCTCCCAGGAATCTCAGGGGGGCCAACTATCCCTTTTGTGGATACACTGGGTGAGGCTTCATCTTAGACACCAGAGCCTCTGGCAATTGTCGCAGAGGAGCTCAAGAGTAACAGTGAGTAGCACAGGGCAGGTGAGCCCAGCAGGCCCTCTAGTCTGATCCCTGATGAATGTCCCAGGACTCCTATTCTGACTGTGTGTGTGTGTGTGTGTGTGTGTGTGTGTGTGTGTGTGTGTGTGTTTGTACTGATGGGAACTGTCCCATTGTGCTTTGACTCTAGTGTATTGGCACAAGTCATTTTTCTGTATGTCACCATTTCCATTTTGAACCCACCATTCTTGGTCCCAACCCAGGGTGAAAATGATGAGAACACGGAGGAGCCCTTCAGGGTACAGAGCCTTGAACCTTACAGGCAGAACCAGCTGAGAAATGAGCTCCTGCCTGTCATTTGTGGAAGGAACCTACATTTCAGCAGCAACATGGGGTTAATCTCCTGGGATTCCATCCCCACCCAGCAGGTGCTGGATCTCTTGTTCCCAAGGTAAGCACCAGACCACCAAGCCCAAGTGTGTAGCCCCCTCATGCCTGGGTCGTGGGGCTGCCATGTACCTCTCAGGGACCCAAAGGTTTGTGATACCTAATGAGATAGAGGACCACACTCATAGTGGAATTTCAGCCCCGAATGGGACGAGTCCTGGAGGTGCCTGCCACAGCCTTGCAAGGGGAGTGAACTCCCCTCTCAGGCAGAGAAACCATCCTGACTCCAGCTGATCCACAGAGGTCCGTGGAGCAGTCCCCACACACTGGGCACCACAGCTCAATGGTGTGCACTGAGCTCATTCCCAGGTGGACTCAGTGAGGCCAGGTGGTCTTTCTGGTGTGATGTTGGCTTCGTGAAGAACGTAGATCTGTGCCAGAGGCGTCTCAAAACTCAGGCCTTGGAAAAGCACTTTTGGGTTAATAAAGACATGTTAGTTTCCATAGTGGGACAGAGCATCCTAGCTGGGACATAGCAGGACAGGGGCTTTGGACATGGCAGCTCCCACACCCAGAGATATGTGGGAATCAGCAGTTTAAGCTCATTCACTGATGAACATGGAGAAAGCACCCACTGTGTGAAGCCACGTTTCCAGTCACGTTTCATAATTCATTGAAAAATAGGGTGCAAATGACTGCCATTTTGTCCCTTTTCATGGGGGTCAGCCTCAAACCACAGGTGCCATTAGTACATATCCTACATGTAACTGCATCCCTGACTCCATGGGGCATAAGTGCACGTTGTCCTCTTCAGTGACTATGGTGGACCCCTGGACCAACTTCAACATGGAATGGGCTTGGGGTCAAGAGGGTGGGCTCCTGTTTCCAGAATAGGGACCTGCAAGGTGATTTGACTTGGGAAGGCTGAGGAAAGACTGCTCTCCCCAGTGTAGGGTCAGAGGTTTTCTCTGGAGGCTGTGGCAAAGGCAAGGCCAGGGTTTTGCTGACTCCACACCTTCCTCCCCACAGTGCCTCACCTTCCTTCCTGGGGACCTGGGTGAACTTCTACTCCGAGGCTTCCCATCAGCCTCCAGGCTTTCTGAGTCTGCAGCAGCTGCTATCCATGTGGCTCCTGCTGGGTGGCTTGAACCTGGAACACCAAGCACACCACCTCCTGGCCCCAATTGAAGATGGCAAATCAAGCCAGGCAAAGCCTGAGAGCCAGGCGGACTGTGGTGAGTACCTAAGGGTATATGAGGAAAGGTCCGACTGTTGTCCCACTGCAGGGAGTCTGTATGCCTGGTGTTGGGCTGGAAATTAGGATAAGCCTTTGTCCATTCAGGAAGTGACCCCAGTCTGCAAAGAGGTCCTGTGTGGGCTAAGGGCCTGAGTTCTTCCTGGCAGCAGGGGTATTGTCTGTCTGTGGGAAGGTCAGGGCAAGGCAGTCATGTTGGCATCTTTTCTCCTCTAGCTACAAGCTCAGTTCCTGTCACGGCTCCAAAGCCAACCCCAGAGCCAGAGCCTTCTCCCAGGGAAGGGGCAGAGCCAGAGTCCAGGACATCAGGGGTCTCCACTCAGTACTCCCCAGGGCCCCAATATAACAAGCGGATGAGAGGCAGGTGCCTCATTCACGTCTACCTGGAAAACGAAAGGACAACACAGTATAGGAGCATCCTGGTGAGTCTTCGAGCAGGGGAGTCTCCTGGGAGCCCACAGTGGGGAAGACTGAGTCCACAGCAAACACTTTGCACTAGGCCTGTCTTCTTGAACTGGAGCTTCTGGAAGGTCAGGAAGGAGAGCAGAAAGTGAGGAAAAGAGAGGCGGGAGAGCAGCAGGATTCCAGGTCTGGGTGCGAGTGGGCCTGCGTGTTTTGGAGTGTGCAGGTCAGAAGTGCAGGAGTGAGTGCTGGGTTCAGAGGAGATCAGAGAAATATTGAGGGTACAGGCCATCCTCTACTGACCTTGGTATTGAGGAGGAGTATATTGAACCGTGGAGGTTGAAGCACAGGAGTTGGCAGTCATTTTCTTGTGTGTGGGAGGAGATATGTTGCTGGTTGAAGGGAAGGGAGCCATTGTAGAATGATTAGGGTGGGGAGGTGTGGGTCACAGACAACTGGGGGCCTTGGAGGGGCCCATTAGTGTCCTAGTTTGCATGTATGTGAATAGAGATTTAGCGGCTCTCTCTGCAGAATCTTCCTGGGTGTGGAGTATCCATCATGAGACTCTGGTGTCCACCTCCAGGGGAGCCAGTTGAACCACTGCACCTGCTGGGTCCGAACCTCCTGACACCCCAGCAAGAACTGACACTCGAGCCCAGCAACTTTCATGCCTATCATTAAAGTGTCCTAGTGTGTGTTGTTCCCTGGATGTCAGGACCAAAGCACCTAGGGTTTGTGCCTGGTCCACACAAAAATGCAGCTACATCCCAGACCAGAGCAGGGATATGGAAGTCCACTGGACCATTCCTCCCATCTTGATGGGACTAGGGTGTGTCTGTACAAAGCCTTTTGGTCCTTATTCCCTTGTCCCTGTAGGGCATAGCAGGTTGAAGCAAACTCTTGTACCAAGATTGGGCTAGAGGCTCATAGGAAGACCCCACATGATCACATGAAGGCCTCAGGTAGCAGGGTAACAAGATGGTGCCCTTGTGTTGAGAGCTCTCTTGTCTCTGATTGTCCTTGAACACTGTCCTCTGGGTAGCTCCTCACAAATTCCCTCTCTGATGAGCTTTCTCCAACCCTGCTCAGGTGACCTGCCAGGACAGCACTCCAGTCATCATCCGCAGGGCCTTAGATGCACACTTGCTCCAGCAGGAGGATCCAGAAAACTACGAACTTCTGCAAATTGTCTCAAACCATCAGAGTAAGTGGAACCATCAGAGGGTAGGGAGCAGTGAGTCACAGTGGGCTCACGATAACTGGGAGCCAAAACACAGTGTGCATTGACCCAATGCCCAGGAAGAGTATGGTGGGACTTGTGCACAAAACAAAGTGTAATGATGGGGCATAAATCTGCAAGTTCTTCATGTTCCCCAGGGGCTGTGGACCTGCCTATCATGTGTTCTTTCCTTGGCCTGAGGAGGCATTGCAAAGCTATTATCCACAAGGGGCCAAAAAGACAGGCTTCTTTGTCTTGTGTCAAAGAAGACAGACAACCACAGGGTGCCTACTTTGGCGGCCTTTCCTGACCTAGATGAGTACATGAGAAAAGCAGTTCAATGAAGAATCATTTCTGGCTTCCAATCTTTCTATTTATTGCAAACTGAGTCCACTTAGGACCAGAGGCCATTTCTAGAAAGAAGAGTGTGGTAGAATAGAACCCTTCACAGCTTGTAAACTCTTCTTGGAGAGAGAGAGAGAGAGACAGAGAGAGAGAGAGACAGAGAGACAGAGAGACAGAGAGAGAGAGAGAGGAAAAGAAGAAGAAGAAAGAAAAGGAGGAGGAGGAGGACGAGGATGAGGTAGAGAAGGACGAGGAGGAGGAGGACAAGGATGAGGAGGATGAGGAGAAGGAAGACATGGAGGAGGAGAAGGAGGAGTAGAAAAATGAAAATAAGTTGAGGGAGGAGACCATGAATAAGAAGGTCAAGATGACTTTAAGAAGAAGCATGAGGAGAAGATGAAGAAGAACAAGAACAAGAAGGAGAAACACAAGCCGAACAAGAAGTATAACAATAAATTGATTAAAAATGTGAATGAGAATTATACTGTTGAGGAGAAAATGCAGAAGTGGGAAACTCAAGAGAAATATATATCTCTGGATGGCACAGCCCTGCTGTGGACATCCTCCACCTACGCTCAACACACCTCCAAACCATACCCCTCCAATTAGTGTAGCCCTGTATGAGTGGATGAATCCACTGGCAAGGTGGAGGCACCCACCATCAAGTGCTCTTCCCCAAACCCACCTGTGATCATTGCTGCAGTGGGGAGAAAACCTTGAACACATGAGTCTTGGGGGACCAATCTAGATACAAAGTGTAGCTGTTTGTCTTTGGTGGGTCCAACGTGAACTAAGAGGGTCTGGGGTACAAGGAACTATTTCCTTGAAAGGTGTTCCTGTAGGGGACCTCCTGTGCAGAGAGGGTCCTGAGGGAGGAATCAGTGGGGAGTCTTTGGTGCAACAGTAGCTGGATTCGGGGGCTCTCAGGTCTATGTGTGAGACCTGAGCTGGCAGAGGCTCTCAGTTGTGGGGGATGTTTGGTAGTGTATTCCTTGAGTGTCACCTACCATGCCTCTGCCCCTGCCTCTCCAGAGCTGAGGATCCCTGCAGATGGAAACGTATATTACGCCCTGAATGGTAGAGTGGATTATAACTTTCTTCTTTGGGAAACAGCTGTCAGCAAGTTGTTTAAAGTCAAGCCAAAGGAGGTAAACAGCCACCTTCTTCAGTCTTTACTCCTGGTGCCACTCCACATCCTCCAAGGGGACAAGAACCTCAGGTTCTGGATGGATGTTGTAGAATTCCCACAGAGTTAATGCCAGGCTGGGTGGGGTCCAGGTGCTGGGCTTTGCTGATGTTGTCATCCCCCACAGTTCTTGGAGCCTTCTGTGGCAGTGGCATCCAGGATCCCAGCAGCTGTGAGCAGCAGCTCTGCGGTGGCTGCAGGACCATTGCCCCAGGCCACCCAAACCAATGAGTGGTGCATGAGAAAAGTCACCAGTAGCAGCTCCTCACTGCTTCACTCCAGCGAGCAGGTGAAAGACAGCCGCTTTGTCCACGTCCTCCTAGAGGGACAGAGCCTGAGGGAGACAAAGCGCATCCTGGTAAGCCTGACAGCAGGGCTGCCTCCTGGGTGTCCACACAGTGGAAGGCAGGAGACACAGCTAACCCTGGGGCTGTGGTGGGAAATTAAGAAGAGAGAGGTCAGTCTTAAGGGCTTGACCTGAGGGGGGAGAGCCTCAGCATGCCCAGCTGCAGCAGTGAGTGGGCCTGTGTATTGTGGGTTTGGCAGGCCAGAAGTGCAGACGGACAGATGAAGGCATCTGCTGTGGACAGATGAAGGCAGAGATATGTCCAGGGTGCACGCTGCAGTGCCTAGAACTTGGTATTCTCAATGAGTGAGGTTGGAGCAGAGGAGCTGGCAGTGACTTGTCACATGTGTAGGAGGGAGTGTGTTCCTGGTGGCAGGGAAGAGAACCTCCTTAGCATGACTAGGTGTGGAAATTTGGGGTCGGGATCACCTGGGGGGTCATGCCAAAGCTTCGGAATGTCAGTCTTTGCATGTATGTAAATACGGAGCTAAAGGGGTTCTTGGCAGAATTTCTATGGATGTGCAGTAGACACGCTAATGCTGCAGGTGTCCAGCTGCAGAGGAGACATGTTCAGTGACTGCCAGTGCTGAGTCAAGTACATCATTACAACCAGACCCGCACCGAGCTTCCAGAGCCCAGGGCCTCTCCAGGCTATCATGAAGCACTCAAGTGCACACTCTTGTATCTGAGTCTGTTTTGTGTAGTGGCAGTCAGGACCAAAATTTTCAGTGCATCTGCCTCTTCCACCTACAAAGGAAGCCTGCATCCCAGAGCACACTTGGTGCGCAGATCCCTGGCCCATTGCTGTCATCTCGGTGAGATGAGAGTGTGTCTGTGCATAGACAGTTTGGTCCTTTGACCTGAGTGGAATGTGGCTCCCCAGGGGGAGGGGAGATGGCAGGTACAGGCAGATATTTGTACCAGGATTGTTCTAGTAGCATGTTGCAAGAACCCAGGGGGTATATGGAGGCCACACTCAGGTAGCAGGATAACAAGATTGTGCCCTTGTATATGTAGCTAACATTTCTCCTGAATGTTTGACCACAGTCTTCTGGGTAGCTCCTCTAAAAGCCATTCTCTGATGACATTTGTCCCACCCTGATCTAGGTGACGTGTCAGGAGAGGGTGACAAGCCTCATCCGCAGGGCCTTGGGCCAAAATTTGTTGCAGCATGAGGATGTGGACAACTTTGAGCTGCTGAGAATGATGTCTCTGCATGAGAGTAAGTAGGACAATCAGACAGTGGGGAGACATGATCCACAGTGGGCTCAGGATAACCCACAGCCAAGAGAAAGTGGGCCTTGGCCCTAAAATAGCCAGAGTGTGGTGGGCCTGGTGCAGGAAACCAAGTGCAGTGATGGGCGTGTCCAATGTGGAGGTGTTAAATGCAGCCCCAGGGGGCTGCTGGACCTCCCTAAATGTGTTCTCCCCTGGACCTGGTCTGGCAATGCAAAGTTAATATCGATGAGGGCAAGGAAGAGAGAGGCTCAATCCATCATCAGTTTGGTTTATGGCTCACTGATAAGGATGCCTTCAAATGAAGAGGAGCAGAGCATGGGTCCTGATTGGATCAGCATTGCTATGGACAGAAGCAGCACAGGTCCCAATCCATGGCCAGGATATGAGAAGTCCTGCCTACTCAAGAATGTCAGGATTGCAGCAACTGGGAACAGGACTCAGTGAAGAGGAAGTCAAGGCCAGGGGACAGCCTTTTTGGGTTCTTTTTGGAACAATTCCAAGTCCTCTGTGCCTGGGTGCCCATCTCCTGAAGATATCAGAATGGCCAGGTTATTATTCCTTCCAGCAACAAAGAAGGGCATCTGAAGAACAGAGGCCACAATGCTGAGCTGTCCACCATGCCAGTGCTCTTTTCTTTCTTGTGAGCCCGACACTCCTAGCCTCCACTATCCCAGCCTGTCCACAGTAGAACCCACCATCTGTCGGGCACATAAGTGAGTTTTCCCATTTTCACACACCGCCTCATTTGAGTTGGCTCTGTCTCACACATGAGGAAGACTGAGGTGCAAGGAGCTGGGCAAGGGGCAGTGTCTGCGAATCTCAGGGACTTGGGAGGCAGTGCAGGGGGATGGGGATTTCCAAACAACCTCAGAAACTTAGGGAGACCCTGTACCCAAGTAAAAAGGCCTGGGAATGGTCTCAGTGCTTAAGTGCCTCTGGTTTTATCCCTAGTAAAAAAATAAGCCTGTCAAAAAGAATTACCAAACCGAGAATCTACAAAGGTGATTTCAGAAACAGACTTTCAACCCAAGCATCAGTTGAGAGCAGGCTCCAGACCAGGGGAGGTTTGTGTGTAACAGACGTCAAAAGGGAGGACTAAAGGGGTCTGGAACCCACTAGGTGTGATGGCATCTATGCCTTATGGCAGGAGGGTGGCAGTGATGCTGGCCCTCTCCTAGATTTTGGAAACCTTGTTTTCATTGGGGAAGCTTTATGGAGGTGGAATCTATTTTAGCAATCCTGGTCCAGATGAGGTGCTGACTACCACAGGTAGAAGCCTATCCAGAATGCGGTGTCTGTTATTCAGTCTTTCCTGACTGTGACAATGACAAAGAAAGGAAGTCACTTGTCTTTGGTCTTGGTTTCACTCCTGGCCATTGATTGAGAACTGATTTCATCTTGGACTACTGAACAGAGGCTGCATCTGGGCAGAAGAGTGTGATAGATTTGAACTCCTCAGGACGCCCCACCATTGCCAGAGAAAGAAGAAGAAGGAGGAGGAGGAGAAAGAGACACTCCTGAGTGGGGAGAGGATCACACAATGAAGAGCAGGAGGAAGAAGAAGGAAGAGGAGGAGGTAAACAGAAGGAAGGGTGGAGGAAGATACACAAGAAGAACAAGAAGGAATGATGTAAGAACAAGAAAAAGACCCAGAAAGAACTACAAGAAGATGCAGGACAGAAAGAAGAGCCAGAAGTAGAACAAGAACCAAAATAAAAGTACCAAGCAGACAGCTCATGATGAGAAACAAGGGGAAGGAGAGCGAACCTAGAAAACAATGGAGTTCTCCAGGGCACCACCCTGCTGATGTCCTCCCATGTCCATGCCCAACACACCTCTGATGGATACCACCTCCCCTCCACATATTCATCCATGAGTGGATTCATCCAGGGCAAGGGGATGAATTCGCCCACGATCCAATGCTTCCCTGAATGCCCATGTGTGAGCATGGCTGCCCTGGGGAGAAAGGCCTAAGCACCGGAGCCTTTGCCAATCCTAATGCAAAGCCTAGCAGTGTCCCTTTGGCAGATCCAACCTGCACTGAGAAGTTCTGGGCCCAAGGTGCTGTTTCCATTGCCAGGTGCTCTTTTGGTTTAGAATCCTGTACATCATCTTCTCCAGGGAAGAATCACTGAGGGAGTCTTTGGTGGCACTGTAGCTGGATAGGAGGGCTCTCAATTCTGGTGCAGGCTCGCCCTGGCGGAGACTCTCAGGGGTTGTGGGTGTTTTGTGGTATAATCCTTGAGTGCTATCTAACAATTCTCTCCACTTTGCTCTGCAGAAATCAAGGTCCCTGACCACTCACTCATGTATCTCTCCATGAATCCACAAATAAAATATTATTTCATCGTGAGGAAACGCCTCGAGGTCAAGGGAAAGGAGGTAAACACCTACCTTATTCAAGCTCTACTTGTGCTGCCATTCCACTCCCACCTGGGGAAATGAAAAGCCTGAGCAGCTGGATATATGTGCTAGAAGCCCATAGAGCCAACTGACAGGCTGGGGTGGCTTTCTGTTTCTCGGTTTGCTGATGTTCCATCCCCCACAGTTCTCAGAATCAACCTGCAAGTCCTCCAGGCCGCTTTCCCACAGGCAGGTGGGAGACACCTGCTTAATCCGTGTCCACTTAGAAACACAAAGTCCAAAGATGGCCAAGACTGTTTTGGTAAGCCTGGGAGCAAGGGTGTCCCCTGGTGCTTACACCTGGGTGGGGAGCAGACACTGGTCCAATACCATGGACTACTCATGCCCTCTTGAATTTGGAGCTTCTGGATGATCAGGAGGATAGATGGGAATCAAGAAAGAAGAGGTCAGTGTGAAGGGCTGGAGCTGAGATGAGGGAGAGCAGCAGCTTGTCCACCACCATGTCTGAGGGAGTCTGTGTGTCACGTGGCAGCATGCAGTCCAGAAGGGCAGAGGCAGGTATGGGTGACAGATGAGAACAGGCCAGGACCTAGGTTGCAGGTTCCCCTGTATGGGATGCTGACGTCTATGGAGCAGGACACCAGTATGAGGTTCTGCATGTTCCTTGAACAAGGAGCTGAGAGGGTCTCTCTGCAGAGTCAGTATGGATGTGGAGCAAGCACACTAAATGTCCAGGTAACCCAATGACCACCCTTGCCGGATGAGGTGCCCTCTTATACCCCAGCCAGCACTGAGCCTCTGGAGGCCAGGAGCTCTCGTGGCTATCTTTCGTCACTCCTGTGTGTGGTCATGTTTCTGGGTCTGATTTGGGCCCTGGCAATCCAGACCAAAGCCTCTAGGTTTTGTGCCTAGGCCATTCCCAATGCCGCCTGCATCCTCGGGCAGACCTGGGATCTTGGAGGCTATTGTCCCATTCCTCCCAACTTGTGGGATGAGATCGCATCTGTATGCAGGTAGTGGGGTCCTTTCACTTCGAGAGAAGTGTAGCTCCACAAAGAGCAATGGCAGGTCCAGGAAGTCCTATGTACAAGGATTGGGCTAGTAGCCTATGGGAAGAGCCCACGTGATGAGCAGGAGGTCAGCCTCAGGTAGTAGGGTCATGGATGTTGCCCTTGTATTTAGAGTGGAGGTGCCTCCAGAATGCCCCTGCCCACTGTCCTTGAGTAGTCACTTCAAGGCCCATTTCCTGAAGGCCTGTCTTCCATGCTGCTCCAGGTGACCTGCCACGATCGGGCTCCTGTCGTCATCCGCAGGGCCCTCGAGCTACACTTGCTTACTCAGGAGAAGCCGGAGGAATATGAGCTGGGCCAAATCATCTCTCACCGTCAGAGTAAGTGGGACAATCAGATGACAGAGAGCAAGGGTCAGGATGTGGACTCAGGTCAACTCTTAGCACCAAAGAGTAGCCTCTGACCCCCAAGAACACTCCAACAGGGTGTGTTGGGCTCGTGCACAAAGCCAACTGCACTTCTGCTGGTGTAAGCTCTCCAGGTGTTTTGGTATACCCCAGTGGCTAGTGCGGCTCCCCACCAGGTGCCCTGCCCAGGACATGAACAGGCATCCAAAGCTCACATCATTGAGGAGTGAGGAGGAAAGCCTCTTTCCAGGAGCAGTATGGTTCTGTGGTCTGAGATAGGAGTGGTTTCAGAGGAACATGGGAATGCATGGGCTAAAGAGGGAACTGGCATTTTGTGGACTGAAGCAGTAGGATTGAAAGCCTTCTGTGTGACCAGAAAACCACTGCCTTGGCAGAGAATTGCCAAGATTCTAGCAAGCAGTAACAGGATAAAATTGGGAAGAAAACACAGCCTGGGAGACAGCTTGAATCATCTGTTTTTGCATAAATTCCATGGTCTTCTGCACCTGAGTCCACTAGCCAAGGAGTGATCCCAATAGCCAGGTTATGATCTCTAACTAAAGTCAGATGAGGGCTTCCTGAGCACGTAGCCACAGAGCTCATCTGATAATAATGTCAGCGCTTTTTCATTGGTTGGTTGGTTGGTTTTTGTGAGCCAAACACCTCAGCAGCCATTATCCCAGCCTATGTACGCTGAAGACCACCATCCCAATGAGTTCTAGGATCACTTGTCTCCTATCTTAACCTTCTGTTAGGTTAGTAGAGTCTATGGAAGAGGAAGTCTGTCTGGGCCCTTGGTAGCCTAAGAAATTCATAGCAGAGATCCCCACATCCAACCCAGAAGGGATGGAGAACAGGCTCTAGGTTAGAGGAGGGCAACAGGAAAGAGGTGTTCAGAGGAAGGAGAAGCTGGCTGTTGTATTCCCCCACTCAAGGTCATGGCACCACTGGGCCATACACCATGTTGGAGGGAAGCAGTCCCTTTGCTGGTCTTTGGAATCATTGTTCTCAGGAGGGCAGCATTTGGAATGTAGTCTTCATTCTCAGAAGCCTGGTTCACATGGAGGCAGGCTCCACCAACACAGAAGCGTGGCTCTAATGTGGTATCCGTGCTGGTCAGCCTGTCCTCACTGTGGCCATACTTGAGGAATCCTAGGCCTTTTCTCTGGGTTTCACAACTTTCTCTTTGGTTGTGCACTGAGGCTGTCCATAAAGCTCTAGTGTGTGGCAGTGGAGAGCTCCTCAGCCCTTGCCACAAAGGCATAGACTGGGAGAAAGAGAACAAGGCTGGGAGAGAGGGAGAGAGAGAAAGACGGAGAGGAGAAGGAGGACCTCTACTTGGAGAATGAGGATTCAGTGGAGCCAACAGGGACAAGGTACTGTTGCCCAGGGTGCACCCCTGTTTAGGTCTTCCTCCAACCATGCTCAACCTTTCTTCCAGTCCCTTCCACCCCCCAGTAGTCGATTTATCTTGAATGAGAATTTCATGTTGACATCAGAGCACTCACCATCCAATGCTTTCCTCCAAACCCACCTGTGAAGATGGCTCATGTGGGGTCTGAATCTTCGGCACAAGAGCCTTTTGTGGGAGATTTCAGATGCAAACCCTAGTGGTGTGCTTTGGCAGATGCAAGAGGACCTGGGATGTTTTGGAGTCCAAAGCCTTTGGTAGGAACAGACATTAGGTCTGTTGAAGTGCTCTGCCTAGTTTTTCCTCAGGGAGGACTGTGGAGGCTGTCTTGTTAGTATTGGTGCTGAATTGGAGAGCTCTCAGGTGTGTGGCTCAGTTCGTTTCTGGCACAGGCTTTCAGATGTTTGGGTGTCCCAGAAAGCACCTCCTGAGCCACCTTATTTTGTACGCCCCTCTCTCCCCAGAGCTGAGGATTCCAGTGCAGGCCAACATATTTTACGCAAAGAACCCTCACACAAAACCCAACTTCGTACTGAGGAAAAGGAGCCTCTCCCAAAAGAATGATGAGTGGATCCAGCCTCAACCTCCCTCTCGTCCTGCAAAGAAGGCTCCAGCCCTCCTGAGGATGCTTGCAAAACCATTCTGCTGCTGTGTGCCTGGGCGGGTCTGAGGCAGCCCAGGAATATTTACATTGATTACTATTGGCTTCAAAGTTTGAATCTATAGTTTGCCATTGTCTTTGACCTTGTTTAGTAACACAGTTGTTACTCTATCCTGTATTTGTTGTTCCCATTAATATATTATTATTTTAAAATATATATGTTTTTGTTACCTGATCTACTGTGATGATTTGTTACCTGATCTACTGTGATGGTTTTTGATCAAAATTGTGCATTTGATGATAATGAATGCCATGCATTTAGGAACCTGTAGACTCCAGACAATGAATGAATGTCTACTGTTGCATGGACTGGTCTGCAAAGTCCTGTAGCATTTGAGCTTGTGTGAGGGCTTCATAGGGCTTGCAAAAAGTCCAGGTCAGATGGTCCTGCATGAAGCTTAGCTCCTAGTGGTCTCCTCCACAGCATAAGGGCCAAGGAGAAACCCACTTCCACACAGAAGATGGGAAGCTACCTTATGAAGGTGATCGTAGGTGTGGGACCCTTTTGCTAGGACCCTTTTTCTATTGGGCCAAAACTGTGCTCTGAATGTGCTTGCTGAGAAGAGCTTGGAATTTCCTGATTGAAACAGTTCATGCAAGCTGCTTCCACTTGCAGAAACAAAGTGTGTTCTCGTTGAGCACTTTGGGGTGTCCCAGGTTGAACTAGAGTGTGTCAGAAGCACTTGTAATGGTTGGCATTCACGGTTTCACATTGAAGCCTCTGTGCCATCTGTCAACCACTGATGGCTGCAAGTGGGTACCCTGCCTTTCAATGAGTTTTCGAAAAAGTAGGAGTTTTGAAGAACTGATCTTCTCAGCATTCCCCTTGCCTCCCCAAGTTGGGTGATGTCAAATATACAGGCTTCCTTGGGAGCACACATTTTATATTGAGCTGGAATTGGACTCTGGATGTGATTGCTGAAAATAGCTGGGGAATGGGAGAATGGAAGCTGTTTGCTGCAAGCAGTTTCAATTTGCTTTGTTGATTAACTTTGTTGTAAGTGAGCACATGCTATTTTTTTTTTCCTGTGGACCTAGAAGAATTCAAAACTGCTTCTTACAGGTGACAGGCATGCTTACACATTGAAGCCTCTGTGCCATTGATAAAAAAACAGTTCACTCATGTGGGCACCTGCACTTTAAGTGAATGTTGTAAACAAATGTGTGACAAATGGATGTCAGTTAGACTTTGGAGAACTGATCTTCTCAGCTGTTCCTCTTTTCCCCTGAAAGTTGTTGATGCTAGATTCAAGAGAACTCTTTCTGGCACTCTTCGTGTTTCATGCCTGAACTGTGCTCTGAAATTTCTGGAGGAGAACAGCTTAGAAGTGCAGAAGAGAAGCTGTTTGTTGAAGCAGCTTCAAGAGGCACAAGCTAACTTGTTCTCAGTGAGCACATGGGGATTTTCCCTGGTTGAAGCAGTGTGAATGAGAATGGCTTCTCAGAGCTGGTAGGCATGTTTGCATTTGGCAAACTTTGCCATCTGTCACCCAGAGTTCCTTGCATGAAACCTACATTTCCAGTGTTTTCAGAAAGGTCTGATGAGTGGGTTTCCATGGAATTTTGTGGAATTGATCTTTTCAGGCAGTTCTCATTGCCTTCTCAAAATTGTTGATCCTGGTGCAAGGGCTCTCTTGTCAGCCAACATTGTATTTTGGGCCTGACCTCAGCTCTGAATGTACTTGCTGTACTTCCCATCTTTCCTCTCTCTGGTCCACTCCTCAGATCCCATCCTCCTTTCAACAGGACCTCATCCAGGAAGCCTGCCCATGTGCCTCCCACTTGATTTCAACTTCTCCAGTGCACTTATTGTCAAAGCAGGGACTCCCAGGAGAGAGGGCTCTCCATTCTGCACACTGAAATTTCTCACCAAGGAGGACTCCTCCATGCTTGGATGGCAGGGCTGCAATCACCTGGAAGGTGGAAATAGGAGGCTGGTGGTGTTCCTAGCCAGGATGCTGATGACTGCAGTGCATTTAATCTATGGCCCTCAAGGAGCTTTATGCTGCAGATTTGTGTACTTTTGCATCTGTATGCACACAGTTCTTCATGTGGGGAAAAAAGCAGTGTTCTCAAAGTTTGCTTTATATTATACTCAACTGGTAATTTACAAACCGCAGTGTCCCATCTTAGCCCAGAGCCATTCCATCAGCCCAGGGCCACTGGGTGGTCCACGGTCAGTACTATGCACAGCTCCCAGGTGGCTCCAGCGTGTAGCTGAATTTGAGAGCCAGTGTACTGTAGGATTTGCCCTTGAGGTTAGAATTCATTGACTTCCTCTTATGTCATATCACTGGTTCAGGATATTCCTTGTCTCATGAACTATTCTGTGAAATCTTCAAGTTAGCCATCTCTGGTCATTTCTTCCCTTTGATGGCACCTGGTTCAACAGCTTGTTCTTGGGTTGGGTCGGTCATGGGCAGTCCTGGGTCACAGAGAGGGACAGGAAGACCCTAATGTGGAATGCTGGTGTAGAGAGTAAGGGTGGGGCCAGAGCCCACACTGTGGTTAGGGTAGTGAAGGGATCTGAAGAAACTACCTTGAAAGCGAGCTCTGGCTGCAGTTAACCAGGAATCAGGGCCTGGAAATGAAAGCCATGACAGGGCTTCTGACTAGAAAGGACACATCTTTCTGGGCTCAGTTGGAGGTCCATCGAGGCAGAGGAAAAGAGAGAGGATGCAGGAGAGGGGGATGGTCTAGATCAGAGAGCAGCTCCGTCATCATATCTTAGAGAATGTATTTTTTTCTTCCAGTTGTTGTTAAATGCTAATTCATTCACGTGTTATATTTACATTCACCTCGTCCATTGGAAAGGCTGCTCAACCACCACAGGCAGTTTTATCTTGGTGGATGTGTGCATTCTAAAAGGAGGTGAGGTTGGCGCCAATAGAGTGTGTGGGCGCTCAGGCATTGGCAGTGCTTTGGAGAGTGAATCCTCTAAATGTTATTGGGCTGTTTTTGAAAGATAGTGTGGTTTGGCTAGAATGCCTAGAATGCTTCCACACAATTTAGCATGGTGTATATTTTAGAGAGCATGATCACTGAGGGGCAGGTTGCTGGTGTGAAGCCGTGAGCATTAACATCTATCAAGTTTCTCACCTGGAGTTGGCTACCTACAACTGGTGACAGTGTTTTGCTCCTACTGAGCAATACTGAACAAGTCTCTGGGCCAGTAATCCATTGCTGAACTACATCACCAACAAAAAAATACTGAGTGAAGGTGAGGACCAGAAGAGTCCGGGAACCACCTGACAGCAGCCCTGAAGTCCTGAGCTCTGGCACATAATATGCCAACTCAACTGGGTATCAACCTCTTCCTGGGCTCATTAGAACTGTGTGCTTCAACTTTCAGAAGCAAATGCAGAATGACAGAATCTTCTCTGAGGACACTTTTCTAAGTCTTGTTTGCAGCACGTGTTCTAAGTCTTATTTGCAACATGTCTTCACTGGAATGAGTAGTCATTTGACATTCTGTTGTACTTAAAATTTCATGAGATTCTACTCCTACTTGGTAGATTGTGTGAAAGTGACTCGGCCTGAATTCATTTTACATTCCAAAATATGTCTTGTCTTTTCTCCTAAACCTATCAGGGCAATCAGAGCAGCCAAGGAATACTATAAATTCAGGCACAAAATGGCCAGATAGACTGGGATTACTGTATATCTTTCTAGAACCTTCTTTCATGCTCTGGCTTCCCTGAGGTAAAGTGTGGAGACTCTGTGATCCAGATTTGTTAGCAAGTAGTTTTCTTTGGAGGTGATGCTAGAAAACTCCAGGTGGGAAGTTTTCTAGCATCACCTCCCAAGGAAGTGATTAGGAACTGGAAGACAGGGTGTACCAGCCAGTTGTTGTCACTGAGTGACTAAGCACAGTCCTGATAAGGAGTGCTGGGGGTCCATGTAGATCATGCTACTAATAGAAGCCCTCCTACAGGGTGAGAGAGCTGGGGTGTTCTCCACCCACTCCTGCCAGCCAAGACAGAATGATGCTGCTGGCCTTCACTGTAGGCAAATGAGCCATGGTGTTGGGGGCTGGAGGTCAGCTGGGGTGTGAAGAAATGGCATAGTGCTGGACAATGTCATCCAGCTTTGAATCCCCAGACTGGGATCTTTAGCAGGGCAAGGTCAGAGACTGTGCTCAGTGCAGCGTCTACTTCTCAGCATAGTTGCAGGCACACAGCAGAGCTTCATCAATACCCGTGGAATGCGCTGGCTCGCCCCAGCCCTGCTCCAGGCCTCTCTCAGCTGAGCTCTCTCTTCTGGTCCTGTCTGTTCTAGTATATTCAGCTCTTGCTTCTTTGTATTTCACTTTCCTGAATTATGTGTTCTTTTTCCACACTCCTGTGGTCACTCTTTCTCCACACTCCTGTGGTCCCAAATGGCTGTGTGGCGGGGCTGTGGCAGAGAGATCTCATTACTACCAGAGATGGAGTTTTTAAACCAAATAAGACACGTGCTCTGCTGCTTAGGATTGTCTTCAGCATAACATGAGGTAGAAGGTTTGAAATTAGGATTGTCCTCCCAATCTTAAGGCATGTCATCCCTGTGTGCACACCAGGAAGTGCCCTGGGAAGAAAGGCAGGTGTGGGTTTGGAATCAGAGACCAGCATGAGAAGAACACTTTCACTGCTTACTAGACAATGACCTTGGGCTTGTTCTGTAACCTCTTGGGACCTCAGTGTTTGCATATTTAAAATGGGGACAGTTGTATGACTGACTTTAGGAGGTGGGTAGAGAGAATCCTAGAAGTAGAGGAAGAAAACACACAACATCTGTGAAGCACCCCGCCCCCATCTTTAGTCTTTCCATGATTTTCTAAGCATGTGTTGATTGACTGTTGGTTACAGCATGCCTGCAGATCTACCTGACGTCCCATCTAATCCACATGGATGGAGAAGCTCACTTTTGCCCAGTTGCCACATTTGCAAGGACACCTTCTAATAGAATTGGATCTAGGAAGCTGGGGTCCCTTTGCAGAACATACAGAATCCACAGCAAAGTTCAAGCCCCTGAGACAGCGGGCTTCTGCTGATATCCTCATGTCCTCATGGGCACTGCAATGCCTTTCTCCACTGATGTTCATTGAGAGCCTGGTCCAGGCCAGGCCAGGGCTCCCTGTTGAGGATGTTGCAGAGAATGAAGCACATGCCTGGCTGGCTTGTAGGGGACTCAACAATCGGGGGCAAGACAGGCCAGTGATGGTGAAGAGAAGACCAGTTAGTTGACTTGTCCAAAGGTCTTGGAGCCAGGCACTCTTCTAAGCACCTTATCATAAAAGCTTCCTCATCCCTGAATAGTTGCAAGAGGAACAGTGCTTTGATTGTCCCCATTTTCCATAGGTGACAACTGAGGCACTGAAAGATCAGGTCACTTGGCCAAGGTCATGGAGATAGCACAGGGGGAAGTGTTGGCTGAAAACCCTCCCAGGTGGCTACTGCTTTGGGCTCTTTATCACCCACGGCCTGCAACCTCTTGGTCATGCTGTGGCCCCTGTGACTTGTCTGTCACCAAATAGTGATTCACTGCAGGGCCTTTCCCGAGTCCTCTTCCACCTCAGAGAGCCTGTGTCTCACGGAGAGTTAACCAATTTCCTGGGCCCTACTAGAGTTCCTGGTTTTGCCAGTCTGGTGCAGAGTCTGAGAATGTGTGTTTGTAACATGGTCTCAGGTGACCCTGAAGGTGATGGGTCTCAACACAGGTGACTTTCCCCCTCCCCTTGGGTCATTTGACAATGCCTGGAGACCTTTTATGTTATCACAAGTCAGGGGTGCTGGTGTAAAACTCAGGTAGAGGCCATGGGTGCTGCTGAATGTCTACACTGCACGAGGAAGACCTCTACAGACTAAGAAGGATATGGCCTGATGGGCCAAGGGCGCCAAGGTGAGGAACCCAGTGTGGAGTACAAGCACATGAGCTTGGGTGTGTGAAGGTATGGCCTTGGGGCTTGTTTCAAAAGTGTCTTCTGTCAGTGCAAAACTCTAGCACCTCTGAGTGGCAGCGTTTCTGACAAGCTCTGAGCAGGGATGCTGGTGCTACTGGCCAAGCGACCCCACTTTGAGTAGCCAAAGTGAAGTGGAGTTCTTAGGACACCATAAACTTCTCAGAAACGAAAAGTGGACATCTCCTGTGTTAGATCAGAAGAAAAGAAACTCTGAGTTGGAATAATCCCCTTTCAACTCACCTAGTTGCAAGTTTGCCCTTAAAGCAGCGCTGAGACAGCGGGGCCGGGTGGGGGACAGAGCTCCACTCCTCTCCTAGCCGCAGGCAGAGGCCTGCTGAAAATGAGGAGGAAGAAGAGGTGGGTGAGAACTGCCTTGCTTCAGTCCCCAAGCATCCAGTCAAGTCTATTGTCACCTGGAGTGGTGGCTTCTTTTCCAGGGCCCACGCTAGCATTTGGGTTTGCATCTGCCTGACTTTCAGTTCTGCGAATGGAAGGTGGGAACTGGCTGCTTGAGACATGGTTGCTCTCTTGGGAGAGGGTATGAGAGAAATGACAGGACGCCCAGCTCTCCAGAGCCTGCACCCTTGCCCCTGTGATAAATGGCAGCATTAACAAGGTTTGGTTGAGAGGGTCCCCCAGATTTGTGACTTCCCATGTCCGCCAGCAGATGTCACTATGACTGGCAGAACAGAAGGCCTTTCAAGAGTGAGCTGGGGGGAGCAGAGAGGGGAAAATATCATCAAATGGAAGGCAGAAGCCAAAAGTACCCTTGGCCTGGCGGGATATGGTCCATACTATCATTTTAGGAATGGGGGACATTCTGCAATAAACCCACTATCAGATCGTGTCATTGAGGTCCAGCTTCTGAGATTTAGGCAGAAACTCTCCAATGAAACACAATGTTCCTGGCTTCTCTCAACTGAGAAAGTCTCCAGGTTTTTGCTCCTGGCCTATATGTATCAGGAAACATTTTCTTGAAGGAAACAAACACGTTGCACTGAATAAACATATATTTGATGTACTTTACCCAGAGACATCATATTGATGGGTTTTAAAAATTGATTCATTTTACAAATTCAGCAGCTTATTCTGAAGTTCCATTGCCCTCAAAGTCCCTTATGACTGGCACATTAGCCAACAAGCAGAATTCTCTGAAGCCCCAGCAAGAAAAAAATAAAGTCAAATTCCTATTTGCTGACATTTGAAGAAAAAAAGGGAGAAGCAAGGGGCCCCACTCACTGGTGACAAGGTCTGGTTGAACATCTTTTATCTAATGCTTACCAAGAACGGTAGCAGAAACAGCACCGGTTCCTCAAACAGGGCAAGAGAGAGGTTGACACAGATGAAGAAGTACGTGGCCGTCCGCATGGCCCAGTGATTATGAAAATGGTAAAGTCTGGAGAGGAAAAACAGTAAAGGTGGTTCTAACCACTGAGCAGGAGTTATATAACACTCAAACTTCTGTGCTAAGATGAACAGGGGCTGGGTCTGGGACGGCAGCTCAGTGGTAGAGCAGTACCCAGCACGCACCAGGTCCTGGGTTCCATCCCCAGCACTGCCAAATAAACGGGTAAATAAACAAATAAATAAATAAGACTCGTGATGGGTCACATGCCCTTTAGGTTCTCAGGAGCAGGGTGATATTACTTGAGCTCAAACTTTAAAACACTAACAGAAAACATCAAGACGATGATCATATCTCAAAGCACACTTGGTGGACAGACTCGAGCCAGCTTCAGCACCTTCTTCACGGAGTTGTTGTGACAGTAATAAGAGAACACTATGAACCAGAGACTGACAAGGTGAACCCTCAGTTACAGTGACCTAATGCCATGTGGGCGTGGCTGAATCCAATGTGAAAATGTGCACAGCCCTTCTCAACGTGGTATACTCAGGACAGATGTGGCTGCCACACGCCAGATCCCTGCAGGGTGGGACAGTCTCCCACTCCTGCTTGGCAGTCTGGGCATATGAGGTGTTTGTTGCTTTTGGAGACCCTGACCCCGAGCGCTGATGTAAGAGAGGGTTTTTCCTTACTCTAGCCAAGGGCTTGGTCTTAGTTGAAACTTTAGGGGGAGATAGAAAAGGCTGGATTCCCAGGAAAGGAGTGAATGTGTGGGTAGCATTACGAGGTGACAGAAGGGAAAAGAGAAGTCCTCCCTTGCACTCCAGGTAACGCTGGCTAGGAAGAAAGGTGGCCATGTGCGTCCAGCTTGGGCACTCCATCTCCTGGCCCTGGTGGTGTCCATTACCCCCGATCTGCTCTTAACTGACCGGATGCTCCCTGCACGTGGGACACTGTGCTCTTAGAACTTAACCCAAACCACCAGGCTCAGGGGCTGGGCTGCAGCTCCGTGGTGGAGCGCTTGCCTAGCACAGGCCCGTCTCTGGGTCGGCTCCCAGCGCCACAGAACAAAACACTCTTGGGTTTTACCCAAATTATGTGCCTTACCTAGACCCCTCTGAAAAGTTTCTGTAGAAAGAATGCCTCCAGGTTTGTCTCAACCTCTAGAACTTAAGGTGGACAAGTACACAGCTAGATGATTAAATTACCTGATAGCCTGAAAGGAAGTTTAGAATGGAACGTTCCTGTTGTACTGGGCATCAGAAACATAGGCAGCTCTAAGAGAAGGTTCTGGAAGGGGGAAAACGTCAGCACAGGAACTAAACTGCTTTTTCCTTGTGGGAATGCATCAGGCACGGAGGGGAGCCCTGCCCTTCCACCTCCATCCCGGCTCCCTAGAGGTTGCCACCATCAGCAGAGCCATAGGTGCCTTTCCTGGTGGGTCCCCTGGGACCAAGGATCCTGCAGCAGAGCTGGCCACGTGCACACTGCATTTTCTAGAACTCAAATACAGGTTCTCATTTGAGGAAGGAAAATAAGAAAGCACTGAACAGAATATGTACATGGCTTAAGTGGCATATTTACACATAAATAAAGGTTGCATCTGTCCAAATATACATATGAGTATATGCACACAAACCCAAGTATAGAAACCCCAAATTATATTTAAGCCACTTGGTGGGTGATTGAAGGGATTTTTGAGGCGAAATCTGACAAGTGAATTATCCATGTCTTCCAAATCTACTTAAGGTAGATCTCTATACATACATGGAACTGAAAACCAGTCACAAGGCTTTCATGTAACTCATGGTGGACACATATCAGCCAATATATTCTGGACTTTATCCCCCTGTCAGGACACAGAGTTGCATTCTTCTTAACAAGCAACTTATCATTCTGATAGTACTCATTTTTTTTCTATTCAAACATAGTTGCATTACATATTCTTATGGAGGTGGGTACGACGGAACTCAGGGAGCTTAACCACTCAGCAACATCCCCAGTCCCCCCTCCCCCCACCCCCCGCCTTGAGACAGGGGCTTGCTAAGTTGCTGAGGCTGGCTTGGAACTTGCAATCCTCCTACCCCAACCTCCAAGTGCTGGGATTACAGGCGTGTGCCAATGTGCTCAGCTCAACATTCCTTTGTATATTATACACACACACACACACACACACACAAGAATATCACACATGCACACATAAATATCTTGGGGCCCTATGAGTGTTTTTGTAGGATTAAAAATGTGCATTACTTCTTGATGAAAGAAGACATAGATATCCCACAGGCTTCCAAATGTTATGGGAAAGAAGACTTGTGCAGGTAAGCATGCGCGCATGCCCAAACTCATACACACGCGCGTGCACGTTCTCCTGCTTGTCACTAAGGGTGATGTGATTTTAAACAGTGTCTAACACCGACCAGCAAAAGGGGCTTCTAGAGACTTTGTTTGCCTTTCCTTAGGACCAGGACTGCTGCCTCCCTGTGTGATGATTCACATTCTGATTCTGTATCTATGAGATAAGAACATACACACACTGACCAGCTATTTAGCCTTTTCCATAGATTTCAGAAAGAAAAATAGTCTGATAAGCTAATTGACTGCCTGAGCTATCCACTGTAAACAGAAGCCATCTTCCTGCCTGTTTTGAATGGGTGTCTCTTACTGGTCAGGCAAGTTAATCTTAAAAATGCATCACGTATTCAAAGGGTCAAAAGATTTCCATCTGTATGCAGATGGTCAATCATAGTTCTATACAGCTGTTAAAAATTATCCAAACAGAAAAGAAATGCTTGAATTAAAAGTTGATGCAGAACCATATCCTTAGAGATGGATTCACTGCTGTAAGAATTGATTGCTTTTGGAGTCTCACACATTCCAGGGCAGGAGGACACTTCACCAGGGCACATTACCAAAACCTCAGATGCACTATATATGTTTTTGACACATTATACATTTTCTTTAACATATCTAATAAAATATTAATAGAAAAACTATTAATATCAATTATTTTTCCATCAAGCATCTTTAATATTGAGCAATAAAGAGTTTCCCAGTATACTCTTAGAATTCTGTTTTAGGTAAAAACATCTTGTATCAATAAGAGTTGATTTGTTTCTAGCTTTTTCAGTGCATGCACATCAACTTTAAGAAAATTCTTTACCTTATATAAATGTTAAAATAGATTCTACTGTCTTTTATGCCTAAAAAAGAAAAAGAAAAAAATAAATATATGTTTAAAAAAAATAAAGTCCTATTAAACCTCAGAAATATCATACTGGGGCAGCAAAGAATTCTGACTTTTTAAAAAAGTATTTACAGCAATATCTTTTTAAAGTTGCTACTGTTCCTGGTTTGAGAAGATGACACAGGGTTTGGTGTAGCCTGTGTGCTCAGCATGTACAAAGCCTGGATTTGATTGACACCCAGGAAAAGAAATTTAAAAAATGAAGCTTCCTTATGACTGCACCCTGAGACAGGAGCCCTTTGACACTCACAAGCTTGAGGTAGACCATTCACAGGCCCTCCAGAGGGAGGATGGGGAAAACCACTCCCACCATCCCTGGGAGCCAGGCCAGGGGGTTATCTCCCTGAGACATCACCCAGACACAGACCTTAATGAGACCAGCACAAGTTTCCCTCCAGTGCCCCTGGCCATGTGGACACCCCTGGTTGTCAAGATCTGCTCAGGCTCTGTAACACCAAGCCTGCTCCAGGACAGCCCACAGAAGTGCTCTCGAGGCTTTCCCTGCCTTAAGAGGAGGCACATTTCTGACATCTGTCTCCACTTGCAATCTCCTCTACTCTGCCTTCTGGGCCTACTTCCCTCCTTCCCGTTACTGTGCAACTTCTTTCTCCTTCCCATTTCACTTGGGAGATGTTGTTCTCAGCAGATGAACTGTAGTAAGCACGTTTACTTTTACTAAAGCCATTTGTGTCTTCCCAGAAAACCAATTCTTTTCATCCAACCCAAGAATGTGACCTATCTTAGACACCCCATTCCAACACTTTATACTTTTCAAGTTCATATGGTGTATTAGTTGGCTTTCTGCCACTCTAAGACCTGAGGTTGCTCATTTATAAAGAGAAAAAAGTTTATTTGGCTCACGGTTTCCATATCCAGTTCACATTTGATTGACCCTGTTGCTTTAGACCTGTAGTGAGGCAGCACAGTATGGCAGGCAATGCATGGCAGAGCTACCCACTCACCTCACGGCAGCTGGGAAGCAGAAAGAGAAAGCCAGGAAGGGACCAGGGTCCCAACATGCCCTTCAAAGGCACACCCTTAATGACCTCAGATCCCCCACTGGACCCCACCTCTTAAACATTCCACTACCTCTCAAGAAAGTCACAGGCTGAGGATGGAGCCTTTAATATATGGCACTTTGGGGAACATTCTAGATCCAAATGATAGTCTTTGGGAACCACTGTCAATATCCACAATGAAAATGGCAACCACCAAATACAGATGCTCCCCTGGAGGCACCTCCTACAGGCTGCACCAGCCCACAGAGGGCCCTGGTGGACACAGGGGTTCTCAGTCTCCACGGCAGGGGTCCACTCCCTGGGGAGCTCTCAAAGACCCTGGTGCCAAGAACACCCCACACCAGCCATGTCAGAACCCACAGGAGGAGGGACCTGGGATCCGCTTTTTAAAGTTCAAATGTGACTTGACGGTCCAGTGACAGTGGGAAGCAGGGTCTACACTGGCCTTTCCCTGCAGCTTCCCTCCTGAGGTCGGTTCTCACTGCACTGTGAGGGATGCACCTCCCCGACTCCCTTGTCTCCTCTTCTCATAGCTGTGACGTTTCCTCTTCTCCTCGAGATTGAAAACTGGATTGTAAACAGTTGTGTTTCCTCCCTCCCCTCCTGACCCAACTTTGTAAGCCTTAGAAGGGAGGGGAGAGCACAGAAAGGAGGCACAGATGATTCCAGAGGTTCTCAGGGGAGAGCAAGGACGTTCCTTCCAAACACCCAGCAGACACCCTCTTCCGTCTCCCCTGCCCTAGGAGTGACCACTGCGAGCCCCAGATTCCGTCAGGCAGGCAGGCGACAGGAGCCGGGAATCTGAAGCTGCTGATGGAAGTGCTTTGAAAACACACTAACATGTCTTGATGATATAGATAAGAAAATCAGCAAATCTAGCCCTATCTCAAGGTCAAGAGAAGTCCCCACACGTCTTAACTTACATTCTTCCACTCGGGTTTTTCCTCCCAATGCCAACACTCCTTCTGTCACTACAAACAGTCTTGCCCCCGTTTTGCCTTACTCCACTCCTGCCATAAACTCATCCTGCACGTGGATAAACAGAGCAGGCCCCAGTTTCCCAGGGCCCCCTGTGCAAAAGCTGCCAGTGACTTCTCTTTCTGTAGAGCTACTCTCCTTTGCCCAGATAACCAAGTGGGAAATCCTTGGCTTGGCCTTTAGGGGCCCCACAATTTCCTCTCTCCAATGTTCTCTCCCTGGCTTTCCCTCCAGGAACAACATTCTCTGGAAAAAACAGATGGGATTCCTTGTCCACTGCCCTCCACGGGCTCCCCCTCGACGCCTGATCTCATGCTCAGGCGCTACCCTTGCACTGTTCTTCCTTGGATTCCATCTCACACTGCAGTCTCTCCAGGAGGACTTTAGCGATCCCACATTTCCACATGGAAAGACCACCCGGAGAAGCTGGGGCAGTGCCCGTATAGTGCACATCCCGTACAGACAGCAGCCACAGGTGGAGGGCACCCGCCACTCTGGCAAGAAGGGTGAGTGAGTGAGTGACTGCAAACAGGCATTACGACAAACACCTCGTGTCCCTCAGCATAGCCACTTGCAAACCAACAACCCACAGGCCAAGTGCAGTCTAAAGGTATGTTTTGTTTGGCCTGTAGAATGTGTTTAGGATGTTGGCTACTAATTCAATTTTTTTCAAAACTGGAACTTACACAAAAATTTGAAATTATGATTTCTCTTTAAAAGATGGATAACATCTGGCAAGGTGGGGCTGTGTTATGGTTAGTTATTGCTGTTTGCCCCAATACTTCATCACCTGAACTTCATATTTTCCCGTGTTCTGCGGGTCAGCTGGGCAGTCCTTTTGGAGTCCACTTAGCTGATCCTGAAGGTCATGAGCACTGGGTGTTCTAGGAGGATCTTGCTCACATCTCTTGGCCATGTGCATCCAGAGCATCAAGAGAGCAAGCACCAACACTCATGGGCTTCGCACACCTCTGCTTGTGGACATCTGCTAATGTCCCATTGGCTAAAGCAAGTCCCATGGCTCACTGCAGGTTCAAGGGCTGCAGAAATGAACCCTAACTGTATGGAAAGGAATTGCAAAGTCACCTTGCAAAGGGGCCTGCATTCAAGGATCAGAAGACTTGGTGAGCATTTTTGCAATCTATGATCAACCCCATGATACAGCTAGAGGTGGGTGACTATGCTTTTCTTAGGGCAAGGGACATGCCCTCCATGTCATCACAAGCCCTGTCCCCTCTGTCACTGAATCATTCCCACCTAGCTGGCTGGTTTTATGTTGCTCTTGAGGGCACTGCAGATTAAACCCACACTGCTCTCTGGTGAGCCCAGGGAGCCCTGGCCAGCCCTCTGCAGGCTTCTGGTAACTGCCATCTTCCCCTGACAAGAACTTCTCTGCAAATGGCTATAAGGTAACACCAGGGACCCAAGAGCTTGAAGACAGAGTAATCACAGACCTGCATGAAAAAGTTGAAGAGTGAGAACATTCAAATAGAAGCACACAAAATATCAAGAGGTGACCACAGAGGACAGTTGACAAGAAACAGCATGGGGCAATGGCTCTCAGCCTGGCTGCACCTCAGAATCCCCCAGTAGCCTTGAAGTTACTGGTGGCATGAGCTACATCCTGACCAGTAAAATCAGAATCTCAGGGGTAAAGCTGAAAAAAGTACCTTCCTAAAAACTTCCCAATGAGTCTGACCAACAGTGAGGTTGGGAATCCCTAGCATTGGGATATTTCTATTTCAACTCTGAAAGTGAGGGATGCTGATGCATTTTTCAGGGACTATGCAGTTTCCTGTTCTGTGACCCAAAGCTAACTTACAAAAGATTAACCCAGTCAACTGGCCACCCACCTTCCCAGATCTAGATGTTCTGCCGCCTCAGAAAATATGGGGTTCTGTTGAGGACTGTCTGTTGGTACCAGACATTACCCTTAGTGCCTGCTGCCTGGAGGAGGTCTCTTAAAGACTTGGAGTCGCAAAATCTCTGGCTTCTGTAGACATGCATTAAACAAAACGGCTCACATTGGAGTCAGCCAGGACTCTGACTTATTTTCTGTTCTTCTTTTATTTGCTAAGTTGCTGAGGCTGGCTTTGAACTTGAGATCCTCCTGCCTCAGCCTCCCCAGCCACTGTGATTTCAGGCCAGTGCCACCATGCCCAGTTGTATTTCTTGATCTCTCAAAGTATTAGTCATTTGCATGCGTCTCTTATTTAGACAAAGAAATATGAAACACACAGAGGGAGGGCATCGAGCATCTCTGGCTAAAATGATTTTCTCTCCACTGAAGGCTCTCATGATCACAAGGAAGCCAGTCATTTTGTAGATGCTGGGACCAAGGGCAAGACTGGGAACCAAGAAACCATCTCCTCCTCCTGTCCTTTGCCTGATCACTCATTCATTCACCCACTCACTCACAGAGAGGACTTAGTAGAATCCACCTGTTGGAAGGGGCCTGACTTCTGTGGGAGAACAGCAGGCCAGATGGGAAGCCCAATGTTCCACCCCACACATAAGGGCCCTGTGGACTCTCTCCAGCAGGCTACTAGCCCACTGGGAAGCAAGGAAGCAGGGGATGCCATTCAGCCCAGAGTTGAATGACAGGGCCAGCCCAGGAAAGATGGGAAGCAGGACTAAAACACTCTGACCTCCTACACACTTGCAAGGCCTGAAGGAAATGCCCAGTGTCACTGTGTGCCAGACACTGGGCTGGACCCAACCTGCGTGGTCATCCCACAAGGTGACTGCGATTTACCAATCCCACCTTACAGAGGCTCAAGGAGGAGACCAGCCCATGATCTGGAAACTGCTTCATCAGAACAGGGGTTCTTGCCTCTCTCTCCACCCCCTGTTTCTTATCCCTCCAAAGGACACAGCCTAAGAGCAGCTGCTTGGAAGCTCCAAGTCATCCAGAGGAGCCTGTCTGTCACAGCAAACACATAGAGCCCACTGTGGAGCTGGGTCCCACAGGCTCAGGAAAAGCCAGGGCTGCAAACCCCATCCTGCGCTGGGACCCTTGGTTGTTTTCCTTCTGGTACAGAGCGCAGTGTGCGGCTCTGGAGCCAGGCCAGGAAGACCTGGAATCAGGTCTCCACGCAATCCGGCTCAGTCCCCGGGGATGGGAGGCCTCTCCTGTGGCATAGGCTTGACAGCTCCAAGTGACCCCCAACTCGCAGGGCTGCCCTCCAGCCCACTGTGCGCTTCTTTGCTTCGCAGGTCTCCAGAGCAGCCGGGGCTCTCAGGGCTCAGAGGACAGAGAAAGCGCCCGGTGCAGAGGGGCTCCCCGCCCCATGTCCCTACAGGGGCCCTGCTTCGCAGCAGCTGGTGCTGGCCTTTAGCCGGTTCGTTTTCTCCCGGGGCTTTTCTCTGGGGAGGCGTCTGGCGCCGGGAGAGCGACTGGACACGCTGCGATCCGGGCGCCCTCAGGCACCGAGGACCGTGTCCCTTAACTCTTGGGCGAGAGGCTCATCGTGGGGCTCCAGACGTAAGCGACTCACCCCCGCGGCTAGGCGGGTCCCGGGCATTGAGGCTGTGGCGCGCCCCAGAAAGGGATGCTCCAGCCCCCATTGGCCGGCGGGAGGCCCCAGTTGCTCTGGGCCCTCCAAGTGACACAGCTGATCGGCCAGGGGCGAAGGACCTGCTCTGGCCAGCGGAGAGAGCTCCGGAAGCCCCTTCCAGGCTGCGCTGGCCGGGGCGGAGCGGGGTGGACCCTGTGCGGGGCTGCGGGTACCGCCAGGGTGGCCTGGTCAGCAGCCCTTGGCCCAGCGCGCAGACTGTGCACCCCCAGCGCGACACTGTGTGTGCCCTGCTTTCCGATCAGCGGAATAGGAAGGGAACCTTCCTCCAGAGCTTCTTTGGAGAATTAAATGAGCTAATATATGCGCAGGGGCTGCTGCTGCTGGGCGCTGGTAAATATTGGTTCCCTCTTGCCCTGGTGGAGTCCCCCAGAGACGGGGTGTGGACTTTAACTCAGCCTCCTGTGGAGGATGCCCCCAGGGAAAGAGATGTGGGTCCTCCTTTCTTCTCCTGGGGCTTCCCAGTACCAGCCTGACCTGGAACTCTGGGTTGCCAGAAATGCTAAATTTTCAAGAGAAAACGGAAATGTGAATTTATTTATTTTGTGTACTAGGGATTGACCTCAGGGGCACTCAGCCACTGAGCCACATCCCCAGCCCTGTTTTGTATTTTATTTAGAGACAGGGTCTCACTGAGTTGCTTTGAACTTGTGATTCTCCTACCTCAACCTTCGGAGCTGCTGGGATTATAGGCATGTGCCACCAAGACTAGCGGAAATCTGAATTTTCATGATCCTGTTCCTGAGTTTTTTTTCTTTTAATGTTGGCTATGAATTTAAAATAATGATAAATCCTTCCATGCCACTAAGGGCCAGCAAGGGCACCCGTACCAACCAAATCCCTGGTCACCTCCAACGGAAGGCTCTGTCACCTTTAGGCACATACTGTCCTTCTGGATGGTTCAGCAGGAATCTGCTAGGTCCTGATGGCTGGCAAGGTCAAGGTCAGAGAGAGAAAGATGGGCAGAATTACAGCCCCAAGGATTCTATCCCTTATCCCTGGAAGTGTATAATCTATTTCTTTTCAGACAAATGAGAAGTTTACAGATGTAATTCAGGATCCTAATCAAGTGACTTTAAAAATAGGGAGGTCACCCTAGATGACCTGTGTTGGCCCCATTGAATCCCAAGGGCTCTTAATGTCAGCAGAGGATGGAAGGGAAGGTGAACCTTTCCAAGCCCATCAAGGACCCTGGGCAGGTTGGAAAGCTGTTACCTCCACCTGCAGGGGCAGCCCAGAGCCTCCAGGAAGGAGCAAAGCTCAGCGCATGCATTTATGGGCGCCTGTGAGACCCCACTCAGAGGATGCGGCCTCGCCTCACGGACCTCTGGCAATACAGGCTGTGTGAGAAAGTACTTCAGTCTCCTCAGTGTGTTAAGGTGGAAACCTGGCAGAACGCTGACCTGCGCCTCAGAGCTCACATCATGCTCCAGTCACAAGGCTGGCCCACAGAGCCCACTGTATGGCCTCAGCTCCTTGGGGGCGGCCAAATCCCACATCTGCAGCCCCACCTTTGATTGTTCCCACCCAGGCCCCACCTCACATTCCCTCTGAGCCCTTCCTCAACTTCTCAAGGCTAGCAGATCACGTCCTCTCTGGTCCTGACTCTTCATGAAGACAGCCACGTGGCACTTTGCAGATGTAGTCCCCCCAACCCCTCAGGCCACAGCATCTGTCAGAGGAAGAAGACAGGCAGGCTCCATCTTTGAATTCCCAGCACCTGACCTAGAATGGTAAAGAAAATTCACACTGGCTGCTGGCCACGGAGCTGTCTACAGGATGTATCCAAGACTCACCTTCGCAACTGTTGATTGAATGGATCATATAAAACTGCCTGCCTGCTCTTGAGAAAGGCCAAATATTCCATTTCTATCTTAAGTGACAACTTAATATTAATATATCTTAATATATAATATCTTAATATTAGAATGGTTGTTTTATGGTAGTGTCTTTTAAAATGGCTTTTTTTTGGTAAATGTGTTCAGTGTGAAGAGTTAAAACAACTAATCAAAGATCGAGTCCACTGTGAGCACATTTTGATGGACAGCCTTCCCTACAGCTCCTTATCTGCACGTACACAAGCAGGCACACATGCTTCTGTAAAACAAATATACTACCTGCACCACTGTGGATGGCCTTCTACCCTGCATCCCAGGCTCAGGTCAGACTTTCGCCCCTCTGTGTGGGAGGCCAACCTTACAGGTGACTGAGTTACACTCCCCAGCTGGGTGCTGAGGCACTTAGTCACAGAAATGGGTGTGTCTTGCTACAGCCCCATGGGTGAAGCTATGCTCACCTGTTCCTTTGTAATATAACCCATTGCCCTGTTTAGGATAGAATCTTCCATGGAAGTGCCTAGTGTGTGTCCCCTCCTCTTACTGTGCCCTTGGGTATGGCCTACCCAGGTGTCAGTCAACCTGCTGACAGTGGACATCATGAAGATACTCAGCCCCCTGAAACCTGACCCCTTGCCTCACTTGAATAGCTTCTCCTCAATAAAAGGGGTCAGTGCATGCTAGTAGAATAAGCCAGCTAGAAAAAAAAAATAGGGGATATACCTATAGACCATGAGGCGATGGCCAGTATGTTACTCAGCTGTCCATCCCTATAACAAAATACATGAGATAATTAACTTATAAAGAGAAAATGGTTATTTGGGCTCAGTTTTGGAGGATCTAGTTCATGTTTGGGAAGACCCAGTATATTTAGGCTTCTTAGTGGGATTGCTGGGTGGCAATGATGGGGAGCACGTGGCCGAGAAAAACTGCTCACCTCGTGTCCAAGAAGCAAAAGAGAAAATGAGGGGGCACGGTTCCCAAATCCTCCCCAAGTGTGTGCCCCCAGAGACCCAAAGACCTCTATTAATTCTCCCTCTGAAATCCTCTACCACATCCCAATTGTGCTACCCTGAGGACCAAACCTTGAATACACAGGTTCCTGGGACACTTAGCCAAACTGCTGAAAGGAACTACTTAGTGAAAAGAGAAAGACGATTTTCAAAGCAGCACAATTCACAATAGCTAGACTGTGGAACCAACCCAGATGCCCTTCAATAGATGAATGGATAAAATAATGTGGCATTTGTACACAATAGAGTATTACTCTGCACTAAAATATGACAAAATCATGGAATTTGCAGGGAAATGGATGGCACTAGAGCAGATATTATGCTAAGTGAAGCTAGCCAATCCCTAAAAAAGAAATGCCAAATGTCATCTTTGAAATAAAGAGAGCAACTAAGAACAGAATAAGGAGGAAGAGCATGAGAAGATCACCATTAAACAAGGACAAGAGCGGAGAGAGAAAGAGAGAGAGAAGGGAAATTGCATGGTAAAGGAAGGAGACCCTCATTGTTATACAAAATTATATATAAGAGGAAGTGAGGGGAAAGGGAAAAAAACAAGAGAGAGAAATGAATTACAGTAGATGGGGTGGAGAGAGAAGATGGGAGGGAAGGGGAGGGGAGGGGAGGGGGATAGTAGAGGATAGAAAGGGCAGCAGAATACAACAGACACTAGTATGGCAGTATGTAAAAACGTGGATGTGGAACCCATGTGAACCTGCAATATGTATACGGGGTAAAAATGGGAGTTCATAATCTGCTTAAATCAAATGAATGAAATATGATATGTCAAGAGCTTTGTAAAGTTTTGAACAACTAATAATAAAAAAAGAAAAAGAATTTAAAAAAAAGAATAGAGAAAGTTGGAAAAGACCTGTACATGTCATATTTCCGTTTATCTGGAGGGGCTTGAATATGTAAACAGTCACTCATAATAAAGACACGAAGGACGGTGATTCTAGAAACCTTTTTAAAGGTCATCTCGGGGGAAAAAAATAAGGTCACCTTGGGGAATAAGAGAATGAGACATCTCACATGTGCAGATGCAGTTTTTAAATAGTCCGTATTACTAAAAGGAGAAATGGCTTATTCCAGAGAAGGAAATACTCTACTCCTTGACTTGCAATGGGGTCACAGCCTAATAAATCCATCATAAGTGGAAAATGTGGGGCTGGGGTATGACTCAGTGATACAGCACTCACCCTGCATACATGAGGCCTTGGGTTTGTTCCACACACATGCGCGCACACACACACACACACACACACACACACACACACACTCACATTTTTAAGTCAAAAGTGCATTTAATAACCTCACCTATGGAATATCATAGCCTAGCCTTGCCTACCTTAAGCATGTTCAGAGAACTTACATTAGTCTACCGTTGGGAAAAGTAATCTAATGCGAAGTCTGTTTTATAATGAAGTGTCAGGTATGTCACATAATTTATTGAATACTGTACAGAAAATGAAAAGCAGAGTGGCTGTGTGGGTATACACTCACATCATCCCACAGTCAAAAGATTGTTAGCCTGGAGTGGTGACATGCCTGTAATTCCAGCAGCTACGGAGGCCGAGGCAGGAGGATTGCAAAGTCAAGGCCAGCCAGACTCAGCAACTTAATGAGGCCCTAAGCAACTTAATGAGACCCTGTCTCAAAATTAAACATTTTTTTTTAAAGGGCTGAGTGTATTGCTCAGTGGTTAAGCAGAGAAAAAAAAATTGTTAATTCACAGCATCATTAAGTCAGGGACCCACTATGCACAAATGAGCCTGGGACATCTTGTCATGCCAGAGAGCAAGGGGACTGACCCGAGAGGACTGATCATGTATGGAAGGATTCAGGGACCAGCTTCACTGGCCAGAGATGACATCGTTGGAGCACCAACAAGGGCAGTCATAGCCACAGGCTGAAACATGAAGTAAGCTGAACTCTGTGAGCTCCTAATGACATAAAGAGTTCGGCCAGAGGGGGCCTGGAAACCAATTCATTATTTGGAGAACTGGTAAATGAGGAGAAGACCCAACATCTACCCCAACTTTAATCTCATTTAATCAAACTATATTCGGGATACCCCCGGGTGGACGGCAGGAGGTTTCTCCTTACTGCTGTATTCCAGGTGAGAAGTGAAGAAGAAATGAAGCAGTAGAGCATGACCAGGTGCAGTTCCTGCTGAGCTCAGGGGTGAGGGCCAGGGCCACCGCGACTCCTGACATCATTGGGAAGAAAAAATCACGTGCCTCTGCCTCCCCATAGCACCTATGATGTACCCAGGCCGAAAGTGAACTTGACAAGGTCTCTACACCTAAACAATCACTGTGAAGAAGAGAGAAAGAAAAAAAGAAAGTGAGGGAGGGAGGGAAGGAGATGGAGTGAGAGAAGGAAGGAAAAGTGGGAAGGAAGGAAACAGAAGAAAAGGAAGAGGGAAGCCAGGTGCAGTGGCACAGACCTGTAACCTCTTCAGCTCGGGAGGCTGAGGCAGGAGGATGGCGAGTTCAAAGCCAGCCTCAGCTACACTAGGGCGCTAAGCAACTCCGTGAGACCCTGTCTCTAAATAAAATACAAAATAGGGCTGGGGATGTGGCTCAAGGGTGGAGTGCCCCTGAGTTCAATCCCCAGTAATAAAACAAAAAAGGCGTGAAAAATTCCTCTAGGCATGGATTTTATTATTACATGCAAGTGTGTGGAGTGGTGATCATACACACACCACGTACAACGTGATTAGCATCGCCCTCCTCTTAAACATTCACCACTTCTTAGTGTCAGGAACCTCTAATCTCCTCTCTTCTAGTTCCTTATAATTTTGTGATACGCTGTTGTAAACTACGATCGCCCCACTGTGATCTAACTGCACTTGAAACCATTATTCTCCCCAGAATGTAGATTTGAAGAAGAGTTTTGATTCTCAAAAAGTCGGAGTACTGTTGATGCTTGGTATTCTTGTCCTAAAGTCCCTGACCACTGAATTAGCCACGTTGACTGCTGCCCCTCGGGGTAGGTTCCTATGGGCTATGATCACATTTTCACCCACTGGTCAGGCTGCAGCCCTGTTCAATGTGCACTTCTGTTTCCCTCACTTAACTCACAGCTGACAGCACTGTATCTCCTGGCCCAGTGAAGCTTACCTAGCATATTTTCCCCACAGGTAAGTCCCAGATCTTGCTCTTAGGAACATGACACAGCACTTCAGTGCTTGCTTGGGGCCACTTGAAACAGCAAAATCTCCAAGAAAAAAAAAATGCAAATATGCAAAAAAAAAATCGTGGACTCAATAGAAAAGGACACTTGTTTGTAGCAAGTGAGAACTGAAGCAAAAAGTCAGAGTACCACTTTGAATGACCTCAGCTGGGGGTGTGCATGTGAAAGGACCCAAGGCTTGGCAGCTCTGCAGATGTCTGCAAATTCCTGCAAAAGCGCTATGAGAATTGAGTACTGCAGGCTTTGGTTTTGGAGTTGCACATACGTTTTAGCAGGTTGTCAAATTCACAGAATCTGGAGGAATGAGGAGTAATTGTATTTCATAGACCCAGGATTGTAGCTAGGTGAACGGACTTGCTCCAGGTAGGCCGTTTTTGAAAGAGCCATGGTGGTTTTCCAGTGATAAAGACCTTTGATGCAGCCATAAGAAGTTTGTGCAAGCTTCTCTGCCCACCCGAGAATCTTCCTCCATGGTGTGGAACAACCCCCGCCCCAGTGCTGTCTCTGGACAGCAAATGGTCCTGTAGCCTTCGGGTTAGTGCTCCTGGTCCACAGGTCCCACACAATACCCAGATCCATCTATACCTGGTGCCTTACTCTTTCCCAGCCACTTACTTGTCTGTCAGTCTCCTGGATGTGCCTTGGGTGCTCAGAAAAGGTGTGTCAACTGACAGACACCAGGCTCTAAGCTGGACTGCTGAACTCGAAGTGAAATACAGGAGAAAGACCAGGTGTTTGGGGATGGAGGTGGAAGGATGTGTCACTCTGGGCTGGTAGGGGAAAAGTAAACAATTAAACTAGGATGATCTGAGGCGGGTTTAATTAAAGGATGACTTATAAAAGGACAGGGGCTCTAGAATAATCTTTAGGGCTTGCCAGGCTGATCTGGCACCCTCCTCAGCCCCCTCCCCAGGCCAAAGGGAGAGGGAGATGCAGCTGCTTCCGCCAGGAGGAGCAGGGAGGATGGAGACATGTCTACCTTCAGAGGGGCCAGAGCAGAGTAAGAAGGCAAAGCCCTCTGTCCAGAAGGCACGGTCACTGAGAGGTATTACAGTGTCTTCAGGGGGTCCTCCTCCTCCCCTCTTCCTCTCTCCTGTTTTCCATTCTTCTTCTCTCTCTCTGTCATGTTTCTTTTCATTGACTATTTAGAGTCGCACTCCCTCCAGAGAGGTTACAGACCCTCACAGGCATCTGCTCTGGATCTTAGCAGAGCCTTCCTCCCCACTGCAGGGTTCCGCTGCCTCCAGCCACAGGACTGGGTGGATGTGTCACGCCCCAGCAGGAGGCGAGCAAGTGGAGCCAGGCATCCTCCATTCCCAAGAGCTGCCACCCCAGCCAACATGGCAGGAAAAGCAACCCCCCAGGAATTAAAACCTTCACCCCAGGATGCACCAGGCACCCGCAGGAGCTGGGGAAAAAGCTCAACCCTTCAAGAGGTGCCTATGGAAATGGCCAGGGTGCTGCCAACTTGTGGGATGGTGGAGGATGGCCACAGCCATGCCCCAGGTGTGGGCACCCTACCCTAACCCCCCATGCACCCACACCTTACCTGGGGAGTAGCATGGCAGCAGTTGCTGCACCAGGGAAGAAGGGAAGGCCATGTGAGGCCAGGGCACTCACTGGGAAAGCAGGTGGCTGAGAACCCACCTTGGGAGATGGGCCTCTCCTGAGGCAAGGCTCCAGGTCCTGGCACATGCTCTGCTATCCCAATGGAACTTCCCTTTAAAATGCAAACTCAGAGCAAATTATTAAGAATTTCAAGATGGCCACTGCAGAGCCAGGGCCATTCTGAATGTGGGACCCTGTGTAGCTGTGCCAGTCCTACACCTATGAAGCCATCCCTGAGAGGAGAGGGACAAGACCAGCTGGAGATGACATCCTAGAAGGGCAGGCAGGGAATAAGACCCCATCCTTGCTTTCCTCCCCATTTCTGGGTGGGTCTCTTCAATGGGAGAACCCAGATGCCAGCCAGAAGGCAAGATTGCCAGTGGAACAGAATCCACAGAGGTCAGCCTCCTGGGGCCGATGGAAGGACGAAAGAGGTGGAGAGTCTAATCCCACCCAGTCTACATCTTCGCCCCTCAATATTCACTCTTTAATATGGGTGGGAAAGAGCTACCATATCTCTGGAAGCTAATGTCAGCTTGGTCATTGGTATGGTCTGAATGCTTGTGTCCCCCAGATTCATGTGTGGATCCCTAACCCCCCATATGATGGTCTTAAGAGGTGAAGCCTCAGCGACATGAGGGTGGGGCTTTCAGGAATGCAATTGGTGTCCTTATAAATTTCCATTGTTTATAAGCTACCTTACCTATGGTAGTTTGTTACAGTCACACTCCCACCTGAAACAGAAAGGGAGCCACCAGCGACATCCTCTATATAAAGTAGTGGGACTGCAAGCAACAATGAAGTAACAGCAGCATGACTGCAGAAACCCTGCTTCTGTAGCTGGTCCCAGGACCTACGGGGTAATGACATTCCTTCACCTGCTCCATGATCCCCTCAGCCTTTGCTAAACAGGGATCTTTAGCTGGCAGAGTGATCCCACCTTCCTCTCCTACGGGAACTCCACTGGCAGTCCCGTCTTACTTGGGTTGCTATAGTTTTTTCCATAAACTTGTACAGTGGGACATGGAAATATAATAAGAGATGTCCAATGCACCTCCAAGACTCCAGACCTGGCTCTCCCTGCCCCACTGTACAGCAGAATCTTCCCTTGGCCACTGGGACTACTAGCATAGGCAACATAGCACCCCTCCCTGTGCATGTGGTTTGGCAGCACGAGGAGCCCAGAATAGGCAGGGATATTCCACTTGCAGTGCTTTGGTACCTGGTAGAGAGAATCTCCCTTAAGTTCCAACACTGCTTTAGTTTGGAAGAGTGTATCCAACAGGTCCATGAGTTGGAAGCTGGGTCTGCAGGGTGGTATGGGGAGGTCCTATGGGCCTTTAGGAAGTAGGGCCTAGGTCACTGAGGGAGCACCCTAAGGTACATTCTGGGACCACATGCCCATCCTCTCTTTTTCTTTGCTTCCTAGCTCATGATGTCAGCAGTTTGTTCCATTGTGCACTCCAAAGCCCCAAAGTAGTGGGAGAGTCACAAGGTCTAGGGATGAATCCCCCAGAACCATGAGCCCAAATAAACCTTTGGGCTATTATTACCTTCTATCCCTGGCTAAAGGACCACCTTGCACATGAACCTATTTTGAGCAAGGGCCAGGGAGGCAAGGGAATGGACGTCTGGCACCCACAGGAAGGGCCATCTTGCTAGCTGGCTTGTTGAGCACCTTCTCTGTGTCAGGTATCCCCTGGTGGTCATCCAAAACAGGTCCACTCATGAACCAGGAATGGGATGTTTCCAGAAAATTCTCCCCGTCCTCCTGAGCATGCAAGTGCAGGCTGAGAGTGAGGCAGGGAGCTGGAGGAGAGGCCAAGGGACTTTTGAGCTGGGTGCTCACAGAGTCTCTCTGGGCCCTTGAACAGGCCCAGGCCCAGTCTCCCACTTATTATTCTCTCTTAAAAATGAGGCACTGCTGTATATACCTAGTTATCAGCCATCAGTAATATTTCTTTCACAACAGTCCACTCAGGCTCCAGAGTCCTTGAGATCCCACAGGCAGGAGTGTAGCTTCTACTTGGGTTGACCAGCAACACAGGAAGTGCTGTACTAAGAGCATTTGCCACAGAGGAAGACGAGAGGTCTCCCTTGCAGTGCTCTACGTGGGGCTCAGCAGAAGCTCCACATCTCATCCTCGTCACTGCCACAGATACTCCCAGTGCCAGAGCTGGCTCCATGATAACAACCAGGGGCAGAGCAGCTCGCCAGTCAGTCTCATGAGCTGCCTGGCTAGAGCAGCACCCCAACCCCCAGACCCAAAGAGACCGGCTAGATGTATTGCCAAGTGCAGCTACTTCCCGTTCACTTTACAAGGGATATCCTGACCTGCCCAGACCACTGGACACCTGGACACTCACCCTGCAGCTTGAACCTGAACTTAGCTGTCTCTATGACCTTCCGACTTGTACCTGTCCTACAAAGGCACCCACAGTTCCTACTATTTCCTGTTACCAGCCCATTGCCATGAATGGACCAGCATGCTATTTTGCAGGATTTCAAGATTGTCAAGGTTCCTCTGAACAAATGGATAGAACCCTGAAGCAAGACAGTGAAAATATAAGGCTGTCCCTGCAATAGGAATGCAAATTGCTTTTGACTTCTCCTCTGACGGGAATGGGAAAGAGAGCCTTTACCAGGTCAATCAAACACTATGGTGAATGCCAATAATCCATGTGCAGAGCTGCAAACTTCAGACTTCAAACTACAGTCCAACCACTCCAACATTACTGTAGTATTGCTTAACTTGAAGACATATATATTTTACTATATAAATATATTTTGCCATTTGTCTATGCTTAGTAACAAATTTGCATTTTTTTATTTGATATAACAAAGGCTTTGATGTAATTTTTCTTAGATTTTGCATTTTTCATTATTATTATGCTTAACCTCAAACATATTGATTCTTATATAATTGTATTAGTATTATGAACAATCACATGAAATGTTATGAATATAATTATAGGACTTTTTTTCATTTAGTATGAACCTTTCCATCAGTGTGGAAAACTAAGAAAATTTCTTCCCGCTGTATAATCTGGGATTTGTAGCTTAAAGTTTGTTTTTCTGTGAATAAAATGTACTCAATAAATGCTTATATAATTGTATCAAAATGAATTCTGCTGTCATGTATGACTAAAAAGAACCAATAAATTAAAAATATATTCAAAAATGCAAATAAAAAGATGAAAAAAAACCTATGGTGTTTAGAAATGAAATATTTGGGAGGTGATTAGGATTAAATAAATTCACCCCAGTGAAGTCCCCATGATTGGATACAGGTGACTTTATAAAGGAAGGGGAGTGGAGATTTCGGAGGATACCCATCCTTACACTTGTGGTTCTCGCCGTGTGAAGCTCTGCCCTGGCTCGGGAATCTGCCAGCAAGAAGACCATCCTCAGCTGCTGCCCTTGCCCCTGATGTAGACCTACGAAACAAACCTCTCCTTTTTATACTCCTCCACTCTGGTACTGTGTTATTAGCGACAGGGACTGGATTAATAGAAGGCGAATGCTCTGTTTTAATCAGATCACAGACTCATCTTTTATGGGCACATTCAAGTATAAAGTGACCACTTTACTGCTCAGGGCCTGGGAGTTGCAGAGGAAGGTAATGTCATTTATATACTTTAAATGAATTTACATAAGCAGCAAAGGTTCAGTATGGTACATGATAATGTCTTTTCCCTTGGTAAGTGCTTCAAACAGCAAACTCAACAGCAGCAATTAATGTATCCTTCAGAAGACACTCTGTAATCAATTAACTCATGACATTTGACTACTCAGCCTATTATTAATCCAAATTTAATATTCACCTCAAAACCAGTTTGCCATTATCAAATCCACTAAAATGTCCTACTGAAACAATTTTCCAAGGTGAAAAAAATACAAAGATTCAAGCTGGGGACATGTTGGCTTCTTAAGAGGGATTTTAAGATTATAGATCTTTGTCTCTTCCCAGCAGCTCTCTGAATATGACCCCAGTTTCCTCATGTTAAAATAAGGGCCTTGCATAGTCTGGCTGGCTCTGCAGGTCTAAGGCTCTCATGTCCAGGATCTGCCTATTTTTAGCCCAAGGCATCTTAGGGAGGAGACCAGAATTTCAAATGAAGTTCAAATTTGCAGCAACACTAGTGGCCCAGGTACACAGTCTCAGAAAAAGACTCCAAAATGACTTAAAATTAACACATCATACCAAACTTTTTGTTTTATAAGTGAGAAAACTTAATTAAGGAGAAATTTCATGTTTTCTTCCGATTAACCTATTTATCTTTCAAAATTCAGTTCTGAGCTGGAGGTACACAGCTCAGTGGCAGAATGCGTGCCTAGTCAGTGGGAGGTTCTGGGTTCCATGCCCAGCACTGCAGAGAGGAAGAAGAGGAAGAGGAAGAGGGAAGGAAGAGGAGGACGGGGGGAAAAGAGAGGACCTGAGAAGAGAGACTGATTTAATTTAGCCATTCACCCAGAAGATACAGCTGACCACTCCCTACTGTCATCAACACCAAATATTCAATGTGTGTCAGTTATCTGCCAGTCCCTGTTCTAAGCACTTAGGATTCATGGTGCACAGTGGAGACGAAAATCCTTGCTCTCAAGTGGCTTATATTCTAGGTGGGGGGAGGGCCGGAGGCACTGCACTGTAAATGTAATAAGTAAATCATGCTGTATGTGGCAGGGAGCCAGGACTAGAGGGAGACAGAAAAGGACCATGGGGATCAGGAACACCAAGAGTGGGAATGGCTGAGTTTGTGAGTGACTTATTTAGTTAGTTAGTTAGTTTTGAGTTTGAGTTTTTACCTAGTCTGATAGCTTCATAAAGAGGTGAAAGTTGATTAAAAAAAAAAAAAACTTATAGGAGATGGGGAAACGAGCCAGGGAGTATCCAGAAGAAGAAGAACGGCAGGGTCCCACCCTGTGAACATTCTCCACCAGTTCAGGTCACAGTGAGCAGGCTCTTGAGAGCTAAGGCTAGGGAAGCTGGTCACACAGAGCCCTCGGGGCCACCACAGAGGCTTCTACACTCCAGGGTTTGAGTAGAGCAGTGACATGATCCAACTTCTTCCCTGCAGGCCCACCTGCTCTGGTTGCTGTGTGGGGAATAGAACATGGTGGACAGGAAGAGAAGCTCTGAAAGCCGGTGGGGGCTGTTGCAGCCCCTCAGGTAAGAGGCCAGGACTGCTTGGACCCAGGGCGGTAGCGGAGGTCGGCTCTGTTCTGAAAACACAACAGGTTAAGCTAAGAGATGAGATGACACTAATGGGAAACATGAGTAAAGTGTTTCCTTGAGTTTTGTGAGCAAACAAATCAAACCCGAGGACAGGGTTGTGGGAACTCCTGATTTATACCTGTCGGAAGTATAAGTGACAACCTACCACTTGAAACTGGCAATTTGAAGGGGGCGGGGTGTGGTCAGAGTCTTGTGATTCTGAGCTCTCAACTTGTAGTATCTGACATTATTTCCAGATAGAATTGGAGGACATTCAACTGCTGGTGTTCACTGCAGAACTGGTTGGTGTGTGGGGCTTCTCCCACATCTGATGTCTGAAGTACTGAGCGTCTGCATAAGAGGTAGTTGGTACTGAAAGCCAGAGTGGGAAAGTGTTTTCCCCACACTGTGTAACACATTGCTGCAAACTTTGCAACTTAAAACAATACACCCTTATTCTCTCACACTTTCCATGGGCCAGGAGTCTTTAGCTAGGTCCTCTGTTGAAAGTTTCACAAGCCTGCAACTAAGGTGCCAGGCTGTGTTTTCATGTGGAGGCCCCAGTGAGGAAAATGTGCTTCCAAGCTCATTCAGGTTGCAGACAGCTGGTTTATTTGTGGTTGTAGGATAAGGGATCTAGCTGTTAGCTTGGAGCACCCCGCCATTCCCAGGGGTCACTCACAGTTCTTTGATGTCAACTCCTTCAACACTTCCACCCTCTTCATCAAGCTGTAAGGAAAGTCTTCAATGTAACATAAAGCAATCACAGGTGACACCGTATCACCTTTGCTTTATTCTATTAGTTAGAAGCAAGTCTCTGGATCTGCACACTTAAGTGCCTGAACATCAGGAAGTGAGACACACATGGGATCACAGTGACCTGTATCATTAGAAGTGTGTGTGCCCCTCATCTCAACAATTCTGTCTCCTGTTAGCTCTGGCATAGCATGGCTAGTGTGACAAAAGAACTTCATTTTCTTTTTAAATTTTTTTTTTTTTGGTTGTTGACAGACCTTTATTTTATTTATTTTTTATGCAGTGCTTAGAATCAAACCCTGTGCCTCACACATGTTGGGCAAGAGCGCTTCCACTGGGCCCCAGCCCCAGCCCCAGCCCTAAGAACTTCATTTTCAATTTAAAGAAATCTAATGATCAATTTAATTTAAAAACCCATAGTAAACTCAGTTTCAGGAAAAAAAATTTTGTGTAAGTAAATGAGACTTCTTTTTCAACTGTAAATTTTATAAAACTAGATACAGATCAAATATCTCCACTGAAAACTCAGTGTTTAAACAGTATGAGTGATGTTAATTGTAAAAATATACACGAAGTTTCAAAGACAATACCAAACCCAGAAATCTCTTAAATAATTTCCAAACTGATGTTGAAATGATAAGATATATTATTAAAAACAATTTTATCTGCTTGTACTTATTTTTGAAAGAAACGAGTTACCAGAGGATTTTAAGTTGCACACGTGGTTCAAATTCTATTGCTGATCAAAAATAAAGAGGTGCTGAGCTTACCCTTGGCAAGACACCAATGTCAGCTAATAGTGCAGGGAAACATCTGATTAATGATAGATGGGACACTGTGGAGGGCTCAGAGGGGTGCACACGGGCTCTCCAAGCGCTGGGAAGGTCTCTGGAGAAGGCCTACCTGTTGCTGACACACCCAGCAGGACGCCCCGCCCAAGCCGCTGCTCCGCCTGCTTTTCGCCCGGTGCCCGCTGTGAATGCGGCGTTGCTTGACCCTCGCGCAGCGCCGTAGGCCGCGGTGCACGCCTGGCGGCGGCGATGGCTGACGTGTCGGAGAGGACGCTGCAGGTGTCGGTGCTGGTGGCTTTCGCCTCCGGAGTGCTCCTCAGCTGGGAGGCGAACCGGCTAAGGAGGCACAACCTGGACTGGAGGAAGCAGAGGCTGCAAGACAAGCTGGCGACGACGCAGAAGAAGCTGGACCTGGCCTGAAGCAGTAGGTACGGTGGGGCCGGGCGCACCCCGGTGTGGGCGAGGGGGCGCGGGGCGCCGCGGCGCTTTCCTCCCAGCGACCCCACTCCCTGGGAGCCGGCGTCCGACCCAAACGCTCCGCACCGCGACCTCCCCGCGCCAAACCCCGCTCCAGCCCGCGCTAAACCCCGCTCCAGCCGGAGCTGCGCCCGGCCGGGCCACCCACGGACCCCCCCCCCCCCACCGTCCACGACAGTCCGCATCCCCCGCCCTGACGGCCCCCAGCCGCAGGGTCTGCAGCCCAGGGCTGTGCTGGAGCTGCCCTACCCGCGCCCGCCCCGCCCTCTCCGGGGTCCTTGTCCCTGGAGCCACCACTCTTGGGGCCCAAGCCTCAGGAAGAGTCCTACTGTGTCAGGACTGCAGGACCTGGAGGGCGAGCAGGGACGTTAACTAGAGGACACACAAATGTTGTCAGCATGAAAGTTAACTTCAAAGATAAACCAGTGGCAAAGGAGATGAACTCTCCCAAAGACTGTGAAAATGGCCACTCTCAGTCTTGGGGGAGGCGTGGCCGGCCTGGCACCTAGACTCGCTGCTCCAAGGTGTCAGGTTCAGCTTTCTGGAAAGCACTGTGATGGAGGTGTAGCCCATGTGCATGCACCCAGGCTGGTTAGTGGAGTTCCAGAAACCTGCCCTATGTAATAATGAAACGTTGGGACAGAGATTGATAGATAGTAAAAGTACTGGTCTCATTGTTGCTTAATCGAAAAAATGATACACTTTAATGAGAAGTAATAGGGGAATGAATAACTTTTGATGGGATATAATAATACTATTACTAAACTTTTGTTAAAAATCTTAATGTGTTAGGGAAAATATTTGTGATCAAATGGCAAGTTAACAAAAACAAAACGGAATGAAAGGTATCTTAATGACGTTTTTCTATATATAGTACATGAAAAAGATATAAAAGAAAACATGCTGAAATGGTATCTCTGTGGTGGAATGCTGGGAGTAGTGTTTTTTCTCATTTTTAAGTACACCGAATGCCTATGCCTTTTTTTTTTTCCAGTACTGAGATTGAACCCAGGTGTGCCCTATCACTGAGCCACATCCCAGCTCTTTTATTATTTATTTGTTTTTGTGGTACTGGGGATAAGTCTGGGGCCTTGTGCATGCTAGGCATGTAAGTGCTCCACCACTGAGCCACATCCCTAGCCCTGAGCCACATCCCTAGCCCTTTTTATTTTTTATTGTGACACAGAGTCTGGCTAAATTATTGAGGCTGGCCTTGAACTTGTGATCCTCCTGCCTTAGCCTCCATAGTAGCTGGAATTATAGGTGTGTGCCATTTCATCCCAGGTCTATTACCTTGCGAGAAAAAAAAAGTAAATAGCAATTAATAGGTTCATTTTTTTTAAGATTCTTTATCAGTTTGCTAATTTTATTTTGTAAAAAGGATCTATTGCCAAGATTTTTACTCTAAATAAAATTATTTTATATCAGTTAAAAATAAGCCAGGCACGGTGATGCAGGCCTGTAATCCCAGCAGCTCTGGAGGCTGAGGCAGGAGGATGGTGACTTCAAAGCCAGCCTCAGCAAAAATGAGGTGCTATACAACTCAGTGAGACTGTCTCTAAATAAAATACAAAATAGGGCTGGGGTCATGTGCCCCTGAGTTCAATCTCTGGTACCTAAAAAGAATTTAAAAAAATAAAATTTAAAATGTACCAAAGAATTTGGCACATAAATACTTTGTATTGGAATCACAGTGGTACAGCAAAAGCAAAATTGTCTCCTGGTAGAAATGAAAAATAAAACTTGATGGAGTATTGACTTACTTACTGGTAAGTTACTGTGGTTCTGCACTTAATTTTAAATTTAGTAGGACATTAAGAGAACCAGGAAATTTTTCAAAAGTAAACTATAAAAGCAGTTAGTAAAGCAAAAATAAAAGATGATTACAAAATTATTCAACTTGGGGACAAATTGATTCAGGAACCACTTGATACCTTGAATATCTGGAAAGGATGTTTTAATAATATTAGCTCATTCTTTCTTGTATCCACAAAAGAGACCTGAAAAGAAAGTGGACGGTCGGGGCTGGGGATGTGGCTCAAGCGCTAATGTGCTCACCTGGCATGCGCTGGGGGCGCTGGGTTCGATCCTCAGCACCACATAAAAATAAAATAAAGATGTTGTGTTCACCCGAAAAGTAAAAAAAAGTTAAATTTTTTTTTCCTCTCTCTCTCTCTTAAAAAAAAAAGAAAAAAAGAAAGTGGAATAAATTTCCAGCATGGTATCCAGGGGACAAGGAATCACCTTTCTATTTGGGTCACTGAGTGTATGAATTTTGTAAATAACTCAGGTGGATGCCAAATAATAAGGACAGAGAAGAAGCTAGTGGAATTTACTTTTTTATCTACTTTATCTTTTGCACATAATCTGCAGAAAAGAAACCAAAGAAAGATGTGCCTTTTTGGAGGGGTACATTGACAAAGATGCAAGTAGTCTTTAGTAACACAGGAAGTCAGGACAAAGTCATGTAACATTTGATGCAATGAATACTATTTGGTAATAAGGAATAAACTTATGATACAACAGTGTGGAAGCATAACATTACATGGTTTATGTAGACAAGAGTTCATACTGTACAAGTTCATTTATGTAAAAGTTCAAGAGCAGGCAAAATTTAGGGTGGACAAAAATCAAGACAAGTTTGTCTCAGGAGGAATGGGATGGAATTTACTAGAAAAGACATTGGAGTTCTTCTATGAGGTTTCAGTTATAAACACACATGTTTGTCAAAATGCAGCAGATATACCTTTTAGGTTTGTGCATGTCTTTGTATGTTTTACATCAAATATTCAGCTCTCTTAGTGGTACCTATAGCACATTATTTAGGGGGCAATGAATTGGTGACTGCAGTTGACTTCAAAATGCATAAAAATAAAGTGGGTTGATGGATAGATAGACTAAGTAGGGTAAAATGTGAACAGTAGAATCGAGGTAGTGGCATATAGGTATTTGCTATAAAATTCTTTCGACTTTATTGTATGCCTAAAAGTGTTTATTTCATAAGGGGAGAAAAGTAAATAGACAAAACTGAAATGTAAGAACCATAACTTAATATGATGTTTTAAACTGTCTCCGTTTGCCATAGGTTGATAGTCTGCTTTCTGAGAGCTGGTTGAAAGAAGCTCTAGAACCTAATAAAAGTCGAGATATTTACCAAAGGTAAAGTATGCTCAATTATTGGGTTTTCTCGGGACTAAGCTTATATCTCAATGAGTTGGATTTAAGGCACAGAAGTTGTTTGAGACTTTCTTGCCCTCTTTCCCTTCCTTTCTTGCTTTTTCTTTTTATTTATCTCTGTTTCACCCGAAAGACAAAATAATAATGTTAGATAATATTGAGGTAACAGTGAATAAGATTTTCTAAAATGTACTTTTAAATATTTCCTATCATTATCTAAATCTACCTGGTCTTAATTTGAAATGATAAGATCAAATAAAGAATAGTAAATATTAAAAAGAAGTACCCTTTATTTATTTTATACCCTGTATGTGCCGGGCATTATAGTCTGTACTCCTCAAACTTTTTCTTAAATTTTTTCAATAATACCATAAGGTACTTAATAACATAAATAAGAAAATCAAGGCTCACAGCAGTTAGTTAATGCATCTAGCATTACTTGGCTTTAAGACACTAAAGTTGGGAGCCTATGTAAATGTTTTAAGGTGGCTAAGAAATGCAGAATTCCTGAAGCAAGGGAGAGCACTTGAGAACCTCAGAGGTGCAGGTTTAGTCCATTACAACCAAATGGAAGGATTGCAGGGTGATGTCATGAAGGTCTAGAAGGAACTAGCTACACCTAGTGGTTGTGGGCTTGTTGCTATTGTGCAGCAACTAAAATCTGCACAGAATGCACTGTGGTGGCTCACGCAGAATTACCCTAGGCCCTTGGCTCATGTAGCCCAGAAATGATCAGAAATCTTGCTAGAAGCAATTTGTCTTTGCTTGGGATAATGACCTTTAATTTTCTTGAAAAGATACTGTGTTCTCTATATGAGTAAGTAGTTTCTGGTTTTAATCCCTGGGAAATTTTAACATTAAATAGAGATAACGAACTAAACTGAACTAGACTGTTAACACTTTTGCATTAAGTTCAGAACATCATTAAGTAAATCTGCAAATTTGGGGGTATTTGAAGAGTTTATAGCATTCAGAAGAACATGAGAAGGGGCACCAGAAGATAAATAGTAAATACTTAAGTAATAAGACCATGGGGAAGAAAAGAAAAGAGCATGAGATTCATTCTATTAACTTAAATTATTTATTAGAAGTATTTGGAAAAGTTTTACTTAAGCCAGCAATTCAAAGTGCCTAAAGGCAAAGTAAAATATAAATAATTTTTAAAATGTCAAATGGAATTTAATTTACCATTATTGGCAGGATTGTTTGTTTAAGGAATTATTTCAAATTAAGTTAATTAATAATAGTGAAGAAAATAATAAAGGTAATCGTGCTTGCTTTGCTAGATTTAAAAACAAAATAATATATACAGACTATATTTGAAGCCCTGGGGAAAGCTAAGTTTTGAATTTTCTTTTAAAAAATATTAAGCTTTGGGCCTGGGGATGTGGCTCAAGCGGTAGCATGCTCGCCTGGCATGCCTGGTGCGCTGGGTTGGATCCTCAACACCACATAAAAATAAAATAAAGATGTTGTGTCCACCAAAAACTAAAAAATAAATATTAAAAATTCATATTCTCTCTCTCTCTCTCTCTCTCTCTCTCTCTCTCTCTCTCTCTCTCTCTCTCTAAATAAAAAATATTAAGTGTTTATGGGGAGAAGAGATTGAACCCAGGCCCCTTTGCCACATGGTTACATCCCTGGTCTTTTTATTTTTTTTCTTCTGTGACAAGGTCTTGTTAAGTTGCCCTGGCTGGCCTCAGACTTTCAATCCTCCTCCTCAGCCTCTAGAGTTGCTTGGATTGTAGATGTGTGACACTCCGCCTGGCAATAATAAGTATTTTTAAGCCATAGTTAGCGTGTGAATAAAATGATCCCTTCACAGTCCCTTAAAAATTCACACTAATGTTTGCAAGTCTGAAAATGTCATTTTGCCCTTATGTTTGATGAATAGTTAGCTGGTTATAGAATTTAAAATAATTGCTACTAAAACTTTTGAATGCATTGTTGAGTTTTCTTTGCATGCAGTGATGCTGGTAAGTCCAATTATCGTTCCTTAATAATTAGCCTGTTGACTTTTCAGCCTTGGTGTTTTGGAATTTTAGCAGAGTATATTTTGGCATTGTTTTTATCTGTTTAGCCCCAAGTGGATAGTTTCACTTTGAAAACTCATATATTTCTCATGAGCTCTGGGAAATTTTATTTTACTAAAGATTACTTCTTTACTTCCATTTATCTATTTTTTCTGAAACATCTTTGAGTCGGGTATTGAATATCTTGGATAGATTGTCTAGGTTTCTAAACCTCTCATGAATACTTTTGTTGCTTGTCTTTTTCTTATGCCTGGGAGTTTCTCTTGACTTTTTTTTTTTCCCTTCTAAATGGAATTGTAATTGAGGATTGGGTAACAAATACTGACAGTATTTTGTGTAGCAGCCACAATTAAGTCCATCAGACATTCCAAATAAAACACTAACACAAATTTTTATAACTTCTATGAATGTTTAATTTACTGATCATCTTGTTCATTTACTAGTGTTTTTTCTTGTTTTCAATCTTTTTTTTTTTTTTTAAAGTATCATATTCCTGCTTTCAGATTTTCTCCTTTTATGCTTAGGTTTGTTTTTAAGTTTTCTTCTGTTCTTTGAATTGTCTTTGCTTCCTTGGTGCTCGGATTCCTATTTATTTATTTATTAATTTTACATTTTGTCCTTATGTTACTGGTTTTCTTTATTTAGTCTGGTGGCCCTTTGCTATTCATTTTTATTTGAGAATGTGAGCCTGGGTTGATTATTCTAGAGCCCTTTCTCGGGTTCTTCCACTGTGGCATATCTTGGTGTCTTTCCTGTTAGCACCATATGCTGAATGCAAATCAAGTTCTTTGCAGGTGAACAGGGCTCATCATGGGGTCAGGAACCAGCCTTTAGTCTGAGGAGCCTTCAGTGCAGGAATAGGTGTGCTGGAAAGTTCTTTAGTAATTATGATTCTCCCCAAATCATTTATTATTATTATTTTTATATTTTAAGAAGAATATTCTGGTTCAGAAGGAAAACAAAGGTGAGATAAGAGAAGAGAGCTAACAGGCTGAGGATTTCTGTAAATAAACTTTAAAAGTTACTGCCTTTATTACAAAAGAGCCTTAACTAAATGTAAACTTAATGAGATTCTTTGCTCTTTCCCCGAGTAATACAAAGACCCCTGATGGCTTTAAGATTGATTTCCCTAAATGTGCACCCATGTGCATCCTAGACAGACCTTCATGATCCTGGAGTCTTCTGCCGGGTGTCCCTTGTGCCTGTGTGACACTTGATTAGAGTGTCACTTGATAAAAGAACATGCTTCTGTTTTTTCCATGCAGCAGAAATTTGTTGCCCTCTCTTGCTGGCCCATGATCCTTTCCCATTCTTTTCTGTTTGGGGTTATTACCTTCGAAAACACTTTAGTCATTTTTTGTTCGGTTTCAGGAGGCAGCGAAGATGGGTGTGTGCTTAGTTTTTATCCTGAACCAGGAATCTTAAGTATCTGGGCTGTTTGAGGATTTGATAATTTTATAGATGTGAAGGAGATAATTATAATTATTTTCTTGGATTGTGTATTATAAAAAAATCATTTTGCACTCTGGCTCTCAAGTGAGATTTCTGAGTTCTTTCATTCAACAGGACATCTGTCAAAATAAGCAGCTTTACTAAGTGTCATCTGACAAAACTATGCTGCTAGATTCTCCCGGGTGGGTCAGTGGCTCCTGATGTCCCAAGACCAGCGGTTGGTGACATTCTGTCTATTCTGCCAGCCTCAGCTTGTTGATGATGTCTGTCCTCAGAATTGCAAAGTCCTTAGGGGGCAGTATTTAAGAGCAGGAAGGGGAGGGGGTTTCCTTGCTGTAGAGGCTGGGGACAGGGGGCATCCTGAGCATGCTCTTTTATGTTCTGTTGGCCAGCCCAGGTGTCCCTCCACCACCTGCAGTGGAGGCTGAGAACAGAGGTGCCAACAGAGGGCAGGTCACAAGATAGAGGAAGCCAGAGGAGGGTTTGGGGCAGGCACCTGGCAGGGTCAACCAGTTTCATGTTGCCATTTCTCTTTTTCTGCCCATTTCACAAAGGACTTTTGACTCCTACCCCATTTCCATTTTATGTTACTTTATGTCATTTCACTCACATCTGTAAGAGAAAAACAACTCCAGTAACACAGAAGTCACTTTTCAGAGAGTGAGAGAAAAGCCAGGACTCCGAATACTAAAAACAGATTTGATTTTTGAAAACTCCTCTGGGTGCCACGGCACACACCTGTGATCTCAGTGCCTTAGGAGGCTGGGGCAGGAGGATCATGAGTTCAGAGGCAGCCTGAGCAACTTAGTGAGTCTCCAAGCAACTCAGGGACACCCTGTCTCTAAATAAAATGCAGAAAAAGGCGGGAATGTGGCTCTGTGGTTCAGTGCTCCTGGATTCAATCCTTAGTATCAAGAAAAAGAAGGAAAACTCCGCTATCATCAGTTGTACCCCATTTTTGGTCATCTTTTGTATCTCTTCTCTGGATGTCTGAGACTTAAACTGAGATATATGAGCTGTCTCTGTAGCCCAAAGCATTGCACCTGTCCCGAGAGCCTGTTCAAAAGGGGTGTGCAGTGGCAGTGGCAAGAAGAGGCAGCCACTGCTATTGCCACTAGTCCGAGTGCCTCCTCAGAGTCCGGGTGCCCACCTGCCCTCCCTGCTGCCCTCCCAGGGATCCACTGTGGTTCTTTTTAGAACCTTATTTTCTCTGCCTGGAGTCGGGCTTGTTGGGAGACTTACACAGCTGTGGTGGGGGTCAGTTGTGTCTCATGTCCAGTTCCTTGGCCTTGGCAACTGTAGAGCTGGGGAGGTGTCTTAGATCCCAGAGCCCCTGCTCATTTTAGACTCAGGAGACTGAGGCCCCAGGTCCCTGACATTTCTGAGCCTGGTTTTCCTGCCCAGGGCCTTGGAGTGCCCCTTGGATCATCTAAAGCAATGGGTACAAAGGTTTTTACATGTGGTTTACATGTGGTTTTTACAGCTCATATGAATTTTTAAATGGGGAAAATAAAGATCTAAGTCTAGGATATAAACAGGACATTCACAGAGGGCTACAGATGGACAAGCAGTAGGGAGTATGGTGATCAAGATTCTAAATTTGTCATTACGGAAACTCAGGGTGCTGGGTCTCACACTGCCTGTATAACAGGAGGTATGCGCCACAGTATCCAAATTCCCCCCACCTTTAATCTGGGGGAATAATTCCTACCCCACAAGCTCCTGGTGAGGATTAACTTGGATAACATGCCCTGCACAGCCTCCTTACCACTGAACCCTAGTTTCTAGCCTCATCCTAGCCGGAGCAGGAGAGGCACCCCATTATCAGGAGTGAATACAGAAGCTCAAGTTTCTTATGATTCTTTAAAAAATATGTTCAGGGTTTTCACTTATACTTAGAAGAAAAAAATAAGGAAACATCCAAAATTCCACCTTGGCAAAGTGAGGTCCCAGTTATTTCCTAGAAGGTGGAGCTGGTTGATAGGGAAGCATTCTGATGTATATTGTGAGGCACAGGGAGTCACAGGGTGGGTGACAGACAGGGCAGGAGACTTACTGAACTAGGGGGAAGGACAGAGGAATTTTTCTCATTTTACGTGTCCTGTCTATGCCATTCCAACATTTTTCTTAAATATTTATTTTTTAGTTATAGGTAGACACAATATTTTTATTTTTTATTTTATGTGGTGCTGAGGATCGAACCCAGTGCCTCACGCATGCTAGGCAAGTGTTCTACCTCCAAGCCACAACCCCATCCCCCATTTTACAACCATCTGTGTTACTGTTTTATTTTAAAAATCATATAAACTCATAATGGCTTAATTTCAAATATTGATTCAACACATTTAAAAACAATAATTACTTGCTATTAACAAGTCATTCAAGTCAAAACATCTTTATTTTTATTTGTTTATTTTTATGTGGTGCTGAGGACCGAACCCAATGCCTCACGTGTGCAAGGCAAGTGCTCTACCACTGAGCTACAGCCCCAGGCCCATCTTAATAACAGAAATCTTTCTCATTTTCATATAAGTACATTTCCTGTGTTGATGCTTGGGACAGAGTCTCTTTGCTGAGATGACACCCCATGGAAGGGTCAACACTGTCATTCTCATCCATCAATGAGACATAATTAGAATGAATACATTTGTGCTAAAAATGTTTCACTTCTGGTTGGGGTGTCTCCGGAATGCCCGCCATGCACAGCCATCATAGTATGTTATTCCTTCACAGAACTTACGAGCTCTTCTTGAATGGTGGCACTCCTTATGAAAAAGGTGTTGAAGTGGACCCTTCAGTGTCCAGAAGAGATACTGCAGTGGTGCGCTGCCTTCTGTCAGCTTTCCGTCACTGTGACAACATACCTGAGATAATCAACTTCAGAAGAAAGAGGTTTATTTTGCTTCACGGGTTTCCGTCCATGATTGCTTAGCCGTTTCTTTGAGCCTGTGACATCATGGTGGGAGCACATGGCAGAGGAGGCCTGTTCATCTCATGGTTGCCAGGACTCAGAGGAAGGGTTAGGGTCCAGTATCTTCAATTGACCAGTGTCCTAGCCTCCTCCCATAAGGCCTCATCTCTTAAAGGTCCCACACCTTCTCCCTCAGTGCCACAGGCCGGTGACCAGGCCTTTAATTTGTGGGCCTTTGGGGAACACCTCAGATCCAAACCGTGGTACCTCCTTTTCCTTAAAGATGAAACAAATGGCAGAGGCTTCAGAGAAGGCAGCCATATTCCAGTAAGCATGACAGTTTCTACTTGGATTCCCATGTTTTAAGATGTGCCATTTGGTGATGTGATCTTAGTCATTTTTATCTCAGTGATTGTTATTTTGGTAGCACATGTAAGACTATAATGTTGAAAATCGTGAGAAATGGGGCCCTGCGTTAGTTCTGTCGCTGAAGGATGAGCTGATGCTGTGGCAGGTACAGAGTGAGTGAAGCCGGCTGCCTCAGAGATGGCCCATTTCAGGGTCAGGGCGTGTAGGCATTGAAATCGTGACATGCATGCCACCTCACCCTCCAGCCACCCTCCAGGAAGATGGAGCACCCGTCAATATGTCTGTTGGCCAGGGGACACCAGGGAAGGGAGTGGAGGGCAGCACAGATGGGCCCTCCCTCGGGGAGCTGTGGGCTGGCGGCTGGAGCCCCCTCACACGCCTCAGCCCTCCCGTCCTTGTGTGGTCCAGGACACCAACCCTGGCTGCTGCACCAGTGCCAGGCTCTCTCCTCCTTGGAACAGGAAGGAGTTGGGGTTTGGGGTGCAGGTGCTTCTTCCTGGGGCCGCATGTGCCCTTCCCCCTTTCCCTGCGTGCTGCTGCGGCTATCTGCCCTAGTGGCCTGGGGTGCTGTAGGGAGGCCCCAGGTTGCTGTCACCGCCAGGTCTCTTCTGACAGCCGGAGGGATGTGGGCGCCTCCTGCCTGCTGTAACCACAGTTGTGCTGACCTGTCACTTAATAGTCTTACCAAACGCCCGTTCTCAGCTCTGACAGCTATGGGTCTGTTTCTGTTTTGACAGCGCAAGGCAGTGTTTTCCAGCAGATGATCACCATGCGGAGGCAGCCTCAACTCCTGGTGAAACTGAGGTCTCTCACCCAAAGGTCACGGAGCATGCTCAGGTGCGTCCGGCTTCCTGGGCACTGCCCGTGGGGCACTCGGCCCCAGGTCGCATCTGCCTTGGGTCTCCCCTGCTTGGCTTTCTCTTGTCAGTTACTTTTTCTCCCATTAATTATTTTTGCCAAAGAGCAGAAGAGAAATAGAAAAATAATAAAGCTCAAGTGACAGACTTGGTAATAAATCCTTCAACTACTTTTGAACAAATGAAACTTACCAATGCCTGGGCCTATCTTCAGGGAAATCTTTTTTTACTTGTTCTTTTTGGTTTTATAGGACAGGAGAATGTATTTTGACATATCCTACTTACATGGTGTGCGACTTCCCATTCTTGTGGTTGTACATAGTATGGAGTTCCACTGGTCGTTGGTTCATATATGAACACAGGAAATTGACGTCCCACTCATTCTGCTGTCTTTCCTATTTCCAGCCCCTCTCCCTCCCACTCATACTCTTTGTCTAATCCAGTGAACTTTTCTTCTTCCCTCCCCTCCCCTTATTGTGCATTAGCATCTGCATATCAGAGAGAACATTTGGCCTTTGGTTTTTGGGGACTGACTAGCATATTTCACTTAGCATGATAATCTCCAGTTCCATCCATTTATTGGCAAATGCTATAGTTTCTTTCTTCTTTAGGCTAAGTAATGCTCTCTTGTGTGTATAGATACCACATTTTCTTCATCCATTCATCTGTTGAAGGGCACCTAGGTTGGTTCCGTAGCTTGGCTACTGTGAATTGAGCTGCTATAAACACTGATGTGGCCAAGTTACTACAGTATGAACTTTTTTTTTTTTTTTAATGTTAGGTTTATTTAGGTTTGACTTGCATGCAGTAAAACTTATGATTTGGGGGTTGCAGTTCCTGGAGTTTTGACAAATGTACCGATCATGTGACAATCACCACAATCCAAAGAATATTCCCTTTGCTCTCAAAGGTTCTTTTGTGTCTCTCTGTGGTCAGCTCCCAGCTCCGGACTTGGGGAAGCACTCCTCAGTTTTCTTCCCCAGCACTTTGGCCTTTCCCAGATGCCATAGGTGGATTCATGTGGCCTGTGGCCTGCAGCCTCTGAGTCTGGCGTCTTGGACCATCATACATCCGAGGCTCGTCCGCGCTGTTGCCTTTGTTAGTGATTTGTTCCTGTTCATTCTGTATGGTAACTGCTGCATTTTATGGACATGCCACCATGTGTTTATCATCCTCTAGTTGGTGGTCATTTGGGTTTTTCTAGGTTTGGGTAACTATAAATAAACCTGCTCTAAATATTTGCATACATGTTTCTGCGTGTGTGGACGTGAGGCTACCTACATCTCATGTAGGACTGCCTAGCAGAGGGTTTGCTGTTACATCTGTTGTTGGTCTGGCTGCTTCCCTGAATGCCTGTGCCATTGACCCTCTCACCCTCACTGTGCACAGGTTTCAGTGATTTCGTGTTCTTGGCAGCATATCGTATGATTTTTCTATTTAGACCAGTTTAAAAAGGGAACAGCAGTTTCTCACCATGGTTTCATTTGCCTTTTCCTGGGGAGATCCCAGAGCTTCCAGTTCTCACTGGAACCCCTGTAGTCATGTAACCTTCTCTCGGGGTTTCAGTGGCTGCCTCTTTAAAATAGCAATATCAATTCCCTCCAGCTGTAATGAGGTTTAATTGACATCAAGTATATGAAACACTTAGTCCATATTTATAGTCCCTGGCTATAGGGAAACACAATGGTGCTGGCCATAATTATCTATATCATAATTATTTTATATCCAAATAAATGTCAGTGCACATCAGGTAGATACATGGTGCCATTTCCTGAAATTTGTTCAAATGAAGAGGTGCAATGCAGCTGGTAGGTTTGAGGAATTTAAAACAGATGTTAACCGATTGGAGGGACGAGAGGGCCTTCCTCCAGGTCACACAGGGGAAACGAGACGGTGAGCCTGATGCAGGTTGGGGAGCAGCAGGGGAAGCAGACTGAGTGGTGGCTTCCGCCCCTGGGTCAGGGCCTTGCTTTAAATATCCCCTGTTTCTTCTCCAGAGCTGACAGGTGCTTGTCATCACACATGGGTGTTGAGTCTTTCAGTAAGTGTTAATAACGTGCTCCTGGGGATTAATCTCTCTTCTTACCTGCCTCGCCTTTTTTTTCTTTTCCTGGATATTCGTGGCCCTTTTTTGGCAAATCTTTCCTCAGAAAATTGTGGTTTTTTCCCCAGTGTGAGGAGAAGCAGCACAGTAGGGGTCTTTGTCAGGGGCCAGCCGGATCCCATGGGGCCTAGTTCTCCCTCTTGCTGCTGCTGCCAGCTGCTCCTCTCGGACCCCAGGGCACCCACACAGCCCTGTCAGCACAGCGCTTCCGGCAGTTTCTGTGGCTCCAGATACTAGCTTTTAGGTCCCTTCACCATCTCAAGGTCAGGTTTGACTGTGGTGCAGGGGGTGGATGAAACTAGGAGCACTCTTCTGTGTGTTGGCTTACTAAGAAGGGCCCTGGGTCCTTGTCCCCAATCTCAGGGACTGAGGCTCTCGCTTGAGTGTAGTGCACACGGGCACCCAGACCTTTGGTATCAGAGCATGCCTCTCAGGAGCCCTGCTGCTGCCGCCCCTGCCACTTACCCAGACTTGGGCTGTCCTGGCATTGCCTCTGCACATGGTGGGATCCTGCCGTGTGCGCCCCTGGTGATGCTAAGGGTGGGTTTGGGCACCCTGCTGGTGTGACCCAGGGACAGGCTCAGGCTGGCTCACCGACAGCAGGCCATGGCAGTGAAGCCAGAGGCCCTAGGCCTTTCCAAAGTCGTGGAACATGGGCTGCGGTGTACGTAGGTCAAGGTCAGGGGCTGGATGTGAAGTTTAGGATGTGACTGCCCTGCCTGAGCACCTGGAGGGGCAAAGGCAGGACTGACCCAACTGGGCATCCTCGCCACCCATCCTACTACCTACAGAGAGAAGGGAGCGAGTGTGGCACCTGCAGCCCTCCCCTCTCTTTCCAAGGAGCATCCACGTCCAGCCCCACCTGCCCTGCCTACCAGCTCCACCTTGGCTCAGCCATGTCTCTGCTCCCAGGAGACAGGAGGTGTCCCGGGTTACCTGTCCCCTGGAGCAGCCAGGGCGGTCCCCACAGCACCCACTACCCAACCCCTCTGTCCTGGTTATCACCTGAGGGCTTTTCCTTGGCGGAGCTGCTGGTCACAGCTGGGTGGGTTTTGATTTGCAGGGTCCTGTTCAGGATGCGGTGGCCTCAGCAGTGTGCCTGCGCCATGGACCTCAGAGGAGAAGAGGTGGCCTGACCCGCAGGCCCCCTGGAGAGGGGAGGGCAACTGAAGAGCCCAGGTGACCTGGGGAGCAGGAGGCGGTTTAAAAGACAGACCCACCCAGGTATTTCAGGTCTCACTGACTCTGTGTCCTTTTGTTTTCCTGTCGCACCTGTGGATTTTGTTTTAAGTCCTGGTTTAAAAACCCTCTCCTGTTTCCTTCTGTGTACCTGACCCATCATTTTAAATCATGTTCCAAGGTCACTTTTTGGTGTATGTGTGGTTCTGGGGATTGAACCCAGGTCCTTGAGCCTGTTAGGCAAGTGACCTTCCTGAGCTACACCCTCAGAGACCCTTGTAATTTCCCCCCCTTGGCCACAAGGTCTAATTGCCAAGGCTGACCTCAAAGGTTCCTCTTCCTCAGCCTCCCTGGTAGCTGACATGACAGGCATGCACCTGGGACTGTCACACTCTAGCCTGTGATGGGAACTCATGTGCATCTGTCCAGGGCTGAGCATGGTTCTGCAGAGCTGTGCTCCAGGCTCCCTGCAGGGCTGTGGAGGCTTCTGCTGCCCAGCAGCCCTGGTGCCATGGCCAGGGCTCCTCCCAGCTTAGGGCAGGCAGCTGCCCATTGCTGTAGGCTGACCTTATTTTCTTCTTATGGCACTCGTACATTCTCTGGAGTATGTTGGATGGTTTGTCCATTAGGAGTCTAACAGGTCCTCTAGAACCTTCAAATAATTAGTAAAATTCCTAAAGAGTAAGTGAGCATGCAGAGAAATTGGGCTAATGGGAAGAATGATGTTGGATGATATTTTCATGGCTTGAATATATTATCCAACATGAAGTTACATTTTATTACTTACAAAATAATAAAATAATGAAGCAATATAATGGGCTGAGCCAAAATATATCCTCAGGATCTTAGGCATTTTGTAATAAATCTGCATCACTTTGGGTCATTCCCCTCATATTTCCTTTGAGATATTTTCTATGTGAGGCTTTAAAAAGAACAGAATATTCTGTAAAGAAAACCTTGTGATCTGTGCAGTATAAAATTGAATGGGTTCTTTCAGAAATCAGAAATTTTATTGAAAGGTATTTGCCTGAGCCAAATAAAACCTATTTCTAGGCGTCCTGGTGAAGACAAGGTTTTATCTTTATATGTCTCATTGTCTGTGGTTGTTTTTTTTTTGTTGTTGTTAGAATGAAATCCATAAGTTGGCAAACCATTTTATCAGATGTGTAACTAGATGCCATTGAAAGTATCCACTTTTAAATGGTAGACAATCTGTATATGAACACTGCTTGTCTGCACCTTTTTTAAAAACAGGTCTAGGCTCAGGAGCCCAAATACCAATGGTTATCTGGAACATGTTCTTCAGTTTTGGCTTATCCGCCAGTATCCCCTGAGATCATCTGTTCAATCATCTTCATTACCCCTTCGTTCCTCCCTAGCTTTCATAGAACCCACATGCTGTCTATGAGTCAGGGTCACCAATCCCACAACATCGTGTTTGAGTATCCAAAGTCTCACCTTTCACTTCGCCATGCCTGACATAGGCAGTAATATTTATCAGGAAATGTGAAATTTTCAAAGATCCAATTCTATGTGCTCCTTTCTCAAAGAGCATTAGGCAGGGATATAGCGTACATAAATATTAAGTAAAGACCATAGTGTTTAAAAGTCATAAATACTTTTTATTTTGGAGGAGGTATTATTTAATCAGGAATTCAAACAGCTACATAATAGTGAAATGAGAAGATTTGCATCCATTTTGTTTCTGATGATTTTTATGACTAAGGATAAGATACTTTCTTGTTCCAATGCAGATGTTGCCCACTTCTGTGAATGGATGCAGGGTGTCAGCTGCTACTTGGATGTCTGCATGTTCTGGTTGACACTAACATCATACTTGGTAGGTGGCAGAAAGTCAATACTGAAGTTAAGCTCTTGTGTTCTAGCAGCTGTGCTGAAGATCCTTGGTGTGCCACCTTCTGCAATCCATGCTGCTCTCTTCTTGTTCCTTATTGACTTCCTGGTGATGAGCATCATGGTCTCCTGGTCTTTGAGAATGGCCAAGCATTGCTCTGTAAATGTGGAAGATAGTCATGTGGAAGGCTCCAGGGAGGAGGGATTATTGATCATGTACTCTACTCCATATGCCTCTTTAATAACCTGTTTTTTCTTCTTGGGTTTTAAGGGAGACAGTGCCCTCAAACACTCTGTGCAGCTGGGAATGCAGGCTTCTGCTTCACCTTGAAGGAAGCATTCATGAATCCTTTCCAGAAGACATGAGAAGAGAGAAGTGAGCCTCTGGTATCATGCAGGTTCCTTGCATTGCCCATGGGCTAGAAGAGAGAAGAATTGCTTCATGAGATTTGATCCCCTTTTTCCTGAAGAGTTCCACACAGAGGTGAGTCCCCAGCATGTTTAGACACCATTTGAGACCCCTTTGTTGACGGAATTGAATCAGAGCCCCTGATGATGTGGAAGAGCTAAAGATGGATTTGCTATTAATTTTCTATTTCATTTCTCAGGGCCTGAGTCAAGCCAGCCATTGTGCTGTCAGCGCATGAGCTGCTGGTCAAATGTGAGGAAGTGGGCTTGCTTTATGAAAACACCACCCTGATTCAGTGAGCCAGAGGCAGCCTGGAGTCCCTCCATTTTCCTGTAAAGGCAGATTGCTGTGGATGGCCTCTGGCCTCTTCATGCAGCCTTGCTCAGAGTAGGGGATTGAGGGTTCAGGCAGATCCCTAGTTCCTTTTGGCCTTTATTGCCATTGGGCCACCCCAGGATCCTTGGACTCTACCTGGTCTTCTGGCCTGGGTCAGGAGATGTGAGGTTTGGAATCCCTCTCTGTGGCAGGATCCCAGCCTCCCAGCCAGTTGAGGGGAGGCACAGCCTTCCCTAATTGTGTTAGAGTTGGAGACTTCTCCCACCCATCCTCATCCTTGCTCATCCCACATTTTGTAGCTTGACACCTGAGGACTTTATTCATTGACCTAGTGGTTAGTCATGATGGTTGCTAAGACTAAGTGACTCTTTCATGGTCACATCACTTGCATGGTTGGGCTAGACCATGGATCTTCCTGATAGATTTCATGGGACTCTCTCATGGTAACTGTGACTGCCTTCTAAACACACACAGTACATTTGGAGTGTCAAAATTCTTGGCACTGCCTCCTTGGCAAGTGTATCTTGTCTTCTATGTGGGAATTTCACAAATATTTTCCTTTGGTTTGTGGAGGTCATGCAGAAGGGATTTCATTTGAAATAGCCCAAACAAGAAATACCAGTTGTCTTTTTCACACATGGATGTGTGTAGTGAACATCCCTTTCTGTGTGCTTGCATGAGTTGCTCCTTTGAATTTGTTGAAGAATGGTTGGCTGGGGAACAAAGTAACGAGAGATGGATATCAATGGTTGTCAAGTATTCTGAAGTGAAGAATGTATTGAGGATGTGAAGGCTTTTCTAGCCAGTTCCTATGGCTCAGTCAGGGATCAGTCAGAGGATTCTGCGTGGTAGACTCTTTGGAACAGATGTCAAAGTGGCCTGGTCTTACCCTGTCCAGGACTGAATGCTGAGCTTGAGTGGGAGCTTCTTGTCATTTCAAGCATTTCCATGAGTCTGTCCTCTGTTCTCTTGTATCCAAGTGGTTTCTAACAGGAAAGCAGAACAAAAATTGAAAGTATGGTGATTGATTATTTATACCAATGTTATTTCAATCAACTTTGTATAATACGAAATTAACTTTCTACTAGTAAGATTTCATATGTGAGGAAATAATGAAAATATTGGGGTTAGGGGATGAGAATATGCAAATCAAACATTTTTGAGCACCAAAACCCATTTTTTGTTTTTGTTTTTGTTTTTTTAACTTAAATAATAAAGTGCCAGAGGACCATACCTGCCATTCAGCCTCAACAACCTCCAGGTCCAGCCTCCAGGTGGCCCATTTCACCAGGGTGTGTGGGACTACACTGTCCTAGGATGAGAGAGCAGTACCCACTGATGTTGTCATCTCACAGAGTAGATATTGCCAGAGACAGTAGGGAGCTAGTGGCACATGAGGAAGGGAAGAGCTCTCAGGATGGGAAGAGGGGGCCGCTTCGAGACTCACTGGGCATGGCACGAGGCTGCTGGGTGTGGTGTTGGCCTGGGCCCACTGAGTGGGGCAGATCCGTGGTCTGTGTCCCTGTACCCTCCTCTGTAGCCTGTGTTGGCAGCAGATCAGGGAAGTGGGACAGCTTTTGTAATACTGAATCATAACATGAAATATAGTACTCAAGTTTCATAAAATAGTCCCAGAATGTCAGATTCATTTAATATTAAACTTCTGTCAATTTAAAAAGCACTGACAATGTGAAACATACAAACACTGCCCCCCCCACCATTTTTTATGGGTGTGGAAAAGTTTTCATTTATATATATTTTTTTTTTCTTTTTTTCTGTTACCAGTGAGCTCTGATGTTAATTTTGCATTGTGAAATTATTTGTCTCAAGCATGACTTTCAAAGTTCTGGCCATCTATTTGATTAAGCCTACATTCTTTCAAATCCCTATGTGAATTCAATATATAGCAACAAATACTTCCTTTCTTAAATCCTCATTTCAAGGAAGAGATAGAAATGAGAAACCATTCTGTCAACTCCTTCTTCATGCTTCAGAAAATTAAGAAGAAAATAAGTAAAAAATTATTGAGAGAGAGAGAGAGAATGAATATGAATGTGAAAGGAGATCTATAGCCAGGCATTGTTAAAAATGGCATATAAGCTTACCTTTCGGATTTGTTTTATGTGAGCAAATGTTTGATTTCTAGTAGGGTGATTAGGCATGTTAGGAATCTAACTTTACAAAGAAAATCTAATAGCAACAAAATGTTGCTGTGAAATGATTAATATCTTTTGTTCTCCTGAAAGTATTATTTTATTTTGCTTTTCCACAAAAATATAAAAATGGCATCTGGTTAGGCAACTATTTCAGCTAAATAATTCCACATGGGGTCCAGCTTACAGCTAATGCTGACATTAATTCAAAGTCTAGTTTCTTACTTAGTTTGAATCTTTCTCATTACCTCATTACTTAATCTAAGGTTGGCAACTTGCCAGAGGAAGCCCCTCCCCCCAAAAAAAGGCATCTTTCCATTTTCATTTAAGACAACAGAATATATTACAAGTAAAAATTCACAAAGAAACTTCACTGAAGAAGGAGAAACAGCAGGCATATGGCCCACTGAGCCATTTTTTTTTCAAAGGTTATCGGCAATTCTTGCTTTCAAAGTCGTTTTCCTTTCACTTCAGATGCCAGAATACACTTCATACAGTAGTAATAACGGGTTGCACCAGAATTAATGAAAAGGTTCCATGTTCCCATATAATAAATAAGTACCTAATTAAAGGCACAGTTAAGCCAGAAGGTCAGATATTGTCTTTTATATTAATATATTATACTTCTTTAGCATTTGCTGGGAGCCTCTTCAACTGACTGATGCCCAAAGGGAGCAGTGAGCAACCTCTCAGCTGGTGGCTGGCACTGGTCTTGAAGAGAGCTAGTAAGGAACACTTTGCAGTCTTTCAAAGTTGCTCCACCAACTGTCACCAGCTATGGGTGCTGAAAAGATCCTGTCACTTCATCCAAAGGGATTTACTTGGTCAGAAGGAAAATTTAAATACAAAGAATGCAGCTAAGAAGCTGGTGAAAAAGGATTATGAGCATACAAGAGCACATGTGTATACAACACTAATACATCTTTAGGAAATTTCAGATCCCCAAAGCCAGGATTACTGCCAGGGGCAGGAAGGTAGACCTATGCAGAGACCTTTACCACTGCAGTTATTATCTTCCAACTATTCAATTCAACTTTATAGGTCTTTTATCAAAGCCATTTAAAAATAAAAGCAAAAGAAAGAGAAAGGAAAAGAAAAACTCCCATCCCTTCAATGGAGAGCAAAGAAAACACATTCAGGTTCCATTATGACTGGGAAACACCTGCATGCAAATACCCTGTGGCCTTGTACACTTGGTCCAATTTTCTTGCCTTCTTCCAAATTTACCAATGGGATGGATGCACCTGGTTGAAAGCAAATCAAAGCATGAGGCATTTTAAACTTGCCAATCTCCAGAAGGGAGCCTGAGGGGATCATCTGAATCAAGAGGAGGTGACTGCAATGTCTGTGACTGCAATGTCTGTGACTGCAATGTCTGCGGCTGCTGCGGAGGTGGTGGTAGAAATCCAGCCTTCTTTTGCAGGATGGTCCAGGACAAGGTAAAAAAGTCCACGCAGTTAGGGACAGATCTTAGATCCTATGGGGAAAGTCTTAGGAAAAGGCCATTTTATTTCCAGATAAAGAAAAGAAACACAGTTCCAATGTAGGCACCCAACATTCAAATGCGTATTTCCATATGCCAATTGGCAGAGTGGCCCTATCCTATTCATGACAGCAGCAGGTGGCTTGGCCAAGGCTTACCCTTTGGAGCGAACTCATACAGCCTCTGGACCCTCCTGTTAGCCCCAGCAACACAGAAGGGGAGAGTTGCAGAGGGAGCTAGCTGTGTAATTGCCCCCAAGGCAGAATCTTGGCACAGGGACGTTGGAACTCTCTTTCAATGTATGATTTAAGTACTTTAGCCTGGCCTGGCCTCTATACATGTGGCCAAAACATTTTTAAAAGTATAAGTTTCAGAGGAGAAAACAATCTTAGAGTAGTGATAGAAGCGAGAGAATACTGTTCCCAAGAGAGACATTCACAGAGGTGGCAAGGAAATTCCTGCTCCAGATGAGACAGACTGAGAAAAGAGAAGATCCATAGTAAAATTGCCTTGTGTAGGTTTTAGGAGATATTTGTTAGAAGCCATCATTAAAAGCATTTGTGAAAAGCAGCAAGCTGTTGAGGAGCACAGCACATGTCGAAGCGTCCGACTTTAGATGTCACTACAACCTCACTACTGCATTTCCCAAATTTCTGTGAAGGATTAGAATAGCTTGACACCAGCCCATGTACTCTGTCAGCCGTTCCTGGAGAGGTTACATACTATGCTCTAAATTTCTTCACAGAGGCTATCATGTGGCTGTCCCAGCAAAGCTGATTAGGGAAGCAGCTTGACTCAGATGTAGCCTCTGTGCCAGCCCTTTCCACAGTAACCTTACTCACTGTTGGAGGCAGGGTCCTAGCAAGGCAGGATACAACACATGCAAATAAGAAGCCCCCTCCTGCTCTTTGATGGGATGGCGATACTGTGGACAGCTTAAGATGCACCCAGAGTTGACTGATAACACTCATTCATTCTGTGAAATATCCTCTTTTTAAAATAGCATTTTTTTAAATTTTGCTTTTATTTGAGGTGAAATATCTATGGATGGATAGGCAGATGAATGAATAAATGGATAGAACATATCCAGAAAACACATAAAAATACAGCACTTGAAGATTCCTGCAAATCCAAATGGGTAATATTTTTTTAAAAAATTCACCACATTTTCTCAGGAAAAAAATAAAAGCCAACAGAAAACTAATCCCCTCATCTCAGAAATATGTTTCCCACTTAGAGCAGCAATCTACTGTGGCAACACAACATTTTTGCTTGAATTATTTTTCCAAAGGAAGGCGTGGCCAAATGCTTACAATTTAAGAGCCACGTAGCCAAGGAAGTCCAACTAAACTATTAGACCAAAAAAAAAAAAAAAAAAAAAAAAAAACGAACTCTGATAACTAGCATCCAAACTGAAATCTGGGAAAAACTGAGACAAATCGAACATCCAGTGAAAACATTACCAAATGCTACACGACGCAACTGCCTATACATTTCTAATCAGTATTCATTTCCTGTCCTTAAAATAAACAGAAAACAGATTTCTCCATTTTCCCTAAAATCAATCTTTTGCAGTATCTGTCAGTTGCTTTCTCCCAATTAGTATTCTACACTCATTTATTTTCGTTGTAAGTTATTTTTTTTTTAACATACCTTGGCACGGGGTGTTTCATTCAATACTTGTAAATGAAACAACAGAGCAAAACTGTTCTTAAGGCCGCCAAACTTGTAACTTTGTTAATGAATTGAGATGAATCAAAGGTACCTTATTAATTATTGCTTGCCTGGGAAGTTAAGCTTTGGCTTTTCACCTCACTGGGCCGGAGAACAAGATTGCCTTTGGCCATGTCCGAGGGGCTCATTAAGGCATCTCTGGGGAATAGGAAGAAATTGTTAGTGAAAAGCAATGGTCAGTGCCTCTCCCCGAAACCCAGCAGGGAAAAAAAGCCCTCATCACAAAGAACTAACAAGGCTGCCTGTACTACACCTGTAATCAAACTGGCCTGGAAATGCCTGGAGACCACTGTGCGGTCATTGTGATTTGGGAAGTTATCTGAAAATGCTGAATCCAATCCATAATTGATGTGTGCACGCAATTATAATCCTCCAGATAGCTAAAAATGTTGCAGTTCCAAGCCTCAAGGAGTGGGAAACTTTAATATGCATGGCATAAACCAAGATATTTGATATAATAAAAGAGGAAACGATTTTACTTCCTATTTTGGCAGCAGGAAGGTAATTGAATATATGCCTGTTTTGCTTAATGAGTGTTATTATATGTGACTTTTTGACAGTTAGTGGACCAGGGTACAGTCTCTATTGTACCAAACATGTTTCAAGTCATTTATATTGCACATATTTCTGTGTGTACATAATTTTGATTCTACAGAAAGTGGAGAGATCTCTCTTAAGTTAGGTGAACCATTAGGCATGAGCATTCACTGGAAACAAGAATGTGTTCGTGCAAGTTTGGAAGGATTGGGGACTCGGAATTCTGGCAATGGACTCATAATGACCTGTTACTTCATTCACTCAGTCATTGTATTAAAAATATTTGTAAAACTTTCAAAATGGCAGGTCCCCCAAGGTGATTCTGTAATGAGGCTGCAGAGTCCACAGGCTGAGGGTTGGGTGCACCCATGAGGTCAGTCAACAGTGTTTATTGATTGCTCACTGTGGGCTGAAGGCTAGGCTAGGCCAACCTGCTTGTGCGGTGTGAATTGGTATTGGGTGTCAATGAAAAGGAAGTCCCGAAATATCACCAGCCCTCTTTGCTGGGACTGACACTGTATGGAATATCTTTCTGAACTCCAAATGCATTAGAAAAGAGGAAAGAGAGGACACATCTACTACACATCTTGGTCTCTCTCTCTCTCTCTCTCTCTCTCTCTCTCTCTCTCTCTCTTTCTCTCTCATCCCAGCCTCTGGCACTTCTTTACTCAGGTCATTGAGGAAGGGAAACTCTAAATGGTGATGTTCAGCTGCAGAGGAGGCCTAGAGAAATTTCTCGTTTCTTGGGACCAGACTGGTATTGGCTCCTGATTTTTAAACATTCCTTGTCAGTACATGGGGAAAAAAAAAAAGTAGCATTGTTATAGTTTCAAAACACAGGAACTCAAGATTTTTCTCATTATTAAACTATGTCTGTAAAATATGCACACATTTGTTTACATTAAAACTTTATATATTTATCTTGGAAGAAAAATTTGGAATGAAAACAAAACCCTTGAATTTTAATTCCTAACAGTCCTAAAACAATCCTATTAGCCAATAGATATCAAGGTAATTTTAATTTTCTGATGACTCCTCTCATTAACTATTGCTTATTATTTGAAATTAATACCTATCCATATTAGCCTCAGAAAAAGTATGCAACAAAGCTTGAAGGGATGGTGAAAATTATACTACTAAAACATATAGCCCTTCTGGGTCATTTAAAAAGTTCCAAGTCTAGTATTTCACAAGATAGTAAAAAAAAATACACAAACAAAAATGCAAATCAATTTGATTATTTTCCAAAAACTCAGTTATAAAATCTGAGCTTATAGACACATTTTGATAGTGAGGATTGAACTGATACCTATTCAAGTTTCTCAGTGAAAGTTTGTGGGTCTTATTCTACCAATCTGACAAGGTTAATAAAATAATAACAATAAACAGCTAATATAAGACGTGGAGGTATAAAGAATATTGAGCTCAGATACATTCCACATGGAGTCAAAAATGAAATGCATATGCTCCAGTTAACTTCTGGCCAATTCATATGAAATAGCAAGAAATTCTTGCTATGCTTTAAAAATCTGCATTCACCAATGATCCTGAGTTTATTTACTGTATTTTTGTTACAACAACCCCTAAGGAACCTTTGTCAGCAGGTGTTTTTTTTTCCTAATTTTATTTTCTATGACAGTGTACCTTCGCTGTACTCTAGTTCTTTAGAGAGCCATAAATGGTCCTAAGACCTAGGATTTTTCACATCCGCCCTCTACCCCCAAGAATCAGTTTCACCCCCTTGGGGGCACTATTGCCCCTGTTGAGAAGGAATGGCATCTGCTAATTTCTAATTTCCAGGCAGGGGACGGATGTATTTTCTGTAAGAATCTCACCCCTTTTTCCCTCTTATCCATACAGGATTGTTAAGTGACAAGCAGAGAAAACTTTTTAAAACATCTTTGAAGTTGCATGAAGGAAGAGTGGCAACAAGAAGGAGAGAAATCCACCCAAGACATTTCTGCCCCGTGTGTGTTCACCCTGCCTGTGCTGCTGAGAGCAGATTCTGAGAACAAGCACCTCTAAACCAGGAGGCCGGCTCCTGGCAGCAGCGGTGCAGGGGTGTATGGCTGTATGTCAGCAGCCCAAGGAAGCAGCCACCCACCGCCATCCCAGCTGGCTGCAGGACCTGCACTGCTGCCCTGCAGCCTGCAGACCCTTCCAAGCCAAGCAGGTGAGGAGCGGTGAGAGTGCTTTTGATGTTGCCAACCCCCATTTGCCACCCAACTTTTTTCCCTTCCAAAACCTCTTAGCAAACTTCAAAGGCCTCCTTGCTTCTGGCCTTAATCCAGTGCACTGAGACCTCCAGTTCAAAGAACTCTCCTTATACCCTCTTCTTAAACGGCAACACAAACTTTTTTTTCTTTCCTTTCCACAAAGTAGCAATTACAGCTCCGTGGCGTGGCGATTGGGCCCTCTACCCCCAAGAATCAGTTTCACCCCCTTGGGTCCTTTGAGCCCCCTTTGTAAGATGAATTAATAGCAGGATCCGCTCCTGCTATTAATTCATCTTACAAAGGGGGCTCATTTCCTGGCATTCAAATTGACAAGAGACCAGAGAACAGAAAAACCCTTTCAACCAGTTCCAGCTCACGGAGGGGAAGAGGTATCAGAGGAGAGAGCCCCACAGTATTTGAGGTGGAGGGCACATTTGATACTCTCTGTACATTCTGCTGATTGAATGATTTTTGTTCAGGGAGAGCTCTTTTACTGATCTTTTACCTGCAAAAGCCTTCAACAGAAGGCGAGGCAGCACCAATGTAGCTCCGTTTTGACAGAGGAGATTTACAGGAGCTTGCTTCCCGGGTCTCAGGCTCCCGAATGCATCTTCTTGAACATTACACTTCACTTAAAAAAGAAAAGTGTGCAGTTTACTCACACAGAAAAGCCCTTGGAAGAGGAGGAGATGAAGCGCGGCAAGAAAGCAGTATAACAGACAAGAGATTAAAGCTTTTTATTCAGTATCTCTTTCATATTCAAATTGTGCTAAGGGCTCTGTGAAACTTAGAAGCGAGCTTGTTCAGGAGGGCTTCTAAAGTGTGTACATGGATTTCATGGGAATAGAAAAGAAGCCACAGCCTGGGTAATGAAAGAAAGATAAGATGTCCTATATAAAACAACCCAAGAGTGGCTCAATTACTTTAGCAAACCATCAAGGTGAGCTTTGAAGATTTGAGAAAACACTGTTAAAATTTAACAAAAAACTCATGTTGCAGGTTTTGGGTGAAGTGCTTTTCAAGCTATCTGCTTTAGCATCACACACCTGTACTGAAAAAAGATACTCCATGTGAAGCTATTTAAAATATTTTATATCATTGATCCCACAATACCTATCCCTACTAACTAATATGTTCACATAATGCAAACTCATGCCCAAAATCACTAAAAGGACAAGTATTTCCACTTTTTCACAGGACTAGAAATTTCAAGTCATTACTTGGAAATGCCGAGAGGTCAAATGCTAGAGCTCAAAATGCTTCTGTTATTTTTAATGCACATTCCTATTTGAGAGCTGGGACTACACATGGTGTCAAAGCAACTCACTAAGGCTGGGTGTATGCCACTCAAAACCTGGGTGTTGAATAATCCATCATCTTGCTTTGTCTTCAATATTGGCACATGTGGAAGTATGATGATCATTAACTGAGCTTTTTGAGTTTCATGCTGATATTTGGAAGTGAGTTATTACATGCAGGAGATTTAGATTGTGTAAGAATGGGATACTGCAGTTTTCATAATTAAAATTTAAGGAGATTTTTCTCATTTTTTAATATAAAAGCCTATTTCAGTAGTAAGTATAGCAGAATTGCAATGAGAAAATAAGATCAGGGTTTTATTAGGTGGACAAATGCACCAAGTGTATGTCTACTCCAAACCTCAGTTGCACACTCTGAACTTAAACCTCTAATCACTTCCAGAGCCGATGAAACTGGCTCTCGTTTCCTTTGCAAGTCCAAGTATTCCCGGAGAAATACATTCATTGAGAGGTTTCTTGCTCAGACTGAGTTTAGAAATGGAATAATAAATGTTTCTATAAGTGATTTTCAGATCTAATTTTATATTTGTTTCCTCCAAATTGGGATCATTTCTGAATCTTATGCACCCACAAATAGTCAACCATATGCTGCATCTGCTAGCTTGAACAGACCATGAGCGGCTACTTGTTACGACGGGCATAAATCAATGTGAAACTCATAGACTATAACTTATATTCAATTTATTGCTATAAACACATTTATTGGGATAGAATTTTTACAGTCTCATAATATTCTGAGAAGCTCACCATAAACTATTAACGAGAGAGGAACATTATTAATAATGAACATCCCAGAGCAGTTATTTTCAGAAAGTTTTTGACCCTGAGAATGAAATTAGTTAAAATGGGTTTGAGATAATAAACATACACCCTTAATCTGATAAAATACCTGAAAAGAAATGTATCAACCAGATATCACCATCTCTGAAACATAAATTGCATTAAGAATTTGGAAAGAAGGAAGGCTTTTAAATATTGATACCTTTGTATTATATTATAAAATATTTATTCTCATTTGTATTTTGAATGTGTGAAACAATTCCTGATCTTCTGCCACCCTTCTAGGGCAGTTCAGTGTTTTAAATACCACCTTATAGAAAACACTTTATTAATTTAGGTCACTAGGTTTAAATGACTTTTAGAGTATAAACTTTTAATTGCTATTATTTCAGTAGCATTTTTTTAATATTGTCGACATCAGTTAAGTGCATTATCGCTGAAGTATCACATGGTATTCCAACCTTAATAAAAGTGACTTAATTAACTTGTCAGGCTTTATCAACTGCTGAGTAAAGAGATAAGCCCCATTTCAGTGGCTTTTGTTTTTCTTTCCATTTTGCTTATGCTCCTGCTGGCTGCCTAAATTACACTCATCTTTACAGACCTCTTCATTGATCTATTACCAGAGACCACACGTGACAGTGTCTCTCTTCATATAATAGTTCTATGTCAAAGTTTTCATTGTGCATGTATGTGTGTGTGTGTGTGTGTGTGTGTGTGTGTGTGTATCTGTGTGTGTGTAAGTTTTGATGGTGGGGATCAAACCCAATGCTCCACACTTGCTAACCATGCAATAGAACTATGTCAGTGTGCGTACACCCATGCACATGGCTTCATAAAATAGCATTGTACAGACTTCCAAGGTTTCCGTTCTGCAACAGCCTAGTAGATTGAATCATGTGAAACTGCCAATTTTTGTCAGTTTTGACTTACAAAGTAAACACAGTTTGAGAGTCTATATGCTGCTGATTTATCTTCATTTTTATTTGCAATACAGCAAGAGAAAAAAAAATCTGACCTTCCATAATCAAAACAATCCACCTTGTCAATGACATCTGGCCAGGCATAGGTCATGCAGAAAAAAATTCCAGCATTTCAAGCTGTAGTAGGGGCTGCAAAATATCTTTGGTATATATTGAACATGAATAAAAATAAAATCAGAATCCGTATTTAGTTCTCAGAGATAAAAGAGTGCACACACTGTTGTAACGCTGAGAAATAACTTTTATGTCTTTAAATAGGTGTGTGTGCAAATTGTGAATCTACTACTTTCTAAGAATGTACCACTTTCTAAGGAAAAAAGAAAGCATCTAAATTAGGAATGAAAGTCTCTAAAATAAGAAATGGAAGTTGCACACTCAACTTCCACTCCTTCTCAGTTGGAGCATGTGTTTTCCAGGCTTTATCCTCCTTGAGTTTATATAGGAAGGTACATGCAACACCTGTGTGCACACATACACACACTTATATGTGCTTAGAGGATTTCACGAATCGGTATTGAGAGAGAGAATTCTTAAAGTAAATAAAACTGTCAGTTGCAGCAAATTATTAAAGGGAATACCAAGATACTGTGGAAGAGATGTGGGGGGCGCCATGACCTGGTGGCACCTAAGGAGAGGTAGAAGGCCCATTCAGGACACCGATAGCACTTTATCCACCTCTTCCTGACATTTTCTTGAGCCAAGTTTGTTGAAATATCTCATGCATTTATTTCCTATAACTGTTCTAATAAACTGTCTCAAACTTGGTGGCTTACAGCTACAAACTTATTCTTTTACACACCTGAAGGTCGGAGTTGGACGTGTATCTCACTGGACTAAAATGAAGTGTGAGCAGAGCTGTGCTCTTACGGAAGGCTCTGAGGGAAAATCTGTCTCATCACCTTTCCCAGCTTCTCTCAGTTCCTCAACTTATAGCCCCTTCACCCACTTGAGAGCTGGCAAACCTCAATGCAGTGGAGATGCTGCCTCATTCTCCATTTACAAGGAACCTTGGCATGACATTGGGCCCACCTTGCTAACCAAGCATGAGGTCTATCTCAGTATGTGCATAACTCCCTCGAGGTCAGCTGATCAACAAAGTGATCCCACCTCAACCTTAATTTCTCCTTACCCAAGCATGTCCACCACTTTGGGGTATGAGGATGTATTAGACATCTTTGGAGGGCATTATTCTGCTCACCACACTTCATATACCAAGTTAGGTCAGGACACATGGAAACTTGAAACTGCCACATAATCATTTCTTTGCTCTGTGCAAGGGTCTCTTCAAACCTCAGATCACATGAATGCTTTGCTCATAATCCTCCAGAGAGTTTCCAATTTCTCTCTGAGGTTATAACAACCCCCTTCAAGCTGTGTAGGATTTCCCCCAAGTTAATGCTATGGTCTTCCTTATCACCTGTCGCTCTCCTCTTTCTTCCTAGTGCCCTCCTCAGACTGATTTCCTAGTTGTTCCTCAATGTACCAGATGTCCTTTTGCCTCAGGGCCTTTGTATATGCTGTCTTGTCTGAGATCCACCTTTCCCTGGTGCTCACCTCACTGTGCTCCTCCTTGCCTGCCACCCCAACGAAGCCGCGGTCCTCATCCTGTTCCCATTTTACATTGTTTGTCTAATGTTCATCACCATCTCACATTTTATGCTTCTTACGTTTGCAAAACAGAAGCTATTTCTCTAGAGTGTTAGTTCCAGCGGGGGGTGGAGGTTTTGTCTCTCTTATTCTTAGCTATATCCCCAATGCCTTGACCCAAGAGACTTAATGAGCATCTGCTTAGTTAATATGCTGTGACATCTGCTCTCTTAGATGCTGTCCATCAGGCTTCAGGCCATATGCATGTATGAGGAGCTCCATAATTCATGCACATTCAAACTCCTACCTAAATATGTGTGCCTGCAAATAATGGGCCCAGAGTTCTATATTCAAAAATTTTATTCAACTGCTGTTTACTGAGATCCACCAAGTCAGGCACAATATTTTCTCTGTTATCTTTATTTTATTTTGTTGTTGTTATTGTTGTAGTTGCTATTTTTATTACTATTATTATGGTTCTGAGAATTGAACCCAGGGCCATTGTTACACTAGATACATGCTCTTCCATTGATCTATACTCCTAGTTCAAAACTTATGCTTTAAAATTGATGTATTATAGTATAGGCACACACTAAGTATTGTTTTGGAAAGTGTTTGTATTCACATGCTAGTATGTGTATGATATTGATATTGTAAAACTCTGTCAAAAGTTTATTTCTTACTTTGTCTGAGGTCCCAACTTCAGCAGACAATGCCATGGGGTCAGGGCATGTGCGTTGCAGTACAAACAGGTCTAAGGAGAAAAGAATACAATGGCCTTGAAGTGCACCGTTTCCATAGAGAATATGATAACAGAAAGGAGAATATCCATTTTTAATTTTCTAGCAAAATTACCTATTATGGCAAGATCATGTTTTAACATGTAAACAGAATACCCTTCTCTAATTACAACTACATTGATGTCACATTAAAGCACTGCAACTTTCATGGGAAAACTGCCTCTGATCACAAAACTATGGGAAACATCAGTATTATTCGATAATATGTGAGTCATTTAAAAGAAAATTGTGAGTGAAATAAATACTAAAATTTATATTAGTATGGCTTTTTTAGTGATATCAATGTTTTTTGTTTTTGATATAAAACAGGGACTTTCAAACAATAGTAAATTGACGATATTCAAATTCACTCAACCAGCCATCAACGGGTTGATGAAATCAACAGTTGAAAGTGTGCTGTAGGTGAAGGAGATTAAATAGAAGGGAGTGTTAGAAATTGTCTTGGGGGTTCTTAGGTTAGGGCAATGAGGGAAGGCTTCAGGCAAGAAGGGAAATTTGAGTTAAAATTCAGAAACAGATTTTGTCAACTCTCTATACTGTTGAAGGAAGAAGTAACAAGCTCTGAGGTTGTGTGTGGAAGTTTGTCCCCACCACAGGGTAGGGTGCAGCAATCAAGGAACAGCTCAGGTGACGTTGTCTGAGTTGGATGGTTCACAATTCCCATGAACATTAGGGATATTTAGTATTAGTTCCAAATACCTTGGCATGTCAGTGTACTCATCAGAGGAATCAGCATGGAGGAGGCCTTCTATGCTAATTTTTCTTTATCTGTCACTTGAGCTGGGGACTCCCGGGGGACTGGTACCAGCATTCTCCACACTGCTCCAGAATTCACAACATCTGTGATCCCCATTCAAAGGCACCACTTAGGAACATATTCTACTCAACGTTGGCACTTACCAGCTTTTTTTTTAATTTAAAAACATTTCATTCTTTTAAAGGATGAAGTTATTGGTTTCTGGACCTAGGACTTGTTTTATGTTAACCAGGTTTGATGACACCTAACAGAAGATTAAATTAGATAAAATTGGACATGTTACCTCAACCATCATAAATATCTCTTGATATGTCAAGGAACTTGTGGTTTTAATGATATTAGATACAGTAACTGCAGAAGACAGCATGCATTTTCTTAGCATTCAATGTTCAAAAACAGAAGCAGTGGGAAAATCTGCCACAGACTTTAATTTTTTAGATTTCCCATTTGAGCGCACCACAATGGATAAAGGAGGAGCAGACAGTGTGACATGCTATTTATCCAGCAATAAAATTATCATAATTAGAGAAAGTGAGATATTTTGGTATTTAAAAGAGTTTATTAGTTCTTTGAATAATATTTATAAACAAATATTTGCATTTAAAATATATATAATTATATGAAGCATAATCGAAGAAACTAGTTTTAGGGTTGTAAATTAATGGTTATTTATAGTTGCTACGGAATTGATAGGGATTCTAGATATTAAAAAAAAAGTGTCTGTTTATATCTGAGTCATATTCACTCCCATGGGGGCATGAGAGGTATTTAAGCCTTCTCACAGATGTTCTAGTTTGAATTTATGTGGAGTGTGAGGATCTGGTGACATATATATGAACAATATAGAAGATGAAGCCATTGTTAAGCCTCAAAAACGAATAGCTAGACAATAACAGCAAGAGTTGTTGGTGATATTCTATGTTTGCATATGACAACCCAGCTGTGATTATACAGAGTTGATGACTGTCTGTCGTTCTTGAATTAACATGTTAATAAACATGCTGCCCATCATAAATCTATACAACCTTGGTATCAAAACAGATCCCAAGTTCTGTGAATAAATATTTTCAGAATTATATGTTATGGTATTTTATTAAATGTATGCATTTAATTTTTTAAATTAAAAGACTTTAAAGAGTGGTTTTAAGCTTAAAGAAAAATCAAGTACATACAGAAAATTCCTCCTCTCCCATCTGTAGATAGTTCCTCTATTATTCACATCTTGCTTTGATGTAGTACATTAGATAGTACAGCTAATATTGATACATTATTATTGACTGAAGTTCATGACTTATATTTTGGTTCACTTCCTGTGTTGCCTAGTACTGTGGGTTTTCACAAACAATGATCTCATCATGTGCATATGCCAATTTGTCATATAAGAGTTTCACTTCCCTAAATGTCCAATGTTCTCCTACTATTCACTCATTCCTTCTCCCCTAAACCACCTGCAAACACTGATCATTTTGCTTTCACTCTGTTCTGTCTTTTCCAAAAAGTGATACAGTTAGAATTATACAAACAGACTTTAGTTTAGTAGCATGCATTTAAGGTTTCTTCATGTCTTTCTGTGGCTTGATATTTCATTTATTTTTATTGCCAGGTGATATTCCATTGTATGGATGTACCACAGCTTATTTACCCATCCACTGATTGAAAGACAATTTGGTTACTTCCTATTTTTGGCATTTCTAAATAATGTTCCTATAACCATTTACACATAAATTTCTATGTGGAAGTAAAATTTATTTAGACATTTCAACTCATTTAGGTAAATATCAAGGAGTGTGATGTCTGGGTGGCATGGTAAGGCTATGTTCAGCATTATTAAATGATGGGTACCATTTTGAATTCCCATCAGCAATAAATGAGAGTTCCTATCACTCTACATCCTTGTCAGCATCTGGTATTGCACCTGTATGAATCTTCAGCATTATACTGGGTGTATAATGATAGCTCATTGTTTCCACTTGCAATTCTGAAACAACATATGATGTTGAGTAGCTTTTCATATTCTCATTTGCCATCTGTTCATCTTTAATGAGGTGTCTATTCATATTTTTTTCCACTTTGACATTGAGTTGCTTATTTCCTTATTGTTTAGTTTTGAGAGATTTTTGTATTTTTTTATACATCTTTCACATTTTTTATCCTATCTCTGGCTTATTTTTTCCCTTTTGAATTGAACTGCCAAGCAGATATCAAAAATGTTAATGGACAGGTATGATATCTCATGCTTGTCTGGAATCCCAGAGGGTCTGGAGGCTGAGACAAGAGGATTGCAAGTTTAAGGCCAACCTTAACAACTTTGTGAGTCCCTAAGCAACTTAGCAAGAAAATAAAAATTTTAAAAAGGACAGAGAATGTGACTCAGTAGGTAAGTGCTTCTAGGTTAAATTCCATGTAACCACCAAGATATTTTTCATGAAGAATGAAGTTCATATTATTATTTGCTTTCATACACGTGCTTTTTATGTCTGATCTGAAAAATTATCAACATATCCCATTTTTTCTAGATTTCCCCCTATGCTATCTTCTCTGAATGTATAATTATGCTTTTTAATATTTAGGTCTATCACCCATTTTTAATTAATTATTATGAAAAATCTGAGATATATGTCCAGATTTGATTTTTGGCATGTGGAAGTTCTGTTGTTCCTGCAACATTTGTTGGAAAGGCAAGCCATGTTCCTCTGAAAATATTATTTCTCTTTTGTGCCTTTGGACTTATTTCTGGGTTATCTGTCCCTTTTCATTGGTTCTGCCTATTCTTCCACTGACACCAAACTGTTATGATTACTGATTCTGATTATTTATAATAAGTCTTGAAGACAGAAAGTGTTAGCCCTTTGACTTTATTCTTTTTCATAATTTTGTTGACTATTCTTAAGTCTTTTGTCTTTTCATATAAACTTTAGAATCAATTGTTTGATAAATATTAAATAACTTTTTCGGCTTTTGATTTAAATTGTATTGAATCTGTAATTAAATTTGGTACAAAATAATAATTAAGTCACATTGACTGCTTTCCAGGAATATGAGATTTCTTTCCACTTATTTATATCCTTGATTTCTTTCATTAGAGTTTTGTGGTTTCATTACACAGATATAATGCTTTGCTATATTTACAGCTATATATTTCAACTTTTTATGTTATTATAAATAGTGTATCTTAAATTTCAAATTCAAATTGTTCACTGCTGGTATATGGAAAAGAAATCATTTTTTGTATGTTAGACTTGTTTTGAACACATTGCTATATGTTTTATGTAGACAATTACATTATCTGTGAACAAATAGGATTTTATTTATTTTTCCTAATTCATATACCTGTTATTTCATTTTCTTATCTTATTGCATTGACTAGGACTGCTACTAAAATGTGGAATACGAATAGTGAGACAGGAAAGCTTTACAGTGTTCCCAATCTTACAGGAAAGCATCCATTTTTATAGATGATGCTAGTTGTAGGTTTTACTTATACATTTTACCAAGTTGAGGAAGAAACAGCTTTTGGTTTCATTTATTTCTCTGTTGATTTTCTATTTTCAGTTTCATTAATTTCAGGTCTAATTTTATTGTTTCTTTTCTCCTTTTTATATTAAACTTACACTTATTTTTTTTAGTTTTCTAAGGTAAATCCTCAGTTTATTGATTTTAGAGTTTTCTTTTTTTTTCAACATTTGAATTTGGTGCTGTAAGTTTCCTTTCAGCAATGTTTTTATCGAATCCCACACTTTATGGTAGATTGCATTTTCAGTTTCAACTAGTCCAAAATGTTTTTATATATATATGTTATTTTTAGTTGACAATGAACCTTTATTTTATTTATTTATATGCAGTGCTGAGAATCAAACCCAGTGCCTCAAATTGCTAGGCAAGCGCTCTATATAACCACTGAGCTATAATCCCAGCCCCAAATTAGTCCAAAATGTTTTAAAATTTCTTTTGAGAATTTCTCCTCTTTTCCTTTCCCTCATTCTTCTATTCCTGTATTTATGCTATACCTACATGTATGATTTTCCCAGAGTTTTAGGATGTTCTGCATCTTCTCATTGTTTTATTAAATTAATATTTCTTTGCTTTACTGTTGGAATGTTTGCATGGATATACCAATGAAGCTCACTGGTTCTTTCCAGGTGTGTTCAATGTACCAATAAGTCCATCAAAGACTTCCCATATGTTTTTGACTTCTAGCATTTCTTTCGATTTTTTAAAGAGTCTCCATCTCTTTTTAAACATTACCCATTTGTTCTCTCATGTGTCTACTCTTTCCTGTAAAGGGCCCTGTCATGGTCATCACACTTGCTTGTCTGAGTCTGAGTCTGAGAATTCCAACATTTATATCTGAGTCTAGATCTGGTTTGCTTTGCCTCATCAGTCTGCATTATTTTTTCCCTTTTACCATGCCTTGTAGGTATTTTTTTTAAATTTTATTTGAAAGCTGATGTATCAAGTAAAAATAAACTGAGGTAAACAGGTCTTTAGTGGGAAGTTTTGTGTTAATCTGGCTAAATGCTAGCTGTGTTTACTATTTGCTCTAGCTGTAGATGTCAGAGCACAGGACTTCCTCTAACATCTTACCTTGTGTCTTTGCCTTCCCCTGAAGTCTCTCTGCTAAATAACATCTGAGATATTCTGTTCTTTCATCTGTGTTATTAAACAGGAGCCCTACTGCTGTGGTGGTAGGAGTATCAGGAGGCATCATATTTTAGAATAGGATTGGGTCTCAGTCTTTAATAAGGCTCTGTTCCCAGGCTGTGACTTCTATCAGTAATCCCAGGTTTCTCCATTCTGCTATCAACCCAACAAAGTCTCTGAAAATTGTATGCTGAAACCCTTTTCCGCAAGGTGATGATGTCTAAAGATAGAACCTTTGGGAGGAATTAGACACAGATTAGACCATGTGGGTGGGGCCTTCATGATAGTGTTAGTGCCCTTATCAATGGACATGCTACATAACTTGCTATGTAAGAACAAAGTGTGAGAGTGGATGTCTGCGAGTCAGGAAGAGGGCCCTCTCCAGAGCCCCAACAGATGGTACCCTGATGGTGGATTTCTGTCATCCTGAAGTGTGAGAAACTAAATTTCTGCTGTTTTAAGCTTCTTCATCTATGGTATTTTATGATACCATGGATTGGCTGACACAGGAAGGCTGAAGGGTGCTGCTATTTTATTTCCATTTCCACGGATTATTTAAATACTGATAAAACCCATGTCCATGAGGCTCAGGGAAAATAGTTTCTCCTAGGGCAAGCCTTTGTTAAGGGAAACAGAAGGCTCTGGACATATTATTATAATATGGTTACTTTTCTCCTCATGCTGCCTGAAGCAGAAGGAAATTTTTCTCTTATCTTTACTCTTAGAAATAGTTTGGTTCCTGGACAGAAGGGCTCTTCATAAAACTGCTCTCAGGGATTGTGATTTCTTAAGCTAGTTTAGACTCTTTCATTAATGAGAAGGTTACAGTTCAGTTGTTTTCTCCAACTCATGTTCCCAACATTATTTTTGCCCTTGGAAAACTGTGAGTCCCTGTATTTTTGTGAGCCTCCTTTTTTTTTTTTTTGTTTGGTACCAGGGATTGAACTCAGGGGCACTTGACCACTGAGCCACATCCCTATCCCTATTTTGTGTTTTACTTAGAGACAGGTTCTCACTGAGTTCCTTAGCTCCTCAATTTTGCTGAGGCTGGCTTTGAACTCATGATCTTCCTGCCTCAGCCTCCAGAGTCACTGGGATTACAGGTGTGAGCTGTAAACTTTCATGCCAGTCTTCAGAGGGTAGGTTTCCCTGTGAGCTCCTCTTTATGCTGATTTTTGATCTATCTTCTACTTTTTCTTATTATGCTAAGAGATTGAATTTCAAGTTTTAATTACATCAAACTGCAAACCAGAATCCTCTCTATAGATAATTAATATTTCAGAATTACTAGAACATCATACTATAAATTCAAGAATGCAATATCCCTTGCTAGACTATTCTATAGCCATACATATTCTAATCAAGTGAAAAGGAGATTTGAGGAAGTGGTTTTGAAAATTCAGGCAACAGGATTCCTAAATATCTAAATATGTATGTGGTTAAATTTACAAGTTCGACATAAGTCTGTTTCTCTCCTTGTTTTATAAACTTTGGCCCCAAGTTGCCTCTGTATGTAGCAAACTATAGCTGTTATTATGCAAACAAACTGTAAACTGTCCTATGAGCAGGATCTGTACCTGGTGGCTGAGGTCAGCAGGAGAACTTCAGTGAGCACCAGCTACTGACTGATCACATCTCGCCCATAGAAAGCAAATGCCAAGTCAGCCTATCAGGTCAGTTCTCCGTCACTTCCTTTTCTTTGGGGATAACTATGACCTGCACATGTGGGGAAGTGGGACATTCAGAAACAACTTGGGTCTAGAATGCCCTCAGGTGTTAGGACCCTTTTCTTTTTTCTTTTTCTTCTTTTTTTTTCTTAAAGATCAATATTATTAGCATTTTATTTATTCATTACCAAAGAAGTTAAAGAGAGTGACACTTTGGAAAGCTATTCTATAAAAAAAGGTAGGATCTATCATCTATTTTTATTTAAAATAAGATATAGCATTAGAGTTATGCCTAATTTGAAACAATGATTTCTTCAAGGTGGTATAAATCTATTATGAAAATAACTATGTATTTATTCTATTGTAAAATACTTCTCTAATTTATGTCCCTGATCCTGAAACATAACATATGCATACACAATCCCACCCCCAGCACCACGCAATTTAATTCTTGATGCAAATCTGAAACACAGGGTACAAATGGAAAGATTGGAGATTAGAAAGATTCTAATTCTAATTGTAGGCTTGGCTAAGTCACATACTAAACTAAACAAACATACTAAATGGGAGAATTCTTGATTTTTTCACTGTGTCACTTTGTTCCTCTAAAAGTATACTCATTTCCTAATAGTTTTACTACTACATTATTCTGTTAACCTTTACTCTATTTTCTTGTGTAGAATGCTTTCCTTTTTCAAATAAACATTGTTAAATTTAACTTGTCACATATTTTTTAATAATATTTAACAACAGCTATACCTTACAGAACTCAGAAGAAGGATTGTCACTGTACATATCTTTATAGAATATGTTAATTTATAGGAAAGTACCACAATGGCAAAGTAGTTCAGTTTTGACAATCATGACTACATACTTATGGAGAAGCCAAAAAGAATCCTGACCTTGATTCTGAGTCTGATTGGTTTTTCTCACAGGAGGAACATGTTAAAGTAAAAATCTCTCTTTACTAAGTCACTTTGAACATTGTCTGGGACAAGAGAGAAATGAAGAAGAGGTCAGCTAGGAATCCAGAACACTGATATCTTTAACACGGTGGGTTTTTTTTTCTTTTTCTATCTACTTATACTCAAAAGGAAGATATTTCTCAGAATCATGGGAATTGTGTGAGAAAATCTCAGCAGCAAGTTCTTCTTCTTCAGAGAGTCCAAAAAGAAGAAAAACTAACTAGTGTTTTGGTGTGAGCATCCAAATGTAAAAAGGAGGAATAAGTACAGTCTAACCTTAAACACCATTTGGATGCACTTTTTAGACTTCAGTGTTGAAGATGTGGACTTCAAACCTGGAGGCTCTATGGCCAGTAACATGATCTCTAGGACATGCATTTATGTGATCCAGGCTAATGATCCTTAATGGATGTCAAATGCTGAATTGTATTTTTTTCTCACTTTGTTCTCCTGTGTGAGGAAACATAAGAATTGATAATGGTAAATGAGAGTGACATACAATTGTCCTGTAAAATAGAGCATATATGTTTCTAAACACATAAGCTAAACACATAAACTGCCCGAACATGAAACCAAGGTTTACTTTGTACAATTAATAAGAAGCAATCTGGATTAAAAAATAACTCCAAATACAGAGAAAAATGAGTTTAATGTGAAATCTAGACAGATGGCTAGGTAAGTGCAGCTGAAAAATTGCACAATTACATCCTTAATTGTGTGTGTTTTTATAAAACAGAAGTCACAGTTCAAATGTAAGCATTTGTTTTTATTTTTCCAAATGATCATGTCCGGTACAGTATATAAAGCCAAACTAACAAAGATTAATGCACCAACCTAATTCAGTGTGATAGAAACTTCCTGCTGGCATTTATGTATTGGTTTAACTGGATTAAAAAGTAAACATCTATTATTTTTATTAGTTGACTGAATGAATCATATTTGCAAATGTTAATAACATGAGCTTAACAAAAATTGTATCACTAAAATCAAGGTGTATGCTCAAATCTAAAATCCATTCCATTATTAATGTGAATAAGAACAGTCATTGAAATAAAACTTCACTTTTCTGACTACATGAATAAAAGCCAATACAATGTTTAATAATCTATATTGAGTTTGCTGTTGAACTATTTTTAACGGTAAAAACTAGATGAGAGAATAATTAAATGGCTATGTGAGGATTCAGCAAAGTACCTCTGAATCCTCTGCCTTCTTTATGTTCTTATTTCTGTGTTAATCCCCTGGGTGACTTTGCACCAGCCATTTTTATTGTTCTCTCCAAATCTCTGTTTTCCTGTCTTTCAAGTGAGTTAGTTGAATGAGAGTTTTAAGTTTTGTCTGATTGAACGTTTATGTGAATCTACAAGATTCCTAAAGGTGGCAGTGAGACTTTATCTCCATGACCATGTGCAGTCAGGTGAAATGTGTGTTGGTCATAGAGGGCTTCAAATATTCTTCCTGTTGAGGATTACCAGTGACCAAGGTGTTACGGTGCCATTACTTCCAACCTGAAGTATTGAATATATACTGATATATCACAAGTGTAGCTCAAAACAGGGGAATTTATTTGAAATAGAGTTAAAAGTGGCATTTTTTAAAAACTTATGACTAGGTATATTTTTTACTTATCCCTTGACATACATTAGGTGTAGTTTGATTTCATCAGGCCTCTTTAAAAATGGAAACCTTTCTCCTCCTTCTGCAACTATTTTCTGACTGATATCAGACTCATGCACACCACCAGCAGGGCTATACCATACTGACACACAATTCTGTAAGTTCATTCTATAATAAAAATTAAAACTACAAGAGTTAACATTCATCTAACAGTCATGTGCCAAACCCTCTCCCAAACTTCCATTAAGGGTGTTACTTAATGGAAGTTTGGAAGAGGTTTTAAGTTAGTGTAGTCACTCACTTAACATCCATACTAACACTGTGATATCTGATAATTTATTTTGTCCATTTTTCTGAAGCCAGAACATGAGGGTAATAGACTAAGTTCTCAAAAGTATTCAGCTTGAAAATTGCAGAGCCAGGCTTTGGACTCGTTCTGGAGTCCATAATTGTAAGCATTATATTCCACTGCCTCTGCATGTGAACTAAATGCTCTAAGTACCAATATGTCCCTGAAATTATCAGTTGGTGTAAACCTTATTTAGATAGCTATCAAAAAGAATACAAAAGATGTTCTTTAACTGGAATCTAAATTACAATGACAAAAAATATTTGAAATGGGAAGAGCTCACATTATGGAAAAAGAACAATTTACTAAAGGATCACCTTAAGGATAATTATATAGATGCTAAAATGCAAATTATAGACATTGCTTTCTTCAAGTTCATACGAAAATAGCTGGCAAAAATCCTAATTGTTCTATAAATCACTGGTGGGTCTTAGCTAAAATGCAAATATGTGAAATATCTCAGTTGTTGTCTTTTTAGAATCCGCTGCAAGCTTGCGTTGTGTTTTTGCACAATTTGACAAATATCTTTGTGTTATGATAATTACTATCAAATATATATATCTGATGTATAATAATGGCTTAAAATCATGTGCCCAGCACAGATCAAGGCACTGTTGTTTATTAGATAATTTTAGAAAACTTAGGTTCATTCCTCTACAATTGTTCAACCTTCTGTCTTAAGGTGGGATCTCCATATAGCATATGCTGAAAACTCTTCTATTCTTTATTTGAAATTTCCAAAAGCTGAAGGAACCACCACCCCCCCTCTCTATATATATTTTTCCCAACATTAACCATAGTTATTAACTGAAGAATCTTCTCTCTTTCTTCTATGTAGCTTTCCTCTGAGACCATCTCTCCCTAAGTGGCCTCATGATAATAAGAAACCCCCTGACTTTTTGATAAAAATGACATTGCTTTATCCAATAAATATTTACTGAACACCCACCATAGACTAAGCCCTTTCAAGTTGAGAATGACTTTAAAAAGATTATATGACTCAAGCAATTTGATCATGCTGTATTTCCCACCTGGTGTTAGTTATTATTTTAGTTTCCTGTGGCACTTAACCATTTCATTCCTGGTATGTGTTAACTCCAATATCATCATAGAGACCACAGGTGGATATACAATAAAATCTCATTAATTTATTTATAGCAAGTTAACAATGGATTTACTAAGAGAGTACACAATTTTAGAAGAAGTACTTTCGAACAATGTATCCAAGTAATACTGAATATTTAATGAAGTGCTCAGCAGTTCATTGGGAACATAATAATTGTCATCTTAATTCAAAATAGAGGATTATTTTTAAAATTTTTCTTTCTCTCCAGAAATGGGTTATTTTATTAGAGGGGTTGATGTTTGGGCACCTTTGAAACTGTGGATTTTTCTTTTTGGATGTAGACTCTGTGTTCTTATACTGGGAATCCTGTCAGTATATTTTATAGATAAATGATCAGTATTAGTTTAGCATATCTGTGGCTACTTATGTGTCTGTGAGAAAGCACAGAGAAGCATTCGAACGCACACCAGGCTAAATTAAACCCAAAGAAAAGAAATTGAATATGAGTATGACCAGAATTGAAGAATAAGGCAGTGCCAGAACATTCCAATCTATTCTGTTTTCCTGATGCCTGAGGACATTTTGGAATGGAACTATCCTATAAAAAAAAACCAAAGAGTAGTCTTGCGAAGTCGCTCTAGACTTTGTTGATGTTCTGGTGTTGGAAGCAGACTAAAAACAAGAATGCAAACATCTGTTGCATGACTCTCAAAATAAGGAATGTTTAATTTAAGAAAAAAAATGGTCTTCTTTTGCCACTTACAGTTTTTTTTTTTTTGAGTCAGAGATATTTATTCTTGGACGATTATTTCTCAGGAACTCTCTGAACTTTGTGGCATGTTTCTAAAATTTTGGTTATTTTTCTCAGACTGACATCAATAGACTATACATATTGTTATTTTTATTATTATCATTTTACATTTCAAATAGATTTTGAAAAAAAATATTCAAAGATAAAAGCAACAGTAAACCATTGCTTAGTGATATGTTTAAAAAGAAAGCCTATGCAAGATGAAAGTAAAATGTGTGTGTATGTGTGTGTGTGTGTGTGTGTGTGTGTGTGTGGACACTGATCATTTGATGTCTGAGGAAGATTGACTCCAGGACATGGGTACCAAAATCCAAGGATGCTCAAACTGGTGTATAAAAAGGTGTAATATTTGCACAAAACTTACACAATTCTCCCATACATTTAAGGAAACTCTAGGTTAATTATCATACCTAATACAATTCAAATGCTAGATGGATAGTTGTTGTATGTTATTTTGGAAATAAGAACAAGAAATAGAGATCTATACATCTTTAATACAGATCCAAATTTTTTTTGTGTGTTTTCAGTCTGAGGTTGGTAGGCTGCAGATACAGAAGTTCACCTCTATGTTATTTGTAAATTATATTTGTATTTTTTTCCTGGACAATGAATATCAGCTATTGGGAAGTTTGGTCTCTGTCACTATGAAGCAGTTCAAAAACCCCTCCATCAATTGACTGACTCACTGACACCCATTGAGTGGTCATGATCAGACTCTCACTCTCTTCCTGATATTCCAAGGTTTGGAATTGGGAATAGTTAGACCCATGGAGAATAGAAAAATGTAAAGAAGCAGAGGAAAGTTAAGGGAGAAGAGCTGGGAAAGAGAAGAGCAGCAGCATTTTCTTCAGAAATAGGATGTAGACCTTAGGAAGCCCAAAGATCTTTCCTTAGATATTCATTTCCCTTCCTTTTGTATTTATAAAAAAAAGAAGCAAGGAAAATTCCATGAGGTGGTAGGAGTTGCTAAGAAAGACTAAAGTACAAAAGCTTTACATTATATTCATTGGTGCATTTATTTAATTTTTAAAAATATAAACATAAGTCACTGCCACAGACAATCTAACTTGCACCTTGTTGTTCAATGTATTAAATGACCCGTTTTAAATAAAACATCTTTGATCACCCAGTGATTGGAAACAAAAGATTAAAGGGAAACCATTTGTGGCCTTGGAATTTTCAAAGAATCACTGTGTCATTTATTTTCATAAAATGCATTAATTTGTGGGAAATTACAAATGATTTCTGAAAAGCCACTCCATCAAAATATGGAGAGACATGTGCCACAGATGAGAAAATGATCAAGCTGAATGCAGGGTGGGTTGAAAGAGTCCCATGATCTTATTAATAATAAAAAGATGCAAAGTTATGATCCTATGAAATTTATTCTAACCTTAAATGCTGGAATTAATTTATGACAAGTTTCATTCTTACAACTTTAAAGAACACTTTAAAACATAGACTTCTTTTTCCTCTTATGCTGCAAGTACCAAGTTGGGTTTGAATATAAGCAACAGGGCGATGTGATTATTAGCTTGCACTTGGAATTAAGTTTCTGACCCTTTTAGAACTTTTTCTGAAGATTTTAAAAACACAAACTGTCACACATTTGGTCATTAAGTAGAATCACATAATACATTAATTCCTCTTGTCCTCCATGGGCATGTCCTGTACCTCATGATGATCATTATAACTCACATCTCTTGAGTGTTTTTGCATCAGGCACTCAACCGCCTGCAACGATTTGGTTCACTTACTGCCACAAAAATCCTCTATCCCAGGTTGCTGGTGCCAAACTTATTTTGGGATATAAACATTGGGCTCGAAATTGATCATTTTATGTATGATGAAAATTAAGTGGAGGTATCATCTTGAACACCAAGGCCTGAGGTGGTGGAAATCACAGTGATCCACCCAAGGTTATGGGTCTTTTGACTATTTATCCAGTGGGAATGTCACATGTAATAGAAAGTACACTTCCTAGAATGGATTTTCACCCACCAGTCCCCTCCTTCTGTGTACAAAGCATCTTCACAGAAATTTCAAGTTGTGTTAAATGAACAGAATAGGTCTACACCTTTTCCCTGCCAGTCACTTAGTCCTCTGCAATGTGGACACTATTTTGAGATTGTAAGGAAAATAAACATCAAGAAGGGCTGAAAGCTGAGGGACAAGTACAAGAGTTCATCTTCTGTCTTCATTACCTGAGAAAATAGTCCAAAATGCTCAACACAGCTCTTCTTCCTTACTTAAGATGTGTTGACTTGAATTTCCTGTCAGTGATTATGGCTCAAACCAACAACTTTTATTTTGGCTTCAGAAGGTTTTTTTTTTGTCCTGGATTAGACCTCTGACTTGTGTTAAACTGTGTTATTTCTAAACTTATTCACAGAACAGTGGTTAACAAGAGAAGGATCCCAATGGAGCTTTTACAGCGACAGGAATGGTGACATGTCAGGACTGGCACAGGTCCTTCATAGGAGCCATAAATAAATTTGACAATATTTCCAGAGCTTTCCATAGTTTCTCCTTAACGGAGATGAAAAATGTGTAAACACAACACACACAATTAGATTACTTAAAACATCAGACCTGTAAAACTATGCAGAGACTCAGAAAAGTTGCAGATTTTCTTTCATTCTAAAATATCAGCAGATGTACACTTTACTTTGTCATGGTGCCACATTTTAAGTGAAAAATGTCACCAGTGTTTTCTGGTAAGCTGAATATTTAAAAAAAAATACATTAAAAGATAAAAACTGCTTTTGCTAAAGTTTTGTTTTGCTTTGCTTTTAAGGCTTATGATAGAATAGAAATGTAACATATCAGGATAAACATCAAAAGTAATATATTGTCTTCAGGACAAAAGTCCCTACTGGACTTTCCCCTAATTACATTATAATTACTTTCACATGGAATAACTCTAACTGGGGCGTGAGTGGGTGAGTGAAAATTCCATTAGCATTGAAATCCAGTTTTCTCTTCTTTCTTTTCTTTTATCCTTTGACCTTGGCTTCCTTGCGGTGTGGGGTGGGGGGCGGGGATGTGGGGGTGGGAAGAAAGAGAAAAAAGGAAAAAAGGAAGGATGAGAAACAGGAAGGAAGGAAGGGAGGGAGAAGGTGCGGAAGGGAGGTGATTATGCATCATATGACTAAGGCTGGGATTTTTATTACAATGAAGGGCCAGGATTTCTCTGATAATAAATAGCATTGGGGTAGACAAAAATCTCATCCACACTTTTGGGGAAAACAAAGGCATTGAGGGGTACTATTTTTTTTAAATGTTGGTTTAAAAAGATACATTGAGAAAAAAAATCTATATAAATATCTTTCAATTTTTATAGTGTCACCAAAGTGCCTTTCACATACTAAGTTTCCAATAAATATGCTTTGGGTCATTGAATTAGTTAAGGGACACTTAGTTATTCACTATGAACACAGATCATGAAGTCTTCAAGGTCTTCAGAGAATTGCAAGGTATATGAATTTGAAAATGTCACTCAGCCACTTACTATTGTAGGGCAGCTATTATTTACTAGTGCCAAATGAGAGTATATTCCAAATCAGACCGGAGGAAGAACATATTTTTCTAAACAGTACTATTCATCATTTCTTTCCAGAAATATGTGTGTAATTTTAGAAGATTTTAGATGTTTATATTGGAAATATTAGTACAATGCATTGGTATGGAAAGATTCCCATATACTCCACACCTAGCTTCCCCTATTTTTTTTTTTTTTCGAGAGAGAGAGAGAGAGAGAGAGAGAGAGAGAGAATTTTTTAACACTTATTATTTTTTAGTTTTTCTGTGGACACAACATCTTTATTTTATTTTTATGTGGTGCTGAGGATCGAACCCAGTGCTGCGTGCATGCCAGATGAGCACACTACTGCTTGAGCCACATCTCCAGCCCACCTAGTTTCCCCTATTATTAGTGTTTCATATTAGCATGCTATTTTTTTTAAATTAAGGTGTCAATGTTGAGGTTGACTTTGCACCTGGCTGAGGTAGTGTTCGTCTGTTTTTGCCAATGTTAAGTTGCTCTTTTTCCTCTTTCTGAATTCTACTCTTTGAAGGAAGTCACTATGTACAGCTTACTTAAGGAGTAGGTTGTTGCATTCTACCACCTTGAGGGTGTAATATCCATGTATCTTAAGAAATTATTTGGAATTCTTCATAGGAGAGCTATTCATTCACGTATTCATATATGCCAGTATGGACTCATAGATATTTATGTTATACTTTCAGTGTTACAATTTTTTTTGCAGATTTGTCTATTTTCTCCAATTGCTTTATGTTAATTTCTTAGGATTATATGCACAATAATGTCATCTGCAATCAAAAGGAATTTAATTTCTTATTTCTCATTCTGAATATTTGTTATTTCTTTTTCTTTTTTGCTTTTTGTCTACTGCATTAGCTAGGAATTCAGGCACAATCCTGAATAGGAATGAGAAGGGAAGATATCTTTAGGAAAGATTGTGGAAAGAGATGGACATCATTACCTTAGGTACATGTATGACTGCACATATGGTGCAACGCTACATTGTGAACAACCAGAGAAATGAAAAGTGGTGCAGGAATTGTGTACAATGAATCAAAATGTATTCTACTGTCATATATACCTAATTAAAATAAATAAATTAATTAATTTTAAAAAATTGAAAAGATTGCTTTGTTCCTGATTTTAATGGCAAAGCATCTAGTCTCTTATCATTAGTTATGATGTTAACTGTAGGTTTTAAAATGCCAATTTGTGGAAGTTCAATTATATTCCTGTTTGCTGAGAATTATCATGGAGTGGTGGTGGATTTAGTCAAAGGATTTTTCTGTTTCTATTGAAATGCTCATGTAATTGATTTTTATTAGACAGTTGAGTTTTAAAGGTTGAACCAGCCTTGCATATTTGAAATATACTCCCTGGGGATATGATGTGAAATAATTTAAAATATATTATTAGATTAGATTGTCCTTAATTTTGTTAAGGATTTTTACATCTCTGCTCTTGAGATATGTTGGTCTGTAGTTTTCCTTTCTTGTATGTCTTTTTCTGGTTTTGGTATTAAGTTCATGCTGGCTTCAAAGAGTTAATGCTTCCTATGTTTCTATTTACTGAAATATATTTTAGAGTATTAATGGCATTACTTTCTTAAATATTTGAAAAAATTTACCTTAAGATATTGGCCTCTTCCATCCTTTTTTGAAGTTATTGGTTATTGATTTGATTACTGCAATAGATGTCAGGTTATTCATATTACTGGTTCTCTTGCTGTGAGTTTTGGTAGATTATATCTTTCAAAAAGCTGGACAATTGTCTGTGAATTATAAAATTTATGGGCATGTAATTCTTCATAATATTCCTTTATTATCTTTTTAGTCAAGAGATCAACAACAAACATCACTTTATTTCTGATATCAGCCATTTTTTCAATCACCTTTATTTCTGATGTAGGCAATTTTTCCAACTCTCTTTCTCACCTGTAAAGAGGTTTATCAGCACTATTTTTTATATTATTAATGTTTGAATGATATTAGCTTTTGATTTTATCTTCTCTAATTTTTCCTGAATTTAATGTCACTTTATTATAGTTTTTTTTACTAATATAATTTAATTTGCTCTTTTTCCCCTCTAGTTTCTTAAGGTAGGAATTTAAGATATTTATGTTAAACCTTCTTGAATTTCTAAAATATTCATTGAATCATTGAAACTTCCCTATAGATACTACTTTTGGTTGCATTCCACAAATTTTGATGTGAATATTTCCACTACAATTTTACTGAAAGTATTGGTTTGTTTTGAAGCTAATTATTTTGCCAATATAGAACTTTCTTGTATGTTGTATAATTTCCAAATATTTGAATATATTTCTATCATCTTTCTAATTGATTTATAATTTAATTCCATTCTGATTCAAGAACACAATTTGTAGGACTTCTATTACTTTGAATTGTTTAAGGTACGCTTTAAGGTTCAGAATGGGATCTATCCTGGTGACCCTTTCACATGAGACTGAGAAGAAGGTGAATTCTTCTGTCCTTGAATGGAGAACTCTACAAATGTCAATCATCTAGGTTAAAATGATTGATGATACTGTTTAGGCCAACTCTGGTCTTACTGATTATCTGCCTGCCTGATCTATCAATTACTGGAAAAGATGTGCAGAAGTCTTAATAATTGATTTGTCTATTTCTCCTATTAATTCTATCAGTTTGGTCCTCACCTATTTGGATGCTCTATTGTAAGGTGCATACAGTGTTAAGATTGTTATGCTCTCTTAGAGAATTGATTCATGCATTACTGTGTAATAGCCCTCATTCTCACTGATTATATTCCTGGTTCTGTGAATATATATATGTCTGCAATTAATATAGCGATAATCTTTTTCAGACTGTTTGGGTCTTAGAATGTCTTAGGTCCACTGTCATTATAGTAGTGTTCTATAGATGTTCCTCAACTTGCAATGAACCCATGGTTAATTGAAAATGTAAGTTGAAAAGGCCTCTATGACACTTAACCTGCTGAATGTCACACTGAGTAACGAGGCTTCCCATAGCCAGGCCATCTCTCATGCTTGCATGGCTGACTGGGAGCTGAGGTTCACAGCCTCACATCACCAGAGAGGATCACACAGCATATGGCTAGCCTGGGAAAAGATTTGATTTCAAAACCCAAAGTATGGCTTTTCCCTGGATGTGGATCATTCCTGTACCATCTTAAAGATAAAAAAAACTTTGAATCATCAAAAGTCTGGATAGTCTGCATTTATTTACGGTGGCAGGATGCAGGGGACAGTGTTCCAAGTCTTAGGGGTCTATCTCAGTCTTTGAAGGGCTTGTGTCCCAGAACCATGACCTTCAAATCTATTTCTTGGCTCTTTTTCTCCCTGTATCATGAGGCAGGAAGGCCAGAGGGAGGTGAGTGGGAGAAATGTCTTTTGCTCCCAAATAGGACGAGTCTCTGATCAAGTTTGTCTCCCCTTTGGGAGAGTGAGCTGGGGAATCCGAGGAGGCCCTGGGACTACCACCGTGGGCTTCTGCACTCTCAGGAGTGAAGCCTTCCACCATTTGTCAAAGCCTTCATTCATGTGCTCCCCCCGATTTATGGCTCCAGTGGCCTCCATTTAAGAAAGCCAAGTCTGAGTTGGACCTCTCTGCATTTGGCTGTGTGTACAAATTTGGGGTGGCAGTTTGCTCAGAGTTCTCTGAAGGATCCTAGAAAGATAGTCGCTCTTCAATTGTCTCAGCCTTTTTTGCTGTAAGGATAGAAGTGATGACCATCAAGGTCTTCAGTGGTCAGAGCTGAAAGAGAAGGTCTTTCCATTATCTTTATTTTATTTTTCCTTTTTTTTAAGAGAGAGAGAGAGAGAGAGAGAGAGAGAGAGAGAGAGAGAGAGAGAGAGAGAATTTTTTAATATTTATTTTTTAGTTTTTGGCGGACATAACATCTTTGCTTGTATGTGGTGCTGAGGATCGAACCCGAGCCACACGCATGCCAGGCGAGCGTGCTACCACTTGAGCCACATCCCCAGCCCCTTATTTTTCCTTCTTAGCCTCTTTATATTAAAGGGTTAAGAAGTTTATGTTTTTACTCTTCTTGGAGGATATACATACACAATTGCTCCATCTGATCCATTTTGATGAATTATTGATTTGGAGTAAAAGTTTTTTTATCAAAATATTTTTTGAATAACTTATTGACATTATGTTATAGACCTTTGTTTATACGTGTTTAAACTTTTTATGTAAAATATAGTTTTAGTAAAAGTCCAGAGTGAACATTTCATTTGACCTATGATAAACTTAGATGTAAAGTTTCTAAAAGAAAAAAAAGTAAACCAATTTATTGAATATAGAAGCAAATATAGCCACAGTGTTTTGACTTATTTTGTGTATGTGTGTGTGTGTGTGTGGGGTGAGTTTCTTTCACTATAGGACACTATAGTAAGCATCTCAATTAAAAGGGGCCATTTGCTGGGTGTGGTCATGCACACCTGTGATCCCCATGACACAGGAGACTGAGGCTGGAGGATTGCAAGTTTGAGGCCAGCCTCAGTAACTTAGGCCCTCAGCAACTTAGTGAGGCCCTGTCTCAAAATAAAAAATAAAAACTGGGGGTGTAACTCAGTGTCAAAGCTTCTCGGGGTTCAATTTCCATATTAAAAAAAAACAGTGATCCCTCATCCAGCATAAAACTGTCCTTCTTCAAGTAAAATCCTTATTTGGGGGTATTTTGTCAAAGTGGTACTGGTGTTTATAATTGCTACAAAGTTACAAAATGCAGTTACAAAATGTAGAAAACAGTCAAAGCTTACTTCACTTTAACTTAGCTTTTCTTCAGAGAGTATGTAGAGTAAAAGTCCACATTGAACAATAAAAAGGAAAAAAATGATAAGAGAAGGTGCCATTATTATTATTACTGTATTTTTTGCTCCAGCCATATAATTTTTAATTTCTTTTTCTCTTCTCTCACGTAAAAAGGATATTATAAAGTATTAGATACAATATAAAAAAGGTATTTTACAATATGTGTTTTATGTATTGTTTGACAGTTCTCCCTTTTAATTTTGTAGAATTTCATGTAAAGATCATTAGTTTTGAAATGGTAGTTTTTAATTAAACATTAAAGTAAAAGACAGGTTATCCTGCTTTCTGTATTTACCAATGTTCAATGTGATTCTGTTTGTTTAATCCATGTAAAACTAGACTGCCCTTTTCCAAACTTTTTGAGAGGATCTACTTTGACTCTAGTTTATCTACCTTGATATAGTTAATCGTCACTATTAAAATTACAAATGGTCACATATTGAAAGGCTTATGAGGAAAGTTACTAGCACAATCATGCTCTGCTTAAGGAAGGCCATGACATCTAGAAATGCACCATTAGTCCATGTCATCTTATAAATGTCAGAGAGTGTACAGACACTAGCAAGATGGCTATGATATCTCCAGGAGATAAGATCTTGTAGGACCACCATCACATGTGTGGTCCGTCCTTGCCCAAAACATCATGGAGTGGTACATGATTATACTTTTGAGTAGATTTTATGTTTGTTTGAAATAGTTTATGAGTCACAAGCAAGTCATAAACAAAGTACAGAAAACTTCTCCCAATGCATGTCATGCTGTCACAATCAAGATGTAGATGTTGTTTCCAAGTGCCTTTTTATAAGAGAAGAATATATATTTATCCCAGTCCATAAAAAGCAAAGATTAAATATCCATAGGAATCTTTACACTCTGATGATGTGTTATAAATATTGAATACAATATAAGGCAAGACTGATAATTCTCATGGCTTTATGTCTTCCTGACTCTGTATGCCACGGGTGTTTTGGTATCTTGGGAAGAGCTGAGAAGTTCTATTTTACTCTTCCCTTTGCCTTTCTTACTGAGCTCTCATGGAAAAGAGTCAGTTCATTTATTGGAAAGGGTCAGGTTCGTGGCTTCCTGGATGTGTGCCTTGATACAAAAGAATGTCTAGCAGAACCGCGCATAAATGTTTGATGAGCATAAAGAAAGAAAGTATTTTTATTGAAATTAAGAAATATAATTGTTAATTTTTTAAATTTTAAATGTATTTATTTAATTTTAATTGAAAATGTTTATGTTTATAGTAAACAAGATGTTTTGAAATGCAAGCACCACTTGATATATTAAAAATCCTAGATCATTCTTTTTTGGCAAATTTAATTCCTATCTAGTCATATCTTTCTGTTAAGTCCAAGCATGTTTTTTTCTCTTTTTGCCTAAAAATACACTTTATAGAAAATAGACATATTTGATTTTTTATTCTAATTTGTTATATATGACAGCAGAAGACATTACAAATCATATTACACATCTAGAGCACAATTTTTCATATCTCTGGTTGTATAGACATATTTGATTTTATGGAAGTGGGATAACCAGAACCATACTGAAATCTCTTTGCTATTTTTTTTTTTTTGCAGGTTAAGTACCACAGTTTTATATGACTGAATGAACTAAAATCAGAAACATGAATGAGAGATTTGGATTTCTAACTGAAAATTCCTTTCAAAAGTATTTTTTGCTTTTTTAATCTTTACTGCTTTCTTATTATCAAAAAAAATAAATTGAAATATTATTGGTCATACAAAAAAATTCACTTTGGTGGAGTTTTCCCGGTACCTTTTCTGATATTGCTCAGTGCTTCTCGGTGTGAGTTGCTCCAATACTGTGAAATAAAAGCTACAAATTTTAGATTGGTTGTCTAGGTAATAGCATTTCTGACAAATTAATAATGTGATGCTTTGCTCGGCCCATGAGATTTTTCATTAAATATTCCCCCAACTGTTATTTACAATAGGATGACAACTCATAATTTGTCAAGAAGTAAAGAACAGCAGGAGTACCTCTAAGAGAGGAACATAACCAAACTTCTAGCATGAGAGGGGTGGCTAGTGGCTATCTTAAAAATTCACAAGACATTGTCTTTTTATTTTTTTAACCTTTCTTACTCATATTTTAGACTTTTCTGTGCCTCTTTATATGTAGACTAAAGTTCAAAATATAAGTGTAAGTGAAAAAGGATTTTCATGATGTGATCTAATCTTGAAAACTGGGGAAAAAATCATGATGGCTCTTTCAAAGTCAGCACAGATAGCATAGATGAACAGGTTCACAAATGATCAGTGGCCCCAAATAAATAGTGATTTATGTCACATGAGTATTCCAAAGCGCTGACACCATTTTTGCTCCAACTTGGTTCTCCCAGCGAGAAAAGATATGGCGTCTTCTAAATAATTAATTGGAAGGGCTGAAGATATGACTGAGTGGATGGGGTCGGAAGCATAACATCCCAAGCTGCCACTACCTGCTGCGGAAGCACAGGCAGCACTATTCAATATTCAGTATGGATTGTGTAATTAATTTGCCACGATGTGAAACTGGAAAGGAAAAGGCCAGCAGAAGAGGGGAAAACTCCGAATGTTTTATTAGGTGGAAACAGACAAAACCAAATTGCAACTGAATTAGGAAGACCTCAGATGTGATGTGACAAGGCCTGGGATTAAAAGAAACATCAGTTCCAGAATTAGCAGAAAGGAAAGGGTATTTAAGAGGAAAGACTAAAATGAAGGCAGAGATGATGTGGGGAATATTAGAGTTTTAAACGTTATAAAGTTAAAAAGGATAAAAGTAGGGAGTTTGCAGCTTATAATAAAATTTGCATGAGTTAAATCAAAAGAAGTGAAAATCTTTTCAATGACTTTGGCTCATACAGCATCTCCAAACCCACAACCAGATATAAAAAGACAGTGTACAATTCTGTTGCCAGTATCTAGGTGATATTCCAATCACAGCAAAGCATGTGGGATAACTCCTTCCAAAAACATTACTTGCTCAGCCACTCAGGCTAAGCAACCTGCACCAGAGCCGGCCTGCCCATCTGGGAGTGGGAAAGGAGGCCTACAGGGCTCTCGTGGGGCTCTTCCTCAGAAAGTCTGAGTCTTTATCAATACCATAGTCAGATGTCTTCCCACAGTGGGTGTTGATTTTCTAGTCAAGAGGCCTGTGGTCATTTCTAATCCCCTCAGTAACTTTCTAGTGGTAAAAGAGAATAAGCCAGGCATGGTGGCACACACCTCTAATCCTTGCTACTTGGGAGGTTGAGGCAGGAGGATTGCAAGTTCAAATTAGAAAGGCTCTAAGTAACTTAGTGAAACCCTGTCCCAAATTTAAAAAAAAAAAAATTAAAAAAGTTGGGACTGTAGCTCAGGGCTAAAGTACCCCTGGGTTCAACCCACTCCCAGTGCCAAATTAAAAAAAAATTAAAAAAAAAAAAAGAAATGAAAACCATACTCCAGTGATAGCAATGGAGTCATTGGGTCACCATGGGGCACTAACACGGAGAGTTTATATCTAGGGAGGCATATTTTTTTATACAAAAAAGGGGGGAAGGAAAGGTGAAAAAGAGTGGAGGAAGGTTTTTGAAAGCAATGTGTAATGTTCTGGGAGTTATGAAATAATTTTCTTATTTCTTCTTCTAATTCCAGTGTGATCAAGGCTGTGGGTTAGGAGATGAGAAGGACCACTATGCAAAACAGAAGGCTTTTTGATGTTCTGATCTCAGCCAGTGTTTCAAAAATCCCCCTGCTGTCCCTAGAGCGACCAGAGGAGGAGAATCCAGATGAATATGAGCAGATGGAGAACTGAGACAGGAACAATCCACTAACCAGATCTGGGGACTGTGCATGGATAGAAAGTAATTCATTCAAGGCTGGTAGACAAAAGAGCTCACTGGGGACCTACAAAGAGGTTGTAAAATAGTTGGTGAAAGACGGTGGAAATAAGATGGACATCATTACCCTAGGTACATGTACGATTGCACCAATGGTGGGACTCTACTTAAGGCACAACCAGAGAAGTGGAAACTTCTGCTCCATTTGTGTACATGAGTCTAAGAGCATTCTGCTGTCATGTGTAACTGATTGGAATGAATGAATGAATGAATAAATAAATGAATGAATGAATGAATGAATGAATGAATAAATAAATAAATAAATAAATAAACAAATAAATAAATAAAATGTTGTTAGGTAAGAAAATAAGCAAAGCATCATGCTGAAGACTCCGATAATGGAAAGACCAAAGGAAATAGTTTAATATGGAAACCAGAAGAAAACAATTATGTTAATAATGCTATAGAAGTAAATGCTATTAGTATCTTCAACAGGATACAAGAAAAGCCAGGGCCTCTGTCAACAGAAGCAGAAACCTGAAATCTGTGAGTTAACAAACTAGATGAGATGAAAGGGAGACATGGGGAAAGGACCACTAGGAACCTCCAAAGGCCAGATGAAAGTCTCTAACAGCCCTGGGATGAAGAGAGGACGGATTTGGAACACAGAGGGAAGATAGGAGAGATTCCTACAGAAAATGGATAAAGGCAAGTTAAAAAAAAACGAAAGGTTGAAGGATGGGGATGTGGCTCAGTGGTAAAGCCTTTATCAGTAACTGCAAATAAATAAATAAAGACCTGGAGAAGGCTGTATGAACATTTGCATGAGTTCCCAGGAAAGAAGTCATAACTGAAATACAAAATACTCCCATATTAAATCAAGAAAGTTCATCCCCAGTTTAAAACATTACCCAACAAATACAAATTAATAGACCATTGAAAGGAGGTCTGGTATGGTAGAGGAAAGAGAAGGGGGCAGGGGTAGGGAAAGGGGGAACGTGAACTTCAACCGATTTCCATGGATGGATGAACCCACCAACTATGAATAACTATAAAGCTCTAAAAAATTATGCAAAAATGGAAGATGGAAATTAGGTAGAATTATATAGCTCATGATGCTAACAGAAAAGTAAAACAAATTTCACACTAACTAAACAAAACAAAACAAAACAAAAATATCAGCAAAGCAAACAGATTATTTGGAATAATTGCTGCCTTCTCTGAAATTCTCCCGTCAGAAGACAGTTAAAATGACTCCATCAAATTTATGTAGGAGAAGTTGTGACACATAATTTTTGAAACACAATGTACCTTGCATATAAACAAGAACACGGAAAGTTTATTTTTGGAGTAAAGAAAACTAAAAATATTTTCAAAAATTTGATACCTTAGGCAATGTGCCACAACTCACCTAACTAAATATTTCCCTTTCCATTTCTCTAGGACTTTGTGTCTTCAAATCCTGCTTGTACTTCTAAATCATTAATATTCTATTTGTACCAGATGATTGCTACCAAGATGAAAACACTACGGTGTCTGGTTGAACTACATGAAATTGCTGCTATTTGACTGTTTTTGATCTATAAGATCAAATCCAAGGCTTCAAACTCATAGAGAATAAATAAATACTTAACATTTTGATGAGATTTTTTATAGTAATTTAGTGTATCAGTTATGGTTTTTCAGAAAGAACAAAGAAAACCAATAGATCAAATATCTCTTCTTTATATATATATCTATATATATCTATATCCGTATCTATCTATCTATATATATATATATATTGTACATAACCCAGTAGTGTAGGTTGCAGAATGGCCAAAGAAAGTACCCAGAGACAGCATAGGAGACACATGGTTTATTGGGAAAAGCTTCAAGAGATCAGTGACTGCTCCAAGAAGAGTTCAGTGGCAACAAGATGACAAGTAGCACTTCTGAGCACTTCTGTCCCTCAAGGTATATTGTCAGGCAGGGCTTCCTCTCCCTCATGGCGTTTAGTCCAGTGGCGGCCAGCTAGACAGGTGACCCATGTGCTTCCACAGTGCCCTGAGTTCCCTGCCCCTCCCCATTTAGAGAGAAGTTTTATATGTTAGTCTGCAGAAGCAAGAAGCAGTGACATCATCGAGTATTAGTTTGCTTAGTTTGCCTGAATCCCTAGGAACAGCTCTCCTGGTGTAGACACAATAAAGTAGCTTTCTACGAATAAGACTAACCTGTCCTAGTAACCTGTCCTAGTTCCCTGTGTGCTTAGGAGAAAGCCAGGGCCCTTCAAGATAAAATGTATCTGAACTTTCTGGCCCAGGCTTCCTCTCATTGTTCCCTGAACCTGGCTAGAATTTGGGGGAACAGAAAACAGGCATTCAGGGACTCGGAGTTTTACCTCTCCCCTCTTCTGCAGGGGCCATGTAATCTATCTTCTCCATCGACTGAATATAAAGAGTTGGCTCACGATATTACGGAGGCCGAGAAGCCCCATAATCTGCTCTCTGCAAGCTGGAGACTTCAGCCAGTGGTGGAATTCTCTTCTAGTCTGGAGACCTGGAAACAGGAGAGCCAATCTGGTATGATCTTAGTCTGAGGACTGAAGATGAAGGTCTCAAACTATGTGGTCAGGCCAAAGAAAAAGAGAGAATGCATGTTTTCTCCTTTTGTTTTATCGAGACTGAATGATGCCTCCCCACGCTGGGAGGGGCAGGGCACTGGCTTTACCGAGACTGAGACTGTGACTCAGATGCTAGCTTCATTCAGCAATGCTCTCACAGGGCTCTGGCTGCAGCTCAGTGGTGGAGCACTTGCCCGGCATGCATGAGGCCCTGGGTTCAGTTCCAGCACTGCCAACAGATACACATTCCCACAGACGAATTCAGAAATAATGTTAAGTTCATGATGAGTAGTTCCCGCTGGACCCTGAAAGTTAGCCATTACATTTACCATGTCGACTTTTATCTATGTGATTATTTTGTCTTTGAATCAGCTCACTTTTTTTTTTTTTGAATTCAGCCTCATCTGCAGCAGAGATCTCCAGGATGCCTTGCTTTTATTTATTTCTAATACAGTATCACCTGCTTCTCAGAATACCATCAGACATCCCACCCTGCCCCTGTGAAAACGGAGAGCTGCCTGGTTTGCTGCCTACTGGTGAGCGGGTTCCCTTAATGTATTACCCTGCTCTGATGCTGGTTGCAGCTGAGGGGGTAAGTACTGCATTGGTTTGAATGTCCCCACTGAAATTCATGTTGAAATTTAATCCCATCGTGTGTGACTGAGTGGAGACCAGGTGGCACCTCTAAGAAGTGATTAGGTGATTAGGCTCTGCCCTATGGGTTAATGGATTAGTGGGTTGCCTAAAGAGTGGCTCTGTTATAGAAGCCAGTTTGGCTCTGTGACTCCATGTGGTGCCCTCCACCATGTTATATTACAGCAAGTAGGCCCTCACCAGATGGTAAACAGATGCCAGCACCATGCTTTGGGACTTCCCAGCCTCCAGAACCATGAGTCTAATAAACCTCTATTCTTTATAAATGACCCAGTCTCTAGTATTTAATTAAAGCAACAAAATGGACTAAGGTTCATACCAAGAAATTGTTGTGCTCATTTCCAATCTTTCCATGTTTGTTGTACTTGTTATTGTCATTTATTTAACTATTCCTTCATTTAGTATTTGTCTGCTTCAGAATGATTATTTGTTTTATTAAATGTGAGCATAAAATAAAGTGGGTGGCTGTTTTTAAGAAGTTAAATTGACTGCTGTGGAAAGACTCAATGAAGCTCATTCACAAAATGTTTTTCAGAGTAGATTTGGGATGGGTGAGATGCATGGGAAACATTGAGAAATCATGAAAACAAACAAACAAAATAAAACAAAACAAAAACTCTGTGGTTCTTCCTTCAGGTTTCTTGGAAAAAGTCTTTAAAATCTTCTACAGCTCTCTCTCTTTCTTCTTTCTCTCTTTTTATTTCATTTGAGCCTCAGACAACAGGTATTTGAATTGATCAGACTCTTTATTTTTTCTCTACAACACCAAACACATTTCCCTTCCTCCTTCTCCTCAGAGTAGGATTGCTGCAGCACAGTACATGCCACTTAATGTCCTCAAGTACTAGTCAGGTTTCTCTCTAGAAGGAATAAAACAACTTGTACTTCCACTTGTGTGCCATGAACTACCGTTTTCTACAGTCCTGAAAAACAAGCAAATAGAAACCCACTAACATGGTTTTGCCCATAGCTGGTTTTAGGGATGATCTCAGTGTTACTGTGGATCTTAACTTACTTCATAGTGAGTCTGAGTATTGTTTAAATTCTTGTTAGCTGCTTGGCTGCCCCTTTAATGAATTACCTTTACATAATCACTCAGTCTTTGTTTCCCCAATAGGGGAAATCGTGACCATTTTTGTTGATTTCTCTTGGTTCCCTAAAATACTAGAATATGTTATTTGTTAAGATTTGTGGTTGGAAGTCAGCAAACTCTTCTTTCAAATGGTATCAACCTATTAGTTTTATCTACAACGAAGAGTCCTAAATACTAATGTTAGTATAGCCATTATTATGTATTCATATTATGCTTTCTAATTAAGAGTCTTTTATAAGTAGTCATGTTCTCATCCCGATAATTAGAACCTCCCCAAAATTAGCATATCATGTTTCTTCCTACTATCCCCAATGTATGTCAGTGAGAAATCGACCTGAAAATTCAATCCCCTAAATAACTAAGATAGGGCTTAGAGCCTATAGGACTCTGGGAGTGGGGAGCATTCTGTGCAAGTATGTTTACCTGCCTCTGACACTGAGCCTCCAGTCAAGAAAAAGAGAGGGACACAAAGGAAGGGGAATTTGCAACCAGGTGGACAAGCTGGAACCCACCTTGGTCACTCACTGCCTTCTCACCAGCAGCTTTGACCATGTGGGTCATGATACAGGCACCTGTCAGCACATAACCACCCCTGGACCTGGTTCATGATTGGAGATACCAAATGAAGAGACCCGATAGGTGGTGAGAAGATGCAGACCTGTCACCTCTCATCCACCAGGAAAATCAGGGCATCTGCAGCCATTCGGATGAGGTATAGCAGCCAGCCATGAGGTGTGGCTTTAGGTGACCCTCTCAGCACGAATATGGCTAGTTCTTGACACTGCTTTCCAGATCATATCTCCTGTGAGAAACCATAACCCCAAACCAAACAGGAAGAGGAATTCTGGAAAAGATTTCAACTCAGCTATTTGGGCACCATTTGAAGCCACTGACTTTGAGGTTTCTAACCATTTCCTCTATTCTTGCTATTTAAAGTGTGGATTTGGACCCAGCCGCGTCCACATCACCTGGGAGCTTGTTAGAAATGCAGTCTCGGGCTCTGCACCAGGCTCATTTCATTGGAATCTGCATTTTAACAAGACCTTTAAATATTTTGTGTATAAGTTTAAATTGAGGATTGTTGTTCTATATATTCCTTTGTCTCTTCTTTCTTTTCAATTTGTTTTTCTACAACCTCTTTTAAAAAAACTTAAAAAAAATCAATAAAGATGTTATGATTTCTTTGTTATGCAATTCTTAGACACTTTGTTATGGTTTAGAGATTAGATGTTTCCCAAAAGCTCATGTGTGAGACAATCCAAGAAGCATTAAGAGGTGAAATGATGGGATTATGAGAGCTTTGACGTGATCGGTGAATTAATCCCCTGATAGGGATTAACTGAGTGGTAACAGAAGGCAGGTGGTGTGCTGCTGGAGGAGGTGGGCATTGGGGTGTGCCTTTGGGGCATATATCTGGCTAGTGGAGTATCTCTCTTCTTCTTGGTAGACAGGTCCTCACCTGATTTCCTCCACTATACCTTTCCTCCATGATGTTCCGACTCACTTGGAGCGCCAAAAAATGAAGCCAGCTGTCTAAGGACTGAGACCTCTGAAACCATGAGTCCCGCAAAAAACATTTCCTCTTCTCAAATTGTTCTTGTCATGCCTTTAATCATAGCAGTGAAAAAGCGGACTAAATCAATCAGTATCTACCTTCTTAAGTGACCACACATAATGGAACATTGATTTACACTTCCAAATTAGATATTTGTCTCTCCCCCACTGACTTATAATAGTATACACTCATGAGTATTATTCCATAAATTATGTTTCAACAACATGCCACTTATTTTCTTGCTAAATTATTTGAGGCTTGCCAATAAAGTATTTCAGTGGGCTCCCATGTCCTGTGGACTTCCCGTTGTCCTGTTGGAGTACTTCCTTACTTTCTGGCCCTATAGGACCCTCCAATCTTGTTATTTCCTTCTGATGTCTTAGAATCAGGCATTGCTCTAAGGAGCCTGGGTTCCTTTTATTGGAGAATAGCACTGGACACCAAAATCCAAGAGCCAATCTTGTTCATTGTTATTTGGCTATCATTGCTCTTAGCAGGTAGCACTATGAAATATATCCATGCATTCTAATCCATGTAAATACATATTCTAATTCATGTATACATACCCATAACCATTTCTATAACATCTATTTGTTTGTGTCTATATTAAACAGACACTGAGTTTATGCTGATTTATTTAAATTTAATCCAGCACCACATGGTTTATTCTATCTTTCTCCAGTTGTTTATTGGCAGGGTGACTCTCTGTCATTGAGAAATTTGGCTCCCATCATCGGCCTCTTGGTGGTTCAATGCCAGTGCATAGTGTTTCTAAAACTGTTAACTCATATTGATTATTAAACTTCACTTTATCATTAATAAACTTATTTTTATAATTAGTGTTTTATTTCTTTCACCAAAGTTTTGTAAGTTTTACACAGTAATCTTGTACCTATTTTGTAATGTTTCTTAGGTAATCATCTAACCATCTCTTAGCTTTTCTTGATCTTAATGGATTGGGCATGGTATTTCATTTTCATATTCCAAATTCAAATTTTCTTGCTTCTATAAAGGAAACTACTTGACTTTTGTATTCTCACCTCCTATCTTGGGTATTGCTCTCCTAGTATCTAAAGCACTTAAATCTTTGTTAAATCTTTGGAATATTATACCTAGACAAACAAAGGCATTTTATTTATTCCTTCTACCTTGTAGATTTCTTACTTCCCTTTGTTGTTCTTTTGGACTAGCTAAAATCTCCAGTAAGATGCTGAATGAAGTGGTGCGAGAAACCATCTCTGTCTTGTTCTTGATTTTAGGGTGGGTTTATCCAGTTTGTTAATACAAGTTTTATGCTTGTTTTAAGGTTTTTTTTTGGTAGATTTTATTAAATGAATTGAAAAAGATCCCCTCCATTGGTATTTCCTGAGAATTTTTATCATGAATTACTGCTGGATTTCATGAAATGTTGATACCGCATCCATCAAGATGATCATATGATTTTTCTTATTTATCTTGCTAGTGAGGTAGATTATGTTAACTGATTCTCAAATGTTGAACCAACCTTGAATACCTGGGATTATTCATACTTGGTTTTGGTACATAATTCTTTTTTACATTGGTGGATTAGATATGCTAACATTTCACTAATGATTTTATAGTGGTTTCCATTAAAAACTGAAAAATATTGGATTATCGTTTTCTATTCTTGTAATGTGTTTATCTGGTTTTGATAGTAGGATAATGCAGATTATAAAATGTGTTGGGTAGTGTGCTCCCCTCTTCAACTTTTTTTCAAAAAAATGGAGAGGATTTGGTCATATTATTCCTTTTTCGAATGTCTTGAAGCATTCATATGAGAGAAGCTCCAGGCATCTGTGTTGTATTTATTTTGGTTTTAGTGTTTTAACTACTAATACAATAAAATGAAAGATATAAGACTATGGAGGTTTTCTATTTCCCTTTAAGTTAGGTTTGGTAGTTAGTCTCTTCTAGGAAACTGACATCTGCTAATCAAGGCACCAAAATTGTGGCACAAACTTGTTTGTAATACTCCTTTGACCACTGGACTTGGGTATCAAAAGTCTTTATCATCTCTTTCAATTCTCACATTAATAATCAATGCCTTCTACATTTTCCTTAGTTAGGCAAAAAGTTGATCAGGTTTATTAAGTATTTTAGAACTAGCTTTTTTATTGTGGATTTTTTACTATTGTTTTCCCGATTTCATTTTTCTTTTTTTTTGGTTTCTGCTGAAATATTTTCTTTTTTAACATGGTTTGATTTTTTTTATTTAGTTAAAATTGCTTAATTTGTTTATCTGTCTAAAATTTTGTTTTCTATAGGCTTAATTTGTCCTCAATCTATTTCCTAAGAGGAAAACATTATTTTCATATCTTTTTTCTTTCTCAAACTTTTTTTTAATTTTTAAATTTAATTTAATTAGTTATAAGTGACAGTAGAATGCATTTACATACTTTGATATATCATACATAGATGAAATATAATTTCTCATTTTTCTGAGTGTACATAGAATCATATTGGTCATGCAGTCATGTATTTACACAAAGTAACAATGTCTATTTTGTTCTACTATCTTTCCTATCCCAACATCACCTCCTCTCCCTTCCCTTCACTTCCCTCTACTTAACCTAAGGTAATGCCATTCTTCTTTAGTGCCCCCCACTCAAACTTCTTTTAAGACTATAATTTCCCTCTAAATACTATTTTCAGTGTATTCCCAAGCCAAACTTGTATTTTTATTTCTATTTACTTATAAATATTCTATAATTTATCTTTTTTATTTCATAAGAATTTCTTAAGACTTTTTTATTTCATAAGAATTACTTAGAAAAGTATAATATGATTTTCAAATATATTTTAATCTATTTTTAAAATTTCTAGTTTAATTTTATTATAGCCTCAGAATATACTTTGTATGATTTCTATTCCTTTAAATTTGTTATGGTGTTTTTATGGCCCAGAACATAGTTTGCTTTAGTAAGTATTCTATGCATATTCTATCATAGTTGGATAGAATGTTCTAAGAAGTTCTATTAGATCATGTCAATTGATAGCTGGTCAGGTCGTCTCTCTTTAATTATTTTCTGCCTGCTTATTCTATCAATTACAGAGAGAGCAGTATTGAGAACTGCAAATATGATAGTGAATTTGACTGTTTCTCACTTTAGGTCTTTCATTTTTTTCTCATGTAGTAATACATCTGTTACGATTATTATGACTTCTTATAGCACTGACTCTTTTAACCCTAATGTAATGCTGTTCTGGATCATTGATAAAGCTCCCTGTGAAGTCCACTTACTGCAATGTATCTATTCCAACTTTCTTTGGATTAATGTTAATGTGGTATTCCTTTCCTCCACTTTTAATTTTATCCTGAGTCTTTTTATTTAAAGTAGAAATTTTATAGAGTGCATATGATTGAGTCTTGTTTTAAGTCAACCTGGTATTCTCTGTCTTTTAACTGGTGTGTTGAAAGTGTTTTCAGTTTATGGCAATCATCAACAAAATTGTATTACCATCTATCAATCACCTTTGTAAATGTTTTCTGTTTATTGTATTTGTTCTATTTTCTTGCATTGTCTTTTCTGCTCTTTCTTATTTTTTTATTAAACTGTTCTTTTGACTTTTTTCCTTATTCTCTTAAAATATTTTTCAGTGGTTTCCCTAGCATTTAAAATAAATATTTCAATATGCTAAATATTAAATGTCAAGTTCACCCACAACGAACACTATAAGACTTTATGTTTCATGCCTCTAATGCTTCGTTTCTGCACTATGGGTTGCTCTTGTTCATTTCCCCTGTGCATTTGTAGTTTTCCAACACATTACTACTACTACATAAGAATTATCTTTTATACCAATCATGAACGAGATCATAAAATGTTTTGTACCTCACTCTGGTGTGTAAATGCTTTCCCTCTTGTGATACAGATATGTTTTTCATGTGTCATGATCTTTCCTGTCCGAAGAACTGTTTTAACATTTCCTACAGGACCAGTCAGTTTTGTTTTACTGAGAATATCTTTATCACTACTTCATGTCATGTATATCATTCTAGGTTGGTGAAATTTTTTTCCCTTCCCATAATTTATATATTTCAATTCTTCTTGTTTTCATAAATTCTGAGGAACAGTCTTTGGTAGGTCTCATTCTTGTTCCCTAAATTTTTTTTCATTTTGTTTCCCTTCAGGATTTTATTTTTTGTTGTTGTATCTGTAGTTAAAATATGATATGCCTGAGTGGGGCTTTTATTTTGTCTTTTGTGTTGTTTCCTTTTTAATGTTCTTGTTCTCTGAACTTACTTGGGGCTGTCATCAATTTTAAAGAGTTTTCAACCATCAGAATTTCAACCTTTTTTTTTTTTTTAAATATTCCATCCATTTTTTTCCTGAGATTTTTCTCTTCCCAGTTTTAGTCCCCATTCTTTCTTCAACTGTGCTGAGTTTACTAATGAACTCAATGATGTTTTGCTTTTCTCAACTTCCTTTTGCTTCTTTTTGATAGTTTCTATCTCTCTACAATACTCTCCCCCTTCGTTTTGCATATTTTCCACTAGATTCACTAACATATTAACCATAAATATTGAAATTCTTTGTGTTCCAACATTTGTGTTGAATGAGTCTGATTCTGACATTTGCTTTTTCATTTTAGATCATTTGATATGCCTCATGATTGTTTTTCTTAAAATGAACATATCATATTAAATAGAAGATACTGAATTAAATGAACTTTTAGATAGTAGATACTAAATTAAATCAGCTTTCATAGTCGTCCATTTAAAAGTGGGGCTCTGTTTCATGTTTGTTGAAGCTCTAGGTACTCGAGTTTTGAATTCCTCTCTTGCTTTGTTTTCTTTCTCCTCTGGTAGATTTGGGACTCCTCTACATTCTGTTTTGTAGAGAAAGGTTTGGAAGGTTAGAGCTCTGTTGGCTCTCTGTAATTATTCTGGAGTCTTGCTGGTTTGTCAGGAGTGACATCTTCCCAACCCTGTCCATTCTTTTTTTTTTTAACCCACCTCCTCCCATGGCTGTCACCTCCTTTTTATTTCCTTGAAGCCCTGAGTCTCTTGTTGAAGGTATTTTTGGTTTTCTTTGTTTTCTCTCTGAGGACGGGGCAGTGGGTATTTATTAGTGAGAAGAGCCTGGGACTCTCAGGTGGCGGCTCTTCCCCTCCCCATGTGAGGACTATCCAGGAATCCTTCTCAGATCCTTACTATGAAAATCTGATTGGAGTCCTGAGGGAGAACTGCGCAGAAGTGTCCCCAGCTCGACATCTGCTCCCTGTCTATGCTCCACCGCAGCTTATTCTCCACAAAGTAGAATGTGTGGGTGGGACTGTCTCTCTCAGGAGCCACCTGTCCCCATAGACTTCAGGGGGGTAATAACCTCTGTTCTCCTGTGAGTCCAAGAGAAGTGACTGCTTCCCAGTCTCCTGGATTCTAATTGTAAGTATGGGACCCGTGACTTGCAAACAACATGCTGGAGGTGATGCGGAAGTCGCACGGGTCTTTCCTACTGAGTTCCTCTGCATGCTCTTCCAGTGTCTCTGCAGACCCCAGGAGCCCCATCCTGTGGCCATATTCCAATTTTCCCCTTTGGTATCCAAGTAATATTTACCACATTGTTCTGCCTTCAACTCCCTCCCACAAAAAATTTACCCTGTCTCACATTTCCCTATTTTCTTCCAATATACCTGGCCTCTTTCTCTTGTTTTTTCTTCATTCAAACTGAACATTAATTTTTTCAGGACTTGATCATGGGCCAGTTCTCATTCCCCTCACAATAACATGCTTTCCGATGCCTTCAGATACAATTTATATGACAAAAGCTCTTAAATTTATATTGTACCAATCTAAACCTTGAATTTTTTCAATGAACTATGCTAACCTTATACTCAGAACTGCATTTCCCTCTTGACTATATAGGAAGGAGAAGAAATAACGTTTTTCTAACATAGTTTATGTAAATATTTTCTGACCTTTCAGAAACAAGAAAAATTTCTTTTTGAGAAAAGTATTCGACAGAATTCTGAGAAGATTTGAGGTTGAACATTGTGGTCTTGGGAGATCCTGTGCCACAAACCACAAATACAAACACTTGTGACAAAGGTGACCACAGAGATGATTCAGAATATTGCTTTTGAAGGGAGCAGTTTAAAGGAAATTAAAAATGTATCTGTAGACCCCAGTAAGGGAATAACTGGTTTAAATGAATTCCTTTTCTGCAGTACAAGGATATTTACATCAGGATTTTCAAACAGTTCTCTTGACAGGTTGAGTTGCTTTAGGGATTCTGCAAACAAGAAAATATATTTTTATCAAATAATGAAAATTTTAACTGCCTAAGGAAAGTGTTCATCACCTTTCTATGTTTAATATAGAAGAGTTCTAAAAACTGAGTCCTGTTGCTAAAAGTGTGTGAAAAGTTTGCCATAAGTGATCTTTCAAAGACATTTGAACAAGGGTAGTGCCCCACAAGATGGTACAAGTGGTGTTTAAACAGGTGTGCAGTTAAAGTTACATAGGTTATTTATTTAAAAAAATGTATCGTATGTGTGCTGAGGATTGAATCCAAGACCTTGCACATGCTAGGGAAATGTTGGTTCACTAAGCTACATCCCCAGCTCTACCTCTGGAAGTTTAATATGCTAGTTTGTGTGGTGAAACTCAGGAGAAGCCAATATGCAAGTTTTTTTCATATATATATATATATATATTTGTTTTGTTTTAATCAGGAAAATAGCTGCATGGCTGTTTGTTTTGTATTGTTCTGTTTGTTTTCTAGACAACACCAGTCTGCATGAGTTAGGCAATTAGTTCCTTGAAATGATATAATTTGAGAATCATTCCTTGAAATAACAGTATAGCACTTTACATCTACAGAATGTGCTGTATTTTTTTAGACATTAAGTGCTCAGTACATATTCAATTTTCACAATGCTCATTGGGAACACATTGTATTATTATTCCAGTTTAGCAAATGAGACCTAGAGATTTTATATCACACACCTAAGGACCTGTACTAGGTCTCTAGGATTTGAACTCAACCTTATGCTAGTCAGCTTTCTGTCACTGTGACAAAAGGCCTGAGAAAATCAAGGAAAGATTTGTTGATTCATACTTTTAGACGTTTTGGTCCTTGGTTGGTTGGCTCCATTGCTTTGGGCGTGAAGGTGACCCAGAACATAATGGAAGAAGGATATGGTGGAGCAAAACTACTAACCTCATAACAGCTGGGAAGCAGAAAACATGGAAGGGGCTAGATATTTTGTCTTTAAGGATCACATAACCAATGACCCATTCCCTTCAATGAGGTAATACCTCTTATAGTTTCTACCACCTCCCCAAAATGCATTCAACTATAACTTCTTTAGGGATTAATCCATCCATGAATTCAGAGTCTCCATAATCCAATCACTTCCCCAAAGCCACACCTCTAAAACATTGCTGTTTAGGGGACCAAGTCTTCAACGGATATGCCTCTGTCATTCCAGATTCAAATGATAACATTGCCCCCCAGCCCCCAAAGGCTCATGTTCATCTTCCAATCTAAAATGCATTTAGTCTGCTGCACGTGGTGGCACATGCCTGTAATCCCAGCAATGCAGGAGGCTGAGGCAGGAGGATCGTGAATTCATAGCCTACCTCCCTCAGCAACAGTGAGGCTTCAAGCAACACAGTGAGACCCTGTCTCTAAATAAAATACAAAAGATGGCTGGGGATGTGGCTCAGTGACCAAGTGCCCCTGAGTTCAATCCCTGCACTCCCCCCCCAAATGCAGTTAGTAGATCTCTTAAGAGTCTCCACAGTCATAATGGTTCCAACATTATTCAAAAGTCCAAGTTCACAGTCTGAGGCTCAAACTAAACTCTTAGGTGAGTGTCTCCACATAAAAAAAAGAAAAACAAAACTACATATCCTATACACAATGGTACAGGTTAACAATCCTATTCTAAAAGGGAAGAAAAGGAGAATAGAAAGGACGTATCAGAGCAAGACCAAAGAGCAGGAGGGCGAACATCGAGTCCTATGAATTCATGTCCAGCATGGGGTCCATGTGGTGGGGCCAGCTGGGCTCCAAGAGCCTTGGGTCCCCCTTCGCCTGTGGCCTTCTCAGCTGTCATCTGCTTGGTCACTGCCTGCAGACTTCCAGGGCAGGCACTGCACACTCCTGGCATTTCTAATTTCTGGGGTCTGCTCTGCAGCTTTGGTTTTACTCTCTCTGTGTCCTGGCTGTTGTAACGGGAGCACCTCTGCTCCATCCCACCTTTTTGTCCACATTGCCTCACTGTAGTCCAGTCAACCACTGATTAAAACCTCTAAAACCTTGAACTGAAATAAATCTTTCCTCAAGTATTTTGTAACAGAAAAAAAAAGTTGACTAACACACAAAGATTTGTTTGGCTTTGTAAAATATTCTAAATTCAATAAATCACTTAATTGAAATTCTTCAAAATCTGGCTTTGGTCTACCAGTTACCTGTCCTGCTGGTCTGCCCATTGGCTTTTAGCTCCTTCCTTCATTCTTTCCTTCCTTCCTTCCTTCCTTCCTTCCTTCCTTCCTTCCTTCCTCCCTTCCTTCCTTCCTTCCTTCCTTCCTGTTAGATAGGTATTAACATTTCTCTTAGAATAATGCTGCAACTTTTTCAAAGTTTGGCCAAAGGCCTACGTAAGTTTAGAACAGTTGCAATTCTGAAAAAAATCACAATACATTTGCATCTTTCCATTTCCCAAATTATTTTTGCTTTTTTTAATTTCAAAATTTATATTTGTCTAACCCAGGTTCTTGTGTCTATTTTTTTACTTTGTCTTTTTAGTAGCATTTTACTGTTTGTTTTCAACAGAAATTGACTACTTCTTTGTTTTATTTTAGACATCCCCAGCTTTCTGCGGTATACTACGCATTTAAAAAAAATACTTGACGCAGATCAATAAGCACAAGTTAGTTTATGAAACACTGACCAATTTCAGAGTCAGCCAAAGCCAAAGTCATGTTACTAATAAAAATTAATAATTTAGGCTGAGACAGGAGGATCCTGAGTTTAAAGCCAGCCTCAGCAAAAGCGAGGTGCTGAGCAGCTCAGTGAGACCCTGTCTCTAAATAAAATACAAAACAGGACTGGGGGTGTGTCTCAGTAACCACTGTGTGCTCAGTGCAATCCTGAGTTCAATCCCAGTTCCCCCCCCAAAAAAATAATAATTTATGTATCATGATTACAGGAAATTGCAAAGCTAGGACCCAGAACTCTGCTGCAATCTTTACATGTTTAGAATTTAAATACCTGCAGTTCAATATAAAAATCCATGAAATTCATCTTGCTACAATAAGGCAGTGTAGCACTGTCATTTTGTGGCATGAGCACATCCATGTAACCACTGCTGTAATAAAGACACAGAACCATCTCATCATGCTTGGTATGATTTTGAGTCACTGCATAACTAACTCCGCTACTGATCCCAGCTGGCATTTTTGAAGCCATCTTTTGAGGAGAATAGAACAGAAATTAACTTTAACTTTTAAAGACAACTCCGATGTAAAGTTCAGAAAATATGAGTGATGTGCTCTTCTGAAATGAAAGAGCTACAAAGAATCATCAGAGACCCCCAATAGTCAAAAAATATAAACACCATGTTTCCTTAAACACCAAAATATATCCCATGAGTTTATAAGACATGAATTTAGGGTTACAGACCCAGTCTCTAGAGGAAGCCTGCATTCCCTCCATGGCACGCATGGTTCTGTGAACACAGAGCATCCCACCAACAACTGGATATCCTCATGATAAAAGCTGTGATGAGGTTTGCAGTAGATCTGAGTTTGTACTTGTACCTATTATATGACTCCTTATTCTAAATATTTATAATTAACCACTACCTCTAGTTCTTTAATACTCTAAAACTCAGAGTAACAGCATTTTCTATAAGTCTGAATGTGGGTGGTGTTCCAAAGTTCCATGAGCTAAAGGCTTAGTCTCTAGGATGGAAGTGTTGGGAGGTGTAGAGGCTCTTTAAGAGTTCCATGCCTTTGAATGGAACTGTGAGTCATCAGTCTTTCAGTCTGTCTCTGTTTCTTGGCTCACAAGGTGAGCAGTTTGATCTGATGCTTGCATCCTGCTATCCCCATCAGCACCCTCACCAGAGGCACAAAACAATGGGACCACCCAATCTTGAACTAGAACCTCCAGAACTGTGACCTAAATAAACACCTTCTCTTTAAAAGTTAGTTGATTCGAGTATTTTGTTATAGAACTGCAACATTGACTAATACATATTTTTGTGTAATATACGTAATTATCAGTTTGAGTTTTATTTTGTCTCAGAGAGATTATAATAACAAATATTCCAAATTGTAAATGTGGTTTCCAAATCACTGCTTTGCTGCATTTATTTGGGGCTCTTGTGCTATTAGTTCTATTTTTCTTTTAGAGATTGGCAGCATTCTTTAGAAAATAATTATTAGTTAATGCTTTTTTACCCTCTAAGTACAGTGAGTCTCAGATTGATAACACCAATACAAGAGCTGTTTTTGTTCAAGTTAAGATATACAAGATAAAATTATAGTGTTTACAGATTTTTTATTTATTTATTAGTCTATAGTGAAGTGTATTTGTGATTGAATGGTACATAGAATGGGAATAGAAAACATAAATTTCAAAGGGCATTTACACCAAATGATTACAGTACATCAAAGGATGAAAAAATTATGAAATATATTATGGAGGCCACTGCTTTGTTTTTAAGGTATATAAATGTAACTTCTAGAAATACTGCTGAGGCCATGAAAATATAATTCAAAAAAATTAATTATAACTATAAAAACTAGTATGATAAAATATTGTGAGTGCTTTAACTATAAGAAATAAAATATTTTACTGCATTTCTGCAACTTCAGCAAATATAAGTTTTTTGCCCATTATTTCTTTCAAAACTTATTTTACGCAAATATAATTTTATATCTAGTAATCAAATCCAGTGTTGTGTTCTGCATTTTATTATGGCCCATTCCTAAATAAGTACTTACTTTTTTGGATAAATTCTTAATTTTTCAGGTCTGGAATACTAATTTAAATATTCTCCAGTGTACGGACAGCTAGGTAGTCTCCAAGTTTTCATTGTTATTAATGCTTTTAAATTAAATATCTATAGGTATGTAAGTACAGCCATGTTTGTCATTAACTTAAACATTCTCCCTCAATATATAACAATGAAAGGCTCTTGAAGCTGTGTTCATGAAGAGGGTATAACTGAGGCCCCTATATAATTTATTTACATGCTTTTGACTTACATGCTATGAATTTCAGTTCTGCAACTTGCTTGATTTTTTATAAAAAATATTTTCTAAGTTTCGGTCATGTTATTCACATTTAGTACAGTGTAATAACATTATAAGATTTAGAGAAAATGTCTTCTTGAATGTTAACTTAGTTGAGATCCCCCAAGGTCAGTCAAAGAGCAATTGGTATGTCAACTCTGCTTAACGTTACCTGGCTATTATGTCATTTTGCAAAGGGGACCTGTGGTGGCCTAGATTTCTTTGGACTAGGCAAGGGCAAGAATGTTGGCTAGAGAATCTATTCAGGCATTGCATGTCTTTATTGAGTTGTAATTAGACATGCTGTAAATACTGCTTTCTTTTCTCAACTGACTATTGTCATCAAGCAACACCACAAGAAATGAAAACATTGATAATGTTTACACTTAACATGAAACTGACACTTTCATTCATTTGTTCCATCTTATTTTCTCATGGTATGTTTTTAAAGTGTTCAAATTTTTGAAATGAAAACACTAACACGTGAAAAGAATTATGACTAGGAAATAACACTGAATAAATAAAAGTATTTTAAAAGGAAAGTTATGTAGATGTAACAACTTATCAATAAACATACAACTAATCAGTGAAATACAGCAAGTTATGCTCTGGAGGAAGGGAAAGTAGACAGGTACATTTGCCACATTTTGTGAATAAATAGGCAGAATGCTCACTTAAATTTAGAATTCAGATAAACAGATTGTTTAGAAGTGTACATAGATCCCATGGAAAATTCGGGATATACTTAAACTACAAACATCACTTGTTATTCAGAAATCCAAATTTAACTGTATCTTCTCTTTTATCTGCCAACCCTGTTTAAGAAGGAAGACTGATCAAAATTCCAGTATTTTGGTGGTTCAAAGTTTTAATTAAAGCTATGCTAACTCCCAGCTTTATCTCTACAGATAATAAAACCTAATCTCCAAACCCCCAATTTTAACTTCATTTCTTTTTAAATTTCAATTGATTTTTCAGACTTTTCTCACTTCCTAATATGAGTTCTGTGCTGTGAATACACACACATACTCACTTGTAAATACAAATATATCTTACTATTGTAAATAGTGGTAACCCACTATTTTCAACAGTAAGAGTCAAGTTTAAAAGAAGAAATGCATCTCTGTAATTTTTATAACCTATTCATTCCATAGGGTTTATTAAAGTTTCTACTGAATAAATGAAATTTAAGATGGCTTGTCTGATTCAACTAACCCAACTTTAAAAAGAGGTTATTTGTGTGTGTGTGTGTGTGTGGGTGTGTGTGATCAATTTGCCAAGAGCACTGCTGTGCAATTTTACTCAACTTAAACTTCCTGACACTTAACAAAATATTTAGATACATAGACATATAGACAGAGGATCATAACAGAGCAAGAGAGAAATAAACAATAATTAAAGGATAAATCCCAATTGCCACAATTTATTTTCATGATCCCCACCCCCCTGAATGCAGAGCCTTTGAGGTGTCGAATGGCAGAAATAGCAGTTAGAATATGTTTCAGTCAAAGGATATCTTTGCAAATGTTTTCTGTCCTCCCTTCTCCCAGTGACTTTTCTGCTTTGTGAATGAAACCATTTCAGTCAGATAACCCATCTTTCTTCCCAACAGTATTGTCTGCAGGCCATAGAACTCTTCAGCTCTCTCCGCTGTTTCAGGAAACAGAATTCTGAATTCCAGTCACTTGCATCTAGAGTGCTTACCTAGCGGGTGTCTTGACAATCAGTTTTAATGAGTCTGAGCCATATTCATTTCTTTTGCTGCTGGTGTATTCAAAAAAATAAGTGGCAGAGATGTCAGCGACGCCACAGGCAGGCTCTCTCAGTGATCTTTGGTCTAAAGAGCTTAGAGGCAAACCCAAAATAACTCCTGATGCACATGTTCCTGCTACAGCAGCATTTAGAAGAGACTCAGGACACTCATCTTCCTTGAGTGATAGCAATGACTCAATGTGCTATGACTTTTGCCTCACTGCTATTTCACTAGGCACACCTGCAAAGTGCATCCCCAATGTGCAATTTGAAGTGATTATTTTGATGAAGAAGCAGCAATTGTTAGCCACATCGATCACCCACTACCAAAATATCAGAGCTTCAATGCTATTTTCACTCATTTTTTTTTGGTCAAACCTTTCCAGTTGCATCCACCATTATGATCTTTAATTTCTATTTTCCAGGAGGCATCTGGATTTCTTGAGGTGACCTTGATCAATAGCAATACATGATCAGTGGAACTGTGAGTTGCTGTCAAATCTTGCTGGAAGGTCAACAAGCACACAGTACTAAACAAGAATTACTCACGCTCTTGCCAAAGAATGAGGACAAGGTATACATCTATCATGGTTTATGAAAAGTAGGTAACAGTTTGCAATTATATATTTTGTTCAATTTATGCATTCATCAGACCATTTTTTGTAAAATATTATTTAAATATTCTGTGAGTGTGTGTAGGTGTTTGTGTGTGCACATGAGATCAGGGTAGGCATGACCTTAGGAAACCTTAGGCAATAGATAATGGTGAACATGGGCTATGATCTTTGCTCTGGTGAAGTCTAATGGTAATTATGTGTTGAGTTTTATGAGTGTGCTATAACAGGTTTTAATGAAAATTTGATTTGGATATGAACTGACCTGTTGATTTTATTGCTTATTTTAGATGGATAATTGCTTGAGAAAAGAATAATCTTTTTGACCTCATAAGGTACATTTGTTATCTATTGCCATGTAGCAAATTACCCCACGTTAGTGATGAAAACCCAAAAGCACTCATCTCATTCAGTTTCTGTAGGTCAGGAATTCAAGGGTGGATGAGCTGGGTGGTGCTGACTCAGGGTCTCTGAAGATGTCAGATACAGCTGCAATTATCCAAAGGCATGGCTGGGCTGGCAACCCACTTCCAGGACAGCCCTCATGGGACTCACGGCTGCTGACTCACCTCTTTGGATGAACATCTTCACAGGGCTGCTCATGATCTTGCAGGTGGCTTCTCTCAGAAATATCAGGATAAGGAGAAAGTCCAAGAAAAAAGTGTCATTGCTTTTTATGATCTAACAGTGGAGGTGACACGCCACTACACCTTCTATGTTTCATTGGGCGCACAGACCCTCGGGTAGTATGGGACAGTATTACACCAGGGAAAGGGGAACATTGGGGTCTTCTCAGAGGCTGCTGTCACCTGTGGCTTTTATAATACTAAAAATGGAAAAGTTTTACCATTCTAATTTGCAATCGGTAATCAATTTGGTAGTTAAAAGGCAAAATTGTTTCTGACAACAAAAATCAAATGGCTTAATAGTTTTACTATGCTTCTGTGCTCACTGAACTGATGAAAACTGTTCTGGGCCACTTTTTGCATCTTGTATTGTCATGCCTTTCTGTTTAGTTCAGGTGATATTCTTCTCTTTTATGTTACTCTTAGCAATGTTAGTGTCAAAATTCCTATGAGGCTGTATCAGTATTTTGTTGCTGGAATAACATTATTGCCTAAACTTAGTAGCTGAAAACAACACAATTTTTAGAGTGCTGTTTTTGTAATTTGGAAATGCAGGTGGACTTGATTGAATCTTCTGCTTACATTTCCACAAGGTTGAAATCAAGGTGGTGGCTGATGGCATTTCCGAATGGGCACTCTGAAGGGAGATCTCCTATCACAGTCATTCTGGGAATTGGCTGCATTTAGTTTTTTTTTTTTCCTGTAGGACTGAGGTCCCCCATTACTTGCTTCCTGTTAGATGGAGACTTGTCTTGATTCCTATGAGCTGTCTAAACTTCCGCATCGTGCATAGTAACGCCACTGCTTTTAGGGAACTCATGTGATTAGGTTGGATCCACTCACAGAAGCCTGAACCATCTCACACAACCAAACTGATATTTGCAGCCAAGTGCTTTCACTAGTCCGCTTCTTCCAGTAGAATTTGGACATTCCAACTTTCTTCTTTCCTTTTCTCTTCTCCTTGTCCCTTGATGTCCACGCTAACAATATTTCAGTTGGATACCACTCTAAACAACTATAGAAGTTGCTGTGTGAATTTCATGTTGGTTTCCTCCATGAGATAGAATGCCTTTGATAGAGTGCCTTTTCTTTCTTTGTCTTCTGCAGAGAAGGCTCAGGGGTGATACCCTTGGTCTTCCCAGAGGCCCTCCTACCTGATTAGGCGGCTCTCAGAGTCACACCCCAAAGCTCTTCAAAGAGTCTTTTGTGTGTCTCAAAAATCTTATCTTTTCAGGTTTCTAATATTTCAGTAAAAAGTTATCTAGTCAAGTGCTGGATTTTACTCTGTTACAATGTGAGTGAATCTCTCAATTCCGTTGTCTTTTGCCATCCAAATGAGACAAGAATTCTCCCATGCATTTTCTTGTTTCCTTCCACTGTAAAAGTTTGTTTGCTCAATTAATTTCTTAACATTTTGCTATCAGCAGCACAAAAACAAAATAACAACAACAACAAAAGCCTTCAGTGTTTTTCTAGAAATCTCCTCAACTAATTGTCCAAGTTCATCTTTTACAAGTTGGGTTCTCCCAGCGTTGAAGTTTGGGGAATAGTATCTGAAGACAGAGGATGTTTTTGGCAGGCTGAGCATTTGCCCCAAAAGAAAAACTTGTATTGCTTCTCCCTCCCAGGCATAGGCCAAGACTCTTAGGAGTTTCCTTATCTGCATTAAGGACCAGATGGCTGCAGGGACACCATTGCTTTCTATTCATTCCTGAAATCTCATCTATTTGAAAAAATAAGACTGAGGAATGGACCCACCCCTGGATGGACTTTGGTATGAAATGAAGTCTGCCCCTTGGGCTCGTGCAAATTCCAAAGAGAATCATGTACAAACTAACTTCTGTCTATGGGACTATTCATTCTCCCAGGTAGTCGTGTATACCGCCTCAATATTGTCTACATTCCTCATTCTCCTTTCCCCATAGAAATAGAAGGGTATATAAGTACTATGGATTGGATATGAGATGCCCACCCCCAAAGCCTGTGTTAAGGCAGGAAATGTTCAGGGGTGAAATGATTAGATCAGGAGAGCTGTAACCTCATCAGTGGATTAATGCATTTGATGGATGAGTAATTTGAATGGACTAACTGGGTGGTAAGTGTAGGCAGGTGGGGCATGGCTGGAGGAAGCAGGACGCTGGGAGTGTGCCTTGGGGATTACACGTTGTGTCCCTGATTCTTGTCTCTCTCTCCACCCCTGTATCTATAACTAGGATCCAATTCCAATAAACTTTCCACTAAGATACAACAAAGATCCACCCTTCTTCAGTTTCTGGTAGCATATGCCCCACTACCTCCTGAGGCCTCATGGAGAGCACATTGACTAATAGTCAATTTATGACAGTTTAGTCTTCTTTAAGATAATGTAGTATCCTATCTAATGTTTGTTCATTGAACTAAAGATGTTTTGTATTATGTTGACACTGGTATAAGAGAAAAAATGATTTCTTTACTTGTCCATCTTTAGATGCATGGTTGAAGCATCTGTAACAAAACACAGATGAAATCAGCAAGAGAAAAGCACACAAATCCAAGTGTGACTTTTACATGTCATGAGAGTCTTCAGAAATGAAGATACCATGAAACAGACTCTGTTGTGTATTTTCATGCCTAAGTTCAATGGAGAGTGAAAGTTGAAAATTTGTGGAGATTGATTGCACAAAAAGGATATGATCTAATAATGAACTTAAGGGAAGACACCTACCATCCCTGGTCATTCTTTTTATTTTTTTTTTTGTAATCCTATATCTCATCACAGAATTCTTTTATAGCCAGCTCAGGGAAAAGGGTGTGAGATGGTGAGGATGGCCTTCCTGGAAGTGCTGTTTTCTCAAATTCCAAGGTGTTGTATTTTGGAGTAGTACCATTTGGGACTCCAACTGGCATGGTGCACCTTACAAAATAGTCTCACTTTTCAGGATCTTAGTGATTTTATAGATACATACCTAAAATAAAGTACACATATTCCCCTTTTAAGATAAATTCATGTGTGCCATCTCTTTTATTCATGACAGACATAGTAATTGATGAAGATACTTTTTCTGTGTGAGCTGTTTAAGCATTTAGCTATCTCATCACCAATCCATGCAATGAACTCCAGGGACCACTAATACCCCCAAGCTTTGGTGTATGAAAGAAAACTATTTGCACATAGTACTGCCTCATTTCATTATCTTGCATAATCATTGTAATAATATCAGACACATGCCTAAATACAGAAACAAAAAAAATGCTTTCTTATCACCTTTTATTTTAACTGCATATTATACAAAGAAGAATGCTTATTATCACTTTTACCATAGCATTATTTTTTATTTAAAATTGTGCTCATTACCAAAAAAAAAATTAAGCAATACGGGATAATGCAAACAGTAAATTAAAAATTACTCATTTCCCATTATGAGAAAAAACACTCTCAATGCATATGTTTCTGCACACTCTTGAATTTTGTTTTACTTAAATATTTAAGAAATGAAAAAAATACAATTGTAATAGTAAATAAGAAAAGAAAAAAGATAAAATTGTATAGTTGTTAATTATCCAGTAGATGTTTATTCACCTAATTAAAAAAGAAAGAAAGAAAGAAAGACTTTGGGGTTAGTATTACTTTTTCCTTTTAATAATTATGTATTTTAATTTTACAAATATTTAACATTTCTGTGAAGATAAAATAATAAATGCAATTGCATATCCTTATGTAATGATACTTCATATTTTGTGATACTTTTATATTTATAGATTTATTTGTAGATTGTCAACGTGTTTATATATTAGGCATATGTAAATTTTCATCTTGGTTTTATATTTTTTAAAAGCTCTATGTTACTATTTAGCTCTTGCCATTAAGTCTTTGATATTTAATCACTAATTCTATTTCAACTCTTGGTTTGTTAAATTTCATCCTCAAATGACACCCTTTTGTTTACTTCCAAAATGGATTATTGGTGTCAGTTTGGTTCCTTTGACCCTGAAGGAAACTTCACCTGGTTATAAAACACTTCAAATGTCCTTTTGCTCCAATTTCCGTAGAATTTTATTTACTGTCTGAGTAAGTTAGCACTGTTGTTGAAAAACCTAGGCTAAAATAATGCTAGCTTGTTTAGGTGATTTCTTTTTCCACTTAACTGATCATACTTTAGCCTTGCAAATAAGAGATTCACCAGAATTATTGACTTTGCCCTGTTGATTATTTATTTATTTATTTATTTATTTATTTATTTATTTATTTATTTATTTATTTTGTGTGTGTGTGTGTGTGTGTGTGTGTGTTAAATAGAGAAAGAAAGCTCTCTTTGGATTAATAGTCATATTGTTTTGGAATAAATGTCTCTTCTAATGTATATGAATAAAAAACATTTTTTCTGCAGTGGTAGTTATCAGATATACCAGTTTCCTTTTCTAGTATCAAGCCATCATAATCTCTGTACATTATTGCTTATTTCACTTAATTTTACATAATTCCCTCACATTTGTCTCTACAACCTGACAATCCAGTCAGTTTCATTTGAGAATGGTATTAGTTTTCCCTTCTTCATTAATTCCAAATTCTACGAGTTCACTTTTCATTAATTACATGAAGAATTACACATGGTATGCTTTACATGAAGAAAAAGTCAGCCACTTTTAGGTTCCTGCTCTGTGATTTTTTTCTTTATTTGAAGATAGGAAATATTGTTATGTTGTCCAGGCCAGCCAGAGATTCTTGGGGTCAATCAATGCTCATAACTCATGTCTGGCTGAGTTAAAAAAAAAAGTATAAAGTTTTGTCACCAGCATCTCACACAGAAAAAGAATCATTCAGTCCCATTGTAAGTTATTTAGATTGAACAGAGAAGGGCTTAAGGACTGAGCCATATCCCCAGTACTTTAAAAAAAATTAAATAAAAAGACAATTGGGGAATTATATCTTCCACTCACTAACTGTTTCTCTCTTTCCAAGAACCCTTAAAATTTCAGAGCTGTCTCTGGATTAATGAAAATGTTAAAAAAAATTAACTTTGAGACAGGATGTCACTAAGTTGCTTAGGACCTTGCTAAGTTTCTGCAGCTGGTTTTGAACTTTCAATCCTTCTGCCTCAGCCTCTGGAGCCTCTGCTGTGATAGGCATATGCCACAGTGCCCAGCTACACAAGTTCTTGTTAGTTTCTTTGTAGGCAAACACTTTTCTGCCTCAAGGCTCTGGCAACCACTGCATTTTTTTTTCTTTTTCTGTATTGACGATTGAACCCAGGGAAGCTTCACCATTGAGTCACATCCTCTGATCTTTTTATTTTTAAATTTTGAGACAGGGTATGGCTAAATTGCTTAGGGCCTTGCTAAGTTGCTGAGGCTGGCCTCAAAATTACAATCCTCCTTCCTCAGCCTCACTGGTCACTGAGATTATGGGTCTATGCTGCCCCAACCTGGTCCATTGGACTTTTTCTAACTCAGTAGTTCAGCTTTCTTCACAATGTAAAATAAGTTGAATGCAGAATATGTTGCTGAAAGCTTGGCCCTTTGTCCCCAGTGCCAACCCAATAATGAGGACATGGCTTTGAGAAAAAAGAAAAAGAAGTTTTGTTAGCAAAGGAGAAACACACTGAACTCCTGTACCAGACACTGTGATTCTGCCAGTCAGGGGGAACAGAGGACTTTTAAGGAGATGACACAACAGTGGCATTACAGGTGTGTCTTGTCAGAGGGTGAAATTCACCAGTAGACTTGGGAGATAGCATTTCTTAGGTCTTCTGGCTGCATCCCTGAAGTCGGAATCACTTGACTCCTGTAGTATGCATTTGCTCAAGGACAGATAACTCACCCTAGGACGGGAAGAAAGAAAATCTTGCTTCTGCAAAGTTTAGGTGAGGGAGAGGGAGAAGGTAAATGAGAAAAGAAAAATGTCAGTTTTAATATAAATCACAGAGGCAGGGCAGCAATGGTTATGTTCACAGGGTAAAAGATATCCTCCTTATAGATCTATTTTGAGATTTGCTTTGTGTATTAGCTTTGCAATGCATGCATACTGCATATGTATATATATAATCTCCTCCTCTTTAAGGCTGAATAATATTCCAATTGAGTTTAACTTTAATAAGAGTTAAACTTTAATAAGAGTTTGTTTAATACATTTATCAATTGAAGGCTGTTGTGATTACTTTCAGTTCTTAGTAATTATGAAAGAAGCCTTAAAAGCATTTGTATACCTTTTTTGTTTTAGTCTACGGAGAATTTTTATTTGGTATATACTTACTTTGGAGTGAGACTGCTAGACTGCAATCAAATGTAGCTTTAGAAAAAAATTAACTTCATGCATTGGTACCAAAGTTGCCAAACCATTTTGCTTTACCACTAGCCATGGAAGAATTCTAATTCTTACATTCTTATCAGTATTTGGCATTTCCAGTTTTTTAAAAAGTCCATTCCATTGGGTATGTAGCAGTATCTTCTCTAAATTTAAATCGTAATTCCCTAATGACTAATAGTGTTGAGGTTTTTTTTTTTTTTAATTTGCCTATGTGCTATCTACATATACATCTCTTCTTTGATTAAATATCTGTTCAAACGTTTTACCAGGTTATTTGGTTTCTTACAGTTGATATCTGTGTTCTATAAATAGTTTAAATACATATGCAGATGCCCTTCCAATTTATGTTCTCACAAATGGTGATTTCACTGATTCAGCTAATATAAAAATATTTTGACAGTTATTTTCTTTGTTTCTAGTTTCAATATAGAGAGTTCAAATATGATCAGACGTCAATCAATGCCCCCAAGGCAACATTAAACTCTTCTATTCATCCAATTTCTTCTTTTCTGATTCTTCTCCTTTCTTTCCTCCTTGTTCTTCAAATCTTTATTTCTGTAATTATTCCTTACAATCTAAGAACCAATTTTAAATAAAAAGAGAAAACTTTTACACGAAGCTCCATGAAGTGAATACAACATTTTAAAAATATCTATACTGTTTGTTTCTAAATATTTTTTAAACATCTGCTGCAGTATAGACTGGGTGGAGTTTGCATAGGTATTCAGCAAATCACAAATTGCAGTACATCATACTTCTTCAAGGTAAATATTCAAAACTGCCAGGAGACATTTTATCTCATCTAACAAGGTAGGCTGTTCATTCAAACAGCTTCCAGAGACAGGCTAACTCCTTGTAACCTCGGGTAATCTGGTCCTACATCTTAAGATTTGTTTTATCAGATAAATATAATTGGATTAATGACTTAATAATGTGAGTTTATCTTCAAATTGCCCTTGCTATAGTCATTTGTATATATATATATATATATATATCTTTGACCTACAAAGATCAAAATTTCTCATTTACAATTAATAGAAATGTGTCTGTCTGCCTCTGTCTAAAATGCAGCATTCATATTAAATTTGTCTTATGTAATTATAACATTCTAGGTAAGTTTAGATACATCCTGAAAGATTTACCAACATAGGAAAATACAGATGTTTCTTGGA